>NC_143132.1:57152500-57777500 GCF_059928025.1 Delphinapterus leucas | reverse complement strand
GGACATTTAGTGAAGAGGCTGCCCTCCATATCATTAGACTTGCCACAGAGGAAGAGATGCTAAAAATTGGCATCTAGGCTAACTTAGTAGGTGGGAGGAATTCAGTGAGTCCGTTCTGAAATCCGAAGTCCTCAATTGCTATGCGACATCCAGAACATCAGCAGGATGCTCATGATAAGATTTCTGTGTTAAGAAAAGGGTAAATCCTATTGTGTATATTATTTGAGCAGGGAGGAGTCCTATATATCTCAGTGAGCTTTTCAACAAAATGATTGCGTTGTTTGTAATCACATGTAACGGGTTAAGATTTCATTATTCTAAATATTCACTTACTTGGATGACCTACCCTTCATCTTCCTGGATACTACTTTGGGTAACTTAGATGTCATGATATAAATATTTAGTTCTCTCTTAGTTACCAAATAGCATGCTTCTTCCTCATCTAATCTTCTGCTTGCATCTGTCCTTTTGACAGTGGACTAATATCACCATGGCAAGTTAATTTAAAATTATATTTATTTGGTTGCTTGTTAAAGTGTGTTGGTATGAACTTCTCCCTCTTTCCTTCCCTTTCTCAGGCACATACTTCTTAAACGCGACCAAACATAATTTGATCAGACTGTTTCCCTGCTTCCTCTCTAGACTCTCCGTTCTGTTTCTCATCTCCTATATTGACACTAACACCTAGAGAGTTTGTTTCTCGGTCATTGTCACTGCTCACCTCCAATTTTAGCTCTTCAAATGATATCACCCTTCTCTCTCAACACATATGCAACTAATTTAGCTGCTCGACGTGTTTACTCCTCACATTTATACAAAACACATTGAAACTTTCACTTTTCATTTGCATCTGCATTTCATCCTCTTTAGAAGAAAGCTCACACAAGAGAAGCATCTGCCAGAGCTGCAGTTCTTCCTTCAATTTCATTGGGCTTGTTTTTTTCTTTTCTTTTTTCAACTCATCTAGTAACGAGAGAAACTACACCAGGGTTGCATAATACTTGGCTCTTAACATCTCAAACAAGGTACTAGTACCTCCTTAATAAGTTTATACCTGTGTAAATATTTTGGGGAGTGATATTTCTCCATGTGTATGTATTTCACATGGATGGATGCACATGGTCATGTATATAACATATATTTATTATAAGGTTAGAAGATTGGCAACTTAGCTTTCTATTCCTGTTAAGCAGAAAACAAACGGTCTCTTCTTTAGCACAAAACCACCAAAGAGTTAGTGTTGTCTGGCAGTTGCTTTCAGGTGAATGATCAATTGTTCCTCTGCTTCCAGTTCTACTAGTGAAATCTCTATCATGAACCAGAAATACTCCAAAGCCGCAGTTTACCCTTTCAGTACTTTCAGACTCTAGCTCAGGCCCCAGATTTTATCTTAAACACTCAAGAGTTTTTTTCATTTAATTGTATCCATATAATAATTTCTTGGTCTCTACTTCAGAATTTGCTCAAGTATAATTGAATAACTGCAAATGCTGCTGCTGCAGGCAGTATAAGGGTAAGAAGACAGGCTGGTGTGGTAGCCAAGCCACACGCCTAGAAGTGATCATTTATAATATGCAGTGCTTTGTGACCCTCAGCTACTTTTTGCCTAGTTTCGTTTTTGGTAAGCTGGGGCCAGTGTGGGTTGATAGTGAGTATTGACATGGCTTATATTAAATAAATAGACAAAAATATTATGTACTTCTTAAATCACAGAATCCTACTTTGTTCTAACCTTCGGTGACACTTTCTCAGATTATCTGGATTTTATGTTCATGGCTCCTTTTGTGCCTGAAGGATTTCTAAAAGTCATTCTACATGTCATTGTTTTTTTCTTCTTTGGATGTAGGGTTATCCATTGATTCTATATGCTACTAACCTCATCTTGTGTGACCTCAGGAAATTCATTAACCAGTCCACACCTTTGGGCTAGTATAGCTCCTGTACAATAAAATACACAAATCAATCTTTTTTTCTGTGCACTTGCTTCTGTTCATTTGTCTTTCAAAGCACCTCAGTTTCTCTTTTCCCAGGTCTGTACTTATTCAGAGCCTGGGTAACTTGTTGACTGGAGGCTTTAACTTCTGCTCCCCTTCATAAAATATGAAAAGCTTCTCTTGCTCAGTCAACATAGCCTATTATTAAGAATCTGTGTTGCACATATCTATTATACTCCACCTTGGTTTAGAAGAAAAGTTACCTTTTGGAAATGTAGGCACCTGGTGAACAAGAATTTTAGTGAGGGATTTTTAACATTTCACACCAATGGTATTAATAGAGGTAGGAAACACTGCCTTAGCTAGAAGGGAATTAAAAGCCTTCCAGTAAAGCTTGCTGCACTTTTCTCCTCAGGAAATTCTTGTGCTGTAGCTCACAGTGCCTGTCAAACATGGTAATGTGTCTGTAAATTTCAGTTGACAGAAAACACATCATTTAATCAGCAACCTCAGAAAGTAAACAAAGCTGAGCCACAGAGAGCGACTGCTAAGCAGCCAGTGTGGTTCCTAGAGGTGATGTTAGGAAAAGCATACGGAGACTAGAAGGAACACCAAAGATAATTCTCTTTATCCTGGGTGGGAAACCAACTGCCCTCCAGTCACTCCCAGAACGCTGTGACATTAAATACTTGCCTGTCTCACATGGCTGGTAATTAGCTGGTAGGCAGTGTACCTTAATGCTCTACACCAGGGGTCCCCGACCCCTGGGCTTAGGACCACTGATGGTCCTCAGTCCTCGGTCCGTTAGGAACCAGGCTGCACAGCAGGAGGTGAGCGGTGGCCTGAGCGAGCGAAGCTTCATCTGCCGCTCCCCATCGCCCCCCATCGCTCGCATTACAGCCTGAACCCTCCCCCAGCCCCCACCCCGTCAGTGGAAAAACTGTCTTCCGCGAAACCGGTCCCTGGTGCCAAAATGGTTGGGGACCACTGCTCTATACTTTGTCATCAAAACCTGTCCATTTTTCTCTTTTTTCTTTTTCTGTTCTAAAAAAGTACACACACCATCATTACCATAAAACTGCTGAGAATATAACAAATACACATGTACCTGCCTGGAATTAAAAAATGGGGCCGTTTTCATTCACATTGTTTTGAACTTAAAGCACAGATAAAGTTGACTTTCTTTCCTCCACCTAACCAGTTCCATTTTCCTCCCTGCTTCCCTCACAGAGAGAACCATTTTCTGAACCTGATGTGATATTTCCAGTCAGTTTTTTTAAACTACTTATAAATATAGCCCTGATACATATAATTTTTTTGTATGTGTAAAAAGGTACATGAATGTTAGCCTTGTGTACTTTACCTAACTAATTATTTCCCTGCTCTCTATATTATACTTTTGTAGCCCTGTCTTTCCTTTTATTTTTTCTTGCATATTCTTTCTCCTCATTTATACTTATATCTGTCTCATTCCAGTCCCTTCACTTTTCTCCTTCCTCATCCTTGCGCTATTATCTTACTTATAGCATGCACACACACACACACATGCACACGCACATGACTATCTAAACTGTACACTAAAAAAAACCCCTTCATAGCAAGCCCTACCCATCTGCTTGCTGGTGGACCTTCCTGTATGTACCAAAAGAGCAGTAAGTCTACACCACCAAAGGAGGATAAGTAAAGGAGCATGAAGTCTTCAACCTCTTGACTAACTCAAGTCTCTAATAAATCTTCTTATGGAAAATGACCACTTTGAGAGTGATATATAAGCCTTGTTGAGGATTGACCACTGCAGTGACTAGTGCGTTAAAATTAATGTGGCTGCCTCAGTCTTATATTAATTTGTGTCTTCCCTGGTTATGGAAGCAGCTGAGTTTCTGACTACAACTTGCATAGGGTTGTAAGGGATTCGACATCTAAAAGGAGTTCACTTTTTCCCCAGTGGTTTTGTGACTAGGTCTTAGAATTTCCCTAGAGAATAATCTCTGTACTGTATACACCTCCTGTTGTAATTTTCTGGTCCACTTACTGAACTCCCACTCAGATCAAAGGGCCATATGTATTGACTCACTAAATTCTTGACCAACTCCTGCCCTCTCCTAGGTTACCTGATGCTTTTACCATGTGTCTTCTTTACCACATGTTCCTACCCTCAGTCAAATACTGACACTCACTTGTATTTCCTTGTGCACTTTTGATTTACCTCTTCCTCTTGCAAGAGAACCAAAGAGCATGCTTATACTCAGACAAATGGCAAACCTCTTCCAAGGAGCCATTATGAATATCCTCCTCTCATTTTCACAAAACTTTCACATGCACAAGGGATACTGAAGAGAGGAGGCAGAGAAGTAAGGTATCGTTTCCCCCACCACTGATTTGCTCTTCTTAGAATACTTCTTTTCTATGTAGTTGGTCCTTGATTCATTCACAGTTTAGTTTTGTCTGTCCAAGTGGATTTAATGTCTTTGAGGGTAAGGCTCATGGCTATGTCATTCAATGTAGCTGTGTGAAGCAGGCCCTACCTAAGGAGCCCTCTGTGCCAAAGGCATACTGAACTTTTTTTTTTTTTTTTTAGTTTCTTGAATACAGTATGAATATATCATAGGTCCTTGAACACACAGTTTCCCATGCTTGGAGCATCCCTAACATAAACCCTTCCCCCATTCCAACTCCCATCCCAGTTCACCCCAAATTTTCATCTGGATAACTCATCCTCATATATCATGTCTTAGCTTAGACAATGCTGTTTCCAAGGGATCTTCCTAGATATTCCAAGTCTGAAAAATATCCTCATCACTTACCGTATTCTGTCCTTATTGCTGATTTACTTTTGTGCTGTCCTGACGAGATTGCAAGCTCTGTGTCTGTCATGTTCAGATTGTACCTTGAACGCCTGGCACAGAGTCTGGTACATAGTAAAAATCTTCCAATGAACCAGTGGTCTAGATTGCGGGGGCTCTTATTTTTCTCTGTCCAACGACCTGGCAAAAGCATTTACCTTTTTCCCACTTCCCCTTTTTTCTTTTCCTAGACAGTTTTCTTGAGCAAATTGCAGAGGAAGGAAAGTTGTTTTGCTCTTAACCTTTCTATGAGTTAATACATTGCACCTCTGCCCACTTTAACCAAGGGAGAAAAACATCTTTACATGTTTTTAGCTACTTGGGTTTACCTGGCTTAAAACCTTGAGTTTAAGGAGTATGAAACTTACCTTGCTAAAACCCTCATCCTAAGGAATATGAAGCACCTTTAGCAGAACTCATATTTCATTTTAAGAAAACTCAAATAATGCTCCTGATGACACATTCACCAATGTCTCCTGTGTATAATATATATACTTTTTATCTTAGGATTTCACATGGCTTTATCAATACTAATTAACTGATGGAAACAAGGTCCTGTGTATAGAGGTAAAGAGATGGCATCAATAGCTCCTTTTATCATTGTGAACTAAGAAACCCCTAGATTCTTATCCACTAATGAGAAAATGCACATCAAAAGTTATATTAGTCCAAGGCTTTTCTTTATCCAGGAGGCTTTCCTGCCTTCTGACAGTCATTCCTATGTAGACTATCCATGTAATTATTATTTGAATACTTTTGAAACTTTGACCCCTGAGTGGGTAGCCAAGCTGAACAACTTCTCGAATAGTTAAACAATTATTTTTTCCTGCAAGGTCCTTTGTACGTGAAAGGGGAAAAAAATCTGGTAGCTCATGTCAAAAAAGTAAAGAAAGGCCCTGAAATGTACAAAATGGCAGTATACTGACTTATCACATTTACACTTACATTGTAGCTTATTTTAATATAAATTCAAGCTGCTAAAAATTACTCCCACAGGCAGCTGTGTGAAGTCATTTTTTTCCCTACACATTTCCTTGTAATAAACAAAGTCTTAGAGTAATTCCTTTAAATAGCTGTAGAGGAGAAAATGAAGATTGTGTGCCAATTTCCAAATTAGGAAACTTCACCTCAGTGCGGTGACTATTTCCTGAAGAGGGACTCCAGAGAGCTGAGGCTCCTCTCGCTTGGGAGATCCTGCTCTTGTCCAGCGTTAAGGCCTTGCCTCCTGCGAGGCCAGTCTCCTTACTATGTAGAATAGGTGCCTTGGGGGAGCCTGGCACAAAAGGCTAGGTTCTGGAATCAGAGAATATTTGCTCATGTATTCTCTCTGCTGCCTTCTAGCTGTGTCACTTATAGTGATTTATTTGTCACTTCTACTTACCTCCCAGGCTTGCTGTGAGTGTCACATTAGATAATATAAGTGAGGTATGAAGTACTCTGACCAGCACATAGCAGTTACTCAATAAATATTAGTTCCTTCCTCTCTCTGCTTGTGACTTTGCACATTATCTTTTCCGCTTGGTATATTCTCTTCTATCTTCTCACCTTCAAGGAACAGCACTTATAACACTCACTCTGAGAATTTCTTTATGAGTCCAGTCCACACTGAGTCACACCTGCTTTAAGATGCACTTAATTTTAGTTGGGGTCACTGGTTTATTATTGCATTTTTCTAGTTATACATGTAAGTATATACTGAATACACAACAAAAATGTCTGTAGACTTGTGGCGTTTTATTTTTATATAGTTACCCTAATATCTAACATTGTGGGTAGGTAATCTAGGGGTTCCAAACTATGTAATTGATTATTATTATCTAGGACTCAGGCAGATATGTCGAAGATGTCGAAAAGGCTAATCTCTAAAAAGACAAACACAGTGGTTTACCCGCTTTGGGGTTTCAAGCTTCTAGTTAATTAAACAGTCATCCTTTCATTCTGTGAGCTGACCTACTTTTTATGATAAACTATCAGCTTGTTGAGTTTTCTTTTTTTCCCACATTTTTTTTCTGGAAAGATCAAAACAAACCCCAAATTTCTCAGCCTGTTATTGCATTTGAATTTCAGTGACTTCGGATAGCTAAGCAATTATTGTACAGTCCCTTACTCTATTCATAAGGATTTAGACGATGGGTTTAATTTTGGTGGTGTGAGAAACAAGCTTCAGGGAAGATAACCAGTAACATTCCTGCCAACTGTGATCAAATACACTGAGGGAAGACAACATAGAGAAGGTTCTTTGGGAGCTGCTAACCAACATAAATTGAAGATGAGAGTCAGGCTTAAATTTAGCTAAGTCTATTTATAAGTGCATAAAAAAGTTCACAGCAAAAAGTTACAGATTGTTAGATAAACTAAAACACCTCAACACTTACAAACATATAAACAATTTCTTTCAATTGTTTATTTCTCTAAAGAAATTATCATCCATCATTAAATACACAAACCCCCGTGTGCCCCACCCCAGAGCACCTTAATTATATGGAGTTGCCCATTTGAGAAGCAACTTAAATGCAAAATGATACTTGTGATTCAAGAGTCTGGTACTGTGATTTTTCCCTTTAGGACTAAGGCAAATATATATTACAGTTTGTTCAGGATAGTGCTGGTTTATATCTGTTGTCTTGGCATAATCATTCATCGCACCCACTTTCACTATCAAATGTATTTTAGTTTGGACAATAAATTTTTAAAAATTCTTTTTAGGGTCCTAGTTGCAGCTCTGTTTGGTTTCTGTGTTCATAGCATCTTATAGCCCGGGTCCTGTCTCTCCAGATGGGTATTTAAGCGCCTGGCACAGCAGAGTTCTCCACCCATGTTGGTTAATGGTTCCTGTTGTTTGTCGAATTTTGTCCCTCCAAAAGAAAGTTTAATGTTCTGACCTCAGTACCTTATTTGGAAATCAGGTATTTACAGATGTAATCAAGTTAAATGAGGTGATATTGGATTAGGGTGGGCCCTAAATCCAGTGACTGGTGTCTTTATGAGGAGAGAGAGATTTGAAGACACAGAGAAGACACAGTAAGAAGGCCATGTGAATGCTGAGGCAGAGACTGGAGTTAGGCTGCCACAAACTAAGGAATGCAAAGGATTGCCAGCAACCACCAAATGCTAGAAGAGGCAAGGAAGGATCCCTCCCTAGTGTGTTTACAGGGAACGTGGCCCTGCCCACACCCTGGTTTCACTAGTCTCCAAGCCTGTGAGAGAATAAATTTCTGTTGTTTTAGGCCACTCAGATTGTACTAATAAGTTACAGGAGCCCTAGCAAACTAACACGTTTTTTCAATTTACCTGTTCTGGAAGATGACAGATAGGTTCTTTGGGGTTCACAAAGTGAAATTTGTATATCCTATATAACCTGAGTCTTAAGTCAGGCCGTCCAAAATGTATACTTCAAATGAGGTGAAAATATATCCTCAATTTTGGCTACCTTAGAAAGTCTCCCAGATTGAACTTTGCATTTGACACAGAGTCTGTATTTTAAGTCAGATCATCCCAATCATACCTTTCAAATTTGGTGAAAATCTCATATAGTATGGCAACTTCAGGTAAACTGACAAGTTGTCAGAAACTCTTTAAAAATGTTTGTATAGACAGATAAATATGGATACAGATTTATTTATTATAACTTTTTAAACAGGGTGTCTATCTAGTTGTTTGAAAAATTTTATATCTCTGTATAGATGCAGCTATAGATATGGATATCTATCTGTCTCATCTATCTATCTTTATGTCTATATCTCTATATATGGCATTTTTCAAACAATTTCCATCCATCTGTTACTCTGACATATCTGTTTATCTGTCAATTGATAGATGGATCAATAGATGTTGATAGACATTCATATATAGATGTAGAGGTCATTATATATGTAGGAAATGCCATATTGAATAAAAACCAACTTTCAGAATACTTCACAATTGGATCTTGCTATTTACACTGTATAAAGATATTGTACTGTTTCTGAAGCTGTCTTCCTTCTATTGCCGACTTCTATTCCATGGGAATAAAATCTACATGCTTTACTAATCTGCTGTTAGGATTTAGGGAAAACATTCAAGGCCTGGTGGCACTAATGGCAGAGAGACCAGGAAGGGGTGGATGCTGCTGAAACCCTGCTGGGGAATAAGGAATGAGCCATCTGGACCTCCAGCTGAGGACAATTGGATCCAGACAAGAGCTGCCAGCAGGAATGGTCTGGATCTGGATGAGGGCCATCCCTGCCTAAGGAAGTGGGTTGGTCTTCGAGCAGAGGGAAAGGGATGCTCTTCTCAGGAGAAAGGATTTGGAAGATAAGTTCTTTCAGAGGTCACAGCAGGGACAGACATGCTATAATTATTAACACTGACTGAAGGCAGCAAGATGATGAGCACTGTTGAGAACATAGAAGCATTCTTGATTTCTGTTCAGGGAATCATCTATTCTGGTAAAGAAGTCAACTCTTTGGCATTCTTGTCCCTTACATTTTAACTCTGCAGAGGTGTCATTTTACCTGAACCAAAGAGACCAACCTTTTTCTTCTGTCAGTCGTACCTCAGATGTTATGTTTCCATTGAAAATTTCTTTCTTCTGATGTTGCCATTCTCATTTCTTTCCTCTCAATTACTTTTGTATCAACTCTAGAAGAAAAGAAACATCCCCTGGTTCATCCACATCTTTCCTATTAGTATCTACAATATTTTGAAATGATGTAGTTTTAGTATAATTATTACTTCACTTTTATAGATTATCTAGTTCCTAGATTTGTATAAGCACCTCTTTAATTTTAGAGCAGGCAAAGGGTAACACTTGAACGAATTCTCATTATCTACTATAGTTTATTCACTGAGTTTAAAAATAAGCTCTTGGTGAAATTTTGTTAAAATATGTAATTTTTAAGTCTAGTTTAGATAAGAGGTGATTGAAGATGATTACTATACTTATTGAGTTGGCCTGTTCTTTTGCAGAATGAGTCTGTGGTGTTAGGCACTTCTCTGTGCATTAGTATCATGAAAAGCATAAGTAGCCATTGTTGCTCTGAGCACCATGACAGAGGACCCAAAGGAAAAGTCCTGCCAATGAATTTTTAACTACCCTAAACCATTTTATTCAATTTTTTCTCATCAAATTAATTGGTTTGGGTACTAACTGGACAATAAGTAAGCAATGATTTATTGTTACCAGAAATGCACATCAGATCCCCTTGGGGAGTTTGACTAATTGTTTTTAAAATACTTGTGTCTAGGCCACCTCTAGAGCTTTTGATTCATTTGTTCTAGGGTAGATACCAGCTATGTGTAATTTTGCAAAGCCATCTCAGGTGAACCTGATATATACCCCTGAATAAGAGCCATTATTTTAAAGAATGTTTTGGTGTATATCATACACTCAGCAACTGAAAGGTTTCAATACTCTCCTAGTTTTTGTCTCATTTTTTTCTTTCTTAAATTCTAAGATTATAGTCTGTACATGTTGTCTCTGTACATGTGGGCCTGCAAACTCAAGCCCATCGAATTATTTATTCCTGGTAGTCAAATGTTTCCATAACTATGAATATCAAAGACTTTTATTGATATGTGAGCCTTAACCTTGTCCCTAATTTGATCTTCTGGCGATAGCAGGATGAACTAATCTAGATTTAGTCTTTTTTATTTCCTCCTTTACCCAATGCTGAGTAATAAAAGGGCCAAGAGGGAGGTTGGCAGTAGTGAGCTGAAGCAAGGATCCTCACCACTCAGATAACTAGTCATTGGACATCCATTTCCTGGGTAATGGAGAGTAGACTGAAAAAGGCTGAGACAGATGCAGTAAAGTGAAAAGTGAGGTGGCTAACACAGTCTGCCTCAGCTGTAAACACAAAGCCAAATAAAAGAGCAACGAAGGATTAACAAAATAAGAGAGGGTTAAATAGTATTGTAATAGACTATATTTCATTTGAGACTGTTTCTACTGGAACATATCACAGGCCTAAATTGGAAATAAAGTCTATTAAGTTTCAGTCAACCCATGAAATTATTACCGCAAACATTCATTATTTTTTGAAGCTGCCTATTGACAGCCCCTTGCCTGAAGAATGAATTATATACCCAAGTCACAGTGTAACACAGTCACTGAGTTTCAGATTATAAATTCATCACTGTGCTCATAAGCCCATGGCATTGTTTCAAGCAATATTAAGGTAAAATATATGTACATTTTGTAACTTTTTTTTTACACTTTTAGTGAGATATGTTGCCTGATGGAAATCATAATGCTGAAAGTCAAAATGAGCCAGGTTATGCACAGAAGCACTTTGATGTTATGGAGATGGCGTCTTCTCTGAAGCCTCATGAACTAGCCTCTGTTAGCCTTCAACTTTTCTTCTGTAGCTTCCTTACCTTTCTCAGCCTTCATAAAATTAAAGAGAGTTAGGGCCTTGCTTTGGATTAGCCTTTGGCTTAAGGGACTGTTGTGGCTGGTTTGATCTTCCATATAGACCACTAAAACTTTCTCCATATCAGCAGTAAGGCTATTTTGCTTTCTTATTCTTCTGTTCACTGGAGGAGCACTTTTATTTTCTTCAAGAATTTTTCCTTGCGTTTACAACTTGGCTAACTGTTTGGTGCAAGAGGCCTTGCTTTTCAGCCTATCTTAGCGGCTTTTGACATGTCTTCCTCATTAAGATTTCTAGCTTTTGTTGTAAAGTGAGATATGTGTAACTCTTCCTTTTACTTGAACACTAGAGGCCATTGTAGGGTTATTGATTGGCCTAATTTCAATATTGTTGTGTCTTGGGGAATAGGGAGGCCCGAGGAGAAGGAGAGAGATGGGGGAATGGCCAGTTGGTGGAGTAGTCAGAACACACAACATTTATCTATTAATTTCATGTCTTATATGGGCATGGTTTGTGGCACCCCAAAACAATTCCAAGAGTAAAATCAAAGATTGCTGATCACAGATCACCATAACAAATATAATAATAATGAAAACATTTGAAATATTGTGAGAATTACCAAAATGTGACACAGAGATGTGAAGTGAGCAAATACTATTGGAAAAATGGTGCTGACAGACTTGTTCAATGCAAGGTTGCCACAAACCTTCAATTTGTAAAAGAAAATGCACTATCTGTTGAGGTGTAGTGAAGTTAAGCACAATAAAATGAGGTTTATACCTGCATAGGATAGGGAATAAATAGATCTGAAGATGCAATTTTGGACGTATGTACAGAATGATCTTCCTATTATACGAGTAGATATTGTTCATTTGTCACTTATTCAATCAAATAAACATTTATTGGGCAGCTACTGTGTCCCATATACTGAGCTAGGCATTGGGAAAACAAAGTTGAGTAAGTAATGCTTCTAGTTCTTAAGAACAAATAGATATGTATGTCAAAGACTACAGGGTAGAATAAGTAACTGCACCTTTATAGAGTTGTGTGTAATGGGCTATAGGAGCACCGAGGAGAGATGTTTCAATGGAACTTGGTAGTTAAAGGAGGACTTGCCAAAGAGGTGACATTAGAGCTGTCTTAAAGGAATGTCTTAATCCACATTACACTTTTGGTGTACATGGAGCAAAGGGCAAGAGAAAGTGAAAGAAAGTTACTCTTGGAGTTTGAATATCCACAATGCCTTATATTCTTGATCTTCTGGGCTACAAGTTTGTAAAATATTCATTCTGAAAGTTGTTTTCTTAGTTTTATTTCTGAGCAATGTATTTTTCAGAGTGACAATTTCAACAAAGTATCTTTTATTATCTATATTCAGAGAGATTTATCAATTTAGTAGGATTAAAAATTTCTATTTTCTTTATTCATTTTGAGTTTGGTGGAGTACCTTATGCTGCAGTGCAAACAAACTAGGGAATGGACGATTCTCTTGTGTCACAAGCACATTATTAAGTGATCTGATACATTAGTTCTGATTAGAACAAAGTAAACTTCAGTTCGAGCTGAGATATCTAGGGCTCCTATTTACCGCAGCAAGACAAATGCTTTTTATAGGTCAGTGTACTTTCAGAATAGAATTTGATACATTTTCAGCATAAACAATGTTAAGAGCATTTAGATTTCTGTCTTACATTTACTGGGTCAATAGAAACCCAATAAATTTCTGGATTTCTCTTTGACTTGGCAGGGAAATACAGAAAGCAGTTTTGTTTCATATTTTATAAGGATAATGAAGCATATAAACAAGAACATCCACATTCTGGTAGTAATGAGGTAGTACTAAGGAAAAATATATTCATATTTAATTCTTTGAATAAAAACATAGTCTTTGAAAAGGAAATATTGGACATATGCTGAGTTAATTTGATTATCATGTACAGAAGAATCTTATCATGTAGTGTGGATATGATTTACTACAGTGATCACATTGTACATACAGCTTGTAGACCACAGATTTAGTGTAATCCTAGCCTGAGAATAAATTAGTCACGAGATAAAGTATTTTGAGAAGTCTACGAATTAGGCTGAATTTAAAGGTTCCATATAAAGTTCAATTTCTGGCAGCAACCAAAGAGAGACTCATTTTCTAATTTTTTGGTACAAATTATGTACACCAAATGCCTTTCTTCCTCCTACCCCATTTTATAAAGCTTTGGCAATAGGTTAACATGTGCCAGTGATAGAATTTCAAGTGCCTTGAGGATTATATAAGTACATGGTAGATTTAGGATAATCTGTGGATTTGATTTCTCTAAGCTCTCATTTTCCTATTCTGATCTTCCTCTTCCCTTCCTTTCTCTTTCTTCAAGTCACATAATAAGTCAAAGTTAAAAACATCCCATTAATTTCTCATCTGATTGTTAGAAGATTATTTTTAAAAAGTCACCATCTTAGTCATATTGAGTATCTAACATACACGCTGCTAATGTAGGGGAATTGTCTTAAATCAAGAATGATCTTAGGAAAAGGGAGATGTAGATAAGCAGCTGGGAGAGTGACCTATAATTTCTACTTTTTTTGAGATTTGAACCTTTTGCATCTCCATTTGTCATTTTAAAATGTTTCCGATCTCATTTTATGTATCCACCCATGTGTTTGATGCTCTAAACTCATTAGATTTCTTGAAGTTCACCAAGTTTGCAGTACACTTTCACTCCCCTGTGTCTTGACTCATGTTGGTCTCTCAGTCTCCATCTATTCAAACCCTTTACATCCTGATGGATCAACTCAAGGGCCACTGCCTAGGTGTGGTGGAAGGACATGGCAGACATAAAGAGTCCTGGGCACAAGTGCTACCTCTCACAGCTTAGCTCTCTTGCGAGTTATTGGATCCCTTTGAACTTCAATTTCCTCTTCTGCAAATTAGGGATAATATAAGATTATTAAGTGAGGAAAAAAAGTATTTTCCTTTTCCTCCTCAGCCTCTTTCTTTTGTGAAGCTTTTTCTGATGACCCTCATCAGTACCTCATAGAGAGTCCTTCCTTCCTATGTATTACCATACTTGTTTTGCCTCAATAATAAAAGTACTCTCTTTTATTACAATTAACTGTTTATGTGTCCACTTTCTGTAGTAAGCTGAAAGCCCCTTGAGGGCAGGGACATTATTTAGCCTAGTGCATACTAAACATTCAGTAAAAATATGATGGCATTTAGTAAAGTGGAAATTATGTAATACTTCTGTCCCACCTCTTCCAATTTTCTATACCCAGAATCATCTTTAGGCATTTTCTAGGATCTGATGTTATAAATACATATGACACTGAAGTTGTGACAGACAGTAGCATCATCTCAACTCATTTTGTCTACTTAGTGGTTTGTTTTGTTTTTTGTTTGTGTCTTAGGATCAGAGGATTGAATCATTCCTAAGTGAACATATTCTTAGGTTGTTATTACATTTCAGGATGCTTTGGTTTCTTGTTTAGGTTAGGTTTCTGTCTGTGACCACCTGCAGGTAGATCTAAATTGGGTAGGTACATTGTTAGGGCAGTGATGAGATAAAAAGCATGACTGGTTTCTTCCCTGGGCCCCGCTTTATGGGGAGCTATAGCACTGCACAGCAATGAAGTGTTCTTCCTCACTTTGCCTATGTAGGCCCCTTCCAGAAGTGCAGTGCAGGCGAAAAGGTGTGGGTGATGAGTGCATGTGTGCTATGTGTGTCTGAGAAAGAGACAGGGGCCGGGGGTGGGGAGGGAGTGCAAGCACACTGGGTGATGTGATAAAACATTTGGCATGCTTCTACATCTGTTGGAAAGAGCCAGCCAAACCACCTGTTGTATTTCAGTTCTCCATTCCTCAGGGACCTGGCTGCTTGCAGCAAAAGGTTTAAGATAGCAGAAATCCACAAGAGTAGAGAAGTTATAGGTCACCCAGTTCTGTTCCCTGGGGATCCCCATCAGACCATTCTCAGCCATGGGCTCTTTGACACAATACAGAACATTTCTGAAACAGTACACTCTTTGTCTAGCTGAGTTTAAAACATTCTAAGGAACAAAGGTTTCACTCATTTCTAAAGGAGATGAATCTGAAAATCCCATTGTTTACAATGTCAAGAAATGTGTCCTTGACTGTCAGCGACAGAGTCACTTTCAGAACTTCCTAGTATTTCATACCTCATTCTTTTTGTACGTTGCATCTTGAATGGGGAAGGCACTGACTTATCTTGGCCCCTAAAATACCCTGCAGGATGTTTTAACACACTGAAAAAAGGTTTAATCTATTTTTGTTAAAACCTGGAGGAAACCTTTCAGTCCTCTCCAAGAGTTACTAACCCTGGGATGCCTTCTTTCTCTCTCTCTCTTGTTTTCTGTTACCTGTTCTACCTTTCTTACAGTCTCTAAGCCCTCCCTCCATTGGTTTATTTTTAAAATGTTTCCTTCCTTCCTTCCTTCCTCCCTTTCTTTTTCTTTCTTTCTTTCATTCTTTCTTCTTTCTTTCCTTCTTCTTCTTTCTTTCATTCTTTCTTCTCTTTCCTTCTTTTTCTTTCTTTCTTTCTTTCTCCCTTTTTCTTCTTTCTTTCTTTCTGTCTTTCTTTCTCTCTCTCTTCCTTCCTTCCTCCCTCCCTCCCTCTCTCTCTCTCCCTTTCTTTCTCTTTCTTTCTTTCTTTCTCCCTTCCTCTCTTCCTTCCCTCCTTCCTTTCTTTCTTTCTTTTTCTTTCTTTCTTTCTTACTTTCTCTTCTTCTTCTTCTCCTCCCCTTCCCCTTCTCCTTCCTTTTACATAGTAAAATTTTACAATACAAATATAAAACCTGTTTTTCCAGTTTCCTAACTCAAAGTCTTAGTCAAACAGAGAAATTCAGAGGTAAGCTGTTCCAACTCCCTCATTTTATAACATACGAAACTGATACTCAGAATGAGGAAGTGCTTTTCCAGGAAAAAATCAGGAGGAAGAATTCTAATCTCCTAAAGCCTAGCCCAGGACAGTAGCAATAATGAGCCTTCCCAGCATGCAGAGAGTATGACACTGTCTCGCTCCCCCTCTGTCCAAATGAAGGGGATAAGAGCTACCCCAGTACGCTAACCTCTGTGAGCACTTGCCATGAAGTCTCAAAGACGGTGTGGCAGCAGCTGCAGGAGTTGTCAAGAATCTTACACCTGCCTCTGTTGGTCTGGCTGGATGTCAGGCTGTCTGCTCTGGGATGTCCTCTTGTTAGGCTCTGGAGATTCCCTGGTTCACTTTAGAAAGTGGGGTCCTGATCCCCACCTGGCTGTAGTGGATTCTCAGCTAATGTTAAACAGCTGCACCAGTTCTGGCCTTTGTTGGAACAAAGAGCTTTCATTTAGCTTCACAGCAAGCCCTCCTGGTTCCTGCTATAGTGCAAGCAAGTAGTCTGTGTACCTTAGTGGTTACCCATCAGGCTCTGGAACCTCACAGCTTGGGTTTGAATCTCCAGGTTATCACTGATCAGCTTGTAGCCTTGGGACCTTAATCTCTTTAAGACTCAGGTTTCTCATCTATAAAAAGAAAATATTAGTACCTGCCCCACAGAATTGATTTGAAGATCAAGTAAACTAGGAAGTCAGAAGCAATGGCATGTTCAAGGCACTCAGTAAACATTAACTATGTTTTTTTCTACCCAAGGAATCCTGAGTAAACATGGAGTCACTTTGATAGTTTTACCATATTTCACTGTTTTTTACAGGTCATTGCTGGACTCTAGCCCTCTAAACAGCTTTACTGCCCCAGCTCAGTATTTATGAGGAGGCAACAAGGGTATTTCTCTCTTGTGCTCAGTCTCAACAAGACTGAGTATTTATCATATGGTACATTTGCATGGAGCTGCTTCACTGGGCCTCTTCTGCTGGGGGCTGCCACTGATGCAGGGGGTTATTCTATAGTGAATTGGGGTGGGGGGAATGCCCCTCTCCCATTTTGGGGAGGGTTATCTTTTATTAGAAATTCTTTAAAAGTAGTAGTAACTTGCATGCCAGTGTCTTTTTAGTTTTTACTCATAGCTTCCGTCTCCAGATCTGAGTCCTTGGAGGGCTGAAATGTCAGAAACCAAGCTGGTTTTATCAGCTGAGCCTTTGGGTCTGACTCCTTCTTTTCCTAGAAAAAAATAATCTTCCAAGAGGTTCCAGAGCCCTTCTGGAAAATAAACTTTAGCAGCCAAGTCTCTAGTTTATAAGATTTCCCCAAGCATGTTGGACTCTCATCTGCGGGACCTGTGCTAATGCTCATATAACCTGAAATGGCAGAATTCAGAGCAGTAATACTCATCTGAGTGAAGTTAAGGAAGATGTTAACTCATTTAAGAGGAGGGAGTAAGGCACAATGCCTGTGATCAGCCACCACCTGAGTCACAGTTAAAACTTCTCTCAGGCATTAAAACCTGCCACACAAGAAAGCTGTGAGACTTAACTTTCTTTTTATCTTAACAACAAAATCTTTTATCTGTCTCAGAATGGCTAATTTAAAAGTCTGGTCTGCCTAAAGCCTGTCAGTATTTCAAGGACTCGTATTGGTTCTCGTTTTTGGCTTCAACCTTCAGCATCTCTTAGAGCTGCCACTTACTAGTGGGCTAGGTGTGGGAGATGCCAGGGATAATAAGGAGGTGATTTCAGCTTACGAGATGTCACTGGTCATCAAAGGGCCTTTTTTCTTTGGTATGAGCTGTAAAATCTATCTGAGTCACAAAGTCAAACAGGTGACCCTTGGTACATGAACATTTATGCCAATTACAGACTCAGCACATGAGGAAGAACAGAACTGATTTAGCCACTAGATAGGTAACTCACCTTAGGGCTCTAAGAAAAAGAGCTTAATGTTAAGTAACAACCAAAAAAGAAGCTACATTTGACCTGACTAGTTCCAGTCTGCTGCCATTAGTCTATTTATTTCTTTTAGGGTCATGGAGACAAATCCTCACAAAGGAGTGGATTCCCCAAAATAAGTTAATTAGTATTTTGTGAGGCAGAAATATGAATATTGATATATAATATTATGAGTTTAAATATATATGTAACAAAAAGTGCCACACAAGCTTAACGACATATATGATGTTAGTTCCTACTTGCAACTTTCTACAACCTAGTTTGAATAAAGATATACACATGGAAAAGGAACTGGTAATTCCACGAAATAATTCCATGGCAAATAAGTGGAAGAGACACTTGACACTTCGGATGGACTATTCCTTTTATTTGGGATGGCCAGGAGAGTTTCTTATAGGAAATGTGATCTAAGCTGGTCTTTGAATGATGGGAAAAGTGAGTATAGGTTGATAGTAAGAAGAAAGGAACTCTTCTGTTAGAGATATGAAGTAAAAAAACAAAAAACAAAAAAGAGGAAAATACCAGGTGTTTTGGGTGGGGGAGGGGAGGGGAGGGGAGGGACTACTAGTAGAGTGCTTAGGCTGGAGCAGAGGGGTGAATTAGGAGGAGAGCAGTGTAGGGAAGCCTGGGAATGCAGGTTGAAGCTGTGTCATGAATTCTTTTGAGTGCTAGGCTAAGGATTTTATATATTCTCAAACAGTCAAAAAGAGCACCATTGAACCTGGATTATTCTGTATTGGAGTCCTTTTTGAACAACTGGTATATGATGGCTTTGAAATGTACTTTCTTGGATATACACAAACTAGTGTTTTGGGGAGTCAATCTTGAAATTGTGAGAGATGGATCAGGGAGGTGAGACTAAAAATACGCCGGCCAGTTAAGAGGCTTGGAATACTGTGTGGGGTGAGCTTTGCTAGAGTTTATAATGGCTAATGGTTGATCTAGGAAGAAAAACCTCCTCAGTAATGTGGGAATAAATAATTAAATAAGTAAACATGTATGGAAAGGGTCACAGGCCTTGGTGACTTACCAAATGAAGGAAGAGGGAGAATGAGAAGTGACCTCAGCGTTTTAAGGTTGGATGATGGTGGGACCAATAATAAAAGTGGGAAAATCAAGAGGGGAAAGGAGTTTTTGCTTGGAGTATTGCTAAATCTTCCTAAATGTCCTTTTTTAGAAATAAATCTTTCAACTTGGCCAACTTGAATTTCTGTACAAATCTCAAGACCTGTAAAGGCCATCTGTTGAGAACAATTAAGATTAGGTATGTGCCCTGAGAAAACCATAATTCAAAAAGAGTCATGTACCACAATGTTCATTGCAGCTCTATTTACAATAGCCAGGACATGGAAGCAACCTAAGTGTCCATTGACAGATGAATGGATAAAGAAGATGTGGCACATATATACAATGGAATATTACTCAGCCATAAAAAGAAACGAAACTGAGTTATTTGTAATGAGGTGGAGGGACCTAGAGTCTGTCATACAGAGTGAACCAAGTCAGAAAGAGAAAAACAAATACCATATGCTAACACATATATATGGAATCTAAAAAACAAGAAAATGGTTCTGAAGAACCTAGGGACAGGACAAGAATAAAGATGCAGATGTAGAGAATGGACTTGAGGACATAGGGAGGGGGAAGGGTAAGCTGGGACGAAGTGAGAGAGTGGCATGGACATATATACACTACCAAATGTAAAATAGCTAGTGGGAAGCAGCCGCATAGCACAGGGAGATCAGCTCAGTGTTTTGTGACCACCTAGAGGGGTGGGATAGGGAGGGTGGGAGGGAGACGCAAGAGGGAGGAGATACGGGGATATATGTATACTTATAGCTGATTCACTTTGTTATAAAGCAGAAACTCACACACCATTGTAAAGCAATTATACTCCAATAAAGATGTTAAAAAAAAAAAGATTAGGTATGTGAAAGTGGGTTGTACAGTGTAAAACATTTAGGTAAAGTATTAAGTATATGGACATCATTGACTACCCTCAGAATTTGTTAGAAATTATTCTCTGAAAATGTCACCTTTATATGGAATTGCATTTATTTTTCTCTAATAAATCAGTACTGTCTCTAGAGGATTTGTTTTCAAAGATTAAGTAGCTAACTCCTTAATGAACAGGGCTTCAGCTAATTATTATTTTCTTTACTAAGAGATTTTCAAAATAGCATCTGAAATTTGAGATTGGTAATGCTAGCTGAATTCTATATTGCTAAACTGTTATTGAGTCAAATGGGACTGAGTTTGAATCCTTCCTCTCCACTTAATAACCGTATGATCTTTTATCAAAGTGGGTCCCTTTGTAGAGTAAGACATGGTGAAGATTAAGTGAGTTAATATGTGTGAAGGGCTTGTTGTAGTGTTTGGCATAAGCTGGTAAGCTTTGAATGAATGTTGTGATGTATTTTTACACAGACTTACCAGCAATTATGAACCCCAGAACAAAATAAAGTCATGTTTCTTTAAATATCCTATTCAGTATGACCTGGAGAAGCCATTTTGGCATCGTAAGAACAACTCTGTCCCCTCAGAGCCCAGGAACCCAGAGGCTATCTTAGATCTTGTGCTTAGTTAGGATTATAATCAAATCCCATCAAGAGGAAATTGGTTGGTTGTCTGCATCCTTTGGCCTCTCTGAGTAGGTGTTCACTGTTGAAAATGGTAATGCAGTCCCCCCTTATCTGTGGGGGATACATTCCAAGACCCCCAGTGGGTGCCTGAAACCATGGATAGTACTGAACCCTATATGTAGTATGTTTTTCCCATACATACATACCCATGATAAAGTTTAATTTATAGATTAGGCACAGTAAGAGCTTAACAATAACAACTAATAGTAAAATACAACAATTATAACAATACAGTGTAGTAACAGTTATGTGAATACTGTCTCTCTCTCAAAATATCTTATTGTACAAACTTGAACTCTTTTCCATCTTAAGCACTTATCATGCACTATGACCATCACTTTTGCAGTTTGAGGTATGACAGCAAAACTGGCATGAATTTCTTTTTCCTTCTTCAAAATTTCATGGAAAGAAGATTTGTTCTTACTGTAGATTTTAGCAACCTCAGCGTATGATTTTTTTTTTCTTGTAAGTCTAGAACTTTCACCTTTTCATTTAAAAGAATCACCTTATGGCTTCTCTTTGGCATATCAGAATTGCCAGCATCATTATTCTTGCATTTGGGGGCCATTATTAAGTAAAATAAGGGTTACCTGAGCACAAGCACTGTAGTACAGTGGTGGTCGATATGATGACCAAGACAGCCTACTAAGTGACTGACGTGTGGGATAGGCCAGACAAGGGGATGCTGATTTAAGATTTTATCATGCTACTCAGAATGGCACACAATTTTAAGCTTATGAGTTGTTTATTTCTGGAATTTTCCATTTAATATTTTTGGACCGTGGTTGACTGTGGGTAATTGAAACTGCCAAAAGTGAAACTGCAGATAAGAAGGGACTACTGTGTTGGCTTTCCACTGTGCCCTGCTGAGGTGCCTCAGGGTGCAGGTCTGTAGAGGGAGAGGAAGTCTTCCTAGCCAGGGTCATCCCAGCCATGGCGGTCACCCAGTGCCAGCAGATGACTGGACCTCCAATATCAGGCAGCTATTTAGGTTTGCATACACACACACTCAAACTTGCTCACACAGCTTTTTGTTGTTGTTCCCTGTGGCAAACCCACTGTGTCAGGGCGGCGGGTTCAGGCAATTTTTCCACAGAAGTAATACACGTCTAAGACAACTCAGGCCAGGTCGGGAATCTGGCTCTCTAGTTCAGAATCTGTTTCTCATATCAAGTTTTCTCTGAGCAACGAAAGCACCAGCTAACCTCAGCCATGTCAGCCGTAGTCAGCTAGAGGTGTTTGAATAACCTGCAACCTCAAAAGGAGCAAGGGTAAAGTTTTCCATCTCTTTTTTTCCCGGAAATCACCTCAGCAATTTGTACGTTTCTATCTCAGCATTCTTTTTTTAAATTCTTTTTAAAGAGTTTTTTTTTTGATCTGGACCATTTTTAGTCTTTATTGAATTTGTTACAGTATTGCTTCTGTTTTATATTTTGGTTTTTTGGCTGTGAGGCATGTGGAATCTTAGCTCCCAGACCAGGGATTGAATCTGCACCCCCTGCATTGGAAGGCGAAGTCTTAACCACTGGACCGCCAGGGAAGTCCCTATTTCAGCATTCTTAGAGCTCCTTATTCCAAGGGATTTATGGTGGAGCAGCTTCAGTCATGGGGGAAAAAGAAAAAGGAAGCCTGTTGCACTTTTACCCCATAACATAGGATGCCTATTTGTTTTACACCACTTAATGAAAAACAGTTCTTCCCACAGCTAATGGATGTCTTCCCTTGTAGAAGCTGAAGGGATTGGCAGTTTTTAAAATACATATTCTCTCATTAGAAAACTTCAAGTTCTGCCTTACCAGTCATCCCTCTACACTATTATTTTTATTCTTATTATTGTTATTTCAGAATTGAGGAGCTAAATAGCCCCTTGGGAAGACAACTTGAGAGAAAGGCAAGTCTGATTTTTTAAAAATCCTGTACTCAAGTCAATTACCATTCTAGCTTTGGTCTGTCATATACAAGAAGATGTCCTAGCCTTATAATGAGGCTTTCTTGTATGATATATTGAATTTTACGTCCATATCAGTTGACCATAATTATAATTTTTTTTAAAGATTTTTTTG
The DNA here is from genome assembly GCF_059928025.1 of Delphinapterus leucas. Classification (NCBI taxonomy): domain Eukaryota; kingdom Metazoa; phylum Chordata; class Mammalia; order Artiodactyla; family Monodontidae; genus Delphinapterus; species Delphinapterus leucas. The sequence goes on along the minus strand of NC_143132.1, from coordinate 57,754,833 downwards.
ATGTGGACCATTTTTAAAGTCTTTATTGAATTTGTTACAGTATTGCTTCTGTTTTATGTTTTGGTTTTTTGGCCACGAGGCACGTGTGATCGTAGCTCCCTGACCAGGGATCAAGCCTGCACCCCCTGTATCGGAAGGCAGAGTCTTAACCACTGGACCATCAGGGAAGTCCCCATAATATTTTTTTAATTAAAATTTTCTCAGTAGTTTGCCCCTTTAAAAAAGCCTTAGGAGGGGCTTCCCCGGTGGCGCAGTGGTTGGGAGTCCACCTGCCGATGCAGGGGGCGCGGGTTCGTGCCCCGGTCCAGGAGGATCCCACGTGCAGTGGAGCGGCTGGGCCCGTGAGCCATGGCCGCTGAGCCTGCGCGTCCGGAGCCTGTGCTCCGCAACGGGAGAGGCCACAACAGTGAGAGGCCCGCGTACCGCAAAAAAAAAAAAAAAAAAAGCCTTAGGAAATTCTCATTTGTCGTAGTTCACATGAAAACCAGATAACCACCTTCTACCTGTGGCTTTAATAAAGGGAGAAAAAGCCTTGTTGTTACAGTATTATCACTGTTAGTTTGACATTCTCATCAAAGAAAACAGCTCTCCAAGCAAGGCTGTCCTTAAAGCCAGAGACAGACTTGTCAGCGACTCAGAGCCAGAAAAACTTGATTTTCAGAACTGTGGTCAAACTGTCAGGACAATGCTGCTTACATGGGAGTCAAGACTAGCCCACCTGTCTGAATTTTTTTTCCCAGATGTAACTAAGAGCTCCAAAGATAAACCAACCAGCTGAGTGAAAGACGTCAAACAATTGCATCACTCTTTCCCTTAAGGGGTTTGGTCCTGAAGACTAAGAAAACTCTTAAATGAGCTCTAATTAAATGCTGTGGATCTACTGTTCCACCATTCAGAAAATGGATGGCCTCATTTTGTTTTGTTTTTGTTTTGTTTCATGTTACTAGTGGAGTAGGACAATTGAGATTCTTTAAAAGAAGATTAAAAATATGGAAGGGACAAAAGGAAGTAGAGTAAGAAAAAAAAAAGGAGAAAAGAAAGTAAGGACAAGGTTATTGTGGATCTCTTGTGGACAAGTGGATGGTGGCCCTAGGTAACCATTCAGTATGTGTTGACAGAATTGGTTTACGTGATCACTCAGGTGGTACATGAGCCATATTGATTATGGAGTGATATGTATAGATTATTAAGATGACTGATAGTGCCTTTCTCACTGGCTGACTACATGTACAGACAAGATCAAGTTATTTTGCATAGGCTATTTCTTAGGATGTGTGGCAGGGGAGGTGGCAATAGGGGGATTCACCAGACACTCTGCTTTAAGTTATCCTGACAACATAGGGTTATTTTCAGATTTATCATAAAGTGTTTCTACACAAAGGAAATGTTTTGTGGAAGGAATTCATGACACCATACAAGCATGTTTCTTTAATTGGAAACTGGATACAGTCTACTAAACATTTTATTGGAATATTTATTTCACACTCTAGGAATGATCCTGAGAGAAATGCTTTGTGATTAACTGTGATTGCCCACATATGAAAAATGAGTAAAGGGACAAAAATGAATATGCAATTCGTAGGGCAAGCTTCCAATTCTTTATTCATTTTCTAAGATTTCTACCAGTACCATTTCTCCCAAAGTTAATAATATTAAGCACCCAAACTAGTTAGTTTGGTACCCTGTTATCTTTTATTGTTATTTCAATCTTTAATACTATTTGGCTATAAGTAGGAAGCTAGAGATACCATTATAATCCTATAAGCAGTTTCATTTGAACAGAGAGAACAATGAGACCCAAGACCTGTGCTGTTTTTATGTTCTTAGATAATACTCCTGACATGCAGACTAGTGGCTTTTTTCTTTAGTTATAGTTTTATATTTTTGAATGAATAGATCCTGTACACTATGCCAGTACAGTCCCTAGGTGAGCAGCATCAGCATCACCTGGAAACTTGTAAAAAGTTCAGATTCTCGGGCTTCCCTGGTGGCGCAGTGGTTGAGAGTCCGCCTGCCGATGCAGGGGACACGAGTTCGTGCCCCAGTCCGGGAAGATCCCACATGCCGCGGAGCGGCTGGGCCCGTGAGCCATGGCCCCTGGGCCTGCGCGTCCGGAGCCTGTGCTCCGCAATGGGAGAGGCCACAGCAGTGAGAGGCCCGCGTACCGCAAAGGAAAAAAAAAAAAAAAAAGCTCAGATTCTCAGGTCAATCCCAGACCTACTGAATCAGAAACTCTGTGGGAGGGGGCCCGGCGATCTCTGTTCAACAAGCCCTCCGAGGTGCTTCTGAAGCCCACTGAAGTTTGAGAACCACTGAACTATGCTACCCAACACCCTCCTGTCCTTGCTTTGCATTCTAAGCATAGCGTGCAGCCATGACTTAGAACAAAGTGTAGTTCACCGCCTCTCACTAAACCTTTGTAGTTTCATAAGGACCATGCTCCAAACAATTGAGCTAAGCAGTCAATGATAAAGGAAATGTGTGCGTTTCCCCCCACTTTCCCTTTTTTGGAAAGAAGCATGGTATTTAAAGGCAGGCCTTTAAAGGTCTCATTTCAAGTTCTGATGTGTCTTAGTAGTTGTGGGGCTTGAAACCAGTTGCTTAACCCCTCTAACTCTCGTGTTCACCTATAAGCACATTCTTAATGGAGTTATTTTGAGTATGAAATGAGATCTGGCAAACTCTAGCACACACAGTGCCTTTATGTGAATTAGAAAAAGGTGCCGCACTGCGGGGTGTCGGGGGCTGGGTAACATCGTCCATGTGTCTTCCTAAATTTGGCAAGGAGAACCTGGCCTGGATTTCAGCCCTGACTTCTGTCTGCTTTTCTGGACTCCTCTGTCCAGGGCACAAGTATATGCAGAGTTCTTGAATGAGATAATGTGTGTAAAGCACCTGGCATATGAGTTGCTTTTTATACAGTATATTACATACATAACACATATTACACGTGAACATAATCTTCTTATATGTATCTGTCACAGTTCATGGAGAGGATAGTACTTGGTAGTCATTTGGTTATCAGTGAAGATGCTTAAACTGCCCAGTGAAAGTTTAAGAAGAATCATCGCATTTCTCAATGCTGTGATATATGGATCAAATTAACAGGTTAATTGAAATCATTTAATTTTACCCTTCATGCAGTATAGATTTAGCCTCTCTGGACCATTAAAAAGCGACATCTGGAAAGAAAACTGGTTTCACATTTGCTACTCATATACCATCCATGACTTATCTACAGACTGATGAAATAATACAAATAGGGGACTGACATTGCAAAATAATAGATAAGACTTAGATACATGAAATGTGGAGAGGATATTCCCTGGCATGATATATCATCTAGGTGCTGAAGACTGGTTTCAGTTCATTTTTTAAGGGCAAAGGTCAACAGGGAGAAAAGCCTGGACTTCTGCAAAAAGAGGATGAAGAGGGCGATATAAGAAGGGGAAGAGTGAAGTTTTTGGCTTCTTCACAAATTTCCATAGGGTTGACCATTCCTGGATTTTCACATTGAAGAACTTGAGTGTTCTCACTCTAGGAAAGGCATACAACCTCCTGTCATGTCTGGTGGTCTTAGACTTTGGTATCCACTGTTAGCACAGCTCGTTACTACTTATTATCAGTTCCCTGGTGTAAGGTGCTGGGATCCTGCCTGACACTCATCATTACATGTTAAATTAGCACAGTGAAAACGATGGAACAAAGCACTGGCTTTAAAAGCAACAGATTCTTTAAAGGCTACACTAAATCCTTGTCCATGCCTTACTAGGTTACAGTGCTGCTACCATAATTCAATGCTATATGAGAAAATGTAACAAGTTATTATGTGGCCAAAGGAAAATGCTAACCTAAATAGCATCGTTAAAATGTAACACAGGAAATAAAATTGGAAATCACTATTAGAACACTGCTCATGTTACAAGATGTCAGAATCATGCATAATGCAAGAGTGGAACTGCTTACAGAGACTCTACACAAGATAATTTAAACTTGCTTCTGTGGACATGCGGAACTGCTCTTTGAAGCATGGGCTCTGATGAGATTCTGCCTGGTGCTAATGACATTCCAAGGGAATGTTCTCTTTCCATCTGATGCATATTTATTTATAGGGTGCTGAATGAAGGAGTGTTCATACTGCATGGCAGATTGCACCTCCACCATATTTTTCATTAATCACCTTTTCTTTGGCATTTTCACCATTGCTTTATTATTGATCTGTTTTTTGAACCCTCTTTGTGAATAAACCTACAATCACAAAATTACCCATTGATCAATGTCAGCAAACACATTCCTGCAAACACAACCTTTAACTCCTTTTCTCTCTGAACCGTCATTCCATTTCATCTCTCGGGCAAAGGACTGAAAAAACAGATGATCCTTGTATTATTCCCTGAAGGTCAACAAATCCAGACTTTGCTAGGTTTACAAGGCTGAACATAAAGCCCATCTCAAAGAGAATACGTCTCCTCTGCTGCTCAGACTTTAAGTCAAAAGGTCTTTCTTATGCATTCTAACATTTCCCTCTACTGTGTATAAAGACTGTAGATCACATATTGGTTTTTGTTGCCACATACAGAGAAATCACAATCTCTGAATACATGTACCAAATACAAACATATTTATCCACATACCAACCTCTCTAATTTGGACATAATTAGAGAAAGGGCTATTTAACTAGTGAAAAGTCTTAAATTATAGATGGCTGATTACTTCTGAGTACATAAAATAATGGCAGGAAATGACTAACAAAGTGTTGCCAAGTGCAAGACCTGCCAGGCCTGTTTTAATGAATAGCTAAAGATCATTGAAATTAGCACATTAATTGTATGCATGTAAATTGCTTCTGTTAAGTACATTAAAATGTTGTTCTCTTTGTAATCATGTTGAAATTATTTATTTGGTTTATACACCCTTTTCACAATTATTCATGAAAGACAAAAATGTGAATTTCAACATAGTCCTTGCCTAAATCGGAACACTACCAATTATGAGCCTCCTAATTTTACCATGCACACCAAGGACTCATGACTTAGTTTAAAAAAAAACAAAATGCACATCTAATAAGACCCCACCCCCCACCCCCCGCTTCAAGGTACCCATTTCCTTGCTTCATGTCTTTCTTTCAGACTCTCATGGACAGTAAGAAAGATCTCAGGGTCCAGATCAAACTCCCCAAGTGTGCCATCCCCTGAGTGCTCTACCACTTCAGAGCCATGTGACTTTGGGCACATTGCTAAATGTCTCTGAACCTTAGTTTCTCTTCTGCCCTCCAGGATTGTTATGAGAGTTAAATGGATAAAATGATACTTTGAAAGTGTTTCTCAAACTTCCATGATGATAAAAATCACCTGGGGGCACTTGTTAAAACCAAAAGTTTCCCAGGCTCATCCTCTGAGGCCTCTGCACCCTCCCCCCCAGGAGATTCTTATCATCTGGGAAACACAGTTTGGAGGCACCTGGCTTATAGTAGTTTCTTTTCTGTCATACTCTGTGCACTATATGTTGTATTGGGGAGCCAAGAAAACCAAAGGAAAAGTAGACTGAAGATACAGAACCAAACAAGTCATCACAGCATGTCTGGCAAATTTTTTCAACACCTCCAGTAAAGAGGAGTTCACCATCTTATAGAGAAAGCAGTTTTCTCCACAGTTGAACAGTTGCATTGGTTCAAAAGACAAATCTCTTATTGTGTTGGAATCTGTTTCTTTTGAAGTTCTGTCTGTTGTTCTTGCCTGCTATTTGGAGCAACATGGAACAAGTCTACTTACTCGTTCATTCGACAGACTTTTTAAACATTAGAAGAGGTCTCTTATCTCCTCTTGATCTTCTCTTTCCAAGCTAAATATACCAAGTTCCTTCATCCATTATTGGTCATAGAACATGGTTTCTATAGTTCTCACAGCCTTAGTCACCCTCGTTTGGATCCAACTTGAGACCACCAATTTTCCTCTTCATATGTGTTTTGTGACAGAATTGGATTGAATGCTATAAATTTCTGAGTAGCACAGAATATAGACAAAACATATTTCTATAAAAAATGCTCAAAATAGATTATCTGAAAAGAATGATGCACTTAAGTTAAAAGAAAGGTTTCTAATGCCAGTTTGCCAGTTCCTTGACTTCCTGCATGAGTCATCTAGCATATCCAGACGCTGGATGACTGATCTCTGAAACTGGGATAGCGATCTTCCTCTGTCTACCCGTTCACCTCCTAGGATTGTTCAGAGGATAAAATATAAAAGAAAGCAGTCTGAATAATTATGTGCTACTTTTATGACCAAATCAACATAGCTATGAAGCTATGTTAAAAATAATAGTTATTTAAATGTTAAGATATATTTTAAGGGCTTCCCTGGTGGCGCAGTGGTTGAGAGTCCGCCTGCCGATGCAGGGGACGCGGGTTCGTGTCCCGGTCTGGGAAGATCCCACGTGCCGCGAAGCAGCTGGGCCCGTGAGCCATGGCCGCTGAGCCGGCACGTCCGGAGCCTGTGCTCCGCAACGGGAGAGGCCACAACAGTACCGCAAAAAAATATATATTTTAAAATAAAAAAAAGAAAATGGCTTGTTACCTGAAAATTCCATATAAAATAAAAGTTATTAGGCTTTTAAAGTTTTTTTCTCTTGCTTTTATAGAAAAACATGTCACACATAGGCTCATATCAAGCTCATGTCAATTTAATTAAAATCCCTGATTTTTTTTTAACATAGATTTTTGCCAAGCCAGGTTACCTTGAGTTTGCAAACTAGAATTTTGAACTTTAAAAAAAAACAGAAAACCTTTCATGCCTCCAGAATGAGGGTCAATAGCCAGGAGACTGGACTACTAAAAAATCTTAACGACTTACCTGTTAGGTCTGAAGAGAGAATTGGACACCACCCTCACCTCTCTTGAGTTTATTGGAATTCTTTTCAGGGAGGAAAGTGCAGCTGCAGGAGTGTTTTATTCCTCAATTCATTTCAGAGATTTTATTATCAGTACTTTCCTCTTCTTTTCTTCTTTTTCTTCTGGTGTTTAGAGTAAATGAGAAGTAGGTCTCTCTCTGTCACAAAAGATTGGGGCTTAGATTCATGGGAGAAATAACCTCATTATAAATATAAAAATTAGCCTTGCTGATGTTTTCAAATAATATTTAATTATACAAGGACATGTTCTTTTGTCTAATGGTGAGAGTAAATAGAAAAATAAAGAACACTGGATGGAAATAAACCAAAATATAAAAACGATTAGTTCTAGTCAGTGAGATTACAGGTGTTTTCTTCTCTTTATACTTCCCTGTATTTTCTAAATTTTCTACAATATTCATGTATTACTTTTGTAATCAGAAACATGTTAGCAAGAAAATGAAAGAAAGCAAAGTTCTTTAACTATGCTGCTGGTGAAAAGTTGATGTTTGTATTAGAAACACAGTTTCATGAATACATTTTTTACTAGCACCAACTCCTGACGGTGGGAAAAGGACCTTCTTTTATTCTTCTTCCCATTTCATTTCATCTGACATGTAGGAGCCTCTATTAATGATAGATTTCAATGAGGGAAAGGCACCTGGGGCAACAATCAAGGGAGATTGAATTACACTGTGACAAAATCTTTAGAAATACTTTTCTGTTTGTGCCAGCAAACAGACTGCAACAGGTGTAAATTCTTTTTCTTTTTTAAAGTAATTTTCAAGCAGACTTCTTATACATTGGGATACACATTGATTATTTTTAAAAATCTAGCTTATTTTTAAATAGTATTAAGATTCTCACTTCCACATTAATTTCTGGTGTTTTATCTAAATTTAGGAAGTCAGGGCAGTGGTACCTGACCACTAGACTGAAAGCTCTATGAAAGTAGGAATGATGTTTGTCTGTCGGTTCTTAATTCATCTCTGGATCTCACCTCAGCATCTGGCTTAAGGCCTAACGTTTAGTAAGTACCAATAGAACAGGGTAGAAACAAGCCCTTAAGCCAGCTGACCAGGATACAGAATAGAGCTCCTTTCCCTTCTCCCTAGGGAAGGATGCCTGAATAAAGGACAGAGAAACCCTAAGAGACCTGGGCAAAAGGGGACTGAGTAGACTCTGTCAGAATATGGACAAACTGGGGAGGAGTTGGTAGAGGCAGGCTAGGGAATCCGGCTGGAATCTCCTCCACATTGTTACTGAACTGTGGAAGCTTTGTGCTTGCTCTTTGGCTTATTGCTTTTTTTTTTTTTTTTTTTTGGGAAAGGGATGGGGTGGATTACAGATAGCTGTAAATTCACTCTGAAATGTTTGAGAAAGGGTTAGGACAGGGCCTGGGCTGACAAAGTGACAAATATCAGAGTCAGTAGGCCCCATTTCCGCCAGAAATAGAGACAGGGACTTTGGCATATACTGGATTACCAGAACAGGTGAGCAAAGCAAGGAGGGGCCAGGCCTTGGGAACAAGAGGCTCAGTGTGACTTCAGATAAACTCCTTTGTTATTGGACTTAAACTCTGTTAGGAATGACCTTTGGGTTTGGGATGTGGGGAAGGGCAAATGGGAATCAAGTAACTAAAGCTCTTGGGACATTTAGTCTGGAGAGACTGAGAAAAGAGGTGGATGGTGTGGGGTGGGTGCTCAGAGGCCTTGGATGCCTGACCTGAAACAATAAAGCAGGGAAGATCCTTCGAAGGCAAGCTAGAGAAGACAACTCAGTAACCACCACATACCCGCAGTTTGCTGACATGCATGTAACTTGTGTTCCAAAATTCCTCTCCATGTAGTAAAGCTGCAGAGATTTTTGCATCTTAAATTACGGGCTGGAATGTGTGAGGATCCAGATGACTCACTAGGAAAGATAGCATGAGGGAGATCTGCCTTCCCAAAGCTAGGGTTTCAAGAGAAAAACCACTTTTGTCCCTTGGTGGCAACAGAGGAGCAAGAGTTTCTAATTGAGTTACACGATAATACACGCTAAATTAAACAGGGTTTAGGGAGTCAGCACCTTGACCTAAGTGGTGACTTGTGGTGGGAATTTTAAGTGAGAACTTTGAGAGGAATAATGAATTGGGGCCGCTGAACCTCTCATATCTGGACAATCTGGACAGCTCCATATTAAGGCTAGATGTGGTTTCCAAGGGATTATTTATCCCTAGAGAGATTTGGACACAGCATTGCTAAATTAACCTATTCAAGGTTCCATCCTGTGCATCGGGAATCCTTTTGAGCTAAAGTTACCAAATAGCCAATTTGCTAGTCCAGTCAATTCTGCGCTAGTCAGGTCAGTTCTTTGAAATCCAAGTCCTCTGGTCTGTACCGTTGCCCTTCCTGGGGCCTGCTGTAAATCTGTCAACCTCCTTCTAGTTGATCCTACCCACTCTTTCTAGCTTAACTTAACAAAAACACTGCTTCCATCATGTTTTTCTCCTGTGCAGTAAACTTTGGTGCAGTAAACCCATGGAGCATTGGGTCTCAAGATGTGGCTCTTGAATCAGCTACATCAGCATTACGTGGAAAGTTGTGAGAAATGTACATTTGGTGGCCCCATCTCAGTTCTACGAATTAGAAACTCTGGTAGTGGGGTCCACTGGTGTGTTTTAATAAACACTGATGCATGCTGGAGTTTGCCATTGAAGACAGCCTGGCATTCACAGCACTCCTTCCTCTACAGTCTTCTGATGCTTGCCTCTTGTATTTGGTGTTCCTTGATCCTGCCTTGTATTATGGTTTTTTTGTTAGTGTGATCTGATTTCAAATTCAGAATTGTAAACTCCTTGGGGTCCTGGTCTGTGCGTTTTCTGGATTTACTAACTTGTGAAATCATAAAACTGGAAAGGACCTGGAAAAATACTATCCAGCATCTTCATTTTGCAAGCCTTTGAACAGTACCGTGTGCATAGTGGACATTCAATTAACAATTGCTAAATGAAATAACATGTCCTCAGGGGTCACAGGGGTGAATTAAGACTGCTGAGACCTCAGTGTCATTGCCTTAATTTAGATGGTCCCTTCTGGCACCCTCTAAGGGTTTGTGAATGCCTGGGGAAAGCCTTGGATGCCTTTGCCAGCCTTTCCCCCATGGTCCTTTGCATGGACTCTGTAATTTGCTTGCTGAATACAAGGCAACATGGTGTTTTGAGATAAAAATGGCAGAGCAGTTGAATTAAGAAGAAAATCAAAACAAAAACAAAATTGGTGTTGTTTTCTTATTGCTGCTTTGAGACTCAGCATGAAGTATGAATCTGTCATAACCAAGAAATAATATCTTGCCCGAATATCTAAGGCATAAATAAAAATTAATTGCAGCACACAGCTGTTAATTATCAGGCTTTGGAGCATTCCAGGAGCAGTTGTTCATGAACACCTATTTAGATAAAGATCCCTTGCTCATTAGGACATGCTGACATCAACTATGGAGACATTTGCCAGTTGTTGATTGGTTGCATCTGCATAGTCTAGAGGTCCAGGCTGCCGGTGGTCATGGCACTTGTAAGGGATACTCTTTCTCCATTTCACAAACGTTCACATCTAAAAGAGGAGATTCTTGACTTCGAAGGATGGCTTTGTGGCGATTCTTCTTCTAAATGAATTGGGCCATGGGTGTGACAGACATTTGTGTGTGTTTGTCACTTTGTGGCAGGCAGCAGATCATAGTGGTGTGCTAAATACATAAATAACTTTTATATTGCATTTTTATTATCAGAGTTTAATGCTTTAGGGCCTTGTTAGAATCTGTTTCTCTCAAAAGAATGGCCAAGACCTGAAAAATCTCTTTACTGTTCTTTAGAAGGAGGACAAAGACAAAAAAAGCCTTTGTGTCTCAGAGATGAGAAGAAATTCAAAAGGTACTTCATTCTTATAGGTTAAGTTCACATACTAATGAAAAGGAGGGAAAATAGGAAAAGAGATGCTTTTTCATTTTCTGTGGGCAGGGCAGCTGTACCAAATTTAAAAAGCCTATCATTTCACTCTAGGTCAAGTTCTTTAAGACAAACTCACATGGACTTTCCTAATTTTTGTTTTGTGGTTGTTGTACTGGGATTTGGTTTAAAGTGCTGCTACTTGGTGTTTAGAAAGTTTCAGGGTAATTATACTGATTGTATCTCCGAACTGTGGGCCTGGTTTTCCTGATCTGGTTATTGTCAGGTCCTTCCTATTCTCCAGTTTCTGCCGCCCTCCTCTCACCATGACTGAGCCTTCTAAGCTCGCTGTGGCCAGACTTGACCTGGGAGAGGAGTCATTCAAGGAACTCTAACCCAGCACTTTTGTTCCGCAGCATCGTTAGTTTGGCTTCTAGTCTGCCTTTGGCTTCTGCCATATTTCTAAAATCATATATGTCTTTTGTTCCTTGGATTCAGTATCTACCTTGTACTTTAGTTCTTGTGCCCGGATTTTTGTCTCATTACCAAGGACTGAGTTCCTGTCTCAGGAATTTGCCAGGTGTGCCCAAGTTCTCTAAGGACACATAAGACTCAACCTTACCCTTGCCATTCCTCCCCTTTCTCAGTCACCAGGGTCCAGCCTCTGCACCATAGGCTGACTGAGGCTCCACTATCACAGATTAGGCAGTACGATGCTGCCTGCCTGAATCCTGGGGCGTTTTTCACTTCTGGATCTCTCGGCACCACGCTGTAATTTTGTATTGAGTGAACTTCTACTGTTTTATGTTTGTCTCCTGATTCCAGTTTCCTGGCTGCATTATCAACTCTTATGTATTGCATATTCTTCAGCTACTTTGTTCTGTCTGCCAGACTGGACATCCTACCAGCACCTGCACCTGGGCCATCCTCCCTGGTGGCAGGTTTAGTTTCAGGTCCCAGATTCTTCCACTATGACCTGTCCAGGCCGAGCTTAACAAATTCAACAAATGTAAAATATGTCCTTTAAAATGTTTATGTTTCAAATACCGTAGTTTAATCATTTTTACTCCAATTAGGTTGTTACACTTAAAGAATTATTTCCACACTTTTTTATTATTCTATGTGGATTGTGAAAATGGTTGCCTTTACCTATTTGCAGGTCTTTTAAATAATAAAATGCAAATGAACCTTGTTTTTTATGGACATTCTGAGCAAAATTCTTCCGAGAATAACTTTATATTTAAGAGTGATATGATCTATTGAAATTGTGCCTATTTCTGTCCTGTTGTTCATGGGAGAAACCCTGGGCCTAATTATTATGCTTATCTATTGCCCTCAGTCCTAAACTAAATGTGAAGAGTCATCGAACAGGCAAAAGCAAAGAAAATCTATTTGTGCATGAGTGTGGCTGTGTGTGTGTGCGCCTGTGCGCACGCCTTGAGAGAGTAAACGGTGAGAAAGGGCAGGGCAAAGCAACTCCATTCACTTGACAAATGTATAAAGGATTCCTGTTCATATGATAGTTATCAATTATGTGAATACTTATGTTGGATCAGGCAGTATGATGGACACTTGAATTACCTCATTAAAGCCCCCTTAATTAGGTACTAATTTTGTTTCCACTTCACATGGGAGAAAACTGAGGTTTAGAGAGGTTAATTAATTTACCTGACTCCACACACAAAATGATTGCTGGATTAGAGATATGCTTCCCTGCAGTGAGGTCCAAATTTGTATCCTCTGGATTACCCTCTGCTTTCCTGTTCTTCACTAAGACGTCTCCAGGTTATTTTTGCATAACCGGGGAAGTAATAGAGGATGTGGGAGGAAAATAACTAACGTTTACTAGTTATAATTTTCCGAGGATTTTTACATACAATATCTGCTTAATCCTCAGAAAAAGTTAAGTGTTATTGTTGTCTCCATTTAAGATGGCAAAACAGAAACATCAGATGGCTCCATATTGTCCTAGGTAGCTGTAGCTTCTTTACCTGACTATCCTTTACTATTCCATTGTGAGACTCTACCACATTATCCTAACAATGGACGTTTAGATTTTTTCAAACTTTTTCTATTGTAAGTAGTTCCTCTGTGAACATTTATATGCATATTTCTAGTGCACATTTTGCATAGCCTTTTCTTAGGTATATACCTAAGAGTATATATGTTGAAACTGAATACTTAAGACAATAAGTAAAAAAAAATGCCACGTGTGGAGCAATGATGAGAGTGTGTCAGGAACCAGCAATTTTGATTAAATTAATTCTATGCACCTGAGGTCAAAAATGAATTCTGTAAACCTGAGGTCTCACTTTTCTCCCCCAAAACAATCACCTAACTTGGTAACTTACCTAGGGCAACAGAGTGGTGGAGCTGGGACTGACTGCACCTAAGTTCTGTAATTCCAGACAGTTCCCAGGCCTGTCCCACCTTAACACAGGAACATCATTCTCACCATTCTACTTGGGTGGCCTGAGATCTACAAACTTCACAGGAGGATTTTACACCATTGAGTTGCAAGTCTGTTTCTGCAGAAGAGATTTGGTTTTGAGAAATTACTCAAGAGTGTTTATATTGCTTCACCCATGGGCCTGTGTGCTGCTAAGCTTGAAATGAAAAGAATGGCTTCGTGGTTTCGTTTTATGGGGGAACCAAAGCCATAGAATTATGATCCAGTGCATATAACATTGAAGGATAACAATTTAAAGTCCAATAATTCTTTGCTATTTATCTTCACCAGAGCATCTCAAAGAGTTTTATGAGAAATTATAGACTAAGAATTTGGAAGAGTTATGTGCAATTTATAGTTAAAAAAAGGAAGTGCTAAAGTTTTCTGGAATGCTCCAAGGCTGTCATTAGAGAAGGCATGAAGACAGCCCAGGATCATTGACTCTTTGGCTAGGAACCCTGGCAGGACTAGATGTGACCAAACGACTCGGTGATCCTGAATGGCTTCAGCTTGCTTTGTGTGGCAGTGTTCCTTTTCCAGGGGTCCTGCTGCTTGAAGGAGGACTTAGAAGAGCCAGCATGAATTAGTTCCCCAGAACCTTTAAGAAACAGGTGGTGGTTTATATTTAAGAAAAATTGTGGTGGTCATATTAATACAGCTTTTGTAATGTACTCTCTTTCTGGTTAGTATTTCTCCCTCTTCAATTGGAATTTTAAGCACCATAATGATGTGAGCCAGCTGAAGTTTTTAAACAGCACAAATATAAATGGTTATCCTAAATTATATTAGGGAGAAACTCTACTTGAATTATTTAGGTTAATAAATAAAGACACTACATTAATATAAGCTTAATACATTTTAAGACTAAATATGCAATTCTATAAAACTTTGGTGATTTGTATGCTTTCTGTTGGCTGGCCGTAGGATTTTTAATTGAATTACTACAGAAAATTCAGCACAAAATATTATCAGATTTAACCACCCACTGAGTGTGTTATTTGTTACTGTTTTACTAGGCTAAATCAAAGGTCACACGTCTCTTTTTCTGCATTGATTTTCAGCCCAGAGGGGTAAAGTTTTAAAATGAGATGATGAAATTTTAGAAAAGAGCAAGAACTTAATAGAAGGATAATACTCAATTATTTTCCTTAGAAAAATAAAGCTTTCATGACTACTTTATATGTGCATTCCTAGCTTTTTAATAGTTTGCTTCTTTGACGTTCACATTCTGAAGCTTGTAACTAGTCTGAGGTTGAAACTGGAAGCAGAGTTGTAGGGGGACAGAGGTGCTCATGGAGAGAAAAGACCTGTTGGCAAACCCAGTATCCACATTTCAAGCATAGTGCCTTCTGGCCATATCCCTCTAAAAGTTCAAAATGTGGGTGGGAAGGCAGCCTGGCTGGAGGATTGAACCCAGCAAATAATCTTTTCAGAGTCTATTTGTCTTCATTAGTCATAATAAGTGGTCAGGAGTGGCCCCTCCCTTTTTTAGCTTATTATGAGTCAGTGTGTCTCATTTTACACCTGAGATTATTTAATTCAATGATTCTCAAAGCGCAGTCTCCAGACCAGCAGCATCACCTAGGAACTTGTTGGAAGTATTATGTCCTCATTTGTTCATCCAGACCTACTGAATCAGAACCACTAGGGATGGGGCTCAGCATTCTGTTTTAAAAGCCCTCCATGTAATTTTCATACCTGCTAAAGTTAAAAAACAACTGACTTATGTTGATCAGTGTATGCTTTTTGGTAACCATATCAAAGAGTGACTTTCCCAATGTCTGATTCATAGTAGGCTCTCAATAAATATTACCCTGAAAATGAAAATATACTTAAGTTGTAATGCTACATTCTATAATGCTTACTATCATATTTTAGTCCCTTTGTAACTGTATACTCAGGAATGAGTAGTTGCCCTCAGGTTATTCAGTTTCTTTCCCTTTAAGATTAGCTCTTCAGCCTTTTATTTAATATGAAAGGTTATCTTCAGAGAAAATCGTTGTCCGATGCTTCAGTTATTTAATTCTCTGGAGAGTCACTGAGAAGCAAAGTTGGCTCATGCCAATTATTTCTTTCCCATTTTTAAAGAGGGATAGTCACTTCACTGTCAATAATGATTAGTGAATTTTTGTCTAATCTCTTCTGCAGGACCAGCCAGAAGCTCAGTGGCCACGAATTTGTTGTTTTAGAACTTCTAAGTTGGCTTTGAGTCTGCTTAGATAGCAAATTCATCCAAGGGCTTTAATAGTCTCAGCTTTGCTTCATGTAATATGTGAAATGAGGAAGAATCAATCACAGAGAATTTTGAAGTGCAATAGGTTTATGGAGACAAAGGGGTTCATACTGTGACATGTGAATTCATGTGTTTTATATACCCAAATAATTTTTGATTTGTGAAATCCAGAGGAATCATGGACTTGAGATTGAGTGACATTCATGTGGTACAAATCTCTTTTGCATCTTGTCAGGCAAATGCCCTCCGGGGGTGGGGTTGAACAGCATCCCTGCATATGAGCACATCTAGCTCTTGTGGAGAGGTTCCTCAGGTTGGAGCATCAAAAGGGAGAGTCAGGGCCTGAAATTGTGTATGTGTCCTATGGGAATGAAATAGCAGATTCTGGGTAAAAATTTGCAGTCCAGGGATCACTGAGATTTGGGGGAGGCCCTGCATGAAGCATGGTGGGGACGTAAGGATGGCCAGGGTGTGCTGACACTCTACCAGGAAGATGAAAAAGTATGGTAGGGGTGGGAGGGAAATGGGCCTGCAGGGACCCAGGGATCTGAATAACTGTAGGGCCTCCCTGGGTAGCATTCCTTGTGATTCTAGGGGGGAAGTGGGTGGGAGAATGCTGCTAGTCTAGAGGTGTGCTGAGTAGTGCTAACCACTCCCTGAGTAGCTCTTTTTTTTTTTTTTCCCTGAGTGAAGCCAGCTACTGGCATCACAGGCTCCGGATTGGTAGCTGGATTTACAGCTGAGCCCTGGCCAGCACTGCTCAGTTTTGTACCCCAAACTTCAGTTCGTTCAGAGAGAGGGGAGAATTGAACTGTAGAGCCCAGGCTCTGGGAGGCAGCCTGTAAAGACCTGCATTTTGAAGTCCACAAACACTGAACACCTTCCAGGTGCCAAGAACCTTGGAGACACTAGGGATGAAGTGACAAGCAAGACTTCCTGCCCTCAGGGAGCGCCGAGCCTAGTGAAGGAGACAGATATCTAAACAGGTTATTATAATCCAGTGGGTTGATTTTTGTAGACACAGAATGTTACCTGAATCAACTCAGTTTTTTTCTGCCTGAGGAGGTCAGCTAAGTCTTCTTAGAAGAGGTGATACTGTCACTAGGCCAGGTAGCAAAGAGGGGAAGGGGCACTGCAGGCAAAATGAAGAGTGTCTAAAGAAGTATAGTGGTCTCAGGAAATGGCAAATGTTACGTTTTCACAGTAGCAGAAGATACCTGAGGGTGACTGGTGGACCTGAAGTTGGACAGGTGATGTGGAGTCAGATCACAGAGGACCTGTATCTTTCGGGGGGAATAGGGAGCGACAGAGCTTTACATAGGAGAGAGACATGATCAGATTTATTTTAGAAAGATTATTCTAGCTCATTTGTGGAGGGTGAATTAGAGGGAGTAGAGCCTTGTCAAAGTATGGTTGAGGCATGGTGAGGGTTTGACTCGGCGATTTCAAGGCAGTGGAGAAGTCAAGTTGACTTTTGGACTCTTTGCCCAGCTGACTTCTCTTTTTTAGTTCTATCCTCACCTCTTTGGGGGCTGCTCTGGCTGCTGCTTCTATAGTTACTGTCTCCATAGTTGCTTCTGATACAGCAGATAGATAGAACTTGAGCCTACATTCTCTCATTTATTACATGGAACATTTTTGTCTCTCAGAGATTTTACAAACTTTCCTAAGAGTGTGGAACTAAAGCTAATTACAAAGAATCCTATGTTAATATACTAGTAAATAAATTCTGTCCTTAAATACCATCTTTTGTGATAAGCAGTATTCTTTGGGCTTGACATGTAATCTAAGTGGCTTACACCAGATGCATTAATTCATTCATGAAACTTTTATTGACATTTACCATGTTAAGGCACTGTTAGCTTTACTGAAGGGTAACATAAAAAGTCCTGAATGACCTCTTGCAGAATGTACCAACACTGCTTTATTCTTTACAGCTATAATGCAAGGAACTTTCTAAAAGCACTTGGCTCATTCATTCATACGTTTACTCATCCATCCATTAATCCATCAGTCAGCATATATTGGTTGAGTATATGCTTTGTGAAGGCAAAGGAATGAAAGGAGGAACACATTAGGGGTAGAAATAAAAATAGAACAGAATTTCGGTGGAGCTCACAGTTCTCAGAAAGTCCAGAATATAAAAATAACCTCAAGATTCTGGACAACTTACTCTTTAGTACTAGGGTCATTTTCATTATTAAAAAGCATCTTGGTTTAGAAAGTGAGGTTTTAGCTCCTTAGATAACCTCTCCTATCTTTGCTTCCATGTTTCTCTGGTAGTTACTTGAAGCTTTTGATCACTGGACTGTGGAACTATATTCATCAGGCCACAATAATTTCAAGAAATGAATAATGAAAGTATTTTCCATTATCTTTCTATAGGATTTTCTCCTCAGTCAAAAAGGGACCAAATAGTATGCTTTTCTAGGTAGGTGTGATACAAGATATTCAGTGTACTCCCCCCACTTCCCAACTGATGGATTCGTTTGAAAAGTGACCCAGTTTCAGAATTTAGCTACTAGTTGTTTGTGTAAAGGGTCATAAGAGACCATCTTAGAAATACTACATACCCAGACATATTTTGATCTTTTCCTACTTTAAAGTCCTGCTTTTAATTGAAGAAGGCCTTTCTCTTTCTATAGTCTTCTACTCTTTTATGGAAAGAGCACTTGCTGGGAGTTAGGTGACTTGATTTCTAATCCCAGCTATGCTGTTGACTAGCTGTATGACTTTAGGCCAGGGGTTGGCAGGCTACAGCCTGCTGCCTAATCTGGCCTACCACCTGTTTTTGTAAATAAAATTTTATTGGAACACAGTCATGATTATCTGTTTACGTATTGACTGTGGGTGGTTTCGTGCTATAGCAGAGATGAATATTTGTAACAGGGCCATATGCCCCACAGAGCCTAAAATATTTACTATTAGGTCCTTTATGGAAAAAAGACTCCAAGCTCAGCATTACGCAGGTCATTATCTTACTTGAGTCTCAGCTTCCCCATCTGTAAACTTTAGGGATTGGATTAGGTTTTTCCCCAGGGCCCATGTCCTTCTTAGCATTCTGTTACTCTATAGCTCTTCCCACAGAAAAGCCTCATCTAATACAATCACTGTACACTGGGATATAAACCTATTCATGTTTTCATTCACTTATTCAATTCATTAGGCACCTGGCAAGTCTCTGTAGAAAACTAACAAGTCTAAGAGACTCCCTGCCCTTGAGAAGCTTATAATCTGGTTAGAGACATAGTTACAATGTTCAGAAGTTAAATTATAATAGAAAATAATAAAGGATAACATTCCAAATTTAGTGATTATTATTAAAGGTGTTCAGAGGAGAGAAATCATTATGGGCTGAGATGATTAGGGAAAACCTATATGGGAAAAGTGGAATGTTTTTAAAGAATAGTCATCTCTATGACTCCATAGAATACTGGATTTAGTGTCCCTCTAAGGTAGTAGTTTTCAAATTTTATAGTGCAGGAAAATCACTTAAGTTACTAGGAAAAAATGTAAATTCCTGGAACCCAGCTTTAGATATTCTGAATGTAGGTCTGGGGTATGTCGCAGAAATCTGCTTTTTCAAAAAGTACCCCAGGTGATTCTGATATACATGGAGAATACTGCTCTGGAAATTTGGCAAGTTTCTGCCTAGGAATTTATGCTAGGTTTGGCCGAGTCTTATTAAATCATGGATTTTGTGTGACCAGGAGGAATTCCACTGTCCATGGAGCAATTACTCCAGTGACTTGCTCTCTCCTTTTAGGGAATCTGAGATCTCCCAGGCCAAGAAGAACAACCTGAGGACTCTATTTCTGAAGGCCATTGAACTCCTTTAGATAAGTCCAGAGGGGAAATCTGAGATCAGTACAGCTGTTTGTCTATCATAGCTGAGGGTGAATCATTGGAGTCAGGGAACTAACTACTTCCATTAGCATTTGACTGTTGGTCCTTTTGTTGTGAGCTCCTTGTTTCTGCAAAGATGGCTGGGCTCAGCATAGTGGGTCAAAAAAAACCCCTAGATGAGAGAGGTTGGGAATCTCCAGTCTGCATCCCAAACCATGTCGCTGATGACTTGAGCATATCACCAGATACTCAAGATACAGAGGATAGATTCCACCCATGGGAGAATGACCCTCTGAAGAGAAGTTTGGAATTATCATCAGAGCCATTGGAGGGACATCTGGAAGTCATGTGGGTGATGTTTCACAAGATCCTGTCAGGCCTCCAGTCCAGAAGAGAAAGCTAGATCCACTTCCAAAAAAACATAGACATCTTAGAAAGGTCATAAGGACAAAGAGAATGAAAAAGAGCAAGAGGAAGTAGAAAGTGGAGACCCACTGCCCTGGCATTCTTCCAACGCCTTTGTTACCACCACAAAGTGAAGAAGATGAGGTGGTAGATAAAAAGCTGACCCTACTCAGTGCCAAGGAAAGTGATCCTGACCTTCCCAAAGAGGTAGGGATGAGGCATGGGGTAGAAAAATTCTGGGCTTGCCACACACACACCAAGCATATACCCAAACGTATAATGGCTCGATACTCTAAAAATGTACCTCTTTCCCAAATAACAATTCTAAGCGGTTCCAGGATGGAGGCTGAAGGAAGAGGACGTGGGTACCCCAAAGCCATTCAGTGATCCAGGCTGATTGGTGCCTCTGCCAACCTCAGCATGCAGTTTCCATGGGGGATCCTGGGTTACTCCAGAAGGGAAAATAATGACAGCTCTTCACCCGGGGTGGGAGGAGCTGGGGATAAGGAACTTGGGAAACAAACTAGGATCCTTGGGCCCAGATAGAGTATGAAAGAACTGGTTCCGAAGGTCAGGTTCTTTCTGTATAGTGCGTTTGCATTGAGGGCTTTTAAACTTTTTCTTCTACTTGCAGGACAGATTACAGAGTCAGCAGGATGAAGGTACCTGTATGATGCATCAGGAATGTCAGATCCAGCCCTGTGAGCTCTCAGTGTCCCAGGAGCTCGGGCCCTCTTCTCCTGCAGTGACATCCTTGGCATCATCACCACTCTGTCTTGGTCGTTTTTTAAGCTGTGTCTGCCAGACCTTCTCAAGGTCTAGGAAGAGGAAATCTCCTGGAAGAGAGGGCACCAAGCAAGCTGAGACAGGAGGTGATGCTAAGGCTCTGAGACCTGGTCTGATGAGGGTTCTAGGCAAAAACAAAGTACCGCCTCACTAAAGTCTGTAGCAAGTTGAAATTGATTTAGGTTTCCCTTGTGTTTAGTTTAATAGTTTTCTCTCTGTCGTTGTTCCTGTTAGTTGAGCTCTTGTCTGTCTAAAAGAGCTGCTTTTAAGTTGAGATCCTCAAGCCTAAAGAGGTAGTAAAAGCAAAGTAACTTTGAGGCTTTTAATACCGTGCCCAGGAGTGGGATTGCTTCTTACTTCCTCCCATTAGACTGAAGTAGGATTCACTCTGGAGCAGTGGTTCCCAAATTCATGCATATTTCACTCATGTATTTAGTTGGCTTAATTTTCACTAACTTCCCTGAGGATGGAAGTTGTACAGTTTCATCATTTTGAGTAATGTCTCCTGATATCTATCACCAAGTAGAGATTTCTTATGCCCAGCTCCTCTCATTTTTTCTTTTTAACCTTTAGCTAGAGATTCATTTTGCATTCTTCATTTTCAGTACTTCGTTGAAATTCTGCCACTTTCTACTTGATTTGGCTATGCCAAATCAGCGGGTGGTGGTTATTACTGTTCTTTCACATGATGCCACAATTACTCTCCCATCTCTAAGCATTGTTTCATTTTCTTTTTCTTACTTGTTAGTAAGATACCTGGCTTCTGAAGTGTGCCTGCGGTGTTCTCTCTGTATTGAAAACACAGTCACACTAGGTAATGCTCCTTCCTTGTCATTCTTTAGCCAGACTCTCACAGAATCCTGAGTTCTTCTGAGAATCCCAAATACAATAAGTACTTTAAAAAAAAGTTCTAGATCATTTCACTTCCCCCTTGTTCTGGTACGCTAGGTTAATCCTCTTCCCAGGATAGAAAACAAGAGTTTAAATTAATCTTATACCCTCCTAGGAGGAGGGAGTAGGTTTAAGAAGAGTTTGAGAGTTTCTCTGTAACTTTAATTACCTATTGTTATTTCCTACTTGTCCCAGTTTCCCAACTCATATAAGATTAATAAATAAAAGTGGAAATATCAATAAGTGTGTAAAGGATCTGCATAGGAAGGAAGTTGTATATTTTCTTGCTTCCTTAAGACTGACCTTGATGGTTACTATATTGGAATTAGAGAAGATGACCAATATGTTTGTTTTGTTCTTTTCTCTCCTGGAACAGGGCTTTGTACTGTTGAGAGAATGTAGTTGGGAAGGGAATAGAATGAGTTGCAAGAGCAGTGGCAAAGATCCTTAAGACTCCCTTGGAGGTAATTGGTAAAAATTGACCTTGAAGAAGTCTTTTGTGTTATGGTGTGTTGACGATTTCAAATTAGAATTAGGAATTTTGCTAAATGTCATACTCAGTGCCTGGAGTAAAATGGGGCCCATTTCTAAATCAGTCATGCTTTGAATCCTTTATTTTTTTAAAAAAGTCATTGATTTCTTGTTTTATAAAGTATGGAGTTTTAATAGAGTTAATAGACCATTATAAATGGGCTCAAGCTATTACATGAATTTCAAATTATCCAAACTATATTTATGTGCATGTTTTCTCAATTTAATACAGGCAAGGCATAATGTACATAAAGTCTTGAGTCATAGAGCCTATTATTAAAGGCTCAAAGGAAGGTAGATATTAGTGTTGCTATTAATACTTTAGTACTGTTATTGTTTCTTATCATAAGATGTTTCAGGATGAGCTGTTTTATCATAGAAAAACTATCAATTGGAGCCTAGTTTTCCATATCTCCAACCCGTCTCCCATACTGATTTTCACATAAGGTTTATTTACTCCAAATTTAGAGGACAGGTTTCAGATAAGGAAAGATCTGTATAAGCACTTAGTTTTGAAACTCGTTTGCTCATGTGTCTTGACCCCTTGCTTACAAACAGGAGAAAGGGTGTCCACCTCTCTTCTGATGCATTTGTAAATGAGGAAGTGCATGTTCTCTGGTTTCAGATTTTGTGTTGCTGTCTTTTTTTTTTTAAATAATAAACTTTATTAGAAGTTGAGTATCTGTTAATTAGCAGGCAGCTATATAACTTAACTATAAAGCCACTACAATTCAAACATTGTAGCATTACTACATGAATGAGCACATATACAAATTAAACAGAAAAGAATATCCACAAATAGTTCTAAGTATGTCTGGGAAGTTTGATTGTGACAAAGTCAAGGTATAATCTTTAAAATTGATGCCTAGAAAACTGCACACCCATTTAAAACTAAAGTCTGTACCTCACACTACATACCAAAATAAGTTAAACCAGTTGCACATGTAAGAAGCTTGCAAGTTGCCACTTTATCCTAACAAGATGCGTCTTTTACAAATGTTTTCTCCCACTCTGTGGCTTGTCTTTTCATTATCTTTTTTTATTTAACAGGTTTCTTCTTTTATTTATTAAAATTTAATACATATTAGATGAATAAGTTCACACGATTTTCCTTGACAGTGGCTATTATCCTAACGTTATGTAGGATGCAATGGTCGCATTAACCATGACCTTCTTTACCCGAGAACAAATAACCATAGTTAAGAAGCCAAAATTTCTGGCTTTAAAAACATGTATTCTTGTTGTAAAGATAATGGAACATTTTTTTAAACAAACTAAAAAAAAAAAAAACACTTATAAATCCAAATCTCCATCCCCAGCCCCCAGTACAATAATAGCCTTGATCTATTGTCTTCCACTCCAGATGTGGGTGTCTAGGTCTTGCTCTTTCCCAGTTGTGGTTTATGTTCCACTGCTACACAAGCAGTTTTCTAAGTTTGCAGATGGTGGAAGGCTCAAGGAGGTTTTTTCTCTACAGCTTTATCAGCACTGATGAAATACTGGCAGGGAGAAGAGATGGGAGCTTCAACTCTTTCTATTTTGTAGCTCCAAAGAAAGAAAGTTTAGGGAAAGAGGGGTAATTCACATTTGGAAGATTAGAGGATTAAAGAAAGTCTATTTTCTTAGATGAAAAAGGGTTGATAGTCATAAATGGTTTCTGCAGGTTCTCATGTTTGTGAAGAGCCTTGTGTATCCACTCACTCCTCCATGCCATCTCCTCATGTACAGTCTTCAAAAAGAGATAAAACTTGCCCACAGTGATCTAGAAGTCAAGGTCCCAAATAAATTCTCACACTGATGGTTCTGACAAGCACCAAACAAAAGGAATTAAGATAGTACAGGTAGCAGACAAATAGCAATAGAAAATGAGTTAGGCAGTGATACAATAATTTCTTGTTGATTTTAGTCCTTTGCTCATAAAGGAAATTAACATAAAGTGTTTATTTTTATTTTTTTACATCTTTATTGGAGTATAACTGCTTTACAATGGTGTGTTAGTTTCTGCTTTATAACAAAGTGAATCAGTTATACATATACATACGTTCCCATATCTCTTCCCTCTTGCATCTCCCTCCCTCCCACCCTCCCTATCCCACCCCTCCAGGCGGTCACAAAGCACCAAGCTGATCTCCCTGTGCTATGCGGCTGCTTCCCACTAGCTATCTACCTTACGTTTGGTAGTGTATATATGTCCATGCCTCTCTCTCTCTTTGTCACAGCTCACCCTTCACCCTCCCCATATCCTCAAGTCCATTCTCTAGTAGGTCTGTGTCTTTATTCCTGTCTTACCCCTAGGTTCTTCATGACATTTTTTTCTTAAACTCCATATATATGTGCTAGCATATGGTATTTGTCTTTCTCTTTCTGACTTACTTCACTCTGTATGACAGACTCTAGGTCCATCCACCTCATTACAAATAGCTCAATTTCGTTTCTTTTTATGGCTGAGTAATATTCCATTGTATATATGTGCCACATCTTCTTTATCCATTCATCCGATGATGGACACTTAGGTTGTTTCCATGTCCTGGCTATTGTAAATAGAGCTGCAATGAACATTTTGGTACATGACTCTTTTTGAATTATGGTTTTCTCAGGGTATATGCCCAGTAGTGGGATTGCTGGGTCATATGGTAGTTCTATTTGTAGTTTTTTAAGGAACCTCCATACTGTTCTCCATAGTGGCTGTACCAATTCACATTCCCACCAGCAGTGCAAGAGTGTTCCCTTTTCTCCACACCCTCTCCAGCATTTATTGTTTCTAGATCTTTTGATGATGGCCATTCTGACTGGTGTGAGATGATATCTCATTGTAGTTTTGATTTGCATTTCTCTAATGATTAATGATGTTGAGCATTCTTTCATCTGTTTGTTGGCAGTCTGTATATCCATTTTGGAGAAATGTCTATTTAGGTCTTCTGCCCATTTTTGGATTGGGTTCTTTGTTTTTTTGTTATTAAGCTGCATGACCTGCTTATAAATTTTGGAGATTAATCCTTTGTTAGTTGCTTCATTTGCAAATATTTTCTCCCATTCTGAGGGTTGTCTTTTGGTCTTGTTTATGGTTTCCTTTGCTGTGCAAAAGCTTTGAAGTTTCATTAGGTCCCATTTGTTTATTTTTGTTTTTATTTCCATTTCTCTAGGAGGTGGGTCAAAAAGGATCTTACTGTGATTTATGTCATAGAGTGTTCTGCCTATATTTTCCTCTAAGAGTTTGATAGTTTCTGGCCTTACATTTAGGTCTTTAATCCATTTTGAGCTTATTTTTGTGTATGGTATTAGGGAGTGATCTAATCTCATACTTTTACATGTAGCTGTCCAGTTTTCCCAGCACCACTTATTGAAGAGGCTGTCCTTTCTCCACTGTACATTCCTGCCTCCTTTATCAAAGATAAGGTGACCATATGTGCGTGGGTTTATCTCTGGGCTTTCTATCCTGTTCCATTGATCTATCTTTCTGT
Source organism: Delphinapterus leucas (assembly GCF_059928025.1). Lineage (NCBI taxonomy): Eukaryota > Metazoa > Chordata > Mammalia > Artiodactyla > Monodontidae > Delphinapterus > Delphinapterus leucas. Next base: position 57,729,421 of record NC_143132.1, on the reverse strand, counting down.
TTTTGTGCCAGTACCATACTGTCTTGATTACTGTAGCTTTGTAGTATAGTCTGAAGTCAGGGAGCCTGATTCCTCCAGATCCGTTCTTTGTTCTCAAGATTGCTTTGGCTATTCAGGGTCTTTTGTATTTCCATACAAATTGTGAAATTTTTTGTTCTGGTTCTGTGAAAATTACCAGTGATAGTTTGATAGGGATTACATTGAATCTGTAGATTGCTTTGGGTAGTAGAGTCATTTTCACAATGTTGATTTTTTCCAATCCAAGAACATGGTATATATCTCTCCATCTATTTGTATCATCTTTAATTTCTTTCATCAGTGTCTCATAATTTTCTGCATACATGTCTTTTGTGTCCTTAGGTAGGTTTATTCCTAGATATTTTATTCTTTTTGTTGCAGTGGTAAATGGGAGTGTTTTCTTGATTTCACTTTCAGATTTTTCATCATTAGTGTATAGGAATGCCAGAGATTTCTGTGCGTTAATTTTGTATCCTGCCACTTTACCTAATTCATTGATTAGCTCTAGTTGTTTTCTGGTAGCATCTTTAGAATTCTCTATGTATAGTATCATGTCATCTGCAAACAGTGACAGCTTTTCTTCTGCTTTTCTGATTAGGATTCCTTTGATTTCCTTTTCTTTTCTGATTGCTGTGGCTAAAACTTCCAAAACTATGTTGAATAAGAGTGGTTAGAGTGGGTAACCTTGTCTTGTTCCTGATCTTAGTGGAAATGCTTTCAATTTTTCACCATTGAGGACGATGTTGGCTGTGGGTTTGTCACATATGGCCTTTATTATGTTGAGGAAAGTTCCCTCTATGCCTACTTTCTGCAGGGTTTTTATCATAAATGGGTGTTGAATTTTGTCGAAAGCTTTCTCTGCATCTATTGAGATGATCATATGGTTTTTCTCCTTCAATTTGTTAATATGGTGTATCACGTTGATTGATTTACATATAATGAAGAATCCTTGCATTCCTGGAATAAACCCCACTTGATCATGGTGTATGATCCTTTTAATGTGCTGTTGGATTCTGTTTGCTAGTATTTTGTTGAGGAGTTTTGCATCTATGTTCAACAGTGATATGGGCCTATAGTTTTCTTTCTTTGTGTCATCCTTGTCTGGTTTTGGTATCAAGGTGATGATGGCCTCGTAGAATGAGTTTGGGAGTGTTCCTCCCTCTGCTATATTTTGGAAGAGTTTGAGAAGGATAGATATTAGCTCTTCTCTAAATGCTTAATAGAATTCGCCTGTGAAGCCATCTGGTCCTGGGCTTTTTTTTGTTGGAAGATTTTTAATCCCAGTTTCAATTTCAGTGCTTGTGATTGGTCTGTTCATATTTTCTATTTCTTCCTGATTCAGTCTTGGCAGGTTATGCACTTCTAAGAATTTGTCCATTTCTTCCAGATTGTCCATTTTATTGGCATAGAGTTGCTTGTAGTAATCTTTCATGATCTTTTGTATTTCTGCAGTGTCAGTTGTTACTTCTCCTTTTTCATTTCTAATTCTATTGATTTGAGTCTTCTCCCTTTTTTTCTTGATGAGTCTGGCTAATGGTTTATCAGTTTTGTTTATCTTCTCAAAGAATCAGCTTTTAGTTTTATTGATCTTTGCTATCGTTTCTTTCATTTCTTTTTCATTTATTTCTGATCTGATTTTTATGATTTCTTTCCTTTTGCTAACTTTGGGGTTTTTTTGTTCTTTTTTCTCTAATTGCTTTAGGTGCAAGGTTAGGTTGTTTATTTGAGATGTTTCCTGTTTCTTAAGGTAGGATTCTATTGCTATAAACTACCCTCTTAGAACTGCTTTTGCTGCATCCCATAGGTTTTGGGTCGTAGTGTCTCCATTGTCATTTGTTTCTAGGTATTTTTTGATTTCCTCTTCGATTTCTTCAGTGATCACTTCGTTATTAAGTAGTGTATTGTTTAGCCTCCATGTGTTTGTATTTTTACAGATCTTTTCCTGTAATTGATATCTAGTCTCATAGCGTTGTGGCCGGAAAAGATACTTGATACAATTTCAATTTTCTTAAATTTACCAAGGCTTGATTCGTAACCCAAGATATGATCTATCCTGGAGAATGTTCCATGGGCACTTGAGAAAAATGTGTATTCTGTTGTGTTTGGATGGAATGTCCTATAAATATCAAATAAGTCCTTCTTGTTTAATGTATCATTTAAAGCTTGTGTTTCCTTATTTATTTTCATTTTGAATGATCTGTCCATTGGTGAAAGTGGGGTGTTAAAGTCCCATACTATGAATGTGTTACTGTCAAATTCCCCTTTTATGGCTGTTAGTATTTGCCTTATGTATTGAGGTGCTCCTATGGTGGGTGCATAAATATTTACAATTGTTATATCTTCTTCTTGGATCGATCCCTTGATCATTATGTAGTGTCCTTCTTTGTCTCTTCTAATAGTCTTTGTTTTAAAGTCTATTTTGTCTGATATGAGAAGTGCTACTCCAGCTTTCTTTTGGTTTCCATTTGCATGGAATATCTTTTTCCATTCCCTTACTTTCAGTCTGTATGTGTCTCTAGGTCTGAGGTGGGTCTCTTGTAGACAGCCTATATATGGGTCTTGTTTTTGTATCCATTCAGCCAATCTGTGTCTTTTGGTGCGAGCATTTAGTCCATTTACATTTAAGGTAATTATCGATATGTATGTTCCTATTCCCATTTTCTTAATTGTTTTGGGTTCGTTATTGTAGGTCATTTCCTTCTCTTGTATTTCTTGCCTAGAGAAGTTCCTTTAGCATTTGTTTTAAAGCTGGTTTGGTGGTGCTGAACTCTCTCAGCTTTTGCTTGTCTGTGAAGGTTTTAATTTCTCCATCAAATCTGAATGAGTTACTTGCTGGGTAGAGTAATCTTGGTTGCAGGTTTTTCTCCTTCATCACTTTAAATATGTCCTGCCAGTCCCTTCTGGCTTGCAGAGTTTCTGCTGAAAGATCAGCTGTTAACCTTATGGGGATTCCCCTGTGTGTTATTTGTTGTTTTTCCCTTGCTGCTTTTAATATGTTTTCTTTGTATTTAATTTTGACAGTTTGATTAATATGTGTCTTGGCGTATTTCTCCTTGGATTTATCCTGTATGGGACTCTGTGCTTCCTGGACTTGACTAACTATTTCCTTTCCCATATTAGGGAAGTTTTCAACTATAATCTCTTCAAATATTTTCTCAGTCCTTTTCTTTTTCTTCTGGAACCCCTATAATTCGAATGTTGGTGTGCTTAATGTTGTCCCAGAGGTCTCTGAGACTGTCCTCAGTTCTTTTCATTCTTTTTTCTTTATTCTGCTCTGCAGTAGTTATTTCCACTATTTTATCTTCCAGGTCACTTATCCGTTCTTCTGCCTCAGTTATTCTGCTCTTCATCCCATCTAGAGTATTTTTAATTTCATTTATTGTGTTGTTCATCGTTGCTTGTTTCATCTTTAGTATTCCTAGGTCCTTGTTAAATGTTTCTTGCGTTTTGTCTATTCTATTTCCAAGATTTTGAATCATCTTTGCTATCATTATTCTGACTTCTTTTTCAGGTAGACTGCCTATTTCCTCTTCATTTGTTAGGTCTGGTGGGTTTTTATCTTGCTCCTTCATCTGCTGTGTGTTTTTCTGTCTTCTCATTTTGCTTATTGTACTGTGTTTGGGGTCTTCTTTTTGAAGGCTGCACGTTCGTAGTTCCTGTTGTTTTGGGTGTCTGTCCCCAGTGGCTAAAGTTGGTACAGTGGGTTGTGTAGGCTTCCTGGTGGAGGGGACTAGTGTCTTTGTTCTGGTGGATGAGGCTGGATCTTGTCTTTCTGGTGGGCAGGTCCATGTCTGGTGGTGTGTTTTGGGGTGTCTGTGGACTTATTATGATTTTAGGCAGCCTCTCTGCTAATGGGTGGGGTTGTGTTCCTGTCTTGCTAGTTGTTTGGCATAGGGTGTCCAGCACTGTAGCTTGCTGGTCATTGAGTGAAGCTGGGTGCTGGTGTTGAGATGGAGATCTGTGGGAGATTTTCGCCATTTGATATTATGTGGAGCTGGGAGGTCTCTTGTGGACCAGCGTCCTGAAGTTGGCTCTCCCACCTCAGAGGCACAGCACTCACTCCTGGCTGCAACATGAAAAGCCTTTCATCCACACAGCTCAGAGTAAAAGGGAGAAAAGTAGAAAGAAAGAATTAGTAGAAGAAGAAAGAAAGAAAGGAGGGAGGGAGGGAGGAAGGAAGGAAGGAGGGAAGGAAGGGAAAAAAGAAAGAAAGAAAGAAGATAAAGTAAAATAAAGTTAGATAAAGTAAAATAAAGTTATTAAAATAAAAAGTAATTATTAAGAAAAAAAATGAACCGATAGAACCCTAGGACAAATGGTCAAAGCAAAGCTATAAAGACAAAATCTCACACAGAAGCATACACATACATACTCACAAAAAGAGGAAAAGGGGAAAAAATCATAAATCTTGCTCTCAAAGTCCACCTCCTCAATTTGGGATGATTCGCTGTAGGAAGGAAGGAAGGAAGGAAGGAAAGAAGGGAGGAAGGAAGGGAGGAAGGAAGATAAAGTAAGATAAAATAAAATAAATTTATTAAAATAAAAAATAATTATAAAGAAAAGAATTAAAACAAAAAAAAGGACAGATAGAACACTAGGACACATGGTGGAAGCAAAGCTATACAGACAAGATCTCACACAAAAGCATACACATACACACTCACAAAAAGAGGAAAAGGGGAAAAATCATAAATCTTGCTCTCAAAGTTCGCCTCCTCAGTTTGGGATGATTCGTTGTCTATTCATGTATTCCACAGATGCAGGGTACATCAAGTTGATTGTGGAGCTTTAATCCGCTGCTTCTGAGGCTGCTGCGAGAGATTTCCCTTTCTCTTCTTTGTTCTCACAGCTACCGGGGCTCAGATTTGGACTTGGCCCCGCCTCTGCGTGTAGGTCGACGGAGGGCGTCTGTTCTTCGCTCAGACAGGATGGGGTTAAAGGAGCCGCTGATTCGGGGGCTCTGGCTCACTCAGGCCCGGGGGGAGGGAGGGGTGTGGATGCGGGGTGAGCCTGCGGCTGCAGAGGCCAGCGTGACGTTGCACCAGCCTGAGGCGCGCCGTGCGTTCTCCCGGGGAAGTTGTCCCTGGATCCCGGGACCCTGGCAGTGGCGGGCTGCACAGGCTACCCGGAAGGGGGTTGTGGACAGTGACCTGTGCTCGCACACAGGCTTCTTGGTGGCGGCAGCAGCAGCCTTAGCATCTTATGCCCGTCTCTGGGGTCCGCGCTTTTAGCTGCGGTTCGCACCCGTCTCTGGAGCTCCTTTAAGCAGCGCTCTTAATCCCCGCTCCTCGCGCACCAGGAAACAAAGAGGGAAGAAAAAGTCTCTTGCCTCTTTGGCAGGTCCAGAGTTTTCCCCGGACTCCCTACCAGTTAGCCATGGAGCACTAACCCACTGCAGGGTGTGTTCACGCCGCCAACCCCAGTCCTCTCCCTGGGATCCGATCGAAGCCCGAGCCTCAGCTCCCAGCCCCGCCCGCCCCGGTGGGTGAGCAGACAAGCCTCTCGAGCTGGTGAGTGCCGGTCGCCACCGATCCTCTGTGCGGGAATCTCTCCGCTTTGCCCTCCGCACCCCTGTTCCTGCGCTCTCCTCTGCGTCTCCGAAGCTTTCCCCCTCTGCCACCCACAGTCTCCGCCAGCGAAGGGGCTTCCTAGTGTGCGGAAACCTTTCCTCCTTCACAGCTCCCTCCCACTGGTGCAGGTACTGTCCCTATCCTTTTGTCTCTGTTTATTCTTTTTTCTTTTGCCCTACCCAGGTACGTGGGGAGTTTCTTGCCTTTTGGTAGGTCTGAGGTCTTCTGCCAGCGTCCAGTAGGTGTTCTGTAGGAGTTGTTCCACGTATAGATGTATTTCTGGTGTATCTGTGGGGAGGAAGGTGATCTCCGCGTCTTACTCTTCTGCCATCTTCCCCTCGTCGTGTCTTTTTGGTTTGAATTATTAGACATGGTTTATGGCTTAATAAAGTTGCTTTTATTAAATATATTTAGAAAGTTAGTACAACTGTATCAAAGTAAAAAGAAATTTAAAAATAAAATCTACTACTATTGATGAGAGATAAAGCTTAGGGCTCATTTTTTAAAATTGTTTTCCAGCAAGGCAGATAAACATATTATAAATGTGTTGTAAACAGAAATAATTGACAAGTATAAAAATGATCATATTTAATGTGTTTAATTCCCTATTTTTTCATGGGAGTTCTAAGAACTAGGTAGGTGGCAGGTGTACTTATTGCTATAGGTCAATTAAGTTGAGATTAAGCGGGTCAATTAAACTTTTTCAGTGATTTTCCTAAGATCACTCATTAAATCTGATAGGGAATCATAATACAAGTTCTTTAAACAGATTATTTAACCACAAATCTATGGTTTTCTTTTCTATATGTGATTGCTTTTGCTCTGTTCTTGTTCCAGCATGCCATATGAAATACTTCCTGCTAACCATTTTGTTTTTTTCACCTTGTCCTCACATTACTGTCCAAATTCCAACTAATGTCATTTTTACTTACCTGGAAAATTTTAACATGAGAAAACTCTGGCTGATGTAAAGTTGTACAAAGAACAAACACAGACTGTAAGTAACTGATTTACTTATTAAAATGAGTTTTGACAGAAAAAGTAGAAATTGTCTAGTCCCACCCTCCTATTTATCCAAGGAACCTGAAACACAGGTAGCTCTCTCAAGATGACATAGCTGGTTAGGGGCAAAGCTAAAACAAGTAATAGCTAATAGATTAAATATTGTACTTTTTATGTATAATCTATGATCTTCAGGCAATCTGTGTATGGTTGATATTAATATTTTCATTTTAAAGATGAGATAATTTAAGTTCATAAAGGTCCCAGAACTTGATAAGTCTTGATGCGAAATCCAGACCCAGGTTTATTAGTCTCCAAAGCCTGTACTCATTACATTCTACCTCTTAGTATTATAATATTATAAAATCTCTTTGTTTCTAGCCTAACTCTGTAATGTCAAGAACAGGCAATTTTTTTTATTTGCCAGAATTTAGATTTTTAACCTTTATACATCTGCAATAAAAATAGTCCAATAAAAAGAGTCTAATTAATATGACTATTTCTTCCAGGTAAAATTTCTATATTTGGTAGTAAATAATAAAATAGTTAACCTAAGTATCATTGATAAAAGAAAACTGCAGTATAATATAAACAAAATTTTAATCATTACAACCAATTAAGCTTAGACAATTACTTAACTGAAAAACAGTCAAGGAAAAAAGCGATAGTACACAATCAAAGCAGGGCCCTTCACTTGACAGGGTCACAAGATAAAGCACAGCAAAGGTGAATTATGTCCCATAGAGAGCTAATAGACTTGAGAGTGTTTCTAACCCATTTTCAGGTGAATGATTTGGGACGTGGGTAGCAGAGAGACAGGCTTTTCTGCGTAACCCAGTGACCCTTGAAATAAGTGAGTATACTCCTGCTAATGAACTCCAGGCTTTAAATAGGAAATTTGAATTTTCTCACGCCTTAAAACATTCTTTTCATTCTGATTTGACAAGGCCTCTTTCAATACAAAAGGAAAGAACAACAAAACTGGAAGATTCAAGCCACTGGACTGTGTGGCCAAGGAATGTTTTTCTTCATTTTTTCAAATTCAAGTCGTGAGGACAGCTGTTGTACATGGGAGATCAGCTTGGTACAGATTTCTTGTACTATATTCTGTCAACTATAAAGAATTGCAGCACTGCTCCCATCATGGAAGCTCTGTGATAGACTGTCTCAGACACATGGTTAAAACCCTCCTGGTTCACAGTGCTAGAGGAAGTAAGTCTTTGACTAGGATCCTTGTTCCGCCTCTCCCCACCAACCCCCGTGCCTTAGAATCAGTTCTGGAGTTGGTAAGAGACTCAAGGAAGGCTATTTTATTAGAGGAACACTATTTTTATAGAGGTTTATAGTCTACATGAGGACAAAACCCAGAACAGATTAAAAGAATCTTTAAATAAGTTACATAATTTTGGATAAATTCAGAATTCTGGGATTCTATTACAAATGATTTCTAATGTGAACTTCTTTCCTGGTCGTAATCACCATTCTGATTCTTGGATGCCTGTGAAAATACACAGCTCTGGCTCATTACAATGTTAGCCCTTCTGGTGAGCAGGACAATAGATCCATTCACAGAGAGTGATGAAACAGTAACTGGGATTTTTAATAACTGCTGTGAGAAATAGCCCCTTAATGTCTGTCCCTTTTCTTGAAAGAAAGAAGAATTATAATGACTGTAAAAACAAGGAAAATAGTACATTTCAATCAGCATTTAGTATCAAAACTTCTACTTGGCCTGTGATGCTCAATAAGAATCTCTGGATAAAAATTATGTATAGAAGATAATAGATCCCATATGGTTATCCCATAACCCCTTTCCTAAAAGCTACCATTCATCTTACTTTAAAATTTGGTTTCATTTTAAAATTAAAATTATGAAGCAAAGGTCTATATCTAACTCTGTAAGTTGTCTAATTCTACCTGTTACACAACTATATAATAAGTAGTTGGGAAATATCTGCCTGAATCTGGATTTAAAAGTTGAAAAATTTAAATACTGAATGCTGGTTTTGCCATTTGCTATTGTGTAACTTTGGCTATTTATTTAAACTCATTAATCTTTGGTCTTCTTGTCTAAAAATGGAAGATAGTAACACCCCAAAGGTGTTTTTGAGGACTTCATGAGATAATATCTCTGAAAAAGTCTAGTGACTGTTTTGTAGTAGAAAGCTTTTGACATGGTAATGCTTATTGAATTCTTAGAAAACAAAACAAAACATTAACTTCACTAAGTGCTGTACAAGGGTAAGCAATGCATGGCAATCTTTACTTCTCAGAGAACTAAGTTCATTTCTGGGGGTACCACGTGGAGCAAATAGTTTTCATATTTCTTTATTCCCAATTTGAGTGTCTCTTGAGAAAATTTTTATCTCAGAATTTAAGTCAAAACCCCTTTATTGTTACAATCTGTGAAATCAATATTAGTTCAGCCTTTATTCTTCTTTTTGGTTTGTTCTTTTATTGGGGAATAGTTGTGTTACAATGTTGTGTTAGTTTCCGATGTATAGCGAAGTGAAGTAGAGTTCCCTGTGCTATATAGCAGGTTCCCATTAATTATCTATTTTATATATATTAGTGTATATATGTCAATCCCAATATCCCAATTCATTCCCCCACTTTCCCCGCCTTGGTGGCCATACGTTTATTCTCTACACCTGTGTCTCTATTTCTGCCTTGCAAACTGGTTCATCTGTATCATTTTTCTAGACTCCACATATATGCATTAATATACGATATTTGTTTTTCTCTTTCTGACTTACTTCACTCTGTATGACACTCTCTAGGTCCATCCATGTCTCTACAATGACCCAATTTTGTTCCTTTTTATGGCTGAGTAATATTCCATTGTATAGATGTACCACATCTTCTTTATCCATTCGTCTGTCGGTGGACATTTAGGTTGCTTCCATGTCCTGGCTATTGTAAATAGTGCTGCAGTGGACATTAGGGTGTATGTGTCTTTTTTTAAAAAAATTATTTATTTTATTTATTTACCTTTGGCTTTGTTGGGTCTTCGTTGCTGCACACGGGCTTTCTCTAGTTGTGGCAAGTTGGGGCTACTCTTTATTGTGGTGTGCGGGCTTCTCATTGCAGTGGCTTCTCTTGCTGCGGAGCACGGGCTCTGGGCACGTGAGTTTCAATAGTTGTGGCATGCGGGCTCATGGGCTCTAGAGCGCAGGCTCAGTAGTTGTGGTGCATGGGCTTAGCTGCTCTGCGGCATGTGGGATCTTCCTGGACCAGGGATCGAACCTGTGTCCCCTGCATTGGCAGGCAGATTCTTAACCACTGTGCCACCAGGGAAGTCCTGCATGTGTCTTTCTGAATTATGGTCTTTTCTGGGTATATGCCCGGTAGTGGGATTGCTGGGTGGTGTGGTAATTGTATTTTTGTTTTTTTAAGGAACCTCCATACTGTTCTCCATAGTGACTATATCAATTTACATTCCCACCAAAAATGCAAGAGGATTCCCTTTTCTCTACACCCTTTCCAGCATTTATGGTTTGTAGATTTTCTGATGATGCCCATTCTAACTGGTGTGAAGTGATGCCTCATTGTAGTTTTGATTTGCATTTCTCTGATAATTAGTGATGTTGAGCATCTTTTCATGTGCCTCTTGAGGGCCTTTATTCTTTCTGGTGGGGCTGCATAGATACTCATCTAGTCATAAACTGGTTTAATGCAACATCTTTTGTTACAAGTCATTAACATTTTCTCAGAAAACTTCATTGTAAAGACAGTTTATTCAATGGCTGTTATAGAGTGATGGTTCTTAACTTTTTCTGCTTAAACCCTCCTAAATGATAGGAGATATCCTGTCAATAACAATACTTCACTATAGCAATGATTATTGAATGTTTAATGAAATGATGATAGAGACACTTACCAGCTATATTAGAATTCTGGAGACATTATCATTGGGAAAAGTGCCCCCTCCCCTGTATTTTGATAACTTCCTTTACCATTTCCGTTATCTATCTGTTGAATATTACTGCAAGACTGACTGTGTAAAGGACCATTAGATTCCAGTGATTGTGATCTGAAATTTTATTTTGTTCTACTCAATAAGCATATATGAAACATATGTGCCTAAGCTGAAGCTATTTTATCTCAAAGTAAAGCAAAGGAAACATACATAAAAAGTAGAAGAACCTGTCTGTCCTATCAAATAATTTTCAGACTGTTCAGAGAAAATAAGACAAGCACTCACACTGTGACTACCAAACAATATTAAAAGCATCCAAATGAGCTTAAGAGAGTGTTTGACAATGTTTAAGTAAGAACTGATAGGATGCCTTGTATTGGAAGGATATTGCAAGGTGGAATATAGGAGATGCCATCTTTGAATAGGAAATTTTGACCTGAATTTGAGGGAAGAATATGGTCTAGATTTTATCCAGTCCCACAGCCAAACAAGTTAAAATTACTTTACTGGATGGAGTCCTGGAGGCTGGATGGAGCCAGAGCACCAGGTGTGACCAGATACAATAGAAAGCTGGCAGAAATGGTGAAGCCATTACAGACGAGTCCTTTGTTCAAGGGTAGGCAGTTTAAAGGATGGGTCAGGAACAGAAGACAGAGCTACAAAGTTAGGCCCTGAGTAAAGGCAGTAATGGTACAGAGGCAGTCACAAAAGAGAGAATAAAGAGGGTCTGAGACGTTTACCTGAACAGTAGAAAGGGCTATGGTGTGTTGGTCATGAAGCATTTTGGGGGGAAGGTCCCCTCCAAAGGAAAACAGGGTGGATAACATTGAAGGAGATGAAAGTGGATGATTCAGATCGAGGACATCATGAAGAAAGATACAAATGTGGCATTATTAGGTCATATATGGGGGACATGGAGTAGCTTAGAAATGTGTGGTGGAAAGTAATGAGAAATAAGATGGGGCCATTTGAACCCCATTATTGTATTCTATACTTGGCTCTGATTCATAGTTGAGAGAGAGCCATTGTAAATTCTTGATCTTCTCTAAGGAGGTAACATTGCCCAAGTTAGCAAGCCTAAGAAGGAGCAACTGTGGGAGTAGAGATGTGCAAGGGCATTAACCTAAATTCAGCAATGACCTCTAAGAATATGTTGTTTGGTTAGCTGCTTTCTACTATACGTCTGGGCTAGATGATTGCCTCTTTTTTACCACTTGCTTACAAATAATATATATATAATTTTTTAAAAGTTTTTTTGATGTGGACCTTTTTTTTTTGTCTTTATTGAATTTGTTACAATATTGCTTCTGTTTTATATTTTGGTTTTTTGGCCACAAGGCATGTGGGATCTTAGCTCCCTGACCAGAGATCGAACCTGCACCCCCTCTGCATTGGAAGGCAAAGTCTTAACCACTGGACCACCAGGGAAGTCCCACAAATAATATATTTTTGTAAGAATGGTAGATAAAATTAATGCTTACGAAGGAACCCTTATGTGAAAACACATAGTAGTTTGTATTATGAAGAATGTAGAAAATCACGATCAGACTTAGGTTTCACATTCTGCATTAGTCAAAAATTAAACATAATACATTTGGTGGAAACGTCTAAATGCTTATTCATAAGGTAATGTTACTGACCCTCCAGAGCTGGTCTCCAGGAAGGGTCCTTCTGTCCAGTGCCGCTGGTGCGAAAAGAAGGAGATGGAGGAGTTCAGTTCAGAAACAAAGGAAAGCTTTATTCTTGGGTCAGAGAATGGAGAGGTGTGAGCTCTCTCGCTCTAAAGCACAGGCTCTCCTGACAGGCTTGGGGGCGGGAATGCTTTATAGAGATCCCCTCAGCGGGGAGGGGGCAGAGTTCTCACCCGTTGGTGAGAGGTGTGTTGCCCTCACTGCAGATCGCAGTGCGGGCACAACGTCTCTGCACGTGACCCGCCACCGCCACACTGAATTGCAGTGTGGAGCGCAGCGCTTCTGCACGCAGTCGCTGAGCTGAGGTGCGGGCACGGCAGTTGCACACGAGGAACTCAGGGCTGAAGAACCGGGTGCAAGGCCTCTGCACGCGGCATTCTATGAGCAAGTGAAATGAGACTAAGCGCAAAGGGAAAGAAAAGGTTAGACTTTATTTTATTATCTAGTTTCTATTTTTATTTCCTGGGAATTGTTAATGGGCTTTGCTGGTGACAGCAACAGAGTGGTACAACCTAGTATTTGAGAATCCCACTGCAGACAGAACCTGGGTTCAATTCCTGGTTTTACCACTTAGTAACTATGTACCTCAAATTCCTTTTTTTTTTTGTGCCCTGATTTGCTCATCTGAAAAGAATAATTATACTTCATCATAGAGCTTTGGTGAGAATTAAATGAGGTAACACATTTAAAGAACTTAGAACTTGGCACACAAAGTGCAAGCTCAACAAATATGCATCTGTTGTCATCAGATGGGCAGGATCCTTTTTAAAGTACTGATTTGCATGGGAAGAGGTGTTAAGGTTTCAAAGGGAGAGGATTGTATGAGGTCCCTGGGGAGTCTGACCCTAACTGTAGAGGCTCCCAGCCTCACCAGACATTCTGAGCATGGCTCATCACCACACCTAAAGAGATTCTCTGTGTTAAGATAGTTATTACGTGACTATAGGGTATTTTTCTTAGCATCTAATTGTGAAGGAGTCTAATTAATCCTTTATCCCCAGTGCTCAGCACAGTGCCAAGCACAGTAAGTACACGATAACTTCTCAGTAAATGTCTGTCAAGTGAATGAGTAAACAATTCACTGAAGAACAGAATTTCAGTATATGCAAAATTAAATGTGCCATTCACACAAACAACATTTTGTTTCTCTCTCAGATAGCTTTTGCAGTGTTTGGCACTGAAGACAACTCTCAGATCATGACACATAGTGGGAGATCCCCCAAAGGGACTGAGTATGAAGTTTTCATCAGTTAAGTGGGATGGAGCATGGGATCAGCTTTAGGCTGATTAAAAAAATAGATTCAGAACTGCTATATTCAGTGATTAAGAAGAACTAATGCATTCCTCTTTCCAAAAGTCTCAGTTCTTTGCTTTAAAATGCACATGTGCACACACCCACAAATACACTTGCACAGGCACAAAACACAAATATAGCACAGTTACAATATCCCTTTATTAATTTGGGTTGTGTTGTATAACAAGCTACCTCAAAACTTAGCAGTTTCAAACAATGACGTACATTTAGTTCATGAATCTGCAAGTTGGTCAGGGTTTGGCAGGGAGGTCTCTTCTGTGTTCTATGCAGTGTAGCTGGGGCAGCTCTATTTTTGACTGAAGGTTTCATATCCAAGATGGTACACTCACATAATTGACAAATTAGTGCTGTCTGTCATCTGCTTGCTCAGCCATGCTGTGGGCCAAGGGCTGAAGTTCCTTTCCACATGGGGTCTCTTCATAGACTGTCATCCATCACAGCATGGTGGCTGTGATCCAAGAGTGAGCTTCCCAAGAGAACCAGGTAGATGCTAGGTTTCATGATCTAGTCTCAGAAAGCAGGTAATGTCAATTCTATATAGACCACCAGATTCAAAGAAATATAGACACTCCCCATAACACCCCCTACCCCACCCCACCCCGCCCCCCAAGCTCCAGAGGAGGAGTGTCAATGTCACATTGTAAGAAGAGTGTGTGGAATGGGAGATCTTGTTGTGGTCTCCTTGGAGAAAGTATGGTTAATGCTTAGAGAAATGCTAATTCAAGTTTTGAAGGTCCCAAAGTGACAAGAATATTCTGGTATGTAGGAAATATTTTCTGGAAGAGTCATACTCAAATGGAGAAGACATTTTTGTTGAGATTTGGAAAAGACAGTTTCAATTACATGTAAGTTGTGCCATGGTACTTACCTTTGAAGAAAGTTCCCAACAGTATGAACAGGACAAAGGGAAGGGGACGTTAGCTGGCTTAGGTAATTTAGCATGAAGAGCTGAGTGTCAACAATTTAAAAACTAAAGTTAGGAGTCCTTACCTTGTCCTGTTGATGCCAGTGGAAGAGGATATTCTTTTTTTTTAATTGAAATATAGTTGATGTACAATATTATGTTAGTTTCAGGTGTACTATATAGTGATTTGATATTTGCATACCTCATGCAGTGATTACCATGATAAGTCTAGTTACCATCTGTCCCCATACAAAGTTATTACAATATTATTGACCACATTCCTTATGCTGTACATCACATCCCTGTGACTTATTTATTATATAACTGGAGGTTTGTGTCTCTTAATACCAGAAGGGGATATTCTGAACAATCAAGGACCTACAGCTATGACTCTTTTGATATAGCAGAGTGTGAATAGCTAAATCTAATTTTTCTCTATCTGTGACTGAACAAAATTTTCCATCATGATTAAAGGCTCAGAAAAATCTTACCCACCAAATTGGAAGTAGAAAATTGTAGGAAAATCTACATCTGAAGTGTGTATCAACATTCTTTGTTAGTAAATATTTATTTCGCTCTCACAGGTGAAATATAAATAATGACTGCAGATTTCCTTCAAGGCAGATTAGGGTTTATCTGAGAGCAGTATTCAACAAATCAAATGACAGCAGCTTTGACCTCTCTGCCAGAGAAGAGGCATTTAAATGGTTTTTAAAATTATCTATTTTAGGACTTTGCACGGAAACCCAGCAAAATCAGTTTGCTAAAATCTATACCAGCTGGCCTGGATGACTTTTCATAGTCTCCACCTGCATCTGCTTTATTCACAACTGAACTGCTATTGATTTGTATAATGAAGTAATAGCGTACAAGTGATAGCTTCCCCCACAGCCATATCCTTTCTCTGTCTAGGATTTGGGGTGGAAAAGAGAGACCAATAACAATACATTTTCCTCTTCAAAATATATTTGTTACTTTCAGTTTGCTTCCTTCCACCCAAAGAAGACTGTCAAAGACAAGTTACGATTCAACATGGCATTTCTTTTCTCCTTATGAAATGTTAATCTGGCAGATAGAATCTGCCCTGGCAAAGGAGAGGATAATCATGATTGGTCTCTTTACTAGCCTTTGAAAAGCACTACATCATTCATTTTCCACAATTATATTATTTTAACTGATACCGTATGCTTCCATAATTTTCTTTTGTTTAATAATTTAGCCTCTTGATGAAGAATTGGGGGTAGTTAAATGATGATGTCTTTGTGACAACTATGTGTACCTTATGTCTGACCACTATTGTCAGGACAGGGATAGTTTGACCAGAATGGAAAATACTAGACATAAAGAATTGGGAACATGCAATGAAAGTGGGATTTTTATCTCGTTACCTGGGCACTTCTGTGAATAGAGCTGTGGGCTCATTTACCTAGGAGAGTTGAGGCAGAGCCCTAGGAGTAGGATCATATGACTGCCAATGTCATTTAAGCCTTCTCGCTATTTACTGATTAGTATCTGATAACTTATTGAGTCTAGACAATTTTATATGCAGGATTAAAGGCATTGCTTTGATTACAGCACCTCAATTTCAATACCTTCTGATGCTGCCAGGGCATAGAAATTGTGCAGATGGGGTTACTCTCTCTGACACTAGGCAGAGATTGAAAACAAACTTCTAGTATTTATTTTATCTCCTTGTAGTGATGACAGTTTATGGAGTTGAAAATTGTACATTTTCTATGAGTTCCACAAGTTCTTTAACCTCTGACCTGGAACTGATCGAATGCACTTAATATTGTGTTTGGAAGCATGCTCCAAAAGGAGTTATTTTGAAGCTCGGTGCTCTGCCTCTCTTCTTCAAGTTTAATTATATTCTAAGTTCCATTTCTGTTTTTCAATGAGTACCACTGCTTTCAGAATATTCATGGTAACATGTCTTAAGATACTAATATGACATACTATATAAACAGTTTGGTTTTACATTGTGTGTGCTCTTCTTTCTGAAGAAATGTTAAATGAACCTGTTAAATTTTACTTTAAGGAGTTAAGCTTAGAAAAACCCTTCAAACAGCATGACTTCTTTAGACAGGTGGTAATTTATTGTTAGGCATTCTGAAATGATTTGCCTGGCAGAAATAAACATACAATAAAATTATTCTAAAAGCATTCAGGTGAGTGTTTTGATTCATCAAATGACAAGAAAGTTTGAAATTTGAATATTTTGTGAATTGTAGTAGCAACTTTAGCAACTGAAGGGCTATGAAGGCAAATCAAATGGAAAGGAATTTTGGTTTTAACATGGAAAATGTGCAGTTATGTAGAAGATACTAAAGATACTAGAAAAAGACTTCAACAAGGAACTGGAAATTATGTTTAAATAACCAAGAAGATCAAGAACACATGGTGATTGACAACTATTAATAGAGCTCTTAAAGATGTTTTTGAAGCAAATGCACGAGGCATATTTCGGTATTTCTTCAATGGTTTCAGCACAGTTTTTTTTTTGTTGTTAGCTGGTTGAGCTTCAGCAGATGATATATAAAAAGCCAAAAGGCTACATGGTAAGAAAAGCTTTTTAATTGTCTGGATGCCAATCTTTTTAAATGCCTGTGTATTCAAATACATGTGTATACACACATATATATATATTATATCTAGAAAATAAATTGACGAAAAAGATTGTAAATCACAAGTAAATAAATAATAAATAAAATGGAGTATTACATTTATCTGTATCAATTAGAACCAGATTCTCCTTTAAGTCCTAAATATGCTTTTATATACTATTTTGTTCTAGGAAGGACTGTGAGAAAACACATATATATATTGGAGAATCAACACTATACTTTTCTCCAAAGAGGTATTTAAGTAGTAGAAAATTAGGAAAGACATCAACACAAAGGTCAATATGAATAAGAGTTTAATGTTGGAGTAGAGATGTTATAAAGATTAATTAATTTAAATTTCACCTATCCCTGGATCCTTCAGCCTTGAAAGTCAAGTATGTATCAGTGTTTCTCAAATTTTATGGGTTTCAGAATCATTGGAGAAGCTTCTTCAAAATATTTTTGCTTGGGCTCTACCCTCAAAGATTTTTGAGACTAGGCTTCAGGAACCAGTATTTTTAACATCATTCTTTGTCCTACTTCCCAAATGTGATTCTGATAGACACCAAGTCTGAGAGCTATTGGAGCAGATAACATATACATACAATATCCAAGGAGACCATGGCACTTGAATGGAAAACATTTATACCTTTAAAAATGTCAGAGCTCATCTAGAGTCTGTGGTCTACATGAAACGTATAAAACCCATTTGGCTTCTGGATTAGTTGGTTCACATTTTACTTTTTGCATAAGTATTCTAGAAAATATTCAAAATTGACTTGGATTATACTTGTATTAATTTATGAAATGACCAAATTATTAGGATTGGGAATTCTATTAATGATTTCATTTTAAGCTGTTACACCTTTCTTTTGACTTTGGTAGCAGATGAAAAGTATCACAGCTTTCTGTAGTGACACACAAAATTTGTAAGTATACAGGTATTTAAGTCAAGAGAAATCGTATTGAGAAATTTAAGGCCTTATGTTATAGTGATCCAACTTCTCTACTGCTGTATCAGCACTATGCTTTATCATTCCTGTCCAAGTGGCTATTTGCTCTCAATTCCCTACATCCTATTCCTAACTGGGTCCTATTCTTAATTGGTAAGACCTGAAGAACCAAAGGGCTTTTAATAGCCCTGCAGCAGACCTGGTAGTTGTGGGAGGGAGGGAGATTAATCCTTTGAAATGGAGACTTAATAGTTTGTGGAGGGAGTGTTGGCTGTGGTTGTGCAGCCCTGATTGGTAGAAGCATGGGGAGGAATGGTGTAGTTAATGTGGCCAGGCTGGGTCCAAGGTGCGCTAATGTTGGAGGACTGAAGGAAAAGAGAGGTGGGTTTGTTGACTGTAAGCCTAGGGCCAGGCCACACATGAGTAAGATGTTGAGGACGGCTTTGTAAAGTCTGCCTTCAGAGCTGGTTTGGTGTGTTTAATATCTGTCCAGACTTCAGGGCCACGCTCTCATGGTTTGAATCACAGATCTGTCACTTACTAGCTCTCAGACCATTGATAAGTCACGTATTCTCTCTGATCATCACTTCTTTATTTGTTAAAAAGAAAAAAAAAGGACAGTAATAGTATCTGCCTCAAAAGAGTTTTGTGTAGATTAAATGAGTTGGCAACTGTTTTAATTGGGGTAAAGTAAATACTAGATATTCACCAAAGTCTTAAATCTATGAGGAAGTAGGAGCTAATTGAGATGGAAACACCACCATTAAAATAAGAATGTTGTTCCTATGACTGGTACATTTAACATTATGTATACTGGAATTCTTTTGTTTATTGAATCACTTGTTTGTTTTTTGATAGGTACTCGTTAAGCACTTATTGTGTGCTCATTGGACTTGGCAGTGTGCTAAGCACTAGGGATAAAAAGGTGAATTAGACTCCTTTGAAATAAAGCATTAGGAAACATGCCCTATAGTCACATAATAACTGTATCCTGTTATTCAAAGGGAGCTATTTCAATAATTTAATTAAATTTTACTAGTGTATGTTGGCATGTTTAAGAAGACCCAGCAATTAATCCCCTTTTTTTCCCCTCACTGGAGTACCAACATGAATGCATAAATCATACAGAGACCAAAATATCCAGTGTAATTTACTGAAATTAAACAATGTGGCTTATATCTGTAAGTTTCCCAATACTGAACTCCAGAATTAGTGAAACCAACTCAGTGAGTCACAATAAGTGCTACACAATTGCATACCTGCTCCATAGGGACAAGGCCTTTGCCACCAAGTTTATCATGTAACTTAGAGAAATTAAGAACACAAGCTTTCTGTGGGCAAGAGAAGGGAACGTGCATGTGGCTAGGCTGTGCATGCCCTGCTTTTCCTTCCAAACTCACCAGTGATTTTTAACTCCCTCCTAATTCCTTAGGGAGTAGTAGGTAAGGAGGAAGAGAGAAGCATGTGTGTTACATGGGAGAACACAGGAGGAGTGGAAGAAAGTGCCTCACCCTGTCCTCTCATACATTACTCTATTTTTAGCATTATAGCTTGCAGAACATATTCTATCATTTATTCTCTTTGCTACACGTACTCCCACAAAGTAGGTTTCTTTTTCCCTCTATTATTCACATCTTAGAAATTTTTTAAAAATGTGACTTTTGATTCTAGACATAGTGGAGTACACACACTCCACACTATCTCTTTCACTAACTACAACTAAAAGTCCCAGAATAAAATACATTAAGCAACTAGTGTAAAACTGAAACATGCATAAAAGCATGCAGACTGGCTAAGGATCTCAGGCCTGGAGGAATGATCTGACAATGAGTTTCAATACCTCTCTCCCTCCCCATCAGCTCATGGTGGCAAACTCTGAGGAGAGGAGTCCTGTGGACTCTTCTTTTTTTTTTTTTTTTTAACATCTTTATTGGGGTATAATTGCTTTACAATGGTGTGTTAGTTTCTGCTTTATAACAAAGTGAATCAGTTATACATATACATATGTTCCCATATCTCTTCCCTCTTGCATCTTCCTCCCTCCCACCCTCCCTATCCCACCCCTCCAGGCGGTCACAAAGCACCGAGCTGATATCCCTGTGCTATGCAGCTGCTTCCCACTAGCTATCTACCTTACGTTTGGTAGTGTATATATGTCCATGCCTCTCTCTCGCTTTGTCATAGCTCACCCTTCCCCCTCCCCATATCCTCAGGTCCATTCTCCAGTAGGTCTGTGTCTTTATTCCTGTCTTACCCCTAGGTTCTTCATGACATTTTTTTTTTCCTTAAATTCCATATATATGTGTTAGCATACGGTATTTGTCTTTCTCTTTCTGACTTACTTCACTCTGTATGACAGACTCTAGGTCTCTCCACCTCATTACAAATAGCTCAACTTCATTTCTTTTATGGCTGAGTAATATTCCATTGTATACATGTGCCACATCTTCTTTATCCATTCATCTGCCAATGGACACTCAGGTTGCTTCCATCTCTGGGCTATTGTAAATAGAGCTGCAATGAACATTGGGGTGCATGTGTCTTTTTGAATTATGGTTTTCTCAGGGTATATGCCCAGTAGTGGGATTGCTGGGTCATATGGTAATTCTATTTGTAGTTTTTTAAGGAACCTCCATACTGTTCTCCATAGTGGCTGAACCAATTCACATTCCCACCAGCAGTGCAAGAGTGTTCCCTTTTCTCCACACCCTCTCCAGCATTTATTGTTTCTAGATTTTTTGACGATGGCCATTCTGACTGGTATGAGATGATATCTCATTGTAGTTTTGATTTGCATTTCTCTAATGATTAATGATGTTGAGCATTCTTTCATGTGTTTGTTGGCAGTCTGTATATCTTCTTTGGAGAAATGTCTATTTAGGTCTTCTGCCCATTTTTGGATTGGGTTGTTTGTTTTTTTGTTATTGAGCTGCATGAGCTGCTTGTAAATTTTGGAAATTAATCCTTTGTCAGTTGCTTCATTTGCAAATATTTTCTCCCATTCTGAGGGTTGTCTTTTGGTCTTGTTTATGGTTTTCCTTGCTGTGCAAAAGCTTTGAAGTTTCACTAGGTCCCATTTGTTTATTTTTGTTTTTATTTCCATTTCTCTAGGAGGTGGGTCAAAAAGGATCTTACTGTGATTTATGTCATAGAGTGTTCTGCCTATATTTTCCTCTAAGAGTTTGATAGTTTCTGGCCTTACATTTAGGTCTTTAATCCATTTTGAGCTTATTTTTGTGTATGGTGTTAGGGAGTGATCTAATCTCATACTTTTACATGTAGCTGTCCAGTTTTCCCAGCACCACTTATTGAAGAGGCTGTCCTTTCTCCACTGTACATTCCTGCCTCCTTTATCAAAGATAAGGTGACCATATGTGCGTGGGTTTATCTCTGGGCTTTCTATCCTGTTCCATTGATCTATCTTTCTGTTTTTGTGCCAGTACCATACTGTCTTGATTACTGTAGCTTTGTAGTATAGTCTGAAGTCAGGGAGCCTGATTCCTCCAGATCCGTTCTTTGTTCTCAAGATTGCTTTGGCTATTCGGGTTCTTTTGTGTTTCCATACAAATTGTGAAATTTTTTTGTTCTAGTTCTGTGAAAAATGCCAGTGGTAGTTTGATAGGGATTGCATTGAATCTGTAGATTGCTTTGGGTAGTAGAAGTCATTTTCACAATGTTGATTCTTCCAATCCAAGAACATGGTATATCTCTCCATCTATTTGTATCATCTTTAATTTCTTTCATCAGTGTCTTATAATTTTCTGCATACAGGTCTTTTGTCTCTTTAGGTAGGTTTATTCCTAGATATTTTATTCTTTTTGTTGCAGTGGTAAATGGGAGTGTTTTCTTGATTTCACTTTCAGTTTTTTCATCATTAGTGTATCGGAATTCAAGAGATTTCTGTGCATTAATTTTGTATCTCGCAACTTTACCAAATTCATTGATTAGCTCTAGTAGTTTTCTCTGTGGACTCTTCTTACTCTATACCCTATATGCCAAGTGAATGGTGACAAAGAGGTGAGACCCCTTTAGCTTGCCAAGAGCATGTCAACAGCAAACACTGTAGGGCCATACTTGTACAACTGCCTAGCCCTATTGCTTTACAGTGTAATGGTAAAAAACCCCTCACTGGTGTGGCAGAGGCAGACCTTGTAGGGCAACACCTTGGCATCAGTGTGAGGAGGCTAACTTCTCATCTTTTTAACAAGAATTCCAAGAAGATGGAACCCTGAAACCACAGTGAGTGAAAGGATAGTGGAGAGAAAGTAGCTGCAGAAAATGAGCATTTAAATCTATGTTTAAAGTCCGGGACTAACTTATGATCTATGCACACGTGAAACTAAAAGGAATCAGCTAGCAAAAGCTTTGAACACTGAACCACTGCTCAGGTTTCAGTTTGAACTGTAGGTGGCTCACAAACTGTGCACCATATATCACTGCAAATTCTTTGAAAACTAATCAACATTTGAAAGGCAGAAAGTGGGCCAGGATATGTGTTGACTGCCTGTTAAATAATATGAAACAAAACAAAACAAAAAATCGATGTTTTACAAAAGATTTAAATAGGATCCAGTCTCATGATAAGGTATTTTAAATGTCCAGGATACAACCTCAAACTACTCAACATACAAAGAACCATAAAAATCTGAGCAACTGTCCAAAGAAAAGGAAATCAACAGATACCAATCACAAGATGACCCAAATGTTGGAATTGTCAGAAAGTCTCTGAAGCAGCTATTATAACCATGTTCTAAGAAGTAAGGGGAAACACTCTTGAAAAGAATGGATTGATAGACATTCTCCACAAAGAAATAGAAATTATACCCCAAAGATCAGAAGAAAATTTTCAAACAGAAAATTACAATAATGGAAAAATTTTAAAATCACTGGAGGCGCTCAAAAGCAGACTGTAGATGTGAAAGGAAGGAGTCAGTGATAGAGCAATAGAAATTATCCCATCTAAAAAGAGAGAGAAAGAGAGAGGAACAGAGCCTCAGGGACCTGTGAGACAATATCAACAGGTCTAATATTTATGTTGTAAAAGGAGAAGAGAAAATGTGTAAAAAAAAGCAAACAAAGGGGCTTCCCTGGTGGCGCAATGGTTGGGAGTCCGCCTGCCGATGCAGGGGACACGGGTTCGTGCCCCGGCCCAGGAGGATCCCACATGCTGTGGAGCGGCTAGGCCTGTGAGCCATGGCCGCTGAGCCTGCGCGTCCAGAGCCTGTGCTCTGCAACAGGAGAGGCCACAACAGTGAGAGGCCCGTGTACCACACACACACACAAAAAGCAAACAAAGAAAACCCAAAAAGTTTATAGAAGACTTGAACAACACCATAACCACCTTTACCTAACTGACATTTATAGGACATGCCACCTCACAACAGCAGAATACATATTCTCTTCAAGCATAAGTGGAATATTTACCAGGATAGTCTATATTGTGAGTCACAAAACAAAACCTCATTAAATTGAAAAGAATTGAAATTATTGACAGTGTGTTCTCTATCATAAAAAAAAATGAACTAGAAAGAAATAACAGATTTATGTCTGTAAAATTCCTAGATATTAGGAAGTTAAACAAAACATTACTAAACAATCATTGGGTCATAGCAGAAACTTCAGGGGAAATTAGAAATGATTTTGAACTGAAAGAAATGAAAATATAAACACCCCAAATTTATGTGATACAGCTAAAGCAGCGCTTGGAGGGAAGTTTATAGCATTAAAAGTTTATATGAGTAAAGAAGAAAAGTCTCAAATCAATAATTTAAGCTTCTACCTAAAAAATTAAAAAAGAGAAAAATGGACTCAACACAAATAGAAAGGCAGAAGTCAAAGGAATTGAAACCATAAAAATCAATGTAACCAAAATTTGCTTCCTTAAAAAATAAACAATAAAATTGATAACCCCCTAGTGTGATTGACCAAGAAAATGAGCCCACAAATGGTCAACATCAAGAATGAAAGAGGGTCTATTACTAAAGACCCAATAGACATTAAAAAGATAATAAAGGAATATTATGAACAACTTTAAGCACATAAATTTACAATTTAGTCAAAAGAGATCAATTCTTAAGACACAAATATCAAAACTAAATTAAAAAGAAATAGGTGAGTCATCCTACATCTATTGAAAAAATCTATTTCATAATTAAACACCTTCAAAAAATATTACCAAGCCCAGATGATTTCACTGGAAAACTTTACTAAATATTTAAGGTGGAAATAACATCAATTCTTAACGACCTCTCATTGAGTTGGAAAAGGAGAGAACATTTTCCAGCTAATTTTATGAGGCCAGCATTACCCCTGATAGCACAAGAAATGAAAATTACAGACCAATATTCTTCTTAAACATAGACATAAAAATCTTCAACAAAATATCAGCAAGTCAAATCCAGCAATGTATAAAAAGAATGACATATCACAGCCATGTGAGGTTTATCCTGGGGAAACTCCCAGATATTAGAAATGTCAGATCAGGCCTCCAGTCCTGGTTTAACTATCTAAAACCAGTCAATCCGCGAAACCATATTAACAGACTTAACGACAAAAAGAACAAATGATCATATCAATATGTTCAGAAAAAGCATTTGACAAAATTCAACATCCAATTTGTGATAAAAGCTCTCAGCACATGTGGAAAGAAGGAAATGTTCTGCAATCTGATAAAGGGCATTTATGAAAAACCTACAGCTAATGCTGTACTTACTGATGAAAGACTGATTCTTTTCTCCTTCACATCAGAAATTAGGCAAGGATGTCAGTTCTCGCCACTTCTATTCAATGTTGTACTGGAACCCAATTTTAAAAAATGGACAAAAGATTTAAACAGGTACTTCACCAAAAAAGACATATAGATGGCAAATAGAAAAGATGTTCTACATCATTAGGGAAATAAAAATGAAAACCACCATGAGACTGCATTACGTACCTATTACCTTGGCTAAAATAAAAAATACGGATGATGTCCAGTATTGATAAGGATGTAGAGCAAAAGGAGCTCTCATACATTGCCGATGGGAATGTAGAATGGTACAGTCACTTCGGGAAACAGTTTGACAGTTTCTCAAAGAGTTAAGCACACACTTACTATATGACTGAGCAGTCCCACCTTTAGGTACGTATATTAGAGAAATGAAAGTTCATGTTCATGTAAAAACCTGTGCATAAATGTTTATAGTAGCATTATTAATGATCATCTAGAGCCAGAAACATCACAAATGTCCTTCAATGGGTGAATGCAGAAACAAACTGTGGTAATCTACATATGGAATACTAATCACCAATAAAAAGGAATGAACTGTTGATACATGCCAGAACTTGGATGAATCTCTAGAGAATTATGCTAAGTCAAAGAACTCACACTCAAAAGGCTATATACTGTGTGAGTCCATTAACATAACATTCTGGAAATGCTCCCCCATCCCCTAAAAAGGAATAGAACAGATCAATGTTTGCCAGAGCTTAGGAGTGAGAAGGGTCTGAATACAGGTGGCAGCCTGAGGGAACTCTTTTGGTTGCTGGAATTCTTGTGCATTCTTTTGCAGTATGGTTAAAGAATCTATATGTGTTAAAACATACAGAACTGTACATCCAAAAAAGTGAATTTCACTGTTTGTAAATAAAATAAAATAAAATAAAATAAAATAGAAATTCATCTGGATCATCAGCACTGTTTAATGGAACAGACTTGGGGAAACAAATGTATTCTCAGCTCTATTTATAATCTGTAGTTATACACTAAATGAAGGGATTCAATATTTTGTTCTTTTATTAATATATTTTAATATTCAGCTAGGAACTTAATAGATGGCTCAAAGGATAATGTGAAAACTAATAGCTTTAAATTCTGATGTTTTCAAGGATTTTAAGCCCCCAGTGTTTCCTCTTCATATACTAAGTTCTCCAGTCTGCATTTTAATTACAATGGTAATTTCTATAAAATATTTAATCATTTATCTTTAGTAATGCTTCTTAAAAAATAGAATAAGGTAAAGATCTCTGCTGTTCTCCTCAGTGCCCATTTCTACATCTTTCTCAATTTATTCTGATATGTAAACTTCTGTTCTTACCAGAGGAGACTTGAGATAGAAGCTTTACTTAAATTGAGTGACTGTGTTGTTGTTGCTTTGAAAAAAATAGTGTACTCGAATGTTCCACCCCCAAAAGCAATGTTTTTTCAAAACTATAAATAAGTATAGTGTATATTTTCACAAACTTCTAATATGAGGATTCAAGATGAATTAGGTATCATAAACTGCAAAGGGTCTAAAATTTTACCCCACTTGCAGGCTAGCAAGATAGCCTGCCACAGTTTTATAGATGCCCGTTGCCAGAGGCTCCAACCAGTCACCGAAAATTGTAGCTCAAAGAGGTCATTATTATTTTGGAGCTCCAAAAGTAGAGAATGTGCCCTACCTTGATGTACAGCCTCCAGTTCAGCCTATTGGTTGGTCCCCACTCAAAAGATATTTATTTGCAGATTCTCAGATAAAAGGACCAAGTGATGTACATATTGTTTACAATGTTCAAAGAGTAAATAAAATGCTGAGCCTTCTATTTGGTGGAGGGATGGGAGAGGCAAAGAGACAACAGTTTTTCCTTGACCGCCCGAGAGATTGTGTTTTGAATCTGTCCACGTAGTCCTAAGAAAGTTCACTTGATGAATAAGCCCCTGAATTTCGTTGGGGTTTATCAGCGACCCGTACTGGTAGAGCTATGATAACAATGCAGTCAGGGCTGTTTAGACTGAGGCTTCTGCTTTGCCAACCCACAGGACATCAACTATAGAGTGAAAGCTTTGGATACCATAAGGTAGAGGCACTTGTGCTAAATCCTGACCCACTCATTGGTGGCAAATAGCAGCAGAGTTTAGTTAGCCCTGACCAATTATATTGGAGGCCACATGACTATGAATTGGTTTTGGCAGTCAGGCGCCAGTGACTAGAAAATAAGGCAGTGGAAACATCCTAGGCAGCATATCAAGTGTCATTAGTCTGTGCAGTAGATTCAGTTCCAGTCACAGTGTCTGAAACAGCCAGGGCTATGGGAGCAACTACTGAATTCGTTGACAATGAAGCTACTCTAAACTTCCAGCTCATGTTGGTCTTTCACATTAGCCATTCAGGAATGTAGCATCTTTCACTACACCTGCTGCCTTTAAGTCCTCAATCAGGGCTGTAATTTCTCTTTTTCTCCTGGAATTCTATTGTTTCTGTTCAACCACCTGAGAGGGAACATGGATTGGAGAGTGACTTCCATGTTTCTCTAGCATTTCTCTACATGCAGTAGTTCCTGAATAGGAGAATCCCTTTTGGTGCTTATAAGCATTCATAGTACAGGCATGTAAAATATCAATACCAATTATACATTCTGCAGTGCAAGCCACAGTGACAGTACATTGAATCATCCCAAAGGGCCCCACCTACAAGGTCAGATTAGCTTCCTTTCCTCTCTGTGAATGTTGCCCAAACCCCGTGATCTGAATCTGGGCATTTCCTCCCCTCTTGAGAAAGGATAGTATGGTGACTTGTTCTATGTAACCAACAAAGCATACAACTTTGGGTCCTTCTCTTTCCACTGTTCCTCAGCATACTTGGGCTGGTAAAAATGGCTTTTGGTACCCCTTGGGAACAGGGAGACTTTGGCTGTACCCCTAATCAGCTTTCTCTTTAAAACAGTTGAATTTGGATTAGAGGAAGAGAGAGGATCAAGGGTCTTGTAGGGGAGAGAATGACTCAGCTTCAGTGAACAAGTCATATTTACTTTCCATTTTGAGTGGTGTAGCAGCTACACATAACCAAATGAACCTCCAGTGTTTTTGATCCAATCAAAATCCATTATCAAGCAGCAAGGTCATCATAACCAACAACATCAACATCAGCTTTGGAGATCCTTTAACTCAACAACCACAGACACATTAATTCCTATTTGTGGTTCTTGGGGCTTATGCCTGTTGCCTGGCTTGGTCTTTATTCTCACCAAGACAGTTTTTATAAAGAAGTCTACCGTAATGTAGTACTTACTGCCACATCACCAATTCTCTTAAGTTCTCACTTGGTTTCAACATAGAACTAGGGGAGTCTTCCAAGGCAGCAGGGCTGACGGCAAACATTTATCCAAATTTCTTTGGGTCAGTTTCTCATTGTCTAGTGAGTTTCCTTCATCAACATTGTAAACTCAATCCAGAGCACTAAGAGCCTGGATACCAGTCAAAGCCTCATTCATGTCTTCCTACAAATGTTTGCCTGTCTCACAGAAATCTCCCTAAGAAGATCCAAAGCTCCCTCTAGCAGCCTGGATCCACTAGAAAAATCTCTGAGGCTTATTCCTGTTGCCTTCGAATGGATCTAAGATTGCCATATCAGACTGCAGGAGGGGCTGAGCCATATACAGCCCAGCTGTTGCCATCCTTTCTTACCAAGCACTGTTTGTTTCCCTCCGTCATCTTCCACTTGGCCCAGTTAAGGTTCTAAAGAGTTGCCTGCTTTCTCTCTACAGTGGTCACAAATTTCCCTCCTTTTACAGTCAGTGTGGGTGTGCCTCTCTGTAATTTGTCTAAAAGGGGACACCATCTTGTACTTACCTAGGATGAATCTTATTACTAGTTATTACATTGGGGATAAAACCTGAGGCCGACTGTGAGAATGATGAGCAAGTCTCCCTCCTCCCCTCATGGGCATCTCTCTTTAAACTTACTTTCTGGTATTCAATCTGCAACCATCTCTTCAATTTCTCCTCATTACCAGGCAATAAAGTGGAGGACCATTTAGTGCCTAGTTGACCACACAATTTGGTCAGATATTCGATACTGATCAGTTAGAACTTTTCCATTTCTACTGTCTTCCCCTCTGGATTAATATGGAGATAACTGATTCTGTTCTGTTAAATCACCCAAACTTCTATTTAAAATGACCAGTTAAGGAAGGAAATCATAGGTTTCAATTTTCAGAAGAAAGAAATCACTTTCACCTAAAAGAATTTAATCAGAAAGAAGAATGAGATGTTAAACTCATGTATTTCTAAAAGAAAGGTGTGTGGTATGGGAGGAGAAAGTATTGACGCTTGAGAGGGGCTTAATAGTCTCTAATTGGTCCTGCAGTATCTGCTGAGTTCTGATTAAGTTTGCCACAGGCATAAGCATCAATGGAAGAAAACAAGATATGAGACATTGGACAAGTTACAGAGAAAGGGCATTCTCTCCTTTTTATGCGTTTTTCTCAATACCCACATTTGAAATACTAGTGGATAATTTCAGCATGCTAATGTGGCATA
Organism: Delphinapterus leucas; assembly: GCF_059928025.1. Lineage (NCBI taxonomy): Eukaryota > Metazoa > Chordata > Mammalia > Artiodactyla > Monodontidae > Delphinapterus > Delphinapterus leucas. The sequence goes on along the minus strand of NC_143132.1, from coordinate 57,700,169 downwards.
GAACCCGTAGGTTGAGAGCCCAGAGTTGGGAATTTGACACATCGAGTGATAAGTTCCAACCATACCACTTGGCCATATAATTTTAAACACATTTCTCAACCTTTTTTTTCACCTAAATTTCTTTGGTTTTATCTGTGCTGTGACAATAATATATAATTTATATGGTTGTGAAAATTAAAGGATGAGATAATATATAAGATTAGTGCAATGCTTAGCACATAGAATCCTGAATAAATACCCAGCTGTTATTATTAATCAATGAAGACCATAATAGCCTTACTTTGGTGTTACTGGAGTAGATAAATGTAGGACAGTATTAACTAGTATGAAGAATTGGTAACTTCCTACATGGCAAAAATTCAGAAGCCAAGAATTCTCCATCAAACAGCTCTTAGTTGATAAGACTGATTCCTGGAATTCCGTTATTAGAATTTTATCACACTGAATTTAATGTGTTTAAAATATAAGATAATTGACAGATGATAGATGTCACTCTTTTTAGTCATTTTAATTGTAGGGAACCTATTTGATTCCATCCTTTCCTGAGAGTAAAAGAGAAAAGAGGAGAAGTGGGAAACATTAGGAAGTTTTGAAGAAGGGTTGACTCAAGGAAGACTATGTGGAGAATAAGGAGGTGAAGTTTATTTGAAGACAAATTTTACCACTTTCATAATTTAGCCAAAGTTCAACCCTATTTCAAAAGAATTAATATTATATACACATATGCCATTTAGTTAAAGGATTCAGGAGTTAATAAAATTTCATCATTGTTCAATTAGTGCTTAAATCTTTTAATTTCATGTAAGTAAATAGAGATTTTGAATGGAATTCTGAACTTTCACATTTTTTAGGTAAAACCAGTTAAATTACCTCCTTGGTAACAATATATTGCTATGATTTTCCTTCATGCATGCAAATCAGACACGGAATTGTATTATCTTTTGTGGCCTGTCCTGGATGACCAGTCTCACACACCGGAAAATTTCTCATTTTCCTTTCCTGCATTAGGTTATCTCTCTGCTTTGGTTTGAGTGTAGACTGTTTACTAGTGCATGAGATTCTTGATATTACAAAACCAACAAGATCCCATATTCTTTTCATGATAGTAGCCACTTGCAAATTAAAATCTTCAAAGAGTCTTAGGAGCTACGTATATAGTTCCTTGCTCATTGTAGAAAATATCCCACTGTACCCATGAAAGGTATCCACTCTTGCTCAGATTGAATACTTCCAGAGTATGAGGAGAGTACTCTGGTGAGGCAGCCTCCTCTGTTGTTGAGTAGCTCTGATGCTTGATTCCTTATATTGAGCCTGAATCTGCATCTTGAGCATAATTCTGCTTGTTGGAGCAGGAGAGAATAAACCTTTCACTCTGCCATTTGATGGCCCTTTGAGTAAGTGTATGTTGTCCTCCTTTGCAATGTACACAAACACACATAAATGGCCTTGGACTATCAGATTTCTCTCCATCTGAATGTCTTCAGTGTGCTGATATGATTTCCAGGATTCCAGGCCTTTCACTGATTGATTTTTCTCCTCTGAAAGGTAATATGTCTAAGGTGACCACATGGCCTGGATTTCCAGGGACAGTACTGTTGTCCAGGTGTAAATAGTAACAATGCTCTCTTTCACCCTTACCATGTTCTTGTTTCAATGATAAATTGTAATGTTTCTGTTGTGCAAATAAAGATGAATTGCAAAACTGCTGTCACACAAGGCCTACCAGAGTAGCATTCTGGAAAATTCATTGGTACATGATCTGTACCAATGTACAGATAGCAGATGTGTGGGCTGTGCTTCTCTCACACCCATTCTTCTTAGGACAGTGCACAAAAATCTATCAGGGTTCTTCATCGGACTCCACCAGAGGTATCCCCACCCTTTGGGTTGTGGGCTTTTAAACTGCATGATTAGTGAAGTGCCAGCTCTTCTGGTGTAGTTCAGAGGCTGAGATACAAAAGCTGCAGGACATGGCAGCACATTGGCTACAGCCTTATCCTGCCATGTCTGTGAGTTTCGGATTGGGTGTAGTATCAGTCCCTTCCCTGACTTGTTGGGCCCAACCAAGTCATTGCAGTTGACAGTGACTGATAGCCTTAATCTGGCCATCAGTCACTGGCTGTGGCCCGTTTCCATGGAACTTTGCAAGACATCAACTCTTTTCATGTGAGACTAGCATTCAGAGGATCAGTCAGGTTAACCTTTTACTCAGTTCTCTCCTCTTTCCCCAAATCAAGAAGTGATGTTTAGGCATCCTAATCTATCATTCTAAACTAAGAATTGTGTGGCTAGTCACAGCGTCACTGTGTTTGACACTAGAGGACAGTTAGGAATGGTTGAGTAATAACTGACAAGAATAGTTCATGTTCATCTAAGGCAGAGTGGAAAGGGCCATCGATTGAGTAGCCCTGGAGGTATCTAGTTGAAAAGCGTAACAGGGCCATTATCTGTACTCAATGTGGAGGTTGAGGACAAGCTAACCATGACCAGCAACATAGCTTCCTGGCTTCTTCCAAGGACCAGGGATCCTCTGTCATCATAGTGCTATTATATTCTAGTTCTGATCACACCAGGGAAGGACTGACACACCCATAGTCATGCACTTAGTGTTTCATAATCAAGGGCTCCACTCACTACCCCAGAAAAAGTGGGCGATTCCTGCCTTTGTGAATTTTTTCCAGTGAATGCTACCCCGGCAATCTTGCTTTTTTTAAAAATTGAAATATAGTTGATTTAGAGTGTTTCAGGTATACAGTAAAGTGATTCTGATATACACACACATATATATGTATATATATTCCTTATATATATATTCTAAGATTCTTTTCCATTATAGGTTATTACAAAATATTGAGTATAGTTCTCTGTGCTATACAGTAGGCCCTTGTTGTTTATCCATTTTATATATAGTAGCATGTATCTGTTAATCTCAAATTCCCAATTTATCCCTCCCCCCAGCTTTCCCCTTTGGTAACCATAAGTTTGTTTTCTATGTTACCCCAGCAATCTTGTGCCCATGCTGCCTTGGCCATTTTCTCTTATGTGCCAGACAGTCACCCTAATAATACTTTATTCTACAAATATGGGAGAGATGAGCAGGTAAGATGGAGGAAACCATTTCTTGTTCATTACTCCTTGTAAAATACTTCTCTTATACCTGTTACGTTTGTGCTGTTAGTCATATGATTCTAAAATAATTGGATATTGCTAAAATCTTAGAATAGGAAAGGGACTCAAACTATATCCTAGTTAACTCACCACCTTGTGCAACTAAAATATTGTTCAGCAATCAGAAAGATAAACTAGGGCTCCAAACAAAGAATTGTTCTGCTTCTTCCTGTTAAAAAGTGCAGAGATGACTGGACTTGGTATCAGAGTAGTTAGATTGACAGCTCTGCTCTTGTATTTAAGCTGTGTATTCTCGGGCAAATGACAGCCCCTTGAATCTAACTTCCCTTAGCGAGGTTAAACATGTCTTGCAGAGAATCAAATGAGACCTAACAACAAAACAATAATGTCACTTGTGACAGTGATAATAACTAATATTTATTTAGCCATTCCATGGCTAGATACCGTGTTAAGTGTTTTACACATGTTTTAAATTTTTATTGTTGCAGATTCATACAAGGTTGGTGTTATTTTCATATATGTGAAAGAATTTTAAAAATTCAAAGAGCTATAGTGATGTGAGCCATTATTATTAGTGTCATATTTCATCTAATCAAAGGACTGTGGTTTTATGATAGGAATCCCCCCAACTGCCATGTGTTCTGAGGTTGATAAACCAGGATTCATTGAGTGAACAAATATCATGCTTATTAGAAGCTGTATAAGGAAAAACAGAAGTATAGCATCTTAACTTAGAATAAAGTTGGTATAAAATACAGTATATTCATCTATCTTTTTCTTCATGAATAAAGGAGAGGCTTTTAGTGGTCACCAAATATCTATATGATTCCCTATATTTTCCACCCTGGCAATTAGGATAGGAACATGTAATTAATTCTGGCTGATGAAATGAGAACAAAATTAATGTGCATCACTTCTGAGTCAAGCAGTTAAGAGTTGGTATGTCTCCCGCATTTTTCTTTTCCCCTGTTGCCATCATCTCAGATGCCACATGTTCCAGATAGAGGAGGGCACCTCAAATTACATTGGTTTGAGTTAGGTTAAGCCCCTGAGGTTTTGGTATTTGTTACCACAGCATAGCCTTGCATATTCTGACTAATACAGTGTACTGTGTCTTACTCATAACTGTATCATCCCTAGAATCTAGCAGAATGTAATAAATGAAAGAACTGTTTGGTAAGTATTTGTGCAAGTAATATAGTCCAAGTCCATCACTTTACAGGGGAGGTGTCTGAGGTATGGATAGATTAGATTTAATTGCCTCAAGTACTAAAGATCAAGTTCTTTCCAATTCTTTCACATCACTGCACTAATAGATGACAGTGTTTGTTTGGCTCACTTGGATAAATAGGCACATTTGCTTGGGCAGCTGGCCCAGGAGTTCAGGCTGCCTCAGGTCCTGCCCAGGCATGCTAGGGCCTAAAGGATCAACTTCTTCACCCATTCATGCCAGCTAGTATGAGAACATCTAGCCTAAAATCATGACAGCAGTAGTTTCAAGATTAGAAGCGAAGTGGCATAACATGCTATTTTACCACACTGGTTCTAAAAATCTAATTGAGATGATTCAGAGTCCAGAAAGTGTTCTGCTCCTGATTTAGCTACGTTAATTGAACTGGGCAAATTTTGAGTCCTCAGTCTCTTCATCTGTAAAATAAGGGGTTAATCTCTAAGTTCCCTCTAGCACAAAAATTATATAATTTTCGTGAACAGGGTAATGTACTGTGTATATTGCATACATATTTGAGCTAGTGCAAATTGAAATTACTATTTTATAATTATACAGTAAATCTGATCAATGCAGGCAGCCAAACGAGATAATTCAATCCCTAAAGTGAATTTTATTCAGTTTGGCTGTCTATATTAATCACATAAATTGCGTGATTAGGTAACCATGGTCCCTATGTGAGAAGTCAGCAATCTGCAGTCAGATGTAGATCCTGAATGGATTGATCCACATTTCATGTGAATCATGCACACCCAATACTTATACATGTGAAAGTGGTGGGTATATTAAGCTCATGTATAGAAAAGCCACCAAGTGCTGGGAAAACTTGATTCAGATTCATAATGATAAAGCAAAATGATTTACAACATATTTAAGTTTAAAAAGTGAATACATTTTGGGGCTTGGCAAAAATTTCTTTATATGAATATGTTTTTTAGTTTATGATTGCAATAATAAATATTTTTCTATTGACCTAACCATTTCTGAAGTAGCACAATGTTTTAATAATTAAATTTGTAATCATTTTAAGTGTCTATTCAGGATTTTTGAAGTTTCCGTAGGGAAGAAGAAAATTATTTTTCCTCTACCATCTTAGATTCATTGTCTGGGGCCCTGAAATTAGACTGGAAATAAAACCCGCAGCAGATTAACAAGAGAGCAACATAAGTTTAATAACAGATGGATTGCACATAAACATGGGACAACTCAGTGATGAAAAACTCAAAGGGGTGGTTAGCAGTTGAGCTTACATAGCATCTTAGTGAAGAAAAATAATTTTTGTAGAAAGGTGACAAGACAAAGGAAAAGGACTTTGAGTTTCTAGGGATGGCAAATTTGGGGGAAGGCACATATGGGTAAACTAGTGGTAACTAAAGGCTAGTTTTATCAAGGTTTGTTATGTAGATTCCTCTGGGTTGATAAGGGTCTGGAGTTGTCTCCAGTGGTTAACTTCTATCCTTTGTGATAGAGAAGGGAGGGGGAACGTCTTTACAAATTTATGTCCTGCTTTTAGGCAAATATGTGAAGGGCAGAGAGCTTTTCTTATGTCTGCTTCTTCTCAATTGTCTTTCACTAAAAATAATCAGTATGCCAAAGTAGCATATTTTGTGGTGGCATATTCTGTTACCCTTCAATTCCATGTACCAGCTTATAGTTATTTCACCCAGGTCTAAGCCCTACATATATCATTTTGTACTCTTTTCTCAAATGCTCTCCATAACTCCATTACAATTGTTACATATGGCAAGTAGACCAGGAAACTATCCCGTTTGTAGGATTTAATTAAAATGCTTATTTTGCTTTGAAGGATATTCTAGATGAATAATGTTTCTCTTAATGAAATAAAAGGCATATCACCAGTGGATTTTATGATCTCTAATTGAAAAATGTGAATTTAGCATGCTTCTTTTCCATCCTGACAAGCATATGCCACACGTCATTCTGAACTGTCCTCCCCTTTCTCTTGCCGCTCTCTTTCTCTACATTAAATGGCATAAGCGTCTCTCACAGGTGGAACTGTGCTGGTGCACTGAGAGTTAACCCAGTTAAAACAGCATAACTAAATAATAGAGAAATGTTTGCTGCATATGGAGGGAAAATGACATTTGAGAACTCATTTATTAGACTGATGAACTAAGACAACGAATGCAGTGTTTTCCTGACATGCCTGGCTGGTGGGGCGGGGGGCAGGGAGTGCTCAATTTCAGCATCAGTTGACAGACTCTGCCTTGCCTCATTAAGGCAGACTTAACACTGACTACATCTGGAGAGTCTTGTATTTTTTAAGTTTAGTGTGAAGAATGTAATGTGATTATGAAATTTCTTCCGAATGTTCTTCCTGAATATTCGAATAAATGTGGGCATGAAGTGAGAATTTCTCACCTAGGTCTCATGTAGCTGAGGCACGCTTTATGAAAGTCTATTCCAGTGGTGTACTTTCATCTTTTGTTTCTTCATACAAGGTTTATCTTTGCGACTATGCTATGCCCACCCTACGCTGTAGTCACATTGATTTTCCCCCCACTGCCTGACGAGTGCCTATTCATTCATGACAAAGCCTAAGCTTAATCTGTGATGGTGACTCCAGTGGTGACAGCAGTGGCAGTGACTATAGGAGGACTGAAGGGCACCAGTAACACCCTGGTGCCATGAATCCTGATTTATTGCTCATACTGTTATTTAGCTTTTCACCTGTTTTTGTAGTTCTTCCATTTGGCTTCTTTTAATTTTATCTTTTTGCCTCTGCCTTTATCATCCCAGCTCTTCAGCTAAGTTCATCCATCTTTTCCCCTGAAGATTTAACTGTTCCCTACCCAAGACCTTGTTTATAACCTGGCTGAGCTCTGGTGCCCCACTGATGACCTTTGCTTTGTCATTTCACTTTCCAGGACTGAGATTCTGCTTGGGGTCCTGATAGGTGATACCTGTTCCCTTCAGTTTCATTGAATGAGGTCACCCACGGGCAGACTTCTGTCTAAGTGACCTCCTGCTGCGTGAACTCATGGATTCTTCCCCACCTCTCATTCTGTTCTGTCCCGTATTTCAGGCTGGTGGAGGCCATGTTGCCTCAAAGGCTTGTTTCATATGCAAATACCTTTGAAAGAGAAGGTAGCCAGAAACTGCTCTTTCCTGCAGTATGGATTTTTAACAAAAATAGCTCTGGTACACTAATGAGATACAATTGAGTTAGAGATGGAGGCATGAGGTAAATGTAAAGGGTGCATATGAGGGAGCTCAGGGGCCTTCAAGGTGGCTTGGAGTAAAACTTACCCAAAGAGTGTACGATAGATAATGAGGGCAAACCATCCTAATGACATCTATTATTTTGAGATGTATAACTTCTGGGAGAGTCCCAGTATTCAGGACGTCCTCTAGCAGATGTTGAACATATTTTCTGGGTTTCTGTGGGCTTCCTGAATATCCTATACATTTGAAACTCAGTATGATTCTTAGGCTGGTGGGGTAACTTTCATGTGACTTTGTGTTCTTGTATCCTGGAATAAACCTCCATCACTGAAGGCAAACCGTGAGTGTGTCTGCCTTGGATTTCCTAGGTGGAAAAGTGCATACTTGTTGGAAACTTCTGACCTTCTCTTGGCAATAAAGTGCTCACCATTGCCTGAAGCATGCTTGATCTTGTCAAACTCTGTGAACATCGGGGCTGCACGTGTGCCAGGTCCAAGCTTCATCTTCTGTCTTCCTGCCTTTGCTGCACTAAGGAAACAAAGATTATAGTTCTCTGAGGGTCTGAAATAGTGTTTTAAGCTCCCACCTCATGTAACACATAATATACATATTTTTCAATAAATATTGATTGACTGATGTAGAGTCATTGAGGTAGTTGCTCTCCAAAAGTTCTCAAACAAAAGTGAGTTTGTCACCCACAGATACTTAGATATGTTTGTGCATGTGTCTGTACGTGTGTGTGTGCACATGCGTATGCTTTTATATACAGAATTTATCTAATCAATTCTATGCACACACACACATATTTCACACTTCTGTCCTAATATACTCGCTGCCTTAGCCAGCAAGTCAAACTCAGCCACCCTATCAGAGTTTTCAGCAAAGGTCAATCAAATTCCTTGTTATTCAAAGCTTCTTCCAGGAGGCTTTTCCACCTCTAGTATAGGTAGTGACAGTGTTGCTAAGTATAGAGGCCACTCCTTGTCCCTCCAAATGATTTGTTGTGTTTTCTGGTGTCATGGTACCTCAGCTCAGCACTACTCAAGCATTACAAATGTAGCTACAGTTGTAGAGAATTTTCATTACAATAGTTTTAATAATATTCCCAAGGGTTAAAATTCTTCTGAGGAAATAGTTAAAAAGTAAATATGCTTCTATATATAATCTCAGATGAAAGGTGATACTGGATGTAGTTTTGCTTCAGAGATGTGAAACACTCTTCTTTTGAGGTAGGGAGATTTGGCCTTAAGGAAAGTATATCAAATAATTCCTCCACAGCTGCCTTCAGTTTTTACTGTATAATGATACTATGTCCATCTGACAAGGAGTTTCTACTCCAGAAAGACAAATGTGCTCCTTTTATACGTCTCAGATAACTGACCCCTAGCTTGCACTGTTTAATTACCACTGGCTGGAATGTCCAAACTCCTTCCTGCTTTACAATCTTCCTTAAGAATTTGTCTCAAAACTCACCTCCTCCTTGTTTTCTTTCTGCATTAAAGTCATGCATATATGATTACTGCAGTCATCCCAGCACACTCTTAAAATATGTGGGAATGCATACCAACTATATGTCTTTGATTGCTTCAGTTTCTGCCATTTGGCTATGACTTTGAGGCCTACACAGTGGTATCTCAGTAATTTGAGATTTATGAGTAGGGTGGGGACAGTGGAGTGCTGATGGTTTAGCTCAGTGAAGAGGCTTTGGAGTATTGAGGGTCAGGTGCTCTGTGAGCATCAGGAAGAAGTACCCTTGGAATTCACTTTGGTGGTTCCTGGCAGAAGTGGCAGCAGTAAGCTGGTGCTGTCAAGTGTCTTAGCAAGCCATGATCATCAGTATGGGGGCTGGAGAGAAAGGACAGGAGTGGATGATTGGTTGATTGATTGATTGATTTATATTTTTTTTGTTCGAGTATAGTTGCTTTACAATATTGTGTTAGTTTATACTGTACAGCAAAGTGTATCAGCTATACGTATACATATATGCCCTCTTTTTTGGATTTCCTTCTCATTTAGGTCACCACAGAGCATTGAGTAGAGTTCCCTGTGCTATACAGTAGGTTCTCATTAGTTATCTATTTTATACATAGTATCATTAGTGTATATATGTCAATCCCAATCTCCCACCTTCCCCTTTGGTATCTATACATTTGTTCTTTACGTCTGTGTCTCTATTTCTGCTTTGTAAATAAGATCGTCTACACCAGTTTTATCAGATTCCACATGTATGTGTTAATATACGATATTTGTTTTTCTCTTTCTGACTTACTTCACTCTGTATGACAGTCTCTAGATCCATCCATGTCTCTACGAATGACCGAATTTCATTCCTTTTTATGACTGAGTTGTATTCCACTGTGTATATGTACCACATCTTCTTTATCCATTCCTCAGTTGATGGACATTTAGGTTGCTTCCATGTCCTGGCCATTGTAAATAGTGCTGCAATGAACATTGGGGTACATGTGTCCTTTTGAATTATGGTTTTCTCAGGGTATATGCCCAGTAGTGGGATTGCTGGGTCATATGGTAGTTCTATTTTTAGTTTTTTAAGGAACCTCCATACTGTTCTCCATAGTATCAATGGCTGTATTACATTCCCACCAACAGTGCAAGAGTGTTCCCTTTTCTCCACACCCTCTCCAGCATTTATTGTTTGTAGATTTTTTTGATGATGGCCATTTTGACTGGTGTGAAGTGGCACCTCATTGTAGTTTTGATCAGTATAAAACTCTTAGAGGAAAACAGGAAGAAAACTCTGACATAAATCACAGCAAGATCTTTTTTTGACCCACCTCCTAGAGTAATGGAAATAAAAACAAAAATAGACAAATGGGACCTAATTAAACTTAAAAGCTTTTGCACAGCAAAGAAAGCCATAAATGAGATGAAAACACAACCCTCAGAATGGGAGAAGATATATGCAAACAAAGCAACTGACAAGGGATTAATATCCAAAATATACAAACAGCTCATGCAGCTCAGTATCAAAAAACAATCCAATCAAAAAATGGGCAGAAGACCTAAATAGACATTTCTCCAAAGAAGACATACAGATGACCAAGAGGCACATGAAAAGATGATCAACATCACTAATTATTAGAGAAATGCAGATCAAAACTACAATGAGGTATCACCTCACACCAGTCAGAATGGCCATCATCAAAAGATCTACAAACAATAAATGCTGGAGAGTGTGTGGAGAAAAGGGAATCCTCTTTCATTGTTGGTGGGAATGTAAATTGATACAGCCACTATGGAGAACAGTGTGGAGGTTCCTTAAAAAACTAAAAATAGGACTACGATATGACCCAGCAATCCCACTACTGGGCATATACCCAGAGAAAACTATAATTCAAAAAGACACATGCACCCCAATGTTCATTGCAGCACTATTTACAATAGCCAGGACACGGAAGCAACCTAGAAGTAGATGATTTATGAACACGCATGAGAGACCTTCACAGAGAATTTCTCTTTTAATTGATGTAGGTAAGGGCAAGTGCCAGCAAAACATGGAGGATTAGTTTGAGAGTGAAGGTCATGGTAATCTTCGCAGATCTACTTCCTCTCATTTCATCAAAAATGCCACATACATCATATGGCAACTCTATTTTTAGTTTTTTAAGGAACCTCCCTACTGTTCTGTATAGTGGCTGCACCAATTTACATTCCCAGCAACAGTGTAGGTGGGCATCTTATTTTCCGCATCCTCTCCAGCATTTATTATTTGTAGATTTTTTAATGATGGCCATTCTGACCTATGTGAGGTGATACCTCATTGTAGTTTTGATTTCCATTTTTTTAATAATTAGCGATTTTGAGCAGCTTTTCATGTGCCTTTTGGCCATCTGTAAATCTTCTTTGGAGAAATGTCTATTTAGGTCTTCTGCCCATTTTTTGATTGGGTTTTTTGCTTTTTTTTTTTTGCAGTACGCAGGCCTGTCACTGTTGTGGCCTCTCCCGTTGCGGAGCACAGGCTCTGGACGCGCAGGCTCAGCGGCCATGGCTCATGGGCCCAGCTGCTCTGCGGCATGTGGGATCTTCCCGGACCGGGGCACAAACCCATGTCCCCAGCATCAGCAGGCGGACTCTCAACCACTGAGCCGCCAGGGAAGCCTGATTTTTTTTTTTTTTTGATATTAAGCTGTATGAGCTTAATGCAATCCCACTCCTGGGCACATATCCAGAGAAAACTTTTTTGAGAAAAAAAGAAAAAAAAAAATTTGAGAAGATACATGTACCCCAGTGTTCACAGCAGCACTATTTACAATAGCCAAGACATGGAAGCAACTTAAACGTCCATTGACAGAGGAATGGATACTGATGTGGTATATATATATATATATATACAGTGGAATATTACTCAGCCATAAAAAAGAATGAAATAATGCTATTTGCAGCAACATGGATGGACCTAGAGATTAGCATATTAAGTAAGTCATACAGAGAAAAACAAATATCATATGATATCACTTATATGTGGAATCTAAAAAAATGATACAAATGAACTTATTTACAAAACAGAAACAGACTCACAGACACAGAAAACAAATTCATGGTTACCAAAGGGAAATGCGGGGGAGGGATAAATTAGGAGTTTGGGATTAACACATACACACTACTATATATAAAATTGGTAAACAGCAAGGATCTACTGTATAGCAGAGAACTATACTCAGTATCTTGTAAAACCCTATAATGGAAAAGAATCTGAAAAAGATTATATATGATTATATATGTATATATGTATAATATATGTGTATATATATTATATATACATATATACATATATATGTATATGTATATATATTATATATATTATATATGTATAGCTGAATCACTTTGCTGTATACTTGAAAGTAACACAACATTGTAAATTAACTATACTTCAGTAAAAAAGAAAAATCTTAAAAAAAAAAAAAAGGAAAAACTGCCACACAGAAACTGAGGATATTTTAGGAGTACCAACTCGACCCTCTCTTTGCCCGTCATGTTGTCTCACCCTCTTAACCACGCTATGGATGGCTGTAGAACTGTTCTCTTTCAGGCTGTTTTTACCGATTCATAAATAAGCAGTATCTGCTCTCAGTGCGTCTTTTCCCTTATCTAAAATACCTCCTGGTGTCAAGCGTGGAGAAGGTTCTTTCCATCTACGTTAGGGCACCAAAACTCTTGGCCTAGCCTTCCTTTCTGGACAGTGGTCTTTTCCATGATACAGACTCTATGGTCTGAGTATGCTTGTCTAAATATGCAAGTGAAATTTAGAAAAAATTATTTCTTTTTCCAAATTGGTTTTCAAGCCTATTTATTATCATACTAATAAAGAAGTCAATTATCTGCCCACTCTTTTCATCGGACAATAATCTTCAAGGTTTAGCATTGGGGTGGGAGGGTATTAGGAATCACAAGTTAAAGAGGCAATTAAAATACATTAGTGCTGGGGGAGGGTTAAATTGGGATATTAGGACTGACATATATACACTACTCTATACAGAATAGATAACTAATGAGAACCTACTGAGCAGCACAGTAATCTCTGTTCAGTACTTTGTAATGAACTATATGGGAATAGAATCTAAAAAAGAGTGAATATATGTGTATGTATAACTGACTCACTTTGCTGTACAGCAGAAACTAACACAACATTGTAAATCAACTATACTGTAATAAAAAATTAAATTAGGGCTTCCCTGGTGGTGCAGTGGTTGAGAGTCTGCCTGCCGATGCAGGGGACACGGGTTCGTGCCCCGGTCCGGGAAGATCCCACATGCCGCGGAGCGGCTGGGCCCATGAGCCACGGCCACTGAGCCTGCGCGTCTGGAGCCTGTGCTCCGCAACGGGAGAGGCCACAACAGTGAGAGGCCCGCGTACTGAAAAAAAAAAAAAATTAAATTGAAATATACATTAGTATAATATTTGTAAATATTTTCTCAATCTAAATATCATCCTATCACAAACTGATTTATTTGTTTCCAGTACTTTACTATTTTCAAAGACTTTATTAGCCATCATCTAGATTCAAATACTTTAGAACATTGTCAGATTCACTCAGTTAACAAATATTTGTTGAACACCAATTATATTCCAGGTGCTATTCTAGGCATTTGGGATATATCAGTGAATGAAAACAAAGGTCTATGCCTCATGAAACTAACATTCTGGTGCAGGAGAGGGAGACCAAAAATAAATAAAAACATAAAAATATAGAAATTATATTGTATATTATGAGGTGTTTAGTGTTACGGGTAAAAAATAGGAGAGAATAAGTGTTATCATGAATGTGGAATGAAAGGAAGATATCATTGAGAAAGTGACATTTTAGCAAATGCTTCAAGGCAGTGAGGGAGATAGTCATATGTACATCTGAAGGAAGAATGTTCCAGGTTGCGAAGACAGCCAGTGCAAAGGCCCTGTGTAGGAGTGTGTCTGATGTGCTCCAGGAATAAGAAGCAGGTAGTGTACCTGGAGAGGGGGGAGCAAGGAGAAGATTAATAGAGATTCTTTAAAACAATTTTCAAGTTCAGAAATAAAGAAATACTTAAATATTAAAAACAGTCTTTAAGTTGATGAAATAAATGGAAAACAAGTGTATTTATGAAAACATTTTTAGCAAATTAAGAAGAATTTTATCAGCTTGTTTTTGATTTAATGCTAACTAAATGTGCCTTTAAAAACTATTTCCCGTCTTAAAAGACCCGAATCAAGTTTTTTTAGCCATTTTTTCTCGATGTGAAGTCTAACATATTCATACTAGTCATATGAGCATAAACATGTGGGTGTTCTTGCATGTATGCATGTCCTCTTGATCCATGCGAAATGTGGTCAGGCCATTATGAACACACATGTTGTCTAAAGATATTAGTTTCTTACATAGTGGCTGAGGTTATCTAATTATCTGATTTGTTTGAATGTAAACTGAATAAGTTTCACTGAATAAAGTTCACTTCAGGGATTTTATTACCTAGTGTGCTGTCTGCTTTGATTAGATCAACTCAATAATTACAAAATAGTCACTTCATTTTGGGGTCCTTCAATACAGTGTCAGCACTACACATAGCAGAGTAAATTCTTTTGCTAATAAAAATTGTAAGTGTTAGAGCTGGAAGGATCTTTACAGATTATTTAAACCTTCTCGTTTTACAGATGAAGAAACTGAGGCTCACAGATACGACAATTCAACCGATGCAGTTAATTCTAACTCAAAATACTTTCTAGAATCTGAGATATTTTAATTCATTGTTCAATCAATGTGGTAGAGGAGAATGTGCCAGCGTAGAAAAGTCTGGCATCAGAACACCTGGCTTAGGCCATTGCAAGTGCTTTTACATTTCCACTGAAGAAAATCAGGAGCCTTTGAAAGTCTTGAGCAGAGGATCAATACCATGTGAATTACATTGTAAAATGTTCATTCTGGCTGCTGTGTTGAATGGACTGAGGGGGTTAAGGGTAAAAGCAGGAAGATCAGTTAGAGGCTATTGCAGGAATCCAGGGTAGAGAGGCGGTAGCTCAGATCAGGGTGACTGCAGTGGAAGTAGTGAGCAGAAGGATATATTTTGAAGGTGGACCCAACAGGACTTTTTGGAAGATTGACTATGAAGTATGAGAGACAGGAGTCAAGGGTGGTATCTTAGCTCAGGACAACATGACAAAATACCATAGACCGGATGGTTTAAACAACAGAAATTTATTTTCTCACAGTTCTGGATGCTAAAAGTTTATGATCAGGGTGTTGGCATGGATGAATTCTGGTGAGAGCTCTCTTCCTGGCTTGCAGACAGCTGCCTTCTTGCTGTGTCCTCATGTGGAGAGAGAGGGAGAGAGAAAGCAAGCAAGGTCTCTGGTGTCTCTTCTTATAAGGGCACTAATCCTACCATGAGGGCCCTTTCCCATGACCTCATCTAACTTTAATTGCCTCCTACTAAAGGCCCCATCTCCAAATAACATCACGTTGGGGGTTAGGGCTTTAACATAAACTTTTGGGAGAAAACAATTCAGTCTATAGTGAAATGACACCAAGGTTTTGTCCTGAAAACCAAGAGGATGGTACCACCATCTAATAAGACAGGGGAGGCTGTGGGTGAACATGTTTTGTAGGAGGAGATGAAAATTTTAGTTTTGGGCATGTTGAACTTGAGATGTTTTTAAGACCTCCAAGTAGGGATGTCAGTAGGCAGTTACGTACATGAGTCTGGAGGATGGAAGGAAGTCCTGGGATTAAGATGTAAGTTGGGAAGTGGTGGCATAGATCTGGTATTTAAAACTGTGAAACAAATGGGATTACTTAGAGACTGCCTTAATTTGCTAGGGCTGCCGTAAGAAAACGCCACCGAATGGGTGGCTTAACCAGCAGGTATTTATTGTTTTACAGTTCTAGAGGCTGGAAGCCCAAGATCAAGGTGTGATCAGGGTTAGTTCCTTTGAATGTTGTAAGGGAGAATCCATTCCATGCCTCTCTCCCGGCTTTTGGTGTTTGCTGGCAGTCTTTGGTGTTCCTTGTCTTGTAGATCCATCATCCTGATCTCTGCCTTCATGTTCACATGACATCCTCCCTGTGTGTGTGTCTACGTCCAAATTTTTCCTTTTCATAAGGCCATCGGTCATATTGGATTAGGAGCCCACCCTATTCCATTATGACCTCATCTTAACTAAATTACACCTGTGACAACCCTATTTCCAAATAAGATCACATTCCGAGGTACTGGGGATTGGGACTTCAACATGAATTTTAGAGGGACATGATGCAACGCATAGTAGGGACCAAGCATATATATATATATATATTTTTTTTTTTTTTTTAAGGAAAGAGGCTCAAGGATTAGGAGAGGAGATTAAAAATGAGTGATCAGTGCGGTAGGGAAAAACAACTAAGAAGATTTTATACTGAAATCAAGGGAGTTAGTGGAGCTTATATTCACCTATTATGGTTAATTGGTCAACATCAGTTTACGTCTACCAGACTATAAGCTCCATGAGAATCAGGATCAACTCTTTTGCAACTCTTTTCAAGCTAACAGAAGGTATGTAATAAATAATGATGTAATAATTAGTGAGAAAATTAATCAATGAATGAATCTTCCACCCTCGTGACTTACAGTTTGTTGCACAGGATGCCTTATTGCTCTAGGGTTCCTAGCTTTGTATCCTCTATGAGAGTGTAAGCTCTTTGAGAACAGAGATTGGCCCTTCTGCTCCTCAGTAGGGCTCAGTTTCCAGCACATGCTAGGCACAGAGTAGACTTGCAACAGATACCCACTAACTGATTTCTATTATGCAAATGTATGCTTTTAATACATTAGTTCATAATTTTTTAAAATCTTGATAAATGTATTATTTCTGTAATAAAAGACATTACTCATAATTTGGAAGAGAGGCTAAAAACACCAATTATAATTCTGATACTGAAAAACAAATTCTTCTAGAATTTTAATCTATTTTTTCCAGTTAAAATATTTTTCTGTTCTCAATTTTGTACATAGCTTTCTTTGTCTCTTTTCCTTGTGTGTATTTGCATGTGTCTTGTCTCCTTTAATAGATTCTGAGAATTTTAAGGCCAAGAATCATGTCTTTCATGACTTTTTAAGTCCCTTAGTGACATATGTAGTTCAGTAGCTCTCTCCCACCTCCCCACCACCACCCCCGCCCCGCTGTTCCCAACTCACATACTTTGGATTTGCAATAATCATCCAACAATGAATTAACAGCCTGATTCCCACACTCACTTCAGAGAAGATTTCCACTCTCATTCCTAACCTTTGGATGTCCCCATCTTTATAATCCTCTCTTGTGATTACAGCAACAAATCAGCACTTTGCTTAAATCAGGTAAAATCCAAGATGACATCTTCAGGGCCTTGTTGATAAATAATGTTCAGAGAGGCACTCTCCTGATTTAGATCACGTAGTGACTCTGTAATGCATCAGAAACACTGGGGCTTTGGTCTTGTTTTTAATCACCTTATTTGGGCCCTGTGATTGAGAGTCAAGTGAGAAATAGAAAAGAGAATTAGGCAGCAAGCCTGCATCACTGCTGTAACAACTAGCAACAAAAACTCCTTTCATAAGAAGCAACTTGGGAGAATGAAAGGAGGTGGTTGAGGGTAGGAAATAAATATTTTTCTTTTTAATGAATGTTGTTTTATTTAGCAGAATGTGCCCACTGAAAATATTTTGAGGTTTTTGTAACTATAATAATAGATTACAAATTAATGGCTACTTACTTCAAATCCTGGCAAAATAAGTAAAATATCATTGAATGCAGTTGTATAACTAATTGAGCCACACTTTGGATAGAATACCCAACACAGAAATGTCTTTCAATTTGCTATTTGAAGCATCCTTCAAATCCATGGCAACAAGGTTTCACATATTTGCCAAAATTCTCACACTAGACTTTTAGTTCATTGTTGGCAGAGAGAGAGAACTATCTTCTTCCAAAAGCAGCTATAAAATTTTCTAGGTGCTTTTCTTAGAAGTCTTTCCTCCATACCACCATGGAAACTAGGGAATGTCTGGCTGTTGGAATTGATTGTTAAACATGACATATACTTGGAAAAAATTTTAATAAGAATTTATAGGAAATAATAATATAAAATGATGCAATAGGAGAGAGGAAAAAAGGATTATCATCAGCCGCAACAAAAAGGAATAGAGTCTCAGTGACCTATTGAATATCAGGAAGTATAATAGACATGAAATTGGAGTCCCAGAGGGAAAGAGTGAACAGGAGACAGAAGAATATTTAAAGAAATAATGGTCAAACTTTCCCCAAATTTGATAAAAACATTAACCTACAGATGTAAGAAACTCAGCAGACCCCAAGCAGGACACATAAAAGGAAAGCCACACCAACGCGCATCACAATCAAACTGCTAAAAACAGAAGGTTTCAAAAACCTTTGAAATCATAAAAAGTAGCTGGAGGAAAAAAACGCATACAGGGGAATAATGATAAGAACAACACCCTTAAAGTGCTGAAAAAAAATATTGTCAACTCAGATTCTATAGTCACTGAAAACATCCTTCACAAATGAGGGTAAAATAAAGATTATTTTTTTGATATAGAAAATCTGGCACGGGCTTCCCTGGTGGTGCAGTGGTTGAGAGTCCGCCTGCCGATGCAGGAGACGCGGGTTCGTGCCCCCGTCCGGGAAGATCCCACATGCCGCGGAGCGGCTAGGCCCATGAGCCATGGCCGCTGAGCCTGCGTGTCCAGAGCCTGTGCTCCGCAATGGGAGAGACCACAGCAGTGAGAGGCCCATGTACCACACACACACAAAAAAAACTGGCAGAATTTGTTGTCAACAGAACTGTACTACATGAAATACTCAAGGAAGTTCTTTAGGAGGAAAGAAAATAACACCAGATGGAAATTCAGATCTACAGGCAGGAATAATGTGTTTGGGAAATGGTACATCTATCGGTAAGTATAAACGACTATCTATGTTTTTCTTCTTGTGATTTCTTTAATGGACAACTGATGGTTTAAAACAAAAAAAAATTTTTTCTTGTGACATTTACAATGTAGATACAAGTAAAACTTATGATGTCAGTAGTATAAAGGATGGGAGTAAATGGAATTATACTGTTCAAACATTCTTACATTTCATGTGCTGTGATAACAATAGTATTCTAAATACACTATGATAAATAAAGGATACATATCATAATTCCTAAAGAAACAAGTAAAACAGTAATTAATTCAAAGAAATAGAACAAAATAAAAGCCAAAAGAGAAAATAAGATGGAACGCTAAAATTTGAAAAACAAAAGCAAAAGCAACTTTGATTTCACTTATATCTTTTTTCTAACACCTCATATCCAGTTGTTCAGGGAATCCTGCTGGCTTTAATGTCAAACTATACTCAGAATCTGACTATTTTTTTGCCACCTCCACTGCTTCCAGCCTGGCCTGAGCCACTCTCCTCTCTCAGAAAAAGCCACCTAACTGCTGTCCCAGATTCTATCCTCCCTGCAATGAGTCATTCTTAACACAGCAGCCAGAGTGATTCCATTAAATACCAAAGTCCTTATAATGGCCTGAAAGGCATGACACGCTCTGGCCTCAAGATTGTGTCTACCCACACCTCCTATATTTCTCCCCTTTGCTCCCTCTACTCCAGCTACATAGGTCCTTACAGTTCCCACAGCATTCCAGACATGCTGTCATCCAAAGCCTTTGCCCTGGCTGTTCTGTCTAAATACAGTTTCTCCAGGTATTTACAAGGCTAACTCCTTACCTCCTTCCACTTCTTGCTCAAATGTCAACCACTCAACAAGACTTACCTTGATCAACCTATTAAAAATCACAACACAGTCTCAACTATCCTGGTCTCCTGACTCTCCTCTATTGTTTCTTTTTTGTTGTTGTTTCACCTAGCACTTCTAATATATCATGTAGTTCATTTGTTATATTTGTTGTTTCTCTTCACCTAATAAGATAAAGTTCCACAAGTATATGCATCTGTTTCCATTAAAATTTTTTTTTATTTTTTAATACATCTTTATTGGAGTATAATTGCTTCACAATACTGTGTTGTTTCTGTTGCACAACAAAGCGAATCAGCTATATGCATACACATGTCCCCATATCCCCTCCCTCTTGAGCCTCCCTCCCATTCTCCCTATCTCACCCCTCTAGGTCATCACAAAGCACTGACTGGAAGAAACAATATTGTGAAAATAACTATACTACCCAAAGCAATCCACAGATTCAGTGCAATCTCTATCAAACTACCAAGGCATTCTTCACAGAATTAGAACAAAAAATTGTCAATTCTTACAGAAACACAAAAGACCCTGAACAGCCAAAGCAATCTTGAGAAAGAAAAATGGAGCTGGAGGAATCAGGCTCCCCGACTTCAAACTATACCACAAAGCTACAGTAATCAAGACAGTATGATACTGGCACAAGAACAGAAATATAGATCAATGGTACAAGATAGAATGACCAGAGATAAACCCACATACGTATGGACACCTAATTTACGACAAAGGAGGCAAGAACATACAATGGAGAAAAGACAGCCTCTTCAATAAGTGGTGCTGAGAAAACTGGACAGCTACATGTAAAAGAATGAAATTAGAACACTACCTAACACCATACACAAAAATAAACTCAAAATGGATTAAAAACTTAAATTTAAGACCAGATACTATAAAATTCTTAGAGGAAAACATAGGAAGAACCCTTTTTGTCATAATCCATTTGTTTTAATTTATGTATCTCAAGCACATAGAGCAGATGCTCAACATATAATTGTTGATCAAATGAATAAATGAATAAGCAAGAGATAGCTTTCTTATTCGTTGAGAATATATGTATGTATTTTCAGTACATAGTATAGTATCTGTACGTAGTTCAATAAAAATTTTTGAAGTGTGTAAGGTGGATGATCTGAGAACAGAACTCATTCTATGAGAGTTGTGTGTTGACCCAATATAGAGAGTCACTTTCCCTATTAAATTTCAAATTTAAGTGAGAGAGAAATCTAAAGGTAAGATGGAGAACTAAACTGTTTTTCTTACTAATAAGATATTGCTGAACATGGCTTCTTACTGTGGGCACTGTTTATTAATAGTGAACCCCACAAATAGATGAACTTACTCCACCTGTCCCAGGTAGTGCTGGGAGTGGACCCCATGCCTGGAAACTTACAGAACCAAAGAAGAGAACAGAATATATGCTCTTTTTGTCTGTTTTCGAAAAAGAAAGAAAAAAATGCTGACCTAAGCATTCCTGGTTTATTCTTCTCAAAATCAGAATTTGAAAAATAATCTCTCCTTCCTTGGGGAAGAAAAAGAAGGGATTATAGAGAAGCCAGGAGTGTTTTATGAATGGGCATCCTCCGTATGGAAGAAAACAAAAGGAGTGAGGGAGACTAATCTTCCTCATGTCTAGACCATAAACCACAGTGAATCATCAGTGTGAGGACGGTAATTGATCCTATCATCTTGGACAAACTCACCTAAGGAAGAGAATACAGAGAGGGCAGAGCCTAGGTCAGAGGCTTGAGAAACCATCAGTACCTAGATGGAAATTTGATGGACTAGATTGTGTACTGTCTCTCCTCCCTCGATTCATATGGTGAAACCCTAACCCCTAATGTGACAGTGTTGGTATAAAGGGCCTTTAGGGAGGTAATTAAGGTTAAAAGAGGTCATAAAACTGGGACCCTAATATGATAGAATGGTATCTTTACAAGAAGAGGAAGAGACATCAGAGCTTTCTCTCCAAAAATGCACAGAGAAGAGGCTATGTGAGGTCACAGCAAGGAGGCAGCTGTCTGCAAGCCAAGAAGAGAGCTCTCACCACAAGTAGAATTTTCTGGCAACTTGGTCTTGGATTTTTAGCCTCCAGAACTGTGAGAAAATAAATTTCTGTTTTCTGTTGTCTTAAGTCACCCAGTCTGTGGTATTTTGTTGTGGCAGCCTGTTCTGACTAAGACAGGGTGATAGCAAGCTTACCAGCAGAGGTGAGGGGAGCACAGCAGACAAGGATGTTGTCACAGAAACTTAGGGCAAAGAGTATTGTCACAAGGAAGGAGCAGTTGACAGTTTCAAATGTGGCTGAGGGGTCAAGTATTAGGAGGACTATAATGTTCACTAATTCAATGATGTGGATGACTTTGCTGTCCCAAGGACTGATGGAACTGGATGTCAGGGTGGAACTGAGACAACAAACATAGACAGCGGCTTCAAGAATTGGCTCTGAAGAATTTAGATGGGCTGGAGGGAAAGGAAAGGGGAAAGGAAGGAAAACATTGGGGAAGATACAATTTATAGAAGGTAAGCAGTCTGACCAGTCTGATCAGAGTCAGGGAAACCTAGTTAAGAGTTAATAGTCACATGGTTTGATAGAATAGGGCCAGACTGACTGTCTTAAAACTCAGATGGAGAGAATTTCATTTGATGTAGAGAGAAATGGATAGACTGAGAAGGTTTTTGACAAGTTAATGTAATGTACAATCATTAACCACTTGTTAACTAGTAACTGCTGTGAATAATACATAAATGAATATGCAAAGCATACATATATGTATATTTTTATACAATTGAGATAGTACTCATTTTTTTGTAACTTGATTTCAAGTTATTTTCTAATGATGACAAGGAATGCACTCAAATTAGCTTAAATAAGGAAGTATGTATTGCAAGGATTCATGTGCGGTTAGAAAGAGGATGGACTCCCCCAGAAACAGGAGAACAGTAAACAGTTCTGTAAGCCAAATACTCTGGATTGGTTCATTAAATCCCTCTTTCATTGTACTTCTAGAAAAGAAATTAGAAAGCTAAAAAATTCACTCTATACTTTCTTGCAGCCAAAAAGCTCAAATTTTGGATAAGTGGGTCCCACCAATTAGGTTTACCTGCATGCACTTTTGGAGGCAGAAGTGAAGCAGATGCTATCCTTGGCAGCTCTGTCAAATAGGCAGGTTTTCATACATCAGCTTTCCAGTGTCTGTTCTTCAGCTTCCTCTCTGTTTCTGGGCAGATGGAGTTGGGGCATAATTGCCTTATTTCTTCTGACAGAACTTCAGCTATGGCCTCAGAGTTAGTAGCTTCCTAAGTTGGTAGGTTCTGAATCTTGTTGGAAGCCATTCCAGAAAGCTTAGCCTAAACAAGGGATAGGAAAACTGTAAAGCACAGAGAGTAAACATTTTAGGCTTTGTGGACCATACTATCTCTGTTGCAATTACTCGACTCTGCTGTACCTTGAAAATAGCCATACACAATATATAAATAAATTGGCGTGGCTGTGTTCCAATAAAGCTTTATTTATAAAAACAGGTGCCAGGGATGGGTTTGTTCTGAAGGCTAGTTTGGTACCCTTTGGCCTAAACCCTTCTCTTTAAAGCTTCCCAATGATTTTGTAGCACCTTATTCACTTTGTTAATAACATTTATGCTAAAATAATATGTAGAGTGGTTTCTGGTTCTTGCACTGAACTCTGACTAACAGGCTGTGTATCAGTCAGGAAGGGTTAGATTATACTGCAGTAACAACAGTCCCCAAATCTCAGTGACTTAACACAGTAAAAGATGATTTCTCATTCACACTAAACATCTAAAGCAGGTCAGCAGGGCATACTCTTCCATGTCTCCTTACTTAAGGTCCTACCACACCCCCTGCAAAGCCTTGCTGGTCTCCATGACATAAAGAAAGAGGAGAACATGGCTAATCACACACTGACTCTTAAAGCTTCTGCTTAGAAAAGACATATGTCACTTATGCTCCTATTTGGCTAAAATAAGTCACATGGCTATGCCTAACTTAAAGGACCATGTGAGAGGAAAGAGAAAATCAGAGTATTTTATAAGAGTTTTAATGACTCCTACAAGTTGAATTTCCAGGGAGTGTAATAAGAGGGAAATTCTGGATTCAACTCAGCCAAAAGGTGTTTGTGGAACATTACACTGTGTTTTGATATCACTAAGATTTAACTACATTATAGTTGTTTACCTCATTCATTATATTTGTGTGAATAAGAAATAGGAAGCCTTGGTTTAATCAACCAAACAATAATACCAGTGACTTTTCCCAATGTTCTGGGTAGTATGAAGTACTTTTAGAAAGTGCGTGGGTTCTTTGATGCCACTTCCTACATAGGTTGACTGACATGAGTTCATGGCACTCTCAACAATGCTTCATTTACAGGAGGAAAGCAGTTTGGAGGCTGAGAAAATAGGATTTAATTTCTGCAGAATTCTTTCTGTAGTGCTTCTCTGTCATCATATTTTTAGCATTGACCTGTGAACATAGCAATAATAATACATTTGATTTGGGGCTCTGAAACCAGACTGACTCAGTTTGAATTCTGTCAAGACTCACAGAGGGTCATCAGGTATAATATATTATGTAACCCCATTCACCTCCACTTGTCTTCTACAAAATGGGTTTAATAATAGTTGCTACTTCATAAGTGAACACATGTAAAGCACTTAGAACAGAACCTGATTTATAGTAACAACTGAATGATGTTTCTCCTCCTTCTCTCATCCTCACTCCATGGCAGTATAGTGAAGATTACAAGATAAGAGGTGTATAAAAACATTCTGTTAGCTCTAAAGCACTTCACAAATGTTACTAAGGAACACATTATGAAACCCAGAAAAGCTAATTGATTTGTCCAAGATTAAACTGGTCTCAGAGTCCCAGGAGAACTGGAGTTCTTTCTTCCTTTACTCTGTTCGACCCTCCACAGTATTTCAAATTCTTCCAAATGATTGCTTTGCCAGGCAAGATTTGAGTCTTTTCCTTCTGCTTAGCATTGGAACATTTTTATTTAGCTCACTTTCATATTTCCTCCTCTCTGTGGCCTTTTCCTTTTTGTTATGCTGCATCTCCCAAGAGAAGGGGTTCTTTCTGATAACTCTAAGCTAATTCCCAAGACATGTGTATCCTTCCTTCCCATAGCTTCTGTGGATCGCACACAGCTGGGAGGAGAGGTGGTACAGATTCCTGGGAAGAACTGGCGCTACTGTGGGGAGCCTCTGGGGAAGCCCATTTCAACTCTGAGCTGACCAGCTCTCGTGCCTGGGGCCACTGTCCGGAGGAGAGCCCACACAGAACCTCTGCCGTGGTTGAGTGATGCAGCTCACTTTCCAGAAGACTGTCTGAGGGTAGAGCACTTGGAAAGCCATTGCTCTTCAGCAGTGTGACAACATTCCCAGTCCTCATGCCACATCACCACATTTGAGCCTTAGTTTTCCAGCACGAATTTAAAAAATAATAAAGCTACTCCCTACATCTAGACCCCGCCTTCCAAAATTCGTGACTGACTCTATGGCTAGTGCCACAGTTCCCGAGCGCATCTCATAATTAAGTACTTACAGCCTGAAAGAGGTATGTGACATTCATTTCCATCCCACCCAAAATATTTGGGCATAGCAGGAAAGGCAAAAAAAATATTTGTCTAAAAGAAGAGGATGAAATTTGTGGGTGGTTCTGTAATTTCAAGATGTGGTACAAAGGTATCCAGGAGATGAATTGCAAATAAAAGAGCAGAAAAGAATTTCCTGAGTGTCATTTTAAAAGGCTTCATGCTAATAAGAGCCAAATTCATTCTCTGATATTTTCAAGCTTGCTGAGTAAATAACTCATAAATTTCCCGTAACGATTATATGCATGCTACTGGTGTGCCTCAGAGTCTGACCTATTTTGCAGGTTGACATCAGAGTCAGAAAAAGCTGTGCCAGAATGCCAGCATCCCAGGTAGCTCCTAGGCTCTGTACACACCCCACACGTGGAGTGGCTGGGATGGTGTCTGTTTCAGGAGACTAAGATGATAGCCCACCTGAAATCTGCTTAAATGGTACTATTTCTCTTATTTTTCTTTCCTTTAAATTTATTTTATATCTTTTGTTTTCCTCTAGCCAAGTGAAGAGAAAGACAATGTGTATCATATAATATTTTTGAATATTATCACCTCTCACAAAATATCTTGAAGGTGGCGTATAGAAAAACTTTCATTTAAGGTTTTTTTAATTTAATTTAATTTTTATTTAATTTAATTTTTTTAACATCTTTATTGGAGTATAATTGCTTTACAATGGTGTGTGAGTTTCTGCTTTATAACAAAGTGAATCAGTTATACATATACATAGATCCACATATCTCTTCCCTCTTGCATCTCCCTCCCTCCCACCCTCTCTATCCCACCCCTCTAGGTGGTCACAAACCACCTAGCTGATCTCCCTGTCAAGGGCTTGAAGTGTAAGAAGTGGCAGGCAGATAATAAATAAGCAGGACTTTAAGAGGGTAAGCGTTGTCACAGGGTGAGCTTTCATATTCAAACAATGTTTTTCATCTACTGAGTGGGTGATCATGCAGTGCTAGCTGTGAGCAATACGTGGACATGAGGAGATGGGGGACGTGGAGCTACTGAACAACAGTCATAATAATGCCAACCTCAGTGATAATACTCCAAGTGTACGGGGTTTTGTTTTTTTGGTGGGAGATTTTACATATTTTGAATATGTACAGTTTTAACTGTGACATTTCCTCAAGGTAGCATTTCACGTGAAGCTCATTAAATGCTTTCTCATAGTAGAAATGTGATGAATGTGGTTACAGTTCTCAGTCCTACTTTCTACATAGATAATAAAACACTGATATTAAACCATAATAAAGAAGGTGATGAAACTAAAACCACCATTGAATAGTTGTATGACCAAGACCATGGAAAACAGTAGCTTCACAGATGGAAGGTCAAATTATTTTCAACTAAATGCTTCAGTGCAAAGTAGAAGTCTGAAATGAACAGGCCATAATATGTTTTTAGAGAATGCTTGTTTTTTATTTTCAATTTCACAGACACAGTGTCCTGTTTTTAAGGTAGCCAAGCTGGCAGTGCAAGCTTTTGGAAAGCATAAACTGCTTTAGTGCTCTGCTGGGGTGCTTCCTGGTCATTAGGGCAAGATTATATTTTCTTTGTTTATTTTCTGGAATCTCTTTTTTTTATTTTTTTATTTTCTGGGATCTCTTGTTTAATATCTTTGGCCATGTTATTTAGAAAAGAAATTTTTTTCCTCATTTGAAGCTGTAATGGAAATGATGGTTCCTTTGTCTTTTTAAAACATCCAACGTAGGGTCTTCAATTATGAATATGGAGCTTTGTGCACAAGTGGGGTGGTAAGTGGGAAGGGTGGCCCTGCAAGGTACTTCACAAAGAGGAAAAGCCCAGCTTTGGAGTGACTCAGTTCGTCTAGTCTCTGTAACTTCCATTTATCTAATCTTTGAACTGCCTCAGAGGAAGTCCTGTTATCTCTTTTTAGTCTCAAATCCTCTTTGTATCTAAATTCTACTTTTCTCTCCTATTTGGCCCCTCAACCTTGAATCACGGAGATCTTACTTCAGATTCCTGCCTCCATACCCCTTCGTTTCTGCTCTCATCATCACCATGCTTTCTGACCATCTTTACTCTTATTTTGGAATTAAATCTGTGGACAAAGTTCCTAAATTGAAAATGACTTCTGCTTAGGAAGGCCTTTCAGAATTTAACAATAAGTGGCATTAGCATGGGCATTACAGTGATTCCTTCTTTCCCAGTGACTCTTCAGTTTTTAAATTATTATTTCCCCTTTACAGATGATAAAACGCAGGTTGAGAGAGTTTGAGTAACTTATTAAAGGTGAGTCAGTTTGTAAGTGGACAAGACTGAATTTAAATCCATGGTATATGATTGCAGATTCTGTGCTTTTCCCACAAATCTACTAGCCTCTAAAGGATGTGGAAGATACAAGTACTTGAAATATAACTCATAAAATTATGCAAAATGACCTACATTCTCTTTTATCCAGCTATTGCTTTCCGAATATTCTTACCCCCAAACACTGGGTACTTTCTCTAATGCTCTTAGGTCCAGCCACAGACCTCATGATCCACAATGCATTATTTCTGAGGATTCACCAGAATTCACCTAAAGACCAACTGGGAACTTCAAAAAATAAAGATGCCTGGGTCCCGCCCCAGTGCATTCAGAATCTCTGAGCTTTGCAGTTTTTGAAAAGCTTCTTTTTTGTACTTCCCTACAAAGTAAGTGTGATTATCATGGCTGCAGAATATTCAGGTAGCAATATCAATGTCCTGTCATCCACAAGCCTATAAAAGTTATTCCTGTTTCTGTCATCTGCAAATCTTGAAGTCTCCCAACACTATCATCTTCAAAATACTTTAACATTCACAACTTTTGGAACCCTAAACTATCTTCAAAAGATCAGTATTATAAACTCTTCACAAATGTATCCCCATTTCCGAGGCTTAAGGAAACCTCGGGAGGAGCCATTGGGCCTCACCACCTGACACCCCTGGAAGTCCAGTGCCAGGCTCCATCACAGGATCAGGCTTCAGTTCTTGCCTGTTTGAAACTCATTCCCCAGGCACTTAAATACCAACAATGGAGGCCTTTAGGTCTCACTTCCATCCTTCCTCCATCAGTGTTTCTGAAGAACCCAGGACCCAGCACGAGAATGCATCAGTGACTAATTGGAACGTCTCTCACTTGTAATCCTTCCATTCTGCTATTTATCTTGTTCTTTTTCCTTATTTCTTATTTCAACATTCAATATTTTTTAAGTGTCTCTGTCGGCTAGGCTCTGGCTATACAGTGATGATCCCAACCAACATGGCCTGTTTTCTTAAGGAGAATGCAATTACTACCTGTAAGTAATTCATTTTCAGTGTGTGCTCCAGCTCTAGTTATCAAAGCTGACTTTGCTGTTAATTTTTTTTTGCCAGAATTATCCTTTATAAAAATATGTGACAAGTAAGGGGTCCCATACTTTTCTTCTTCCTATAATACAAATATGATTTTCCCTGGACATATTCACAAAGAAATGGTTCTGTTGTTAGGAAGAAAACTTAACAACAGAATAATTAGACATAGTAAAAAGTTAAACGTTGTTTAGTTTAATGGACTTAAATCCACATGGTTAATGGCTAATATATCTCAAGGGAAGTGCTGTTAGAACTCTTGGTATGTCTTTATTCTTCATTCACCAGGGCTGTCTTGCATCACAGGGTGCTTAGTAATCCTGGCTCTACCCAATAAAAACCTGTAGTGCTTTCTAGTCATTGTGAAAACAAAAACTTCCTCTCATGATTCCAGATATCCTAAGGAATAAAGAACCATGCTTGATTGAGAATCACTCAATTAATCTATTACATATTATAAAAAAAAATTTTTAATTAGAGATGCTGGCCATCCAGTAGAAGAAGTTTGGCAAAGAGGTGAATACAGCTCTGTTACACTGAGCTAGATATTATAATAATATTTTTTTAAGCAATTTTGTTGTAACTATGATGTGAATCATGGCCACTAGACATCTATGTAGTTCAATATGCACAGTCTTTTTAAAATTTAATTTAATTAATTTATTTATTTGGTTGCACCAGGTCTTAGTTGCAGCACATGTGCTCCTTAGTTGCGGCCGGTGGTCTCATTAGTTGCAGCTCACGGACTCCTTAGTTGAAGCTTGCTGGCTCCTTAGTTGTGGCATGTGAACTCTTAATTGCAGCATGGATGTGAGATCTAGTTCTCTGACCAGGGATCGAACCCATGCCCCCTGAATTGGGAGCTCGGAGTCTTAACCACTGCACCACCAGGGAAATCCCTGATAGTAGTATTTAAAAGAGAGGTTGCACACCATGTTCATAGCAGCATTATTCACAACAGCCAAGAAATAGAAGCAAGTCAAATATCCATTGATGGATGAAAGATTAGACAAAATGTGGTAAGTGCATACAATAGAATACTACTCAGCCTAAAATGGAAAGAAATTCTGATATGTGCTACAACATGAATAACATGGTGAATCTTTAGGACATTATACTAAGTAAGCCAGTCACAAAAAGACAAATACTGTTTAATTCACATATATGAGGTGTCTAAAATGCTCCAATTCATAGAAACAAAAAGTAGAATGATGATTACCAAGAGTTGGGGGTGGGGTGGAACAGGGAGTTGTTTAATGGGTATGGAATTTCAGATTTGCAAGATGAAAAAGTTCTAGTGATATATTTCACAGCATTGTGGATATACTTAACATTATTGAACTGTACACTTAAAAATGGCTGATACTATTTAGAAAAACAAAAACAAAACTGAAACAAAGCAAAAAAAAAGGCAAGAAAGGAGATTATTAGGCAAAGCTGTATACAGTCTCACGATCTTTCTCTAAATAAATCTGAGTGTGTGTGTCTGTTATGTATGGCCAATACATGTAAATACTGTTTTTATATTTCATTTTATTCTGATTATAATACATGTATTGCTATTGTATAATATACCAAGGCAGGTTGCATTTTAAAGTAGAATCTTTCTTCCTTGTGTGTATTTCCTTTTTCCTCTTCTCTCCCACTTGTACCTCAAGGCCATATTCTCTGCTCCAACCATCATGAAAGTAGAAGCAAAGATTCAAAGGAACTATAGGCTCCAGTGCTTATAAATATGCCTGCAGGGATTTTTACAGATGTTATATAAGGTCAGTTGTAGATATTATACGAGGCCTGGGCCTAGAGTAGTTAGGGTATGGTTAATACTGGTTGGCATGGGAAGCAAGAACTGTTTGACCAAGTAGGGTTTTATCTCAGAAATACAAGTTGGAGTCAACATTTGAAAATCAATCAGTGTAATCCACCTAATTATCTAAATAAAAAAGAAAAACTATATGATCTTTCAATAGATGCAGAAAAACCCTTTAAAAAAATTCACCATCCACTCATGATGAAGAGACTCTCAACAACCTAGGTATAAAAAAGAAATTTCTCAACCTGATAAAGGGTATCCTGAAAAACTTACAGCTAACATTATATTTAATGATGAAAGACTGAATGCTTTTCCCCTAGATTAGGAATAAGAATAGTTTTTGGCCTTTTGCATTAAAGCCAAACCTTGCAGCTGTCCCCTTGGCCTGGGGTCCCCAGCAGTGGCTGCCCCCTGCCTGTCGGCCCTAGACTTGTCAAGAGTGTGATGGGCTCCACTTTGGGGCTACACGGGGCTGTCTTCGATGCACTTTGAGGGGTGTTGGGGAGGGGCCGCCCCTGCACACACTTAACCTGACTGTTTGGGGGCCTGGGCGGACATTTGTACCATGTTTACCAAGCTCAGGTGTCTCACGTCTGGGCTGAACCAGGCGAGGAGTAAAATGAAAGGTTTGGGATTTTTCCAAAAAAAAAAAAAAAAAAAAAAGGAATAAGAATAGTTTGTCCACTCTTATTTCCTCTATTTAACATTTTACTATATGTCATAGCCATTTCAATCAGTCAGGAAGAAGAATTAAAAAAATATAGAGATTGTAAAGAAAGAAGAAAAGCCATCTTTATCCACAGAACATATTATCATCTATGTAGAAAATCCTAAGAAACCTACAAGTAAAGTACTTTAATAGATAATTTGAGCAATGTTGCAGGATATATTATCTATATACATTAGCAAAGAAAAATCAGAAAATGCAATTACATTAACATAAAATATGGAATTCTAAGTTATAAATTTGATAAAGCAGCTTTCCATGACCTATACACTGAAAGCTACAAAATATTGCTGAGAGAAATATATTAAGATCTAATAAATGGACAGAACACTGTGCTCAGATATTGGAAGATTCAACATTAAGATGACAGTTCTCCCCAGTTGACAGTCTTCATCTGTCCATCAAAATTCTAACAGGCTTTTTTTTTTTTTTTGTAAGAACTGACAAGCTATTTTCAAACTTATATGGAAATGTGAAAGATACAGTATAGACAAAACAATTTTAAAGAAGAACAATGTTGGAGGACTTACACCATGTGATTTCAAGATTTATTATTGGTCTTCAGCAAACACAATGTGGTATTAACAGAAAGATAGATGTATAAATCAATAGACTAGAATAGAGTCCAGAAATACACACATATAGGTGAACTGATTTTTGACAAAGGGCTTGAAGCAACTCAGTGGGAAAGAATCATCTTTCGACGTATAGTGCTGAAATAACTGGATATCCACATGCAAAAAAGTGGACTTAACTCTTACCTCACACCATAAACAAAAATTAGCTCCAGAGGGATAAAAGATGCAAATCTAAGAGTTAAAACTTTAAAACTTTTAGAAAAAAATGATAAAAAGAAAATCTTAGTGCCCTTAGACAGAGTTTCTTATATAGTACTCCAAAAGGCATGATGTATAAAAGAGAAAAGAAGATGAATTAGACTTCATCAAAACTAAAAACATTTGTTCTTTATTGTGAATCACTATATTGTACACCTGTACAATCCAAAAATGGGCAGAAGACCTAAACAGCCATTTCTCCAAAGAAGCTATACAGATTGCCAACAAACACATGAAAGGATGCTCAGCATCACTAATCATTAGAGAAATGCAAATCAAAACTACAATGAGGGGTCACCTCACACCAATCAGAATGGCCATCATCAAAAAATCTACAAACAATGCTGGAGAAGGTGTGGAGAAAAGGGAATCCTCTTGCACTGTTGGTGGGAATGTAAATCGATACAGCCACTATGGAGAACAGTATGGAGGTTCCTTTAAAAACTAAAAATAGAACTACCATATGACCCAGCAATCCCACTACTGGTCATATACTCTGAGAAAACCATGATTCAAAAAGAGTCATGTACCACAATATTCATTGCAGTAATATTTACGATAGCCAGGACATGGAAGCAACCTAAGTGTCCATCGACTGATGAATGGATAAAGAAGATGTGGCACATATATACAATGGAATATTACTCAGCCATAAAAAGAAACGAAATTGAGTTATTTGTAGTGAGGTGGATGGACCTAGAGTCTGTCATACAGAGTGAAGTAAGTCAGAAAGAGAAAAACAAATACCGTATGCTAACACATATATAGAGAATGTAAAAAAAAAAAAAGATTCTGATGAACCTAGGGGCAGGTCAGGAATAAAGACACAGACGTAGAGAATGGACTTGTGGACACGGGGAGGGGAAGGGTAAGCTGTGACAAAGTAAGAGAGTAACATTGACATATATACACTACCAAATGTAAAATAGATAGCTAGTGGGAAGCAGCTGCATGGCACAGGGAAATCAGCTCGGTGCTTTGCAACCACTTAGAGGGGTGGGATAAGGAGGGCACGAGGGATACACAAGAGGGAGGGGATATGGGGATATACGTATGCATGTAGCTGATTCACTTTGTTATACAGCAGAAACTAACACAACACTGTAAAGAAATTATACTCCAATAAAGACGTTTAAAAAAAAGTTAACTATACAAACAGCATAGAGTCCAGTCATTATATTCTTATGTAGGTTCCCAAGAGAATGAAGCACATTTACAAAGTCTTGAACGTGGGTGTTCATGCCAACGTTATTCGTAATAGCCAAAAAGTGGAAACTACCCCAATGTCCATAAACTGATGAATAGATAAATAAGATGTTGTATAATCATAGAATGAAATATTCTTCGTCAATAAAACGGAATGAAGTACTAATACATGCTACAGCATGAAAGAAACTTGAAAATTTTATGCTAAGTGAAGGAAGCCAGTTACAAAAAACCCCACATCTTGTGTAATTCCATTTGTATAAAATGTCCAGAAAAGGCAAATCTATAGAGATGAAAAAGTACATTAGTGGTTTTCTAGGGCTGGGGATGATGAGATGGGGGAATGGAGAATGAGAAGTGATTTAATGGGCATGTTTTTAAAAAGCGTGATGAAAATGTTAAAAAAAATTACACTAGGGTCATTGTTGCATGACTTGTGAGTAAACTAAAAACTTTGAGTATACTAAAAAAATTGAATAGTACATTTAAAATAGGTGAATTGTATGGTATATAAATTATATATCAATAAAGCTCTTTTAAAAAGTTAAATATACATTGATCCCATGACCCATTCTATCCTATATATTTACCCAAGAGAATGAAAACGTATTTCGAAACAAAGACTTGTATATGAATGATCATAGCAGCATTATTCATGGTAGCCCAAACCTGGAAATAACCCAAATGTCCAACAAAAGATGAATGGATAAACAAGACATGGTATATTCATACAATATACTACTTCTCAGAAACAGTAAGAAGCTGTTACTAACAACAATAATAGCTGTTATTACAACAGCTGTTACCTACAACAATACAGATGAAAATCAAAATAACAATAGCAGCTGTTACCTACAACAATACAGATGAAAATCAAAATAATTTTTATGAGCATAAAAAGCTAGTCAAATAGAAGATATACTGAATGATTCCATTTATATAAAATTATAGAAAATGCAATCTAGCCAATAGTGACAGAAAACATATCAGTTATTACTGGGTACATATGTGAGAGGGAGGATGGATTACAAAAGGACATGAGGAAACTTTTGGAGGTGATGGAAACCTTCATTATCTAGATTATCGTGATAGTTTTACAGTGTGTACATATGTCAAAACTCATCAAATGTATATTTTAAGTATGTGTGTTATGCTAAGTATAAATTCTACTTCATAAAGGTAAATGTATATATGTGTATATATATATATATATATATATATATATATATATATATATACACATTTAAATGTAAAGGTAAAAAACAATATCCTGTTGATTTGTTGATTAGTTCAATAAATAATTAGAAGTTATTTGACAAAATCTGATATCCATTCCTGATTTTTAAAAAATAAGAATAAATAGAAAAATTCCCCATTATAATAATTATTGCAGCAGGCACTGTTTATGTTTATCGGATTGTTTTGTTTTCATCTTAGGCCCAAAGGAGGACTACATCTCCCACCCTTTTGCTGGGTGGAGCTATATGATTAGTCTTAACCAGTGGAATGTGCACAGAAGTGATGTGTGCTATTTTTAGGCCTGGAACCAACTGTTTGCCCATGAGTTCCTATCTTCCCTCAACTCTTGGACAAATGCCGAAGATTCATTTGATGAATCCAAGGCAGAGCCACAAGATGTATGGAACCTAGGTCTCTGAATCCCTTTATGGAAAGCTGATCTCCATCCTGGAATGTACTGTAATATGAAAAAGAAATAAGCTTTCATCCTGATAACTCACTGAGAATTTGGAATTTCTTGTTACAGAAGTTAGCCTTCCCTGATTGATACAGATATCAGAAAGTCAAAATGTATAGTAATAAGCTTAGCATAAAATATATATTATTAGTAGTATATTATTATTTAGCATTATTTTTAGAACAGTTTACAGTGTTATGAGGAATGTAAGGGAAGTCTAAAGTAAATGAAAATGTACACAATATTCTTTGATAGCACAACCCAAATTACGAGGTGTAAATTTTCATAAATTAATCTATAAATTTTTATTAAAAGCTAAGTTCATTTGGAAAAGTAAGTCTGTCCCAATATCCATGAAATTTTTAAAAAGAAAAGTGGGTAGAGGTTGACAGGACTCAGTTCTATCAAATATTGAAACTTCTATGAAGCTATGTGGAAAATATGATATAAGAGAAGAAATATATATCCAGAAAATTAATGAACATAAATTCAAAAAATTCATATTGAAACTTAACAAGTTACAATAATAGAAATAATATAATACTAGGAAGAAAATTATATCCAGACAAATCAATAGATATAAAGTCCATGAAAAGGATTTGCTTTTAATGATACATGATGGTTGGTGAAGTCAGTGATGGGAAAAGGGGATCAATAGAGTTAAAAAGCTTCATAATTATTTGAAAAAATATATGGAATTTCTATTTTACTCTTTGCAACAAAATAGTTTAGATTAGCAACAATTTAAAAATTAAACTGTGAGGTTTTACGAGAGGTGAAAAAAGTGTATGTTTGAGAAGGACTTGCAAAGAAGACCGCAAAACCCTAAAACTATAAATGGAAAATATTAAAAAATTTGAAAATATTGCATAAATATTTAAAACTTCTGTATGTCATAAATAACTCAGAGTTAAAAGACAAAACTGTGAAAAATGTTGCAAAAATATGACATAAATGTTTTACACACAATTAACTCATACATATTAAAAAAGAAAATGGTCAAATATATGAGTGGTTAATTGAGAGAAAATAAAAATAAATGGCTGATAAAATACAAAATATGTGAAGTCTTGCTCATAATCAAATAAGTGAAAACCAAAACAAAAGATACTTTTTCTCTCAGATTGGTAAAGGTTAATTTTCTTATGCTGAGGAAAGTGTGGTAAAACTTAGGCTTTCCTACACTACCAGGAGTAGTGTTAATTTTGCAAAGTTTTAGAGGGGAATTTGCAAATCTTAATTTTAGAATATTCATACCCTATAGTCCAGAAAACCTATTCTAGGAAGTTGGTTGAAAAAGAAAATATCACAAAATTATTCTGTGTTGTAAGCATAAGAATGCTTATTGCAACACTATTTTTAATAGCAAAATGCTACCTACAACCTGAATGTCATTTAATATAGTCTCCATTAATCAATTCATTACATTTATCCAATGGAATATTGTACACCTACTATAAAAGGATTAGTTTAAGTATAATATTATGAAAAATTGAAAACATGGACTTCCACTTTGAGCCGTAATGAAGTGATAGGGAACATATGGTCCCTCCATTCCTTCAACAGTTGGAAAACTGGACAAAGTATATGAAACAATGGTTTTCAGACCACAGTTGGACCATAGATCATACATAATTTTGATTCCTGAGAGAAGAGAAATAAATGAGGTAGATGAACCCTGAGTTCTTGTTTTCTGTTGGAGGTAATTTTCAGCTCGCAACACTTGGAGATTTTACTGAGTTCAGGAGGCAGATTGTAGCTTGATAAGGTCAAGGTGGTTAGAATTTATTGTCAGGGTCCCCATTAAGTTTGGTTGAGTACAAACCTGTACATGCACAGGAAGAAGATTACCCAAGGCTGGGGAAAGAACATCTGGAAGGCAGTAGGCTTAACAATTCTTGGAGTTCACATGGGGCTGAGTAGAGTTTGTGATTTCAGCAGCAAAGTGGAAAGATCTCTTAACATGCAGGGGATTTGGTAGATCCT
Organism: Delphinapterus leucas; assembly: GCF_059928025.1. Lineage (NCBI taxonomy): Eukaryota > Metazoa > Chordata > Mammalia > Artiodactyla > Monodontidae > Delphinapterus > Delphinapterus leucas. Next base: position 57,663,151 of record NC_143132.1, on the reverse strand, counting down.
CAGGAGGCATTGCTTTATACTTAGGCTGAAATATCCTAGACTATGAGCTACTCTGGACCCGACCTAACCTTAAAAACAAGCCTCAAAGTGGGTACAAATGACTCTAAATAAGTTAACAATATGCAACAATAAAATCAAACACTATAGAAATACAACAACATCCAGGAAAATGTAACATTAACTTTCAAAATGTATGTTGTCCAATGAAAAATTACCAGACATGCAAAGAAGCAGGAAAATATGACTTAAAATGAGAAAAATCAAGCAACAGATACAGATTCAGAAATAACACAGAAGATGGAATTAGGAGACAAGGGCATCAAAACAGGGATTATAAGTACCCTCCACATGTTCAAGAACGTAGAAGAAAGTTGTAACATGATGAGGGGAGAAATGGAAAATTTTAAAAAAGGCCACAATAGAACTTCTACAGATAAAAAATACAATATTTGAAATGAAAAAAATAGTTTAGATGGTGTACTAGTTTGTTAGGGCTGCCATAACAAAGTGGCTTAAACAAGAGAAATTTATTTAGAAGAGGTAAGAAGTCCAAGATCAGGTATTGGTAAGGTTGGTTTCATTTTGAGGCCTCTCTCTCTTTGCCTTACAGATAGCAAACTTCTTCTGGTATCTTCACATAGTCTTTCCTCTGTGTCCTAATTTATCTTAAAAGGACACCAGTCGTATTGGTTTAGGGCCTACCTCAATGACCACATTTAACTTTTATTTCCTCTTTAAAGACCCTTTCTCCTAATACAGTTGCATTCTGAGGTACTAGGGGTTAGGACTTCAATATATAATTTTCAGTGGAGCACAAGTCAGTCCATTACAGATGGGATTAACAAGATATCAGACACTGTGGGAGAAAAGATCAATGAATTTGAAGACATACCAATAGAAACTATTTAAAATGAAATACAAAGAGGAAAATGATCGAACAAAATGAACACAGAATAGGTGAGCAGTAGGATGAGATAAAGCAGTTTAACTTATGTGCAGTTGGGTGGGGACATAGAAAAACATCTGAAGAAATAATGGTTAAAAATGTTTGAAATTTGGTGAAAACTATAAACCCACAGATTAAAAATACCCAGTGAATCCGAGTAGGAGAAAAACCACACCAAACATTATAATCAAATTGCTGAAAACAAATAACATAGAGAAAATTTTGAAAGCAACAGAGGAAAAGATTCAATACATTCAGATGAGCAAACTACAAATGATTTCTTGTCAGAAATTTGTAAGACAGAAGACAAGGTAATGATATAATTAAAATTCTGAGTGAAAAAAAATCTGTTAACACGGAATTCTGTACCTGACAAAAGTATCTTTCAAAAATGAAGGAAGAGGAAATACTTTTTTAGACAAATAAAAGCTGAGAGAATTAATTATCAGCAAACTTGCACCGCCATTAACTTCAGGTTAAATAAGATTATACCAGATGGAAACTTGGGTTGATGTATTAGAATGAAGAATACTGAATGTATGTGGGCACATATAAAAGACATTTTTCTCATTTTTAATTTCTTTGACAGTTGATTATTTAAAATGAAAATAATAAAACTCTATAACATAAGAAGAAATGTATGACAAGAGTAAAAAGGACAGGATGAGAGAAATATATTTGATGTGGCCTAATATTTGGTGTAGACTATGAAAAATTAAAGCTATATACTAGAACCACTAGAAACATAAAACAAAGAAGTATATTAATAAGCCAAATGGTAGAAATAAAAAAATTAAAGCGTATATTTCTTTTGAAGAAATACTATTTTGAGAGTTTCTGAAGATATTAACTGTGATTATGTTTTGAGCAATAAACTCTGGGTGGAGAAAGAAATATTTTTTGCACTTCATTATATACTTTTTTTTGGTAGTATTTGAATATTCTTCAATAGTGAATGTATTAGTTTTAAATTTATTTATTTATTTATTTATTTATTTATTTATTTATGGTAGTCATTAGCTAGACTTATGAGCCATTTTGTTTTCTTTATGCTTTTCTGACTTAAAAACTAATAATTGTCATTGTTAAAGAAATACACATTAAAATAATTATCCGCATCCTACATTTTGACATAATAGTATAATGAAGGCATAATTATAATCCTACTTCAAATGTTAAAATTCTATTCAATTATGAATAAATTTACTTGAATAAATCTTCACTCTATATGCATATGTTGATCTTCTACACATTTCTTTTTTTTAATTAAATATCCAAAGGAAAATAAGGTAAAAGATCACATGTGTAATTTAACTGGATAACAAAATATTATTTGTTGATAAAACAGAATAAAATTAAGTTTGAATTAAACAAAGTCTACTGAATTACATATGAAATATTCACTTACAATTTTGAAGCCACTACTTCCTGGGAAAGCACATGTTTTGAGATGACCACCATGAAGTTTTCCAAGAAATGTGTAATAAATAAGAACCTCTTTTATTCCAGCTTTCATTAGGTAAGGGAAATGCCACAGTGGGGATTCTAGAATCTAAGTGCCACTCTAATGGAAAGAATATTGTTTTGGGCATATTTCCTGCCTTGATACCACATCTAATTTTGATAAATGCTTATTGTACAAGACCTAAATATATAATACAAAGAGACAGTACCTGATTTGATATAATACCTTACAATAACCAAGTTTTTATAATGGTCTTATCAGATCATATGGTTGCAAATGGAAATAAGTATGTGAAATGCTATTTTAATAGACCAAAGAAAGTATAGGAACTTCCCTGGTGGCGCAGTGGTTGAGAGTCTGCCTGCCAGTGCGGGGGACACGAGTTCGAGCCCTGGTCCGGGAAGATCCTACATGCTGCGGAGTAACTAAGCCCATGGGCCACAACTACTGAGCCTGCACTCTAGAGCCAGTGAGCCACAACTACTGAGTCCCTGTGCCACAACTACTGAAGCCCGCGTACCCTAGAGCCCGCGCTCTAGGGCTCTAGAGCACAAAGAGAAGCCACAACAATGAGAAGCCCGTGCACTGCAACGAAGAGTAGCCCCCTCTCACCACAACTAGAGAGAAAGCCCATGCGCAGCAACGAAGACCCAACGCAGCCAAAAATAAATAAATAAATAAATTTATATAAAAAGTAGACCAAAGTATAAATGCTACATCATTATAAGTAGAATTATAAAGAACATAGTGACCTTAATTTTTACCTTTGCACAGAAAATAAAGATACATTTTTGTCATTCTTTAGTTTACCCCTTCTTCATGAGAGTGCTTGGAGACGTATGAATGTTACAATGGACAATTGATGTGTAGGTCTGTTTCTGGATCTCCTTCTCCAATAAAGTCCTGAGGGGAGAAAGTTGAAAAGAACAGAGTGTAGAGTAAGTACTGAGCTGACTGATTTTCCTGAGTACGGAACCTCTTCTAACAGGAATTTCATATTGTGATCTTAAATGCTTCCTCCTGAAACATAAGAGAAGCTTGTAAGTTGAGGGGGTGGGGAGAATAGGGCTGAAGGGACCAGAACAAATCTTTTTATGTCTTCTGCAAATATATCTTCCAAGTGTAATATGTTCTATTTGCCCATTCATTTATTAATTTAATTATAAGACATTAATGAAATATTTAAAGTAATGAAGGACTTTGTACATTAGGAAGTCTGAACTTCATTTCACAGGCAATAGGTAGCCACCAGTATGTTTTAAGAAGAAGAACTACATGGTCAAATTTGTTTTCTGGAAAGATTCCTCTGATAGCAGAGTGGAGGTTTGATTGTGAAAAGGTCACTTTAAGCAAAGAGAAATGTAATAGGAGAATGTTGCAGTGTTCTAGTGAAAAATATTTAGCCCTAGGCAGTACCAGTAGAGGTGGAAATAAGTGAATTCGGGGCTACTTTGGAGGTTAAAGCAACAGGAAATTTGGAAGGTGGGTAGAGTAGGGAGGGTGGATGTAAAACAGGGAGGGCCAATGGTCAATTTTAGTCTGGGGAAATGGGAGACTGGATGGATGATGAGCCTTTCCTGAGATAGTAAAGATGACCAAGAGAGAAGGTTTGGGGACAGAGAGGATTAATTTACTTTTATACATGTATACATATACATATTTGAGAAATCTATAGGATATATGGAAAATCTAATTTACACTTATGAGCCAAGATCATTCATTTTAAATAGCATTGGCTATTTTTCTCTGCTTTTAAAAGCAGTATATGTTCTTTGTAGGTAGTTTGGGGAAAAATAAGGAGAAAATAACATTCATCCATAAATTGTCCATCCTGACATGATACCTCCTGTGGCTAATGTTATCAAGTATTTTTCTTCTGTTGATTTTCTTTCTTCACACAATTGGGAAATACTTTTGTTTCTTGATTTTTAATGACAACTTCCCATGTAATTAAACATTCTTCCAAACACGTTATTTTAAAATATTTTATTAATTACATACGGTAGAAGTCACTCATCCTGATATATAGTTCTGTGCGTAGTTCTATGCACTTTGATAAGTGCATAGAGTTGTACAGCCACCGCCATAATCAAGCTACAGAGCAGTTCCCTCACAACCCCCAGCAAATTCCCTTGTACCTCCCCTTTGTGGTTAATCCTTCCACCAGCCCCCAAACTGGCAATCACTAATTTATCACTAACCAGTAATTATCATTTTGTCCTTTTCCATAATATCATACAATGGCATCACCTAAGAGTTACCCATGTTGTTGCCTCTTTATCACTGATTAGCATTTTATTAAATGAATGCACCAGAGATGGTTCATCCATATATGGGCTGAAGGACATCTGAGTTGCTTCCAGTTTTCAGCAATTACGAACAAAGATGCTAAAACATTCATACAGGTTTTTGTGTGAACATAATTTTCATTTACCTTTCATTACCTAAGTGTGGGATGGCTGGATCATTAATATTTAGATATATAACAAACTGGCAAGCTGTTTTCCAAAGTGGACATACTCTTTTTCATTCTCACAAGCAAGGTATGAGTGTTCAGGTTGCTGTCCATCCTCATCAGCACTTGACGGTAACAGTATTTTTAAACCATTTTAATAGATGTGTAATGTATCGTTGTGGTTTTAATATGTCTATCCTTGATGAGTAATGATGTTGAGCATTTTGTCATGTGCTTATTTAGACCCATATTCTTTGGTGAAGTGTCTATTCAAGACTCTATCCCATTTTTTAAATGGGGTTGTGTGTTTTCTTATTATCAAGTTTTCAGAATTCTTTAGATATTCTGGGTCAAGTCCTTTGTCAAATATGTGATTGGCAAATATTTTCTCCCAGTATGTGGCTTGTTTTTCATTCTCTTAACAGGGTAAAGTTTATATTTTGATAAGGTCAATTTATAACTTTTTTCTTTTATGGGTTGTGCTTTTGGTGTATCTAAAATTCCTTTGTCTAACCCACAGGACAAAGTTTTTCTCTTGCACTTTCTTCTATGTTTTATAGTTTTAGCTTTCATATATAGGTCTATGTGTTTGAGTTAATTTTTATATAAGATGTGAGGAATGTATTGGGTTCATTATTTTGCATATGTGTATTTAATTGTTCTACCACCATATGTACAATAGGCTATCATTTCTCCATCAAATCAGCTTTGCACTTCTGTCAAAGTCAATTGCCCGTAGGCATATGGGCCTATTTCTGCACTCTCTGTTCATTCCATTGACCTATGTGTGTATCCGTTCACCAATACTACACTGTCTTTATTACTGTGGCTTTTATAGTAAGTCCTGAAATCAAACCATATGCAACTTTCATGTTTTTCTTTTCAAAAAGTTTGTTCTTCTAGTTCCTTTGCTTATTCATATAAATTTTATAATCAGCCTGTCAGTTACCTGCAAAATAATCCTGCTGGGAATTTGACTGAGTTTGTATTGATCAGTTTGGAGAGAATTGACATCCTAATGGTATTTTCTCCAATTCATGAACAACATGATTTATCTCTCCATTATGCAATCTTTGATTCTTTCTTTAGTGTTTTTAGTTTTGAGGTTGATGATCCTAGGCATTTTTGACCTCGTATTTTGTGACTGTTATACTTGTTAGTGATAAGTGCTTTTTGGTCGGTTTCTTGATATTTTTTATGTAGGAAATGATATCTGAAAATAAAGTTTTATTTCTTCCATTCCGATCTGTACTCCCTTTAATTCTTTGTATTGCTTTATTGCACTGCCCAGGACTTCCAGTATGACCTTGAATAGCGGTGGTGAGAGTGGACATCCTTGCCTTGTTCCTGATCTTAGGGGGAAGACATTCACCCTTCACCACTGAGTATTATGTCAGCTATGGTTTTATGTATGTATGTATGAATGTATGTATGTATTTTGGTAGATGACTGTATTAGTCAAGGTTCTCCAAGGAAACAGAATCAATAGGATATATATATACACACACATATTTATTTATTTGTTTATTTAGAGGAATTGGCTCACACAATTATGAGGGAAGGAGGCTGAGAAGTCCCATGATCTTCTGTTTGCAAGTTGGAGACTCAGGAAAGCTAGTGGTGTAATTTCAGTCCCAGTCTGAAGGCCTAAGAACCAAGGGAGCCAGTAGTGTAAATTCCAGTCTGAGGGCCGGAGGAGACTGATGTCCCAGCTCAAGAAAACAGGTAGGAAACAAAAAGGGTAAATTCTTCCTTCCTCCACCTTTTTGTCCTATTCAGGCCCTCAATGGATTGAGTGATGCCCACTACATTGGGAGGGGAGCAGTCTACTTCACTGAGTCCACTGATTCAAATGCTAATATTATCTGGAAACACACTCACGTACACACCCAGAAATGATGTTTAATCTGGACATTCCTCGGCCCAGTCACTGTGAAACACAAAATTAACCATCACAATGTCCTTTATCAAACTAAGGAATTTCTTTTGTATTCCTTACTGAGATCATGAATGCATGTTGAAAATTTTCAAAGACTTTTCTACATTTATGGAGATGATCATATGTTTCTTAATCTTTAGAATGTTGGTATGGTAAATTACACTGATAGATTTTCAGATGTTTGCCCAGCCTTGCATTTCAAGACAAACACCACTTGGTTATGATGTATTATCTTCTTCATATATTGCTGGATTCCATTTGATATTATTTTGTTTAGAATTTCTGTATCTATGTTTGTGAGGGATTTTGGTCTGTAATTTTCTTTTAGTGTTGTTGCCTGGTTTTGGCATAAGGGTAATTCTGGCCTCATAAGATGATTTGGGAAGAGTTTCCTTTTCTTCTGTTTTCTGGAAGAGATTGTGTAGGATTGGCTTTACTTCTCTTAAATATGAAGAAATTCCTTTAGTATATCATTTGGAGCAGATCTGTTGTCAACAAATTCTTTTAGTTTTCTTTCATCTGGTAATATCTTTATTTCACCTTCATGTCTAATGGATATTTTCATTGACAGTAAAATTTGGGGTTGACAGTTCTTTTCTTTCAATATCTAAAATATTTGTTTTACTATTTTCTGGTGAGAAAACTGCAGTCCTTTGAATTGTTGTTCCCTAAATATAATTTATCATTTTCCTCTCACTACTTTGAAGATTTTTCCTTTATCTTTGGTATTTGTGTTTGGTCATGATATGTCTGGACATAATTTCCTTTGAGTTTATCTTGTTTAGAGTTTACTAAACTTCTCGAATCTCTCAATCTATGTCTTTCACTAATTTGGGGATAATTTACCTAGTATTTCTTCAAGTATTGTTTTCTACACTATTGTTTTTCTCTCTCTCCTTATAGGACTTGAGGGACAAAGTGTTAGAACTTTTGATATTGTCCCACAGGTATCTAAAGCTTTATTATGCTTTTCTTTTAATATAGTCTCCTCCATTCCTTAGATGCGATAATTTCAGTTGGTATATCTCTGTAAGTTCCCAGATTCTATTCTGTTTCCATCCTATTGAACTCATAAGTGAATTTTTAAAAATTTACATATTGTATTTTTTAGTTGTAAAGTTTTCATTTTTATTAGTTTTTAATTCTCTACTGAAAACTTCTATTTTTCCATTCATTTCTAGTGTGTTTACTTTTAACTAATAGAGGAATATCATTCTGTGCAATTCCAATTTTTGAGTTGCTTTGTGCTTGGCAACTGTTGATTGTTTTTTCTTTTGCTAATTCATCATATTTTCTGGAATTTTTGTATATTGAGTACTTTTGGATATTTACTGCACCCTTTGAACATTATGTTTTGAGAGTCTGGGTTCTGTTAAAATTCAATTGACAATGTTCTTAATTTTGTTGTTGTTTGAGCAGGCATTTAACTTGTTTAGGGTCAGATCATAATTTTTTTTCTCACCTTATTTAGTAGTGGTTTCAATATCAGCTTAGCTTCCAAACCTTTGCCACGTTGCTTTGGGTCTGTGCCACTTATGTGCCACGCAGGGATAAGTCAGGAACTCGGATGGTGCTTTATATTATAGTTCAAGTCTCAAAGCTTTTTCTACATTACTGTGGGTCTTCCCTATGCACTCACAACTCAGACACGAGCTCAGGACTTTTGCTGATTTATACATAGAATTAAGGAATTCCCTTCTTCAGCTCCCTTTTCTATTGGGTTCTTCTACACTTTCTGTCTTGCAGAGGACCTTTAGCCCTGGTCACTGGTCCAAAAGGTTAGGTTCCTTTTGGCGTCTTAGGTGTCACCACTACGTTTCTATGATTGGGGTACACTCACAAATTTATATCATGAGGGAAAAGAGGAGAAAAATCCTGGGAAATTCACACTCATATGGATTCCTTCCTCTAGCTTTGACTGTCCCTCCCTAATCTGCTCTTGTACGCTATTCAGCATCCTCAGTTAATCACTTTCTGTATTTTTGTCCAGAGATTTTAGCTGTTATCAGTTGGGGAGTTAGGTTATAGTAGGTTTATACATTTTGGCTAGCAATAGAAATTTTTATCAACATAATTTTTAATAGTTGCATTATAATCCACCTTATAAATATTCTGAAATTTAGAACAGTTTTTCCGTTTGGGAACATTCAGGTTTATTTCATTTTGGGGGAGTTTTGTCTAAAAACACTACAGAGAACATTATTATTGAAAATAAACATTTCTCCATATATCTGATTATTTAAGAATAAGTTCCTCTAATTTCATTCACCAAGTCAAAGCATATAAGCATTTTTACTGCTAAGCCATTTTGACTTTATCTGGTAAATGATGGGACACATGTGCTGTAGTGACTTTATCAGTTCTGTGCTTTAGACAGAAAACTCTGGTGGCCCTGTGGAGAATGCGCTGAATGTGAAGGAGCTGGAAGTGGAGGGATCATTCAAGGGTCAATTACAACGTTTTGAGTTAGAAACTTTAAGTGCATGAACTAGGCAGTGGTTATAGAGACGAAGAGGAGGAGATGGCCTCTGAAGTTATTTTTGAAACACAATTTTGGAGGCAGAGAAGACAGGACTCCAAGATAACTCAAGAATGACCTGGGCTTCAGATGACTCAGTGAGCCGTGGAACAGGAAGCAAGAAGGAGAATAAAAAGTGCTCACTTGGAAAATTGTTGAGGGAAGTGGTGCTGCTACAGGAAATCCAGGTTTCAGTAGAGATGAGGAGATAAATGGAATATTCCATGGGAAAATTTAAGGGAACTAGAACATTTCTTTGGAATACCAGGGCATGGTGGTAAGGAATGAGATAAACATCATTAAGGAGAAAGCAAAAGGAAAAGGGGAGATTTAAACTGAATGGAAATGAGGCTGTGAGGGGAGGTGAATGACTAGAGTATGAAGTTTAGAGATAGAAATAAAATGACAAAATTAAGGCTGAAAAATCTCCGCTACCCAGTGGATCTGTGATCAGAAGTATTTCCTGGTGGATGCCACTTTGTTCCTCAGATGACTGTGAAGGAATTAATCCCTCAGCAAGAAGTCTGCCTCAGCTTTGTGGTTAGGTCACTGGCAGTTTATCTGTCTCTTTAAAGATACTATCTGGGAACCAGCTAATAACTACTTCTGGTTCCCAAACTCCTCTCCCAAATCCTGTTACCTCCATCCCCACCCATATGCTGAAACTTCTGTCACTGGTGAACTCTTTATTGGCACTTAGAGAATTTAAACATTGCATGTGGCACGTTGTGTGACTTCAATAAATTGTTCAGCCTCTCCCAGGTGAAGTTTCCTCAGCTGTAAAGTGAAGAGGCTGGGCTAGATGATCTCAAAGATTCTTTGTGACTCATTCTTTAATTATATCCTTAGCATAATCATGTTTGTAAATCAGTTTTATAAACATTTGGAGAATATAAATAACACAAGCTGTTTGGTCAATTACTCATCCAGTCCTTGATCATGAAACCATTTCGAATGCATTATTACCAGACTAAGCAAAAGCTTGCAGACTGAACTATGCTATTAGACAGGTATCACTAATGGGCAAATTGTGGGTGAGGAGTTGTGGATGGGGAGGTAGAAGCTGTGCTAAATCTTTCCAACCAAAGTTATATCCACCAAACTGATGATTTAAGCATTGGCAACTGATGGTACTTGTTTTGCAGTTGTCTAGTAAAACTCTGTAGTAGAGGCAGGGAGCATGAAATTCTGAACCTTTAATACCTAATATAGGGGCAAATCAAACACAGACAGCATTTAGGGAGTGATTGTGATGAATGAGTAGGAAATAAAAATCAACACACTGATGTGGAAGTAACTCAGTTATTTGGGTTTTAACAAACATTCTAGGGATTCTCATGAAATATTTCTTGTATCTATACCAGGAATGATAGTTAGGTGTAGCTCTACTGGATTTAGAATATTGAGATGCTTTCAGGTCTCCTGAGTATCCTCCTAATATCCTGGTTGCCTGGGCTCCTTTCTTGGGATTTTTCTGAACCTCCTTACGACTCAGCAGCTAAATGTGTAATGCCTGGAGTACCCTGCTCCTATGCAGTGGCTTTCACTGATGTCTGTGTGTCTGGATTATGTAGGTGATTACATATTTTGATTTTAACTCCTGTCCATACTTAGAAGTTTTGTTTTAAAATTTTAAAATGAGCTGACTACATTAAAACATTAGGATATTTCAGATAAAGTCAGGATTTTCTATTTTTCTTGATAAATCAGAAGATCTGTTAAGACTAGGTCTAAATTCCAGCATGGCAATAATTATCAGGAGCTGCATAGTTACTGCAATCTCCAGATCAATAGAACATTCCCAAACCCCACCACCAGACAAAACAGACATGCTTGTGCTTTATTTATTTATGTTATCAGCCTTCCTCCTAAGAGAAGGCGACCACATGTCCTGGCTTGCCTGCAGCAGTCTTAGTTTACCCCTGTTGATCTTTAATTCATCAATATTATCCCCTTTGCTGTCAGAAATGTCCTGGTGTGGATCAACAATTATATGGTCATGCTATTCAGAGGGATCTGAATCTGTGTTCTCTGATATAAGAAAGTGATAGAGTTAACTATCAACAATTTGTATGCTTAAATAATATTACTTTTTATTTTGGATATGATCCTTTACATACAAATTTTCTTAAGTGCCTACTAATTGTAAGGCACTGTACTAGAAGCTGGGGATAGAGTAAGATCAGGAAGAGACATGCTTTCTTTTCTTAAAAAATATGAACTTTATTGGAAAAGCTAGAGAATTACATAAGAATTAAAATAAAGTCTGATGAGCAGTAACTTAGAAGAAATAAAGGGTTTATGGGACCATATAGAAGAGAACCTAAACTTGTCTACACACCAAGGGGAGGCTTCCAGCAAGAAGCAGAGACCTGAAGGATGTTAAGGATTTCTTAGGTTGGAGGGGAGAATGGGAGAAGGTTGTTCTAAAGAGCGGGAACTACAAAAATGAAGGTCTCACCATGAGAATGTGGCAGGTCAAAGAATGAGAAAAAAATCTCTGTGTCACTCTAGAATAGGCTTGTCTAGGAGGTAGAAATAAGCAATGAAACTGGAGATATAGGTGGGGACTTGCAAGCCACGTTTAAAGAATGGATCGTTTGTTATATAGGCAATGGGTAAGGATTTTGGCCGCGGAGTGAAAGGAAAGATCATTCTAAAGCAAGTTGTAAAGTAGATAGGAGGGTAAGGAGGCAGTTCCAGTAATTCAGGAAAATAGTGGTGATATGGCCTTAGAATAGAGATAGTGAGATGGAGGAAAATGGGTATCCCAAGCAGTATTTAGGGGATAAACTGGCAATATGTAGTGGTTAACTACTAAGTGTGGGGAGAAATAAAGGATACCTAGATTTCTGGATTGGAAAATGGAGTAGATGGAGCTGTCTTTCATTGAGATAGGGAAGACTTGAGAAAAAGAGTAAATTTGGGGTGGGGGATGATGATGTCAGTTTTGGACAGGCTGGGCGCGGAGTGCTATGAGATGCCTAATAAAGATGTCCAATAGGTAGTTAGAGATATCTTGGGTTAGATTGCAGGACAAAAGGATAGATTGGGACTATGGATTTACAAACCATGTATGAATGAAAGCAATTTTGATACATCGTATAGATGGAAACAATCATGATGTAATGTGATAAAGGTTATAATAGAAGAATGCATGAAGTACTAGCAGAACATTATTTCATAAGAGAAATACATATTTTTTACTCTGTATAAAACACAAAGAAGATGTTTTCAAGAAAAAGTTGGCTATGAAAGATTAGATTGGACAATCAGTAGAGGAGGTTGTGGGATTGAGAGGGCTTTATTTGCTTATCTGTTTTAGACAAATGACACAGTGATCATGTTTAAACGTTGATGGAAAGAAACCAGTAGCAAAAGAGGCTGAAGGTCCTGGTGAGAAAGCAGAGAGAAGAACAGGATAAAAAGAGGTTGAGTGTACTTGAAAAATAGAATCAACGGCTCTACATATTGAGTTAAAATTCTTTTCTTGATCCAGAGGGACTATCTCCTGTTAATTATAAATTACATGATTAGCATTTTAAGTAATACTATAACAAATACATACAAATCTAGTGCACTTAAAATCCATTTACAAACAACCCATTCCCTGTCAAAAAGACATTTTTTTCCTCTGAGTTTGTCTTCTGGGTCACCACATCGATGAAATCTTCAATGTTTTATAAAGTTAAATATGTTCACTTGGAATATTGCTGGCTCCATTAACAGCTATTTCCCCAGCTCCCCCTCTTTACCTCCTGGATTCTTGAAAGGTAGCTCTCAACTTTTGTCAGGACAATCCCTCTAATGCTCACATCACCTGCTCTTACCACTAGTTTGTGAATTCTTATTAAGTTAATCTGACAATGCATACACATTAAACTTATGGAAATGAAATCAAAGCACCTTTCTTTGTTCCTGGAATCCGGGAGGTAGAACTTAAACCATTAACTGACCTCTGTTTTTATTTAGGCATTGAAGGGTGGCTTCATTTTTCTGGAGATTAGCAGAATCAACAAGTCACAGTCAGCTTAGGCAAGACATCAAGTAAAAGGAGAAAAAAGAGAATAACATAACTTTTATACTTAGCCCTTTTTTGCAAGGAACTCAAGGGACGTCACATGCACACACTCATTAATATCTCAGAATTTTCTCAGGCTATGGAAAGCATTTTGTAGTTAGAGCAAGGAGCTATTTGCGTAGAACAAGAATTCTTAACTCCTTTGGTGGTTTAACAATGGTTACATTGATTGAGAAAGTTCCGATGCTAGAACATAAAGATCAGTGCAAAAAATAATATTTGATGTAATAGCCAGTATTTTGACTAAAACATCACTGAGTCATTGAAGAATAAACTACATTTCTGTAGTTTGTTCAGAGTCTTCTGGTACCAGCATACAAATAGTTCCTGTTTTCTGGAATAATCTCTTCTTATCAGATCCCTCTTCTCCTATCCAGAAGGGAATGGAGGCAGGTCCTGGCATCATACAGATAGGGATTCTATTCCCAGGTTGGTTGCTATGGGATCTTGAATGTTTTATTTAATCCTTGTTCTTTCATTTGTAAAATGGGGAAAAATACTCACTCACACAGTTGCCACGAACATTAAGTAAGATTATGATAGGGCCTGATATGTGGTGGAAACTTCACAATTATCTGTTTTCCTCCTTCTTCCAAATGGAAATTAAATGTCCAGGCTAATGCAGTTTCTCTCTTCCCTGCATACTTCCATCGTATTGTGCCCCACATAATCACTATTCTTTACATATTCCCAAATCCATATTCCCTACTCCACCTCTGATTCTTTCATCTTTCATAAAAGCATCTGAATAAAGAAAAGTAGGAAATATTACTTTTAGGTAGCCAGAGCCCAATTTATAGAAACTGATTACCTATTATCTTTGTAAAGGCATTTTCAGCAATAGGGGGTCAAGTCTCTACTAAGTTACACCACGTCAACAAATTAAAGAGAAAATTTTGTTCAGAATTTGAAATTCTTAACAAAGATATTATACAATATTGTATTTGTTATATTGATTTGGCAATGATTTTAAAATCTGGCTATTACAATACATACATAATACTTCAAAGATGAACTTGTAAATTGTTCATTTTTCTCTAGTTTTTTTCCCCTATTGGATGGTGGAAATTCTAGAATGATTGCTTTTGTAAAAAATTTTTTTTCTAACTTATATTGAGAGGTCTTAATTTTACTTTTGAAATATGATCGCTAAAGATAGAAAACCAGGTCACCAGGAGAGGAAAAGAGGGTGCTCTTTCTAATTAATATAAAAATCTTTTTCATATCAGCCATTTGAGGGATGCGGATGGAATGGAAGGCAGAATTAGCCTAACAATGATTGCTTTTTGAACTCCTATCAGGCAAGTTGATCCTGATCCACATCATTGCTGTTACCTATGTAAGTGGATTGTTTTTAACATCTGTAGGTCATAAAATTGTACACCAAGAAGAATATTTAAATATCAAGGTGTTACTTTAAGCTTTTGTAATCATTTTTTCCTGTACTGGTAAATCTTATAGAAAATACCAGATAATGTAATTTTTTTTTCTATGTTCAAACACTGCTTAGATTTTATTTTTTAACATCTTTATTAGAGTATATTGCTTTACAATGGTGTGTTAGCTTCTGCTTTATAACAAAGTGAATCAGCTATACATATACATATATCCCCATATCGCCTCCCTCCTGTGGCTCCCTACCATCCTACCTATCCCATCCATCTAGGTGGTCACAAGGCACTGAGCTGATCTCCCTGTGCTATGTGGCTGCATCCGACTAGCTATCTATTTTATATTTGATAGTGTATATATGTCCATGCCTCTCACTTAGTCCCAGCTTACCCTTCCCCCTGCCCGTGTCCTCAAGTCCATTCTCTATGTCTGGTCTTTATTCCTGTCCTGCCCCTAGGTTCTTCAGAACTTTTTTTTTTTTTTTTTTAAGATTCCATATATATGTGTTAGCATATGCATTTGTTTTTCTCTTTCTGACTTCACTCTGTATGACAGAATCTAGGTCCATCCACCTCACTACAAATAACTCAATTTCATTTCTTTTTATGGCTGAGTAATATTCCATTGTATATATCTGCCACGTCTTCTTTATCCATTCATCACTCGATGGACACTTACGTCGCTTCCATGTCCTGGCTATTGTAAATAGAGCTGCAATGAACATTTTGGTACATGACGCTTTTTTGAATTATGGTTTTCTCTGGGTATATGCCCAGTAGGGAAATTGCTGGATTGTATGGTAGTTCTATTTTTAGATTTTAAGGAAACTCCATACTGTTCTCCATAGTGGCTGTATCAATTTACTGTCCCACCAACAGTGCAAGAGGGTTCCCTTTTCTCTACACCCACTCCAGCATTTATTGTTTGTAGATTTTTTGATGATGACCATTCTGACTGGTGTGAGGTGATACCTCATTGTGGGTTTGATTTGCATTTCTCTAATGATTAGTGATATTGAGCATCCTTTCATGTGTTTGTTGGCAATCTGTATAGCTTCTTTGGAGAAATGTCTATTTAGGTCTTCTGCCCATTTTTGGATTGGGTCGTTTATTTTTTTAATACTGAGCTGCATGAGGTGCTTGTATATTTTGGAGATGAATCCTTTGTCAGTTGTTTCATTTGCAAATATTTCTCCCATTCTGAGGGTTGCCTTTTCGTCTTTTTTATGGCTTCCTTTGTTGTGCAAAAGCTTTTAAGTTTCATTAAGTCCCATTTGTTTATTTTTTGTTTTTATTGCCATTTCTCTAGGAGGTGGGTCCAAAAGGATCTTGCCATGATTTACGTCATAGAGTGTTCTGCCTACGTTTTCCTCTAAAGTTTTATAGTGTCTGGCCTTACATTTAGGTCTTTAATCCATTTTGAGTTTATTTTATTTTATTTATTTTTTGCGGTACGCGGGCCTCTCACTGTTGTGGCCTCTCCCATTGCGGAGCACAGGCTCCGGACGCACAGGCTCAGCAGCCATGGCACACGGGCCTAGCCGCTCCGCGGCATGTGGGATCCTCCTGGACCGGGGCACAAACCCACGTCCCCTGCATCGGCAGGCAGACTCTCAATCACTCGCCACCAGAGAAGTCCTTGAGTTTATTTTTGTGTATGGTGTTAGAAAGTGTTCTAATTTCATTCTTTTATATGTACCTGTCCAGTTTTCCCAGCACCACTTATTGAAGAGGCTGTCTTTTCTCCATCGTATGCTTTTGCTTCCTTTATCAAAGATAAGGTAACGATATGTGCATGGGTTTATCTCTGTGCTTTCTGTCCTATTCCATTGATCTATATGTCTGTTTTTGTGCCAGTACCATACTCTCTTGATTCTGTAGCTTTGTAGTATAGTCTGAAGCCAGGGAGCCTGATTCCTCCAGCTCCATTTTTCTTTCTCACGATTGCTTTGGCTATTCAGGGTCTTTTGTGTTTCCATACAAATTGTGAAATGTTCTGTTCTAGTTCTGTGAAAAATGCCATTGGTAGTTTGATAGGGATTGCATTGGACCTGTGGATTGCTTTGGGTAGTATGGTTATTTTCACAATGTTGATTTTTTCCAATCCAAGAACATGGTATATCTCTCCATCTGTTTGTATCATCTTTAATTTCTTTCATCAGTGTCTTATAGTTTTCTTCATACAGGTCTTTTGTCTCCTTAGGTAGGTTTATTCCTAGGTATTTTATTCTTTGTGTTGCAGTGGTAAATGGGAGTGGTTCCTTAATTTCTCTTTCATATTTTTCATCATTAGTGTATAGGAATGCAAGAGATTTCTGTGCATTAATTTTGTATCCTTCTTGTCTACCAAATTCATTGATTAGCTCTAGTAGTTTTGTGGTTGCATCTTTAGGATTCTCTATGTATAGTATCAAGTCATCTGCAAACAGTGACAGCTTTACTTCTTCTTTTCCAATTTCGATTACTTTTATTTTTTTCTTCTCTGACTGCTGTGGCTAAAACTTCCAAAACTATGTTGAATAAGAGTGAGAGTGGACAACCTTGTCTTGTTCCTGATCTTAGTGGAAATGGTTTCAGTTTTTCACCATTAAGAACGACGTTGGCTGTGGGTTTGTCATATACGGCCTTTATTATGTTGAGGTAAGTTCCCTCTATGCCTACTTTTTGGAGGGTTTTTATCATAAATTTGCGTTGAATTTTGTCAAAAGCTTTTTCTGCATCTATTGATATGATCATATGGTTTTTCTCCTTCAATTTGTTAATATGGTTTATCACATTGATTGATTTGCATATATTAAAGAATCTTTGCATTCCTGGGATAAACCCCACATGATCATGGTGTATGATCCTTTTAATGTGCTGTTGGATTCTGTTTGCTAGTATTTTGTTGCGGGTTTTGCATCTATGTTCATCAGTGATATTGGCCTGTAGTTTTCTTTCTTTGTGACATCTTTGTCTGGGTTTGGTATCAGGGTGAGGATGGCCTCAGAGAATGAGTTTGGGAGTGTCCCTCCCTCTGCTATATTTTGGAAGAGTTTGAGAAGGATAGGTGTTAGCTCTTCTCTAAATGTTTGATAGAATTTGCCTGTGAAGCCATCAGGTCATGGGGCTTTTGTGTGTTGGAAGATTTTTAGTCACAGTTTCAATTTCAGTGCTTGTGATTGGTCTGTGTTATATTTTTTATTTCTTCCTGGTTCAGTCTCAGAAGGTTGTGTTTTTGTAAGAATTTGTCCATTTCTTCCAGGTTGTCCATTTTATTGGCATATAGTTGCTTGTAGTAATCTCTCATGATCCTTTGTATTTCTGCAGTTTCAGTTGTGACCTCTCTTTTTTCACTTCTAATTCTATTGATTTGAGTGTTCTCCCTTCTTTTCTTGATGAGTCTTGCTAATGATTTATCAATTTTGTTTATCTTCTCAAAAAAACAGCTTTTAGTTTTATTGCTCTTTGCTATTGTTTCCTTCATTTCTTTTTCGTTTATTTCTAATCTGTTCTTTATGATTTCTTTCCTCCTGCTAACTTTGAGGGGTTTTTGTTTTTCTTTCTCTAATCACTTTAGGTATAAGGTTAGGTTGTTTATTTGAGGTGGTTCTTGTTCCTTGAGGTAGGATTGTATTGCTATAAACTTCCCTCTTAGAACTGCTTTTGCTGCATTCCATAGGTTTTGGGTCATCGTGTTTTCATTGTCATTTTTTGATTTCCTCTTTGCTTTCTTCAGTGATCTCTTGGTTATTTAGTAGCATATTGTTTAGCCTCCATGTGTTTGTATTTTTTACAGATTTTTTTCCTGTAATTGATATCTAGTCTCATAGCGTGTGGTCAGAAAAGATACTTGACACGATTTCAATTTTTTTATTTACCAAGGCTTGATTTGTGACCCCAGGTATGATCTATCCTGGAGAATGTTCCATGAGCACTTGAGAAGAAAGTGTAATCTGCTGTTTTTTGATGTAATGTCCTATAAATATCAATTAAGTCCATCTTGTTTAATGTATCATTTAAAGCTTGTGTTTCCTTATTTATTTTCATTTTTGATGATCTGTGCATCGGTGAAAGTGGGTTGTTAAAGTCCCATACTATGATTGTGTTACTGTTGATTTCCCTTTTTATGGCTGTTAGCATTTGCCTTATGTATTGAGGTGCTCCTCTGTTGGGTGCATAAATATTTACCATTGTTGTATCTTCTTCTTGGACTGATCCCTTGATCATTATGTAGTGTCCTTCTTTGTCTCTTGTAATAGTCTTTATTTTAAAGCCTGTTTTGCCTGATATGAGAATTGCTACTTCAGCTTTCTTTTGATTTCCATTTGCATGGAATATCTTTTTCCATCCCCTCACTTTCAGTCTGTATGTGTCCCTAGGTCTGAAGTGGGTCTCTTGTAGACAGCCTATATATGGGTCTTGTTTTTGTATCCATTCAGCCAATCTGTGTCTTTTGGTGGGAGCATTTAGTCCATTTACATTTAAGGCAATTATCAATGTTTATGTTCCTATTCCCATTTTCTTAATTGTTTTGGGTTCGTTATTGTAGGTCTTTTCCTTCTCTTTTGTTTCCTGCCTAGAGGAGTTCCTTTAGCATTTGTTGTAGAGCTGGTTTGGAGGTGTTGTATTCTCTTAACTTTTGCTTGTCTGTAAAGGTTTTAATTTCTCTGTCGAACATGAATGAGATCCTTGATGGGTAGAGTAATCTTGGTTGTAGTTTTTCCCTTTTATCACTTTAAATTTGTCCTGCTACTCCCTTCAGGCTTGCAGAGTTTCTGCTGAAAGATCAGCTGTTAACGTTATGGGGATTCCCTTGTTATTTATTGCTTTTCCCTTGCTGCTTTTAATATTTTTTCTCTGTATTTAATTTTTGATAGTTTGATCAATATGTCTCGGCATGTTTCTCTTTGGGCTTATCTGTATGGTACTCTCTGTGCTTCCTGGACTTGATTGGCTGTTTCCTTTCCCATGTTAGGGAAGTTTCCAACTATAATCTCTTCAAATATTTTCTCAGACCCTTTCTGTTTCTCTTCTTCTGGACCCCTATAGTTCAAATGTTGGTGTGTTTCATGTTTTCCCAGAGGTCTCTGAGACTGTCCTCAATTCTTTTCATTCTTTTTTCTTTATTCTGCTCCCTGGAAGTTATTTCCACCATTTTATCTTCCAGCTCACTTATCTGTTCTTCTGCCTCAGTTATTCTGTTATTGATTCCTTCTATAGTATTTTTAAATTCAGTAATTGTGTGTTCATCACTGTTTGTTTGCTCTTTAGTTCTTCTAGATCCTTGTTAAATGTTTCTTGTATTTTCTCCATTCTGTTTCTGAAATTTTGGATCATCTTTACTATCATTACTCTGAACTCTTTTTCAGGTAGTTTGCCTAATTCGTCTTCATTTATTTGGTCTTGTAGGTTTGTACCTTGCTCCTTCGTCTCTAAGAAATTTTTTTGTTATTTCATTT
Organism: Delphinapterus leucas; assembly: GCF_059928025.1. Lineage (NCBI taxonomy): Eukaryota > Metazoa > Chordata > Mammalia > Artiodactyla > Monodontidae > Delphinapterus > Delphinapterus leucas. The sequence continues at coordinate 57,642,915 of NC_143132.1, read as the reverse complement.
TTTTTTTTTTTTTTTTTGATGTGTGGGGCTGCATTCCTGTCTTACTGGTTGTTTGGCCTGATATGTCCAGCTCTGGAATTTACAGACAGTTGGATAGAGCTGGGTCTTGGTGCTGAGATGAGGACCTCCAGGAGGCCTCACTCTGCTTCATATTCCCTGGGGTCTGAGGTTCTCTGTTATTCTAGCTGTTTGGACTCGGAGCTCCCACCACAGGAACTCAGGCCTGACCTCTGACCTGGGAACCAAGATCCCACAGGCTTCATATCACAGTAAAAAAAAAAAAAAAAAAAAAAGGAAGAAAGAAATAGAAAAAAGGAGCAGTACAGTATCAAAGAATAAAAAACAAAATAAAATGAGAAAGATAAATAATACATTAGGAAAAATAAAACTGTATTTGAAACAACTGCAACAACGTAAAATATAACCACAACAGAAAAAAGAAGGAAAAAAGGGGGATAACAAGCTAAAAGGAACAGAAGAATAACAAAGTATAAAGAATAAAATAAAATTAGAAAAATAAAAGATTTATTAGGAAAAATAAATATAGAAAGGGATCAACAACAGTGAATCAACAAGGTAAACCAAGACCCCAATCTAAAAGAGGAAAAAAGAGCAGAAAAAAAAAGGCCTTGAGGGCTTCCGTGGTGGCGCAGTGGTTGAGAGTCTGCCTGCTGATGCAGGGGACACGGGTTTGTGCCCCGGTCTGGGAAGATACCACATGCCGTGGAGTGGCTGGGCCCGTGAGCCATGGCCGCTGAGCCTGCGTGTCTTGAGCCTGTGCTCCGCAACAGGAGAGGACACAACAGTGAGAGGCCCGCATACCGAGAAAAAACAAAAAAGGCCTCGAATATGGGGGTGGAGTTTAGGTAGGGAGTGGAACTTAGGCAGGGGTGGGGTTTTGTGTGGGGTGGGACCTAGGTGGGTGGGGGGTGATGTTTGAGCATGGGGCGGGGCCTCTGATTAGGACCTGTGCAAAAGGGGAGAGGCAGCATGTCGAATGGAGGGCCTCTGGAGTGTGGAGTTCTGGCCCTGGGTGAGGGTGTGTGGGTGGGGTTTAGGCCCAGCTCGTTGGAGGGAGGGTCTCCAAGTGTAGAGGTGGGGCCCTGGGTGGGGGTGTAGGGCCTGGGCTTGGGCTCTGCACGGCAGGAGGGAGGCTTGCAGGGTAGAGGATTAGGCCCAGGAACCGAGCAGGCTTCCTGGTGCCTAAGTGGACAGGGAAAGCACTGGCTGCATTCCCTTCCATTCCTTTGTGCTCCTGTCCCCCACCGTCTCCCCCAGGGTCTCCTCCATCGCTGCTGGACCCCTAACCATGGGTGGGTGCCATTGGGTGTCGGAACTCCTTCCCTCCCCCAGACACCTCTCAGGGGTGCCGGTCCTGGAGGTCCGGCCTTTACTTTTGATCCCCCTTCCCTTCCTCCCACTCCCTCAGGACCCATGTGGCTGGAGGGGGCCTAGGTGGGTAGAGGATCAGGCCCAGGATATCAACAGGTTCCTTAGGGTCCAAGTGAGCGGGGGAAACCTGGCCATGCTCCCTTTTGATCCTCTGCCCTCCCAATGGTCTCCCAATTTCCCCCTTCGGGCATGGGATCCTTTCCCCGCTCCCAGCTGCCCTTCAGGGGCGCCAGTCCCATCCCTCCTCCACTTCTCCTCCCGCTTCACTCCCCCTCACACTTCACATCCTACCAGTCGCTGGGGTTTCCTCCTGTCCCCTTAGGTGTCTGTGGTCCCCCACTGGTGCCTGGTAGGTTCCCTAGTTGTGAGGAGATGTGAATTCCACGTCCTCTTAGTATGCCATCTTGACTCTGACTCTGTATAGTTAACTTTTAAAGAAACTTCCAAACTGTTTTCCAAAGCACTTGTAACATTTTACATTTCCACCAGTAGTTTGAGAGTTCCACCAAGTAGTTTGCTTGCACACAGGCTTCTTGGTGGCGGCAGCAGCAGCCTTAGCGTCTCATGCCCATCTCTGGGGTCCGCACTGATAGCCACGGCTCGCGCCCGTCTCTGGAGCTCGTTTAGGTGGCACTGTTAATCCCCTCTCCTCACGCACCAGGAAACGAAGAGGCAAGAAAAAGCCTCTTGCCTCTTCAGCATCTCCAGACCTTTTCCCGACAGACTCCCAGCTAGCTGTGGGGCACTAGCCCCCTTCAGGCTGTGTTCAGGCAGCCAACCCCAGTCCTCTCCCTGGGATCTGACCTTGGAAGCCGGAGCCTCAGCTCCCAGCCCCCGCCCGCCCCGGCGGGTGAGCAGACAAGCCTTTCAGGCTGGTGAGTGCTGGTCGGCACCGATCCTCTGTGCGGGAATCTCTCTGCTTTGCCCTCCGCACCCCTGTTGCTGCGCTCTCCTCCGTGGCTCAGAAGCTCCCCCACCCCCACCCCCTGTCTCCGCCATTGGAGGGTCTTCCTAGTGTGTGGAAACTTTTCCTCCTTCACAGCTCCTTCCCTGAGGTGCAGGTCCCGTCCCTATTCTTTTATCTCTCTTTTTCTTTTTTCCTTTGCCCTACCCAGGTACGTGGGGGGGGTTTCTTGCCTTTTGGGAAGTCTGAGGTCTTCTGCCAGTGTTCAGTAGGTGTTCTGTAGGAGTTGTTCCACGTGTAGATGTATTTCTGACGTATTTGTGGGGAGGAAGGTGATCTCCACATCTTATTCCTCCGCCATCTTGAAGGTCTCTCCCAGATTATTTAATTTTTAAATATAAGTAATTAAATATCAATTTAATTCTTCAGTGATTGGATAGTATTCCTTCCTTATGTGCCTACTAGAGTGTGAGTTGATTGAGATAAAAAACCGAATATCTTTTTGGGCTCAATAATTTTGCACTTGTAAGAGTTGTTCAGTAAGTATTTGGTGACTGAATGCATAGATAGATGAATAAGTGAATGAAAACAATGGCACTAATACTGAATATTTACCCACCAACTTTAAGAGTTTTTGATTGTCAGGTGACTATTTTTCCAGTCACGCCAACCTATTTGATAGTTTGTTCTGAGGAAGGGAAAGAGGGAGAGGATAGACAAGACAATTATAATAAAAACAGAACCAACAAAATCTTAGAATATGTTTACATTTCAAGGAGCCACCAGCTCTTGCTGTTGGCCTTTTCCAGAACAGAAAGTGTTTAAAACTAGCTGTAATCACTACAGCTGTTATGACAGGTTAGGAAAAGAGGCATATTTCTACCTGAAACACCTGTGCATCAGTGTATTTGTTGGACTTATTCCTAAAATAATGCTTTTGAATAATTTGTAATCATTGCTTTATCTTCAAAGCATATGCAAGCATTTAATTACAGTGTATAGTGATTTGGGGGTTTTGTTTCAGTAAATAACTTGCCAATCAGGGGATGAAAACCTGAAAATTTAAATCTCAAATTGTTTGATAGTGTGGAAAAATGACTAATTTATTAGAAATGTTTACACAATTACACAAACACTTGACTTTGTAATTAGTTTCAGACAATCTTTAATCTGCTTTAAGGGAACATAGATTTGTCTAATTTTTCACCAGATTAACAAGACTATATATTCAATGAATCAAAAATATGGGCTATAAATTGTATTAAGAATAGTTACTGCCTCCTTTTCTCAAGCAGATTGTTCTAATGTCTATCCAAGTGCTTCTTTAAAAGGAACATCTTTTCTTAAAATTGCATTAAAGGATTATGGAATTGAAAAAAGAAATGTGCACAGAGTTGACTGTTTAACAACACAGGGGTTAATCCAAATATAGTTTATATTTGGCCCTCTGTATCCACAGATTCATCTGTATAGTACTGTAGTATTTACTATTTAAAAAGATCCGTATATAAGTAGACCCCTGCAGTTCAAACCCATGTTGTTGAAGGATCAAATGTAATTTTTAGACTTTTATGTAATATCTATATATAATCTGTATCTATGTGTTTATATAGACATTTAATTAATATACAAGTATGTGCAGATATTTGTGTGTGTCTGTGTGTGTGTGTGTCTGTGTGTATCAGCTTTCGAGGTCAGTGATCTACTTTTTTGAAGAAGTGACTCATTTCTTTGGTTGAGTGATGTCTTTGTTTTAAATAACAGTTTGTGTTTTTGTAATGGGATTCTTGTCCCAGAAATTGATAGAATGTATTTAAAGCTATTGTAGCACTTTAGGTAGTTCTGGAGGCCTTGGAGCACATTTACACATACATTTCTATATTTGTGATTGTAGAAATTTCCTTTGATATGTGTACTGCTATAGTAAGGCATACTATGGTGATTTCTTTTAAATACTTATAAGAGAATTACTTATTTTAACTCATAAGGAAACAATGCTTAGCATAGCACTTTGAAAGTTTTTCTGGGCAGATGAGGTGAACAAAAAACAAAATCTTTCGGCTTCCCTGGTGGCGCAGTGGTTGAGAGTCCGCCTGCCGATGCAGGGGACACGGGTTCGTGCCCCGGTCTGGGAAGATCCCACATGCCGCGGAGTGGCTGGGCCCGTGAGCCATGGCTGCTGAGCCTGCGCGTCCGGAGCCTGTGCTCTGCAATGGGATAGGCCACAACAGTGAGAGGACTGCGTACCGCAAAAAAAATAAAAATAAAAAATATTTAGTGTAAATGGAACTCTTTGTTGAAAGTAATATAAAAACTGTACCTTACCTGTGTAGCACTGCTGGGAAAATACAGGGGCCCAGCTCTTTGTTATGTCTTCACAACCTAGACCAGTTCCCTGTTCTTCCCTTTCCTTGCTTCCCAGCTGCCTTAGAGATACAACATCCTCCCCCTTTCTTATTAAAATTTTCACCATATAATCTATATCTTCAGGGTTGTCTCTACCCATGATTGCTTGTGAATGTTGGCCTTGTACCCTAACTTGTTCAATTCTATCAAAAACAAACATCCAGACCCTTTCCTCTTTAAGATTTTGGCCAGAGAATAGCTTTGGTAAAGCATAACCCTAGAATGGTTGCCTTGGGGGTATTTTCTCTCCAGCTCTTTACAGTATAGGCAATACTTAACTATACTTTATCTTATTTGATCATCGCAATGCGGAGGTGATAATTTCCCCCCACTTTACAGAGGAGGAAGAGGGGGCAAGGGTAGGTAATTGATTTGCCCATTAATCTCTTATATATTAGAACTTGAACCCAGCTATCTGACTCATAATTATGAAACTCATTGATAAAGATGTATATATGCTTTTTTGTGTAATTTGGAATCTACTTCTTTGAAGTGTAATCTGTGGTTCTGAGTAGTACATAGTGTTTTACAGGATTCAGGAGAATGTGAGAAGCATAATCACTTCTGGAAGCTTGAGACTAGTCATGTGGTTTCCTATCTGCAGAAACATCCTGCAGATAGGAAATTCTGGGTGAGTAAAATGTTAGATTTAGGGGAAATTTTGGATTAGATCTAGTCAGAAAAAGAGAGAGAGCACAGGGCTTCCCTGGTGGCGCAGTGGTTGAGAGTCCGCCTGCCGATGCAGGGGACACGGGTTCATGCCCCGGTCCGGGAAGATCCCACATGCTGCGGAGCGGCTGGGCCTGTGAGCCATGGCTGCTGAGCCTGTGCGTCCGGAGCCTGTGCTCCACAATGGGAGAGGCCACAACAGTGAGAAGCCCACGTACCGCAAAAAAAAAAAAAAAAAAAAAAGAGAGAGAGAGAGAGAGCATATAGAAATACAGCTGATGTCAGTGGACATAAATTCTCTTCCGGGACATAGGAAAAGTGCATGTGATAGGGAGCACTGGCTGGCAATTAGCTTCTGCCATTTGGTCCCTTGGTGAGTCTGCTCTGAGTTCCTAAAATAGAAAATTGTAAACAGTAATGTGGATTGTGGGGCTTCAAGACAGGTACTTAATCAAAGTGCAGTGCCCACACAGCCCGCAGAACAAGGCCTTCTCTTCCTCAAGCTCATGGAGCTTTAACCTCCTTTTGCATTCACGCTCCCTAGCTCCACCTGAGCAGCGACCATGGGGACAGCAGCATTGTCAACAAGACTTCTCCAACAGCAGGGAGGAGGGCTGGGGTTAGGGGCTGGGGTTCGGGTAGGGCTGGGCCAGATTCTCCATGATAGTTGCTCTCCAGACTCAAAACCATTCTTCTTTTCATTGCCCAGAGAATGATCTCAGAATGTCTCAGTTAATGCAGTTCAACCCTCAAGCATTTACACCAAATGTTTACTGTTCATGGCAATTATTATGCAGCACAGTAACCAACAATTCCATATATCCTAAAACATGGATCATACAATTTGCATATTTGCGTATCATGTTCAAACATTGCAATGACGCTGTATATGATGAATTTGTAAAATAGTTGTTACTTATACTGTGATTTTCACTATTTCTTAAAGCAATCTGTATCCACCTAGTAATTCCTAAAAGCCTCTTTGTTCATGAGAAGTTACTTTTTTCTTCTGAAATATTAGAATATAGCAAAATAAAAACACATGTGCAAATTATGATAAAGGTAAAAATTTTAAATAAAAAATTTTTTTAAGTTAAAAATGGAAAAAAACCCACCATTCAACAGCTCAGTGTTCATCTAGTTGGTGTATTAACCATGCCTTTTCTTTATTCTGATGCTTTGACATCTGGGGCCTTGGAGGAACATCCCCTCCTAGGGTTAGCCAATAGCTAGAAATAGTAAAGAATTCACCTGTGAGTGCACTTTTCCAATACACACTAACCAATCCTGAGTCTACAATCTAACCACCTCCTTCACTGAGTTCTCACTATCTGGACTACTATCCACCTGCCCAGCTACCAGATAGCTAGGGGCAATCCCTATGCCTCAGAGCCCATTGGAATTATTCGAAATACCCAATCCTAAGCCTGCTTACCCTGTGTTACCCCTTTTATTCCTATGGAAATCACAATAAAGGCTCTTAACTACAGTTCCCCCTTCTCCCTCTGCCTCCTGACCAATGCTGCTCTTTCCTCATGTGGTCTTCCATGGTGTGTCCCTTCCTCTTGGGAACTGTGAGCAATAGACTAGTTTTCTTCAATGGCAATCATTTCCTGATCTGTTGGCCCTGATATAACTCAATTTTGTATTAATATCCTATATTTTAAAAGAGTTGGCAATGCAAAGAACTGGTACGGTGCTTCCAGTCCTTAGTTTGTATCCTATACAGAGTAATTAAGCCCTGGGCTCCTTCTCCTCAGTCTGGTGTCTGGGTCTATTATTATGTTTCTTTCTGGGACCAAATTTCTTCAATGGTGGGGATTTCTCTCACTCTATCCATGCAGGAGAAGAGGACAGAAAGAATGTGCACTGTGTCTCCTTCATAGTATAATCAACAGAAGCCTCCTAAGGAATTTCAGAAACCTTTGTTTGTACCTCTAATGATTGAAAATGAATAAATGTTAACCATCACCAACAAAAACTGATATTAAATACTGATATTTAGAAGGAATTTCATGCCAGTAAGGAACATACTGGAATGAAGAAATCAAGTCAGGGGTCTAATTACTCAACACATGATTCAAATGGGGGATTGGGTTACAAAGAATAAGAAAAAAATGAGCTTGGTGCCTACAACCAGGATAAAAGCTCAAAGAAGAAAAGCAGTAAGTCAACTTCGAAGAGGAGATACTTAACCGCAGATGAAGCTGTTTTTATATTGGCCCTTTGTAGAGATCACCTTTGTTCTAAAGTACTAAGTTGGACTATACTTACAGGAGTGAGCAAGTAACATCAGTAGAAAGATTAAGAAAAATTAAAGATTTGTGAAGATGTAGTGAGACTGATCAATATAATTAATGGGAGGCTAAACACTTATTCCAAAGACATTGCCAGTGGGCTCAAGTATTGTCCCCCAAATTACTGGCAATGTGAACAAGACATATTGGATAGACTCTTCAAGCCTCAGTTGTATGATCTGGAAAAAAGATATAATAATGCCTTAAATACACAGTTTTGGTCAAAGTTACCAAAAATTAAGAGAAATTAAAAGATAACCAGATGACGTATTGTTGCATATGCAGTAGGCACTCAATAAATATTTCTTTTCACCTGATTATAACACTATCTGTGTGGCCAAGAGTAAATTCCTTGATCTCTGAGCCTCACTTTCTTCAGGGTAATAGTAGAACCCACTTCATAGCTTGTTGTGAGGATTAAATGAGGTAATACGTGTAAATTTGCTTTAAAAAGTACTTGTTATAAGTATTAAATCATGTCCACTATATATTTATCTTCTTTTTGAATTGCCTCAGGAAATTGTGGTATATTCTTTTTAAAAATGTGAATAGTTATCCTTAGAAGTGGATCTGGATATTTCTGGATAGACAAATGTTACTATAAAATAATGTCTTAAATATTTGTACAGCTTATAACAATTCTTTTTTTTGTAGCTAATGGGCTAGCATCTGATATATAGAGCAAATGATATAATCAGTACAACAGATGATTCTGAGTTTAGAGTTGTAGGTTTAAATCCATTTGGGACTTTATTTTTATTTCATTTTTTATTTTTAAAAACGTTATTGGGGGCTTCCCTGGTGGCGCAGTGGTTGGGAGTCCGCCTGCCGATGCAGGGGACGCGGGTTCGTGCCCCGGTCCGGGAAGATCCCACATGCCGCGGAGCGGCTGGGCCTGTGAACCATGGCCACTGAGCCTGCGCGTCCGGAGCCTGTGCTCCGCAACGGGAGAGGCCACAACGGTGAGAGGCCCACGTACTGCAAAAAAAAAAAACCAAAAAAAAAACCCCGTTATTGAAGTATAGTTGATTTACAATGTCATGTTAGTTCAGGAGTACAGCAATGTGATTCAGTTATACAATTCTTTTTCAGATTCTTTTCCCTTAGGTTTCTTATAGCAGTTCTTAAACTGGAAGATTAAAATGCTGAGACTAGGGCTTCCCTGGTGGCGCAGTGGTTGAGAGTCCGCCTGCCGATGCAGGGGACACAGGGTTGTGCCCCGGTCTGGAAGGATCCCACATGCCGCGTGAGAGGCCCGCGTAACACACACACAAAAAAGAATTATTTAAAAAAAAGAAAAAAAAAAAAGGCTGAGACTAAGAAAGAGACAACTGTAGACACAGGTCTAATGGGATAATAGATCTTAATAGATTCTTATACCACAAAAATATGTAATTTGGAAGATGCAAAAGTCAGATGTTTAAAGAAGAGAGTTTGGGTTAATGGCCAAGTTTTTTAATGATAAAACATTGAGAGAGAAGGACTGATGTGCTGATCAAGGCTCAGGATTTGGAGGCCAGAGGAATTCCTATGACTCTCTTCCCAGTGTGCATGATGGGGGAGGGGAGGAAAGATAAGGACACCCAAGTAGCGAGTGGAAGATGAAGGTCTCCTGTGTTTCCCCTCGTATAGTTTGCTAGGGCTGCCATAATAAAGTACCAATAACCAGGTGACTTAAACAACCTGAAATTTACTGTTTCACAGTTCTGGACGCCAGAAGTCCAAAGTCTAGGTGTCAACAGGGTTGGTTACTTCTGAGGGTTGTGAAAGAGAATGTGTTTCATGTTTGTTGCCTAGCTTCTGATGGTTTGGTGGCAATTTCTGGTGTTCCTTGGTTTGTAAAGAGCATTTCTGTGCTTCATCTTCAGTCTCTACCTTCATCCTCACGTGTGTTCTCCCATGTGTGTGTCTGTGGCAAATTTCCCCTTTTATTAAGGAATCTGGTAATATTGGATTAAGGCCCACCCTAATAACCTCATCATAACTAATTATATCTGCAGTGACTGTGTTTCCAAACAAGGTCACATTCTGAGGTACTGAGGGTTAGGACTTCAAAATTTGATTTTGGGATGGGGGAGGGGACACAATTCAACCCGTAACACCCCTGTTTAGGGAAAGTTAGTTGGTGGTGGTACTGGGGGTCACTGGAATCTTGAAATTAGGCAGGAGATAAGGGTAAGACTCTATAACAAGGACCAAGTGAAGGTCAGTGTTTACAGAAGACATGCATACATTCTTACCTCTCTGGCTTCTCACTTGGAACACACTTCCTGTTTTCTCCTTTATCTAAGTTCTGCCCTTTAAAGCTGAGATCAATTTCCAGCTTCTTCATGAAACCTTGTTTGAGCACACAAGCTCTTTGGTTATTTCTACCACCTTTAAATTCCTACAGCCTGTTGTTAGGAGAACTGACTTTTTATTTTATGTATGCAAACCTGGTTGAACCATATGAAATTGATGATATTAAACGATTTGGACCAAAAAAACCCCTGCAATTTCATGTTTCATCCCTAATACTTGCATTATAGTAGTGAAGATCCTGAGACTGAACTTAGAGTCCATGCCAAATAATAGATCTGCAACCCAGATCCTGGGCAAGGCAACTATGCCTCCAGTTTCTTATTTGTAAAATGGAAGTGATAATATTACCAATCTCATGGGTTGCTGGAAAGATTAATGAGCTAATACATATATATATATATATATATATATATTTATGACAGTGCCATAACAGTGCTATGACACTCCATAATTGTTAGCTATTATTGTTGTTGTTATTGTTATTTACTTAAGATTCATGTTTCTTTTAGCATAGGGTTTTTCGTGTTATACACATTTAATAAATATTTGTGGAAGGAATGACAGTGAATATATATCTTCTCAATTAAATATACTCTAACACAAAGAAATATACAATGTAGATAATCAATGCTTGCTGAAAATTATTAATCTTTAGTACTAATTATGTTAATAATTAGAAAGGTAAACCCAAAATGAAGCTCTGTATAAATTATAACCCCCACATTTTAATTCTGATTTGTTTCTTCATTTTAAAATTTCTCAAAGTTTAACTCACTGTAAATAAAATGTATGCTCTGGATTGCAATCTAAATTAACCTGTCCATCAGGTGTAGGCTCTTGGCACTCCCTCTTTCTGAGATTTCTCATGGTTGGTTTTCAATCATCAACAAATAAGAACAAAGAAAAGTCTTTAGCCAGTCATTGTGGCACTTTGTAATGGAAGTGCCCTGTGAGTTTACAACATTCTCTGAAGTTTAACTGGAGTCTTGTCAAATGACTGTCCATCAGTCCAAATCTAACTCAAGATTGGTCTCCTGACGCTTTACACTAGTATAAATCTATCCAAGAAGCTATGCACCTGATTTGAGGAAATTTGAACTTAAATTATAATATTTTAAGTGCATGTTTCTCTGCATTTTAGAGTTGATAGGAATCAGGCTTTGGCGTCTGAAGCCCAGGTATCGCTTACTTGATCTCACTTCTTAAAAAAAGCGTATCCAAGATCCATGCTGCTAGGAAATGGATTGCAACAGCGGGAGTAGTCTAGTTTCCTGTATCTATACAGAGCTAAGCATCTTAAGCTCAGAAAACAAGATGGAATCCATCAGACAGCTTTTAGAAATCATCTGATCCAGTGTTTTCAATTTACACATGAGAACACTGAGGTTACTGATCTGCCAAGTCAATGCAGTGAATATGAGAGGTGAACTAGAATTTGGGACTCCAGTGGTTGTAGTTACTCTGTAACACTTTTAGGGTATATCTGTTTCTCAAATGGTTAAAATAGGAGATTCAGATTTGCGGTGCTGAAAACTCCAACAGAAAGTATATCTCTGAACTGTAATTACTGGAAGATCTTTAGATTATTAAGATGAATGAGGCAATGTGAAGGACAGCACCGTGACGATCTATAATCTAGAAAATATACAAGAGAAGACGTTTAAAAGAACCCCAGGGAGTGCTGTAAAATCAAGCACCATAAAAATACTTATTCATATTTTAATGAGATTTATATAAATATTTTGATGGGTAGAATATAATTAAATTAAAGAGATAAAGATAACTTCATTTTTGTGTATTCTTTTTTAAAATAAAACTTGAATCCAGGAAAAGTAAAACACAAACAATTTTTGTTATTAAAGCCCTTCATTGGACTAGTTCAAACTGCCAGAGAGAAACTTAATTACAGAAAAAGAAATTGATAACACAATACTGTGGCCCTTAATACTGTATTTCTAAGTCATAAACATTGAAAGTATTCATTTAAAGGAATTTTTATTGGCAGCCAAGAGCTATAGGACAATTTCTCAGTGTTTATGGAAGATTTTTAATTAGATGTAAACAGAAATTACTGCTCCCTTTGTCTCTTTTAATAGCTCTAGTACTCTCATATCTGAGGGGATGGAGGGAGGCAACACTGTGGTGGTATCAGATGGCAGAATGGTAGGGGCATAAGCTGAAGGTTGGGTGAGGTAGGTGATGGGAGCCAGAATGAATGGCCATTGTCATGCATTTGGAAAAGAGTCTGACTTTGTGTTAGCTGGGAGAATCCAGAGGTTTACAAGAGAGCCTGAAATAAAGTGTGGACAGAAGTAGACTGTGTTTCTATATATGTTTAGGGGCAAGGTTTTCTTTTTAAGCGTTCTGAAAGCCTGTAGAGGTGACTCTTAAGCAATATCTGCTTTGGAAAGCATTATTTTAATGATAAAAGTTCATGCTCATCATATGAAATTAGAAAATTCAGAAAAACTTAGAAAATCCAAAATTACTTATAATCCAATCACTTAATATTATCTCCATTTACATTTTAGCATGTTTTCTTTGCAAATACAAATTAACGTAACTGAAGACAAAATCCACATACAGTTTTTGGAATCATTCTTTATAAGATTTAGCAAATATTTATCAATCATTTTATTTTAAAAGCATGCCTCATTTGAGCATGTGGATGTGTCTACATTTATTTAGCTACTTAGGTTGCATTCAGGTTTTTGCTATTGTGATTAGAACTGCAGTAAGTCTTTTGACTGCATCTCTGGTGTTTTCCTTAAGACAGATTGCTAGGATGGGAAAGACTGGCTGAAAGGGTATAAATATTTTTAAGGGTCTTGATAGATATTGCCCAGTTGCCTCTCCTAATAGGTAATATCAGTTAATTCTCTACAGCAGCATATGAAAAAGTCAGCCAATATAGGGAATTGTAAAAGAAGAAGTAATCTACACAGATTTGAGCCAGGTGTGGACAGAGCAGTGCAGAGGCCTCAAGAAAGACAGAGGCTTGAAACAGAAGCATAGGGGTGGGCATCAGGATTGTGCTCAGCCAGAGCCATGTTTGTGTTTCCAAACCCTGGCTGCTCAGGGTAAGGTTCTTTTTTCTTTTTTTTTTTAACTTTTAATTTTGAAATAATTATAGATTCACAGGAAGTTGCAAAGAAGTAGAGAGAAGACCAGTGTACACTTCAACCAGTTCCCCCTCAATGGTCACATCTTACATAATTATAGTACAATATCCAAGCCAGGAAACTGACATTGATATAATCCTTGGGTATAGCTCTATGTCATTTATCACGTGTCGATTCCTGTAACCACCACCACAATCAAGATAGGGAACTATCCCTTCACCACAAAGATCTCCTTTGTGTTCTCTTTATAGTCACTCTCACCCCTCCAACAATTCCTAACTCCTGACAACACTAATTTGTCTTCCATCTCTGTAATTTAATCATCTCAAAAGTGTTGTATAAATGGAATCATACAGTATGTAACTTTTTGAGATCTGTTTTTTTAAACTTGGCATAATGCCCTTGAGAGCTATCCAAGTTGTTGCCTGTAGCAGTAGTTCATTCCTTTCAATTGCTGAGTGGTATTACTGGGTGGAGATATACCACTGTTTATTTAACCATTCACTTTTTGAAGGACATTTTGGTTGTTTCCATTTTGGGGCTATTACATATAAAACTGCCATGAACTATCATGTAGAGGTTTCTGTGTGAACATGTGTTCATTTCTCTGGAATAAATGCCCAGGAGTACAATGACTGGATTGTATGGTAAGTGTATGTTTAGTTCTTAAAGAAACTATCAAACCATTTTCCCTCATGGCTGCACCATTTACAACCCCATCAGCAAAGTATGAGAGATCCAGTTTCTCTGCATCATGGTCAGCATTTTGTATTGCCACAATTTAAAATTTTACCTGTTCTCACAGATGTAGAAAGTTTTTAAAAAATGATGCTTGGGCCCTACCCTAGTCTGACATTTGAATCAAAATCTCTGGAGAAATTGGATATCTCCATTTAACAGAATCTCTCCAGAGGACTCATATATGTAGTCAGTATTGAGCATCATTGAACTAGAGCAGTGGTTCTTAAAGAGTGGTCTCTGGACCTAAAGCATCAGCATCACCTGGGAACTTGTTAGAAATGCAAATTCTCAAGCCCCACCCTAGACCAACAGAATCAGAAACTCTGGGGGTGGGGTCCAGAAATCTATTTTAACAAGCCCTCATGGTGATTCTGAGAAAAACTAGTGTATGAGAACCACTCACCTACAAGGTGAAAACAAGACTGAGCTGTTTTAGCAGAAAACATCCTCAGATTTGAAAAAGGATGCAATCAAGAGGTAAACATGGACTTGTTGATGGTAGATAATAGCTGTCTGGGATGGGGAGATTGGGGGCTGAAGGAAACATGGAGGAATGACTATCCCTTTAGCTCTTTAAAGAAAACCAAGGGCCAAGGGTCTGGGTTTAGGCAGTGGTTCTGGGGACAAATGACAAATACTTAGAACTCCGAGGGGCAGCTGCTTAGACTGGCCATGAAGCGAATACTTCAAGTGCTACTTAACTGCAAATGACCTCAGAAATCCTAACAATCTTTATTTTATGTTTTAAGTTGGTATCTATAATTCATGTAGATTTGTGTAAAGACACTAAAATGTGCTCAGAACAATTATGGACAAAGGTGAAGAAATTGGGGGATAATCAGAAGAAAGGAGTAAAGGGCTACAGGGACATGACCTGAAGTGAAAATGCACACTAGGTGACTTGGGAAAAATTCTGGCCCAACCTGTGGTAGCTGAATGAACTTACGTAAGTATATCCTCTCTGTGTCTTTGTCTGTAAAATGGGAATGCCTGAGTCTGGCTGTGGTGAGATGGTCATGAAGTCACCCACTGGCGTTTTAACAGCAAGTTTTGTTTATACGCTGCTAAAGCTGCCTAATACTTATGTTGTCATTTGGACTATTTGTTTACATTTACACTGCATAGCTTGTTTATCACTGAACTGAACATGGTATCTTTGCTAAAACATGTTCTGAGTGATTCAGATAGAAACGTTATTTGGATATAAAATCATTCTTATGTGGATGTGAAGCTTTCCTTAGTGTTTCTGTGTAAACTCCAGAAATACTGTGGTTTTGTTTGGCTACATTTAGCTGCAGAGAAGGTCAATTTCATTTAACAATGTATCTCTAACACCTATAACAAATTACTGGCACGTAGTAATATGTACCTAATATATATTTGCTAATCATTGAATGAACAAAAGGCATGCCAGCCTTTTGAAGTTAAATATTATTTTAATTGGAGCAATCAATTGCAGCTAGACCCACTGGTCACTGTCCTCCCCTATAACATGGCACTGTAGCTGGACTTTCATGTACCTCCTATCAGTTATTATTAATAAGGAGGCTTTGGAAAATTCTGTTTTCCTAATCTATAAAAAAGATGAAGTTGATAGAGCTGTGGTTTGCTTTGCACTAATGCTGTCACATGGCCAATGTTCTGGAACCAAGGTGAGCTGTTGTGTTGCCTGTGGGGATACCCAGCTGCAGTTTGCTTCATTGCCTCTTAGATGTTGAAGTAAACATTATTCTCTAGTTAGATGAAGGAGGTAGCAAAAAGCTAAATATCTTCCTAAGTGAGAAGGTGAAGCCAGCGACCCATGCTAACCCCAATCCTGGAGCCAGAATTGAACTTTGAGAGTAGCTGGAATTTGAACCTTGGGTGAAGTTTCCCTGTGATAGGCGTGCCCTTGTTATGATGCACTGAAGAGACTCATAGACTTTACCCATCATCAGGAAAGATCTAATGTTATTTATGACTGACTAGGATTCAAAGCAGAGTGCAAACCTTTCTTATTCTTTATTGAGAAACAAGTATTTGTTCCTCATAAGTATTTGTTTCTCAATATTGCACAAACTTCTCACAGGTACTAGAAGTCCCCTATCCTTTTTCTTTCCTTTTTTCTGCTCCTTTCTCTACTTAATCCTGTTGCAATGCCCTGTGCTCCATCTGTCAAGCCCTATTTTATGGTGATCCTTGTATTTCTCAAAACAGAGAACATACCAGATAAAGAAACACTTCGTCTTGCTATTAACCATCTGCTTTCATAGAAAAACTTCTTTGAATTATTGAGTTTAAATACCCCTCCCCACCAGGGGTGAGGCTAGGGTGGGGACAAAAGGCTGAAGCAGGAAGAGACCTGTGAATACTGTCTCCTTATCTCTTAGGCAGGTTGATTGAGATTTTCTTCATGCTCTAATAGTAGTTTGTCATTGCCATTTGGTGTCACTTCTGATCCCATCAAATCTTAGTGACCACTCTAGTTTAATGCTGTGTGGAAATGAAAGATAATTTCACTTCTGTCTTTTTAAATATGACTCTCATAGAGGTAGTTATTCTTTAAATCTCACTTTAGCACTAATTTTACCCACCAGGACATTAATTACCTATGACCATCTTAACAGGGATTTGTTAATAACAGTAAACAACTGCTCATCAGGACAAGAATGGGACACTGAATGGATTGATACTTGTAGGTGTTCTCATGAGTGTGCAGGGAGAGGAGGGCTGTGGCAGACTTCTGGGAGCCGCTAACATCACTATGTCACAATTTGTCTTTCCTTGGGAAGCAGATGAGATTAACTGCCTGAGAGCACTGTCATTATTCTTAAATGAGTTATTGCACAGATATGTGTAGTAGGCTGTTTGCAGGAAAGAAGCAGGATACCAGAGTAAATGTTTAAGAAATGAGGTTTCCAGAAACTGAGCTCTTAGGAGTTTACTGGCTTTCTCAGAAGAGGAAACTTATTCAAATATGGGCTGTTTATTCATATATTTGATTTAAGTTAAGCTTTCTTTAGTGTTACTGTGTAAACTCCAAAAATATTATGTATCTTTTGTCTTTAAAAATGTAGACAACGTGTACATGTGTGAAGGACACTGTTGGTTTCTACCTAGCTTTCATTCTTTCTTCTTCCTGAGTGAATCCTTTAAAAAAAAATCATTTCCAGATACTTACCTCTTCCTCAACCAGCCATGTGCCTCTGGAAAAGCTGATCATCATTCCAGCTTTGGTAGTGGACTCATTGGATTAAGGATAGTCCTAGTGATTCTTTGAAGAGTGGGTTTGTGAACCAACTTTGGCCAATCAATTATTAGGGCAGTTCTTCTAGGAGGATCTGGGAAGAGTTTTCCTCACTTCTAAGAAAATTCCGTAGAAGAAAAACTATCGCTGAATGTTGTCATCTCTGGATATTTTCCTGGAACTGTGGTTGCCATACTATTCTATGTCTCAGGATAGAACCAACTATCCTGTCGGATAGTTGAGGGTGACTGGACTGAGAAGAGAAAAGAACCCAGGCTCCAAACTGCTGAATTAAATCCAACTCTTGTAAGATACTTTAAGATCCAAACATCTGGACATCTATTGAGTTCTTTATTTGCTTGGCTATTTATGCAAGAAAAATGCTTTGCTTCTATAACATTCTTTGTGCTTTCTTTTCTTACTTTTTAAAATAACTATGCTTTGCAAAATAAATACTTATTCCTTGTATACTGATGAAGATCTGGGAAAAGACATCAGGGATATCTTGTATTCTGAATTTGATTGAAATTGACACAAGGAACACATTGTCTGTAACTTCTTATCTTAAACCAGAGAGTAGTTTTATATTTAATTCTCCTGCTAATAAGCTTCAGAACATTTAAGGCCTGGGTTACTCTCTTCCCTGACCCACACATGTCATGCTTCTGAGTCTCTTACTTTGTTCAAGTAGCACCTTCCTCTTTTACTCTTCCATTCGGTTTTCTATAAGATCCTTCTTCTTTCAGCTATTTTCAAGTAGGTCAGCTCCCCTATTTCATCTTTGAAGTCATTTTGGAAATTGCTATTTTTTTAAATAGCAGTTGATTCTCTATGTTGGCATATGATTATAAAATATTCAAAATGTTATTACAAAAGAATTCTTCATGAAAATTTTCTAATGTAATTAAAAATTTTAAAGATATTATAAACTATGTATATTATTTCTCAAAATAGTGCACCATAGATTTAGTTTCATCTCATTTTATAGAAAATATAAGATGCTCCAAATTTTGAGATTAACATTTTCAAAGAATAGTAAACATCTGTGGCCAGATTATAGTTAAGTATAGTTTTAATTTCTATTCCCTAGCAATTGATGGAAAATAATTATAAAAATTTTGATATGTTTTAAATGATTGCTTTTAATAGGGATGCTAGTAGACGTGTAAGGGTGGCAAAATATCAGATTTTTTCAAGTTCTCATTTATTCATGTTTTATGATACATTTTTTCCATTTTGTGCATTTTTCTTCTAAAGAATTTAATTTAAAATATGTCACTGTAAATTCTCTAATGTTTTAACTTCCACACAAAATTCTACTTTAAAAAAAACACATTTTTCTACCTGCAGAATGCTTAAGGTAATTGAAAAGGAAGCTGGAACAACATAGTACCTTAAAAAAATCATATTTTTGCCAAACTCAAATGTACTTCGGCTTTGAAGAATTTTGTAGTTTCATTTTAAACTCACACACACACACACACATAAAACAGCCCACGTTGTTTGAACAGGTTCAAAATGAGTTGCCTCATCTTTAGTGTTCTCATGTTTTTCTCCTCCCCTTCTCTTTAAAAACTGCTTAAATTATACTTCCTGGAAAGTTACCCTACGCCCAATTAAAAGTGAGTTCTATAGTCCATCAAATTGGGAAAATGTCACATACTATTCCCCTTTCATATTAATAATGAACATCATCATATGAAGGAGTTTGGGAATCCCAGTAGTAAAGACATTTGTTTCATCCAGCCTTTAATCACGGGACCATTTCTTCCTGTCACAGCTGTGAACATCCTTTGGAACTAAGGTTTCATTTAACACACTTTGGGAGGTATCATCCTGTATAAGTCTTCCCATCAATCCAAAGAGTAACTGGAGCTTCTCTGGTTGAGAAAACATAATTTGTGTAGCACTTGAATGGCTTTAAATTTTTAAAACGTTTTAATTGGGAATTGCTGTTTCACGTTGTCAAGGGAATCCTTGTTGACAAAGCAGTACCTCAGTACCACAGATGATATCCCAGCCCTAGAAATACTGAACTTGATTGGTTATGGAGTTCTTTTAACACAGTTTGCTAGTTTACTAATTGCGTTCCCTGTTGCTGACTTCATATGGTAGGGAAGGGTGAGGTTTGCATTTTCTTTTCACCTATAGCAATCTTTTGCTGGATGTTTTATGTGCGGGGGTATAGAATTGGTCAAATGATTAGTATAAATTGAATGGTAATGATTATTTCAACAAAGCCAAGGGAATTTTCCCCTCATGCCAGAGGTCATTTTAAAGTGTTTTTTTTCTCTCATTGTTACACACAAAACATTCTAAGCTTGACTGGAGATATGAAACAAAGAACACAGTGCCACATGCTGACCTTCCTGCAGCCTTGAGATTCTGAAGATGTGCTGTGTGTTCACACGGGTTGTCACTGCATGATCTATTGCTTGATAAAGAAAGAGTCTCTATTCTCTGACCCCAATTCCTTCAAGCCTAGAAAAATTCTTCACATTAGAAATTTTAAATTGACTTATCAAGTTACCATTAACTTCCCATGTATTTGGGAAATATTTCTCAGTGTATTTTAAAGAAAATACGTAGGTGTTCATGTTTCATTTTCCCATTAAAAACATGTAATTCATTTTGTTACTTTATGCTTTTCATAATTCTCTGATGTTGTCTATCCCTTGAGAAAATTTCTCTTTTTAAGATTCAGCTTCAGTAAGGGATACTATTAATGATTTTTTTAAAAAAATAAAGTCATAGTGTGGCTGAAATCAGAGAAATTTTATAGAAATACATAGATAACTAAAGGAGCATTTTCTATTAGGATTCTAGGTGTCTGATTTTTAGGGGTAAATTTTGAAGTGAATCCTGTGAATACAGGATTCTCCAGAGATTTAGTTTTCTATTTTAACCTTTTCATGGCATTTTATCACTAAACTTAAAGACATAGAAAAAGAGAGAAGAAATTGAATTTAAAGAGAGAATTTAGCTTCATCCTTCTATAATTTTGGAAATATGATCATCATTTACGCATTCACTTATTCGTTGATTCACTGACTTATGAACATTTATGGAGCACCTGACTTTCTCAAACAAAACTTCCAATGTAATTGAATAGATATGTTACCTGTCTTGTGGCTTCCACCCGTCATGGTCCTTGGAATGTGTCACTCATTTCTGCCCTTAAGTTTTTGTTCCTATTATTCTCTTCGGCTCTAAGTCCTTCCTTTTGACTCTCTGCCTATTTAAACTTTATGCATGATCCAAAGAGCAGTTCCAATCCCAACTCCTTAGGAATTCTGCTCTGTCTCACTTAAATACTTATTTAATAATCTTTCCTCTAAACTCCCACAGCACTTCCAGAATGAACCATATAATTTAGTAGTGAATTGTATATAGTCTCATATCACTTATCTATAAAAGATTTGTATTTCTTGTTGCATCTTTACGCTGTACAGTCATAAACACCAAAGATTCCTGTTTTTTAGTATCCTTCAGAGCACTGAGAACACAGTAGATGTCCAATAAATGCATGTTTATCGATTTACTGATTATTTTCATTTGTTTGGGGGGTACAAATCAGTTTAAGGGAAAGGACTTTGTTATCAGGCTAACTAGACTGAAATCTCAGCCCTATCATTTACTGGCTGTACTTTGGGTAAATTGCTTAAATAAATTTCCTCATCTGTTAAGTGAGAGTAACAACAGACCCCCTGCACACATCATACAGGTTGATTGTGAAAATTAAGTGACATAGAACATGTAAAATATATATGTACTAGTGCCAGGAACCTGATAAAAAACTCAGTGAATATCAGTTGTATTATTATTAATGCAGCTAAATCAATACTCTTCTTTTTCATCTGAAATGTTTTGCTGGAAAGAACATTACTATTCTTTTTCAGAGGTCTAATCCTCTCTTGACATCTGTTTCTCAGAGGACTCAAATTAACACAGCTACCTAGTTGGTTGTTTTAAAAAATATTGTTTACTTCTATTCACATATCACATATGTATAGGTTCTTGTGCCTCTGCTTACGTCCATGATTTTGATTTAGAACGTTCTGCTATTTATATTTTAATACCTTCGTCAGCCATTTTGTAATAAGAGACCTCAGTCAGATTCCCCTTTGTGGAACTGAAAAATCCATAATTAAAATTAATAAAAAAAATTAATAGACTGAAGACCCATAAAAAAAGTAATACTTTTTTCTTTCTCATGGGAAACAAATGGATTAAGAAATGTTAAAGCACACCAAGGTTTTTTGTCCCTTCCCTTGTCACTCAGCAAGAGAACAGGATGTGTGTTGCTTGCAAAACTCCCATGAGAAGACTCTCATTGTCCAGAAATTATGCTTACTTATAGCTTAACATTTCTACCAGAGAAGAGAGGAGCTGTCCTGCAATGTCTTAACTGAGGTTAGGAAGCTGTGTTTGGATATCACATGGAACTCACCTCACATGAGGTGAGAGTTGTGGCTGGATATTACCCAAGGCTCATGACTTCCATCATTGAGAGGTAAAAAAAGAGGGCAGGTGACCTCTCCTCTTTGAAGCACCTGCTCTTCATGCATAGGAGCTTGTCTGTGGATGCACCATTTTGTCCAAACAAGCTTGTCAACTTAGGGATCTTGGACCTACAATGTTTGAAGTAAAGCTCATCACCTTCAGTTGAGGGCTGGCAACAATGCAAGTGTTATTTAAATTGAATGTCTTGGGCAGGAAACCAATGAATAAAAAAAAATCCTTTGGTCTTTGTCCCTGGGTAGCTTAAAACTTTTATTTGGTGACATTGAAAAATCACAGCAAATGCCCAGCCCAGACAGGGGAGTTGCTATTCACTTTAGCAATGTTCTATGACACTTTGATCTATTTCATTTTTTCAGCAGAATGAGGCTCTCACCTCAATCAGCAACCTTGTAACTACTGCTCTTGAATACAAACACAACCTGTTAGAAAATTAGGATTTGGAGGAAGAGTATGTGATTGTATCTGCATAAATAATATCACTATGCTGCTTTAGAAATTGGAAGAGTAGGTAGAGTTCTCTCAAATAGTTTTGGTAAGTTTGTTTACTGTGTCCTTTTTGAAGCATCAGCTTTACTCATCCAGGAACCATCCACAGAAGAGGCAGGTTGAGATTGAATAATGTATCTATTTTGACAATTCTATGAAAAATGTGTAATCCAAATTCTTTGATGATGTGACAATTGAGAAGTCTAGGTAGGGAATATGTTTGCTTTCTTAAAATTTTGGTTGCCAATAACTAATAATAATAATGTACCTTAAACCGTCCTTTAAATGATGAGCTGTGTACTTCTTAATGTGAAGCGTGAATGAGATGAAGTAATAAGAGTAAAATAAAACACTATTCGCACAATCGTTTTTTTTTTGGCTGCTTTGGGTCTTCGTTGCTGTGTGCAGGCTTTCTCTAGTTGCTGCGAGCAGGGGCTACTCTTCATTGCGGTGCATGGGCTTCTCATTGCCGTGGCTTCTCTTGTTGACGAACTTGGGCTCTAGGTTCGCGGGCTTCAGTAGTTGTGGCTTGCAGGCTCTAGAGCGCAGGCTCAGTAGCTGTGGTGCATGGGCTTAGTTGCTCCATGGCACGTGGGATCTTCCTGGACCAGGGCTTGAACCCGTGTCCCCTGCCTTGGCAGCCGGATTCTTAACCACTGCGCCACAAGGGGAGTCCAATTCTCACAATCTTAATTGATTCTCTGTGCATGTATGTGTGCAAGGTGCAAAATGCCTATATTGTGGTCTGTGTTGCTTATCTCTACCTCAAGGTTTCTTTGCGAATGACAGAATGATGCTTAAAGAACTGAATTCTCTAAATTTCAATAGGTTGTTCAAAAACAGCTGCAACACCAAGAAGAGAATGTATACACTTAACTTTGAGAGAATTGCAGATTTACTTTTCCATACAATGTTTTCCATGAAGGTGCTCAATAAATATTTGTCAACTGCTCAATTTGCCCAACATTAAAAAAACAAATTGTGAAGGCATGAAACAACTCTTAACCATTCCTGTGCTCACATCTATCTTTTCGTTTTACAATTCTTTCATTTTGCAATACTAAAATCTCTATCTGACATTTGCACATGTTTTCCTGTGAATTTTTGCAGATAGCACAGCAATGTTACTGTAGAATATTAGAGAAGGAAGGGAGATCGTAGAGTATGTAGTTTTCAAGTATGGCTTCTATCTGCTGGCTTTAATATCACCCAGGAAACTTGCTGGAGATGCAATTTCACAGGCCCTACACCAGACCCACAAAATCAGAGAATTTCAAAGGTGAACGCAACAACTGATGTTTTAACAAGTCCTCTGGATGATTCTGAGGCACACTGAAGTTTGAGAACCATTGATCATATCCAATCCTTTCGTTTTACAATAACAAAATGGTGACTGAGACTACCTCAGCCCTTTTATTCTGTGCTCTCTCCAGGCTTTCATATCACATATAGCTTCAAGTACTATCTATATGCTGCTGACTTCCAAACTGGAATGTCTAGACTTTTTTCCTAAGACACATATCCAACCGGTTGCTTGACACCTGTACTTGAGTGTCACAGGTACCTCAAATTTACAGGCACAAGCATTTTATCTTCTCCAGTGTTACATATCTCAGCAAATGTGCATGCTTTTGCCCAGCTGTTCAAACTAGAAACCTGGGAATCTTCTTTCATACCTTTCCCTCACCCTCCTTTATTCAATTCATCAAAATGTCAGTTCTAGTTCTGAAATAGCTCAAAATAATTCTTTCTTCATCTCTACGGCTACAAGCCCAGTGCAAGCCATCATCATTATCTCTTATCTCCTTCATCCCTTGTTCCTCTTTTGACCATTCCGGTGATTTCTAACGAGAGGAGCCAAAGCAATCTTTAAAAATTGGTCATGTCAGTTCTGTTTAATAGCTTTACATTGTACTTAGGATAAAATCCCAAATCCTTCAGATCGCTTGCAGAGAGACCCAGATCCAATGTCTCTGCCTAATGCATCTCCCAGTGCATTCCTTTTAATTCCTAAACATGGCAGGCTCTTTCCAGTGCTTTGACAAATATCATTCTTTCTGCCTTGAAAACTTTCCCGTGTACTCTCTACTCAGCCTCTTCCTACCATCTGACATCAGCTGAAATGTGTGGTCTTAATGCTGGCTGCAAATTACATTCACTTGGGTGAGTTTTTTTTTTTTTTTTTCCCACTACGTGGCCTCTCACCGTCGTGGCCTCTCCCACTCCGGACGCGCAGGCTCAGCGGCCATGACTCACGGGCCCAGCCGCTCCGCGGCATGTAGGATATTCCCGGACCGGGGCACGAGCCCGCGTCCCCCGCATCGGCAGGCGGACTTCCAGCCACTGCGCCACCAGGGAAGCCCACTTGGGTGAGATTTTATTAAATAATACTACCTGGACCTCAATCTCAGATTCAGTTCCTTTGATCTGGTATGGGGTCAAGCACTCGTTGATTTTAAAGCTCCTCCAGGTGATTTTAATGTGCAAAATTTAGAACTACTGGCTTAAATGTCACTTTCTCAGAGAAGCCTTCTCTGACTCACTTCCTTTTAGAATTCCTAATTGACTATACTTTTTGTTTATAGTATTTATTGCACATTATATGGTTGTATTTAATATTTGTCAGCCATGCTCAATTGTAAGCTTCAGGAGAGCAGAGGACCTGTCTCTTTCCTTCGCCTGTATTTCCAGCATTAAATAGTGTCTAGCTTAAGGTTGGTGGTCCATAAATTACTGGTGAATAAGTTACTAAATTAATTTATAAGGTTTTAAAACTAGTTTATGGTAGAACCCCATCTAAAACCAAGCTTCTATGACATTTCTGCTTGTATAATCTTAGAATGCAGAGGATCCAATGGTTTTTTAAATCTTACATGCCCACACTGGGACAGTTCTAATTTAGCAGCAGCCTCCTCTGGTGGAAGATGATGTGGGCTGTTAGTTCCACTCCTTTTAATAGCAACCCCACACCACATGGCTACATTCTGCTTCATTTCTGAACCCTAAATTCCATATTGGTCCTAATGTCTCCTGAGCATATCCTGGACTCTTCTAATAAAAGATGTACTATTGGATTTTTATGAGACTTAGATATGCTTTGACACAAATTTCAGTTCAAATTTTGTGATACAGAGAGCTATCAGGAAATAGTAGCTCTTTGGTAAAGAGGTGGTATTAGAAGATTTAGCTAGTTCATGTTCACATATGTACTATTTTCCTCTTTAATGTGCCACCTTATATTCTATTGTATTTCATTGATACATAGCTACAAGCAAAGAGTAAAAGAACATTCAGCCGGTCAGACAATACTCCCTTGGAAAGGTCAAATTCATACTTTTGAATAATAACCCGCTTTCCCCCAAAATAACATACCCAGTAGGCAATAGTGGTTTGGCAGATAAGCACTAATTATGGATATTGATTACTGTTCAAGGACTCATGGTGCTTCTTCTTTTTATTGTTTCTTTTTTTTTAAACATCATTATTGGAGTATAATTGCTTTATAATGTGGTGTTAGTTTCTGGTATATAACAAAGTGAATCAGCTATATGCATATGTATATCCCCATATCCCCTCCCTCTTGTGTCTCCCTCCCACTCTCCCTATCCCACCCCTCTAGGTGGTCACAAAGCACCGAGCTGATCTCCTAGTGCTATGCAGGTGCTTCCCACTAGCCATCTGTTTTACATTTGGTAGTGTATATATGTTAATGCTACTCTCTAACTTCGTCCCATGTTATCCTTCCCCCTCCCTTTGTCCTCAAGGCCACTCTCTACGTCTGCCTCTTTGTTCCTGTCCTGCCCATAGGTTTCTCAGAAGCTTTTTTTTTTTTTTTAGATTCCATATATATGTGTTAGCATACGGTATTTGTTTTACTCTTTCTGACTTAACCTCACTCTGTATGACAGACTCTTAGGTCCATCCATCTCACTACAAATAACTCAATTTTGTTTCTTTTTATGGCTGAGTAATATTCCATTGTATATATCAGCCACAACTTCTTTATCCATTCATCT
The DNA here is from genome assembly GCF_059928025.1 of Delphinapterus leucas. Lineage (NCBI taxonomy): Eukaryota > Metazoa > Chordata > Mammalia > Artiodactyla > Monodontidae > Delphinapterus > Delphinapterus leucas. The sequence goes on along the minus strand of NC_143132.1, from coordinate 57,616,831 downwards.
GTTGATGGACACTTAGGTTGCTTCCATGTCCTGGCTATTGTAAATAGTGCTGCGATGAACACTGTGGTACATGACTCTTTTTGAATTATGGTTCTCTCAGGGTATATGCCCAGTAGTGGGATTGCTGGGTCATATGGTAGTTCTATTTGTAGTTTTTCAAGGAACCTCCATACTGTTCTCCATAGTGGCTGTATCAATTTACATTCCAACCAACAGTGCAAGAGTATTCCCTTTTCTCCACACCCTCTCCAGCATTTATTGTTTGTAGATTTTTTGATGATGGCCTTTCTGACTGCTGTGAGGTGATATCTCATTGTAGTTTTGATTTGCATTTCTCTAATGATTAGTGATGTTGAGCATCCTTTCATGTGTTTGTTGGAAATTGGTATGTCTTCTTTGGAGAAATGTCTATTTAAGTCTTCTGCCCATTTTTGGACTGGGTTTTTTGGTTTTTTGATATTGAGCTGCATGAGCTGCTTGTATATTTTGGAGATTAATCCTTTGTCAGTTGCTTTGTTTGCAAATATTTTCTCCCATTCTGAGGGTTGTCTCTTTGTCTTGTTTCTGGTTTCCTTTGCTATGCAAAAGCTTTCAAGTTTCATTAGGTCCCATTTGTTTATGTTTGTTTTTATTTCCATTTCTCTAGGAGGTGGGTCAAAAAGGATCGTGCTGTGATTTATGTCATAGAGTGTTCTGCCTATGTTTTCCTCTAAGAGTTTGATAGTGTCTGACCTTACATTTAGGTCTTTAATCCATTTTGAGTTTTTTTTTTGTGTATGGTGTTAGGAAGTGTTCTAATTTCATTCTTTTACATGTAGCTGTCCAGTTTTCCAGGCACCACTTATTGAAAAGGCTGTCTTTTCTCCATTGTATACTCTTGCCTCCTTTATCAAAGATAAGGTGACCATATGTGCATTGGTTTATCTCTGGGCTTTCTATCCTATTCCATTGATCTATATTTCTCTTTCTGTGCCAGTACCATACTGTCTTGATTACTGCAGCTTTGTAGTATAGTCTGAAGCCAGGGAGCCTGATTCCTCCAGCTCCGTTTTTCTTTCTCAAGATTGCTTTGGCTCTTCGGGGTGTTTCGTGTTTCCATAAAAATTTTGAAATTTTTTGTTCTAGGTCTGTGAAAAATGCCATTGGTAGTTTGATAGGGATTGCATTGGACCTGTAGATTGCTTTGGATAGTATGGTCATTTTCACAGTGTTGATTCTTCCAACCCAAGAACATGGTATATCTCTCCATCTGTTTGTATCATCTTTAATTTATTTCAGCAGTGTCTTACAGCTTTCTTCACACACGTCTTTTGTCTCCTTAGGTAGGTCTATTCCTAGGTATTTTATTCTTTGTGTTGCAGTGGTAAATGGGAGTGGTTCCTTAATTTCTCTTTCATATTTTTCATCATTAGTGTATAGGAATGCCAGAGATTTCTGTGCATTAATTTTGTATCCAAATAGTCTACCAAATTCATTGATTAGCTCTAGTAGTTTTGTGGTAGCATCTTTAGGATTCTCTATGTATAGTATCATGTCATCTGCAAACAGTGACAGTTTTGCATCTTCTTTTCTGATTTGGACTCTTTATTTCTTTTACATCTCTTATCAATGTGGCTAAAAATTCCAAAACTGTGTTGAATAATAGTGGTGAGAGTGGGTAACCTTGTCTTATTCCTGATCTTAGAGGAAATGGTTTCATTTTTTCACCATTGAGGACGATGTTGGCTGTGGGTTTGTCATATATTGCCTTTATTATGTTGAGGTAGTTTCCTTCTATGCCTACTTTCTGGAGAGTTTTATCATAAATGGGTGTTGAATTTTGTCGAAAACTTTTTCTGTATCTATTGAGATGATCATATGATTTTCCTCCTTCAGTTTGTTAATATGATGTATCACATTGATTGCTTTGCATATATTGAAGAATCCTTGCATTCCTGGGATAAACCCCACTTGATCATGGTGTATGATCCTTTTAATGTGCTGTTGGACTCTGTATGCTAGTATTTTGTGGAGGGTTTTTGCATCTATGTTCATCAGTGATATTGGCCTATAGTTTTCTTTCTTTGTGACATCTTTGTCTGGGTTTGGTATCAGGGTGAGGATGGCCTCAGAGAATGAGTTTGGGAGTGTTCCTCCCTCGGCTATATTTTGGAAGAGTTTGAGAAGAATAGGTATTAGCTCTTCTCTAAATGTTTGATAGAATTTGCCTGTGAAGCCATTAGGTCCTGGGCTTTTGTTTGTTGGAAGATTTTTAGTCACAGCTTCAATTCCAGTGCTTGTGATTGGTCTGTTTATATTTTTTATTTCTTCCTGGTTCAGTCTCGGAAGGTTGTGTTTTTGTAACGATTTGTCCATTTCTTCCAGGTTGTCCATTTTATTGGCATATAGTTGCTTGTAGTAATCTCTCATGATCCTTTGTATTTCTGCAGTGTCAGTTGTTACTTCACCTTTTTATTTCTAATTCTGTTGATTTGAGTCTTCTCCCTTTTTTTCTTGATGAGTCCACCTAATGGTTTATCAATTTTGTTTTTCTTCTCAAAAATCCAGCTTTTAGTTTTACTGATCTTTGCTATTGTTTTCTTCATTTCTTTTTCATTTATTTCTGATCTGATCTTTATGATTTCTTTCCTTCTGCTAACTTTGGGGGTTTTTTTGGTTCTTTTTTCCCTAATTTTTGTTCTTTTTTCTCTAATTGCTTTAAGTATAAGGTTAGGTTGTTTATTTGAGATTTTTCTGTTTCTTGAGGTAGGATTGTATTGCTATAAACTTCCCTCTTAGAACTGCTTTTGCTGCATCTCATAGGTTTTGGGTTGTTGTGTTTTCATTGTCATTTGTTTCTAGGTAGTTTTTATTTCGTCTTTGGTTTCTTCAGTGATCTCTTGGTTATTTAGTAGCATATTGTTTAGCCTCCATGTGTTTGTATTTTTTACAGTTTTTTTCCTGTAATTGATATCTAGTCTCATAGCGTTGTGGTCAGAAAAGATACTTGATACAATTTCAATTTTCTTAAATTTACCAAGGCTTGATTTGTGACCCAAGATATGGTCTATCCTGGAGAGTGTTCCATGAGCACTTGAGAAGAAAGTGTATTCTGTTGTTTTTAGATGGAACGTCCTATAAATATCAATTAAGTCCTTCTTGTTTAATGTGTCATTTAAAGCTTGTGTTTCCTTATTTATTTTCATTTTGGATGATCTGTCCACTGGTGAAAGTGGGGTGTTAGAGTCCCCTACTATGATTGTGTTACTGTTGATTTACTCTTTTATGGCTGTTAGCATTTGCCTTATGTATTGAGGTGCTCCTATGTTGGGTGCATAAATATTTATAATTGTTATATCTTCTTCTTGGATTGATCCCTAGATCATTATGTAGTGTCCCTCTTAGTCTCTTGTAATAGTCTTTATTTTAAAGTCTGTTTTGTCTGATATGAGAATTGCTACTTCAGCTTTCTTTTGATTTCCATTTGCATGGAATATCTTTTTCCATCCCCTCACTTTCAGTTGGTATGTGTCCCTAAGTCTGAAGTAGGTCCCTTGTAGACAGCATATATATGGGTCTTGTTTTTGTATCCATTCAGCCAGTCTATGTCCTTTGGTTGGAGTATTTAATCCATATACATTTAAGGTAGTTATTGATACCTATGTTCATGTCTCTGAGACTGTCCTCAATTCTTTTCAGTATTTTTTGTTTATTCTGCTCTGCAGCAGTTATTTCTACTATTTTATCTTCCAGGTCACTTACCCGTTTGTCTGCTTCAGTTATTCTGTTATTGATTCCTTCTAGAGTATTTTTTTTTTTTTTTTTTTTTTTTTGCGGTACACGGGCCTCTCACTGCTGCGGCCTCCCCCGCCGTGGAGCACCGGCTCCCAATGCGCAGAGTATTTTTAATTTCAGTTATCGTGTTGTTCATCACTGTTTGTTTGCTCTTTAGTTCTTCTAGATCGTTGTTAAATGTTTCTTGTATTCTCTCCATTCTGTTTCCAAGATTTTGGATCATCTTTACTCTCATTACTCTGAATTCTTTTTCAGGTAGGTTGCCTATTTCGTCTTCATTTATTTGGTCTTGTAGGTTTTTACCTTGCTCCTTCGTCTGTAACATATTTTTCTGTTGTTTCTTTTTTTTTCTTTTTTGATTTGTGGGGCTGTATTCCTGTCTTACTGGTTGTTTGTCTTAGGTGTCCAGCACTGGAGTTTGCAGGCAGTTGGATAGGGCTGGGTCTGGGTCTTGGTGCTGAGATGAGGACCTCCAGGAGGCCTCACTCCAATTAATATTCCCTGGGGCCTGAGGTTCTGTGTTATTCCAGTGGTTTGGACTTGGAGTTCCCACCACAGGAGCTCAGGCCTGACCTCTGGCCTGGGAACCAGGATCCCACAAGCCAGTCACTGGGGGGTTTTCCACATCCCCTTAGGTGTCTGTGGTCCCTCACCAGTGCCTGGTAGGTGCCCTAGTTTTGCAGAGATGTGAAATCTGTGTCCTTCTAGTCTGCCATCTTGACTCTGCCCCTCCGTGGGACTTCTTTTTTACTGAGAAAGGAATCTAAAGTCAGTGACAAGCTCTGGGATATATTGTCAGCTTCTGTTGTGAAGACATTCCTACATAACATTATTTATTCATCTATCTGGGTTGTTCTTAAATCAGATTACAAAAATTTCTGGGACAGTCCTGATTTTAAACACTGTACCTTACTAGTGTCTTAAAACAGCAAAATGCCACAGGAATTCCCAAAATTTGGCAATAACAGTGGAATGACTCAAGTCAGAGGTTGAAGAGAAATGGAAAGTTCACAGAAACATATGCAGGAGATTTTATGTGCTTTACTAATCTTCCTCTCTTCGAAGACATCCCTAATGTTAATGCCAGGGCAGTTGCTGTGTCTGCCTGAGCAAGGCAAAGCTGAGTCACTGATTCAAGATGATAAGGATGACAAATATTTCCAAGTGTAATTGAAGACAGTTACTTGCCTACATTGCTAGCATTCTTTGAAGTGTGTTCAAAAGAAATTATATTTCATATTAATGTCAAAATGAATTTAAAAGTCAAGAAAATGTATACTTTTCCAGCAACTGGGTAAAAGGAATATCCAGTTAAAATAATAACCAGTAATCACAAGTGATATTGTGCACATTGTAGAAATGAGATATATATTGCTAGCATTGGGAATTTGATACGCCTTTATATACTCAGACAGACAAAGAAAAATCGATTTATTTTAGGCTCTATTAACTTACAAGTAGAAAAAGGGAGACTTTTATTTTGTAAATTCAAGGAGGGTTTTCTCACTTTTAAGGAAATAATCTTTTAAATAAACACGTTCTAAAATTATATTTTAGTGAGAGTTTGTGAGCAGAATAAGGTGAGTAGAAAGACTCTACAGAGCAGAGTTGGCTAAGAGGATATAAAGATGTTTGGCATAAGAGTATTAAGATTTGAAGCACATGCAAAGAAATTATGTGGGTTCATTGTCTCATTGTTATGTACAGATGCTATGAAAGAAAGGTTGTTTTCCTTAAAAAATAACTTTTGGACATCAGAAACAAAAGAGCTGCCAATTTTTTTAGGAGAAAAAACAATATATAAATTTTTACACACCAGACTAAAATTTTTACTAAATCTAATAAGATATTATCCATTTTACTAATAGTGAAATAACTAAAGTGACAACCTAAATTTAAGTGATTATTTAATTGAGTTTTGCGTTGCATTTCATATAATTTTATTTTTTCAGGAAAAAGTATTTAGTCATGTGATTGATACAATTTTATCATATGATCTTAAATATTAATTTAGCTATGGAAAATATTTTTTAACAATGTGTCTCAAATTTTGTCATGAAACAAAACATATAGATAATAAGTAACATGTGATAACTTTCTATTTTTACCCTCATTCTGGATTTCAGTAACTGAATTTCTTCACTTTGGAAGTGAGTCTTCTAACTGAGAGAACTTGTTTATCAGCTCTAGAAAATGGCTGTAGGGTTGAGATGTTCAGGACTTTGTGTCTAGAGGTACTTCCTAAGGACAAAGTATTGTGTTAAGTGTTGAGGCCTCCAGAAATGTCCAGAAAATTGTTCCTTCTGTGGAGAGGAATCTCACCTAATGTTGAAGGCAGTCATGAACACAATTAACCACATAATTAAGTCAAGTGATAGTTACTAATGTTGAGCAATAAATAAAGAACTTTGGAGACAAATACACAAATAAGACTCATTCTGACTGAGTCCCTGGCATCTGACTAAAAAAATAATCTTTCTATTCCCATGTTGTCTAGTACTATGTCTTGCACATAGCAGGTGTTCCATTATTGGGCTGATGTTAAGTCAGTGCATGTACTTGAGCCATCTTGCTGTGGGGCTGTGGTGGAGAAGGCCACTGGACTGTTTTCGAGAAAGGGGCCTACTAGTTTTAGTTTCACTCAGCTGACTGAATCTTAAAACAGCAAATTAAGCTTAAACATTCCCTTTAAGTTCAAATATTTTAAAAGAAGTTTTTACCTAATATTTTTCATCAACAGAGTAGGTGGATCTTGAAATGACATTATCTGGGAGGAACTGGGAAAACCATGTGCCTCAAAATATATTCCTCTTTTACTTACTTAAAATTCTATGACTGAAGGTTAATTTCTTTGTTAAAATCTCAACTCCTTTTGAATACAAATGTCCCTGAAGAGGGTCACACATCATTCTGTTATAACATCTGAATGTGAGTCAATTGGCTCCTTTTCAGACCACAGTTTTGTTAGTATAAATTCAATAAGACATGTCCAGGGAAGCTGCAAACGTTCACGGAAGGTAAGAGCACCTGGGCCAGTGTGAGACATTGAGAGGCAGACTCAGAAGAGGGGAGCAGGGTTTTGGAAGAGGAAAGAGGAGGCAGGTTTGCCAAACTTCACTAGGACTTGTCCTAACTGTGAGGTTTTGCACATGTTATGATTGTTTGATAAACCTAATCACTGCATTCTACAAACCTAAATCCTTCCAATTACTTTAACTTAAATTGAATTTAACTTAATTGAAAGAGAAATTACTGAATTGAAATCAATTGGACATTCTGCAGGTTTGGAGGCAGGTTAGGATCCTTTGTGAAGGTTGGACTCTGAAGCTGCTGGTTAATGACAAGTGCCGGGTCAAGCATTCATAGTCACACTGGGGGGGTCACATTATATAGAATAAGGTGATGCCCCAAAAGAACAAAGGTATAAACTACTTAAAATAGCCCACTCCTCCTATTTTTATCCCTTCTTTTTACGAATGGTAAGTCATACTATATTTGATACTGAGGATAAATAACAAAATTTATGTAACTAGTTAGCATTTATTAAACACCTACCTGTGGGAGGCTTGGTGGCAATACCTGTCATGCAGTGTCCTATTTGAACCTCACCAATGAGGCTCAAATCAAGTGACCTAGACTCACACAAAGAGTTAACATAAAACAGAAGCAGAATTTCAAAGCAGGACAAAGTCTGATTCAGACCTTTTAACCACTCTGCAATATCACCTTCAGAAAGGATTGGAAAGAAAGACAACTGTGACCCCGACTCTGCCTCAACCTCACTCCATCCTTGTGTTGGTCACTTACTCTCTGACAACCGCGTGAATCCAGGAGGCTGTATTACGTCAGCCCAACTGCTCTTCAATCTCAAGCATTCCATGCTTCTCTGTACCTTGGGGTCTGTTAGAGGTGGTAACGGGGTGGGCATTATCTCTGAGGGAACTTTATCTCTTACTTCATGATAAGCACATTTGGCAAATGAGAAGAATGAGCCATTTGCTCTCTTGCCCATGCAGAACTCAATGTTCGTGACCTGCGGGCCTCCCAGAGCCTGCTTTCTCTGCAGAGCCCCTTGGCTGTGAATCACAGGGCATGCCATTGCCGTATATGGATGGATCATTGGGCTGCACGAGTTAACTGGGATTACCAACGACCATAATGTTGGTGTTTTGACCCTCAGCCACTCGGCTTTGAAGCTGAAGGGCAGGGCACAGGAATACTTATGTGTCTTAAGTTGGTAATAATAGCATGCTTTTCTGATGACAAGGAATGCTGTGAATATCCTAGTTTATACTAGACATACTGTTGATATTTGATACGACATTAAGTTAAACTGTGGCTTGTCCATTTGTCTAAATTTTGTCACTTAAACTCCAAACATTTGTTATGAATAGACTTGGGGTGTGGTGGAAAAGTAATTAGGAATTGGACCTTTTACTTTTCTATCTCAAATCATACTTTTGTAGCCTTCTTAGATATTTTCAGGTGATTTTGCTTATCTTTGTTTACCCGTAGTTGTTAGATGAAAATAAATATTCATTTGACGTTGCTTTGTTTTGAAGTTACCATAGTCATAGGCTGATATCACTGCATGGATTTTTAGACCCATAGAATATTACTGCTCAAAGCAATCTCAGGGATCATTTAGCCTAATTCTTTTATCAGGACATTTCTCCCTATCCCTAGGAAAAAAGTGTATAGATTTTAGCATCAGAATTGCATTCAAATTCTTGCCTTGCCACTTAGTAGCAACCATGGGCAAGTCATTGGACCTCTCTTAGCCTAAGTATCCTCACCTGCAAAAACAGGGGTCAATTATACCTATCTTTACAGATCTGTGCAAAGTACAAACATATTATGTAGCTTAGCTGCAGAATATTAGCTCAATAGTTGTGTTTTCTGCCTTCTATTTTAACTCTACAATAATATGCTTTATTTTAATTTAATTTTAAACTAATTATATCATGAGACAATTAAATAGTTTTATATATATAGTACTTTCTTCTTTCCTTTATTCTGAGGATGTAAGAGTAATCATAAGATCAGATATGGGGGTCTATCTAGATGGAAAAAGAAACTTGTGGGAGAATAAAAGAGGAAATGCCTTATTTTAAATTTCCAGAGAGTAGAAATAGGGATAGTAAAGTAAAGGAGGGAGAATGAGTTTCTGAAAAATTCCTGGGGTGGAAATGGGTATGAATTTATATATAGACTGGAAGTATAATTTAAATAATACTATGAAGGGTAAAGATGTAAGATAAAATTCATGACAATAAAAAATGAAATCCTTTGATATGAATAGTATAAGCCTCCTAAAACTTTTTCATATTCTAAAAACCATGTAGGAAACAGAGGATGAAAGCCTGAACTGAACTTAAAACAGATTCATCAAACCCATTGTCTAGAATTAAGTGAAGAGGGTAAGTGGCAAATTTTTTCCCTTCCTGTGTCGTTTTCTGGAATAAAGACATAAATTGTCAGATTTAGAAACATGATTAAAACATGTTAAAGTATTAATTAATATTTCTACTTAAGGCACTATTAATCCATTATGCATTCATTCATGTATGCATGCATTATTGTATTCAACAAATATTTTTGAACATCTATTGGACAGTCTTCTGTGTGCTGGGAGATAGAAGTAAATAAAAACTGAAAATAACCCTGGTCTTTATGTGTTAACAACCTGGTAGGGAGAGAAAGGCAATCATTATACACATACACACACAGATATAAAATTATGAGGATGAATGATAAGTGCCACATAGAAACGGAAACTTAAAGCAGGGGAGAGAGATAGGGAGCAACAGCAAAGTAGAGGGCTACAGTTTTAAGCTGTTAGGTCAGGGAAGTCCTGTGGTTGAGTGCACCTTGCATTCTTGAAGGCAAGCTTAGAGGCCACTGTGCCTAGGGCAGAGCTGGTAGTGAGGGATTAAGTAGTCATGGGAGATGAGATCAAATAGGCAATAGGAACCACATAATGCAGGCCTGGTAGGGCATTGTAAGGATTTTGGCTTTTACGCAGAATATAGCAATCAATTTATAATATTTTTAAGAATGGCAGCAAAGAAAATTAATCCACCTAGTTGTCCCAGAAAACCCTCAGACCTGTTAACTTCATCTTTTTCTCCTTGTCTGCTTGCCTGATCCAACCACCTACCAAGGGCTGAGCTTCCCTTCTCTATCAGCCCTGACACTATCTTAGTCCCGGCCCTCATCTTCTGTCATCTGGACTCCAGCATTAACCTCTTAACTCCTTTCTCTGCCTCTGTATCTCTGTTATCTTGAATCCATCTTTCTTACTGCCAACTGATGTCTTTCAGAAACACTGATCTGTTTGTATTGTGCTGCTGATATATCCTTTGAAGTTTGCACTTTTCTAAAGTCTGGCCCTTTACCAGACTCTCGACAATCTAGCTTAGATGCACATTTCTAGTCTCAACTCTGGTGCTCCTCAGTGTGTACCATGCTCCTGAAGTATGTTCTGAGCTTTCACACTTGGGGCTTGTACATGCACATTCCTCTTCCTAGAATGCTTTTATGTTTTAAGTCTATCATACTCTTATTCAAGCTTGAGGCTCAATAACAATTCACCTTCTTTAGGAGCAGTTCCAAGCTTTTTCAGGTAGAACCAATGTATCTTTCTTCTGGTGCTCATTAAACTGTTCTTATGCTTTGTCATAGCATGTCTTACTCTTTAATTCCTTTTTACATATATTTCTTTCTGCCAGATAATAAGCTCCTGAAGCATAAAGACTATGTCTTATTCCCCACTGTATCCATATTACCTAAGGGCCATGCCTAGTACTTAGAGAATGCTCAATAATTTTTTATATATCAATAAATAGATAAATGTATTACTATATGAATGGGTATGTGTGGCTAGTTGGATATGACTATGTTAAAATAATTAATATGAGCAAAAGTAGTCAGAGAGGGTTATCAGATATCTGGTAAGTTTTGGGAAAATTAATTTCTTTTGATCAAATATTTTGGCCTTAGGGTTTTTTCTTTGATAAATTGGGAGGGTTGAATTGGATGGTCTTTAAGATCCCTTTCAGCTCTAAAACACTACTCATTCATTCATTCATAATTAGATGCCTTTTATGTGCAAAGCATATGGCTTCACCAAATCACGAACCATTCTTTTTATCCTATTTTGTATTTTGACCTAAATACTATGATGAAAACATAAATAAATGTATGGTATTTCTTTCCAGTCTGTCATAAGTTTATAAGATTAGAACATGTTTAGGTACAACCTAAATAAACAGCATTAAGGGAATTAAAGGCAGAAAATAGATACTAGAAATTTAAAATAGCATTTCATGTTGACTGACATCTTAATACCACTAAGACATGGAAAAAATCCATGTCATCCTTTCTACATAAGATAAAGGGATTTGGAAGAATATCTTGTTACTCTACATGCTGGAACATATCCATAGAATTGCTATAAAAACATTTCCATTTTCTAAAAGTTTTTTCATTTAACAGATGAGAAAATGCACTGATATCTATACTACTTGAACCTGGAATCTTATAGAGGGAAAGCAAGGAATGAAATTTATAATAGAATTGACTAACCTAAAAATAATCTCCTGAAATCTGTCAGTAGTTCCCCAAAAGTAGAATTTCTTTTTTAAACAAAGAATCCTGGCCTTGAAGACTGCTATTGACATAAAACAAAGGGGAACAAACTGGAAACATTTTCTAGGAGTGAATGGAAGTTGACATTATTTTCAGATTAAGAAATACTAATTATAGATTATTCTTTCTTTTCTCCTTCAACTCTCATTTTAATGCTATTTTATTCAAATTTATTAAACAGAAATATGCTATTATATAATGCCTATTAAAAATAATTTGGATCCAAATTAGGTATTCCATAAATCTGTCTTTATATTACTTGGTATCATACTGATGCTAACCAAGGGAGTGACCACTGTATGGTTGGCTATGGAGAATATGTCATCATGTGGGATTTTCTACAGCAGAAAGAATCATGTATAGAAAATGAGGCAAATTCTTGTATGTACCAGAAGGTTTCTGGTTTTTATGCTGCATCTTCTTGCCTCCAGGCCACAGCTTCTTGCATTCTAAATTAGTCCACAAATATTTCGTTACTGAGGGCCTTTATAATTCACACCAACTTTCATGGATACCAATATTAATATATATTTTTTTAATCAAACTACATTAAAAGAATAATAATTCATTTTCTCCTTCTTTCAAACTAAGCAATCATATGGTCTTTCCTCTATTTTTCTGAGCCTATCTGGACAACGTTTCTACTCACTCACTGTCATCTCCACTGTCCTTTCTCTTCTTTGAGCTTGCTGAACTTGTTCCTGCCTCAAAATCTTTCCTCTTGCTATAACTTATGCCTGAAATATTCTTCATCTAGATTAGTTATTCTCAACTGGGGGTGATTTTGCCCCCAAGGGGACATTTGGCAATGTCTGTAGACGTTTTTTTCATCATCAAAATCTGAGGTGGGGGGTGCTACTGACATCTGGTGGGTAGACACTGGGGATCCTGCTAAACATCCTGCAGTACACAGGACAACCTTCTTCTCTTTCTTATTTGGCTCCAAACCTCAACATTTACAAGGTTGAGAAACCCATCCTTAGATTTTCTCATAACTAATTCTTTATAATCATTTAGAAAGCATTCAGGTTGTAGTTCACACAACACCTATCCAGAAGGGGCTTTCTCTAACTATCCAGAGTAAATGGTTCTGCCCCTCCTATCACCTGATCACTCTTTGTTCCACTAACTTGTTCTTATAGCACTTAGTTTTTCCAAGATTAAAATTTAATATAATGGTTGTTAAATATAAGTTTTATAGATAAGGGCTTTATCTCATTCACAATTATATCACTTCTTACGGGAGTGACTGGCACAAAGTTGACAGTATTTTTGAATGACTATTGGAAGACAGATAAGATCAGTAGGTCATAGTTAAGCGTTATACATACTTAATTCATAAAATTTCAGCTCAAAGGGAAAAGAAAGTTCTTCCAGCTCTCTCATGAAACATGATGGCAGAAAAGGTGTGCTTTCTTCAAGCTTAAAACATCTTGAAGAAGTTATGCTTTTAGTAATGGTAGAATAGATTATATTGGACTATCCTCACAAATAATAATTATAATCTTTGGACAAAATAATGAAAGCAAACAAACACATGCATACACAACTATTCAAAGGCAATAGAGAGTGACAAGACAAAACAAAAACACAACAGAAAAAGAAACTGTGGCAGACACTGAACTGGGTCAGTTTGACTTTTATTTGGTTTTTCACCTGAGGATATTCCCCAGTCCAACTTAGTAGAAACAGATGAGCTGAACCGGATGTTGGAATTAGAAGACTAAGACTTTAAAAGCAGCTTTTGTAAATACGATAGGGGTGTAAAGGAAATCATGGTCTTAATGAATGATCAGATAAGGAATTTCAGCCTAAAACAGAATCAAATGGAAATTCTAAAATTTAAGAATGCAATATTTAAAATGGAAAAATTTACTGGATGGGGTTAACAGCTGATTGAGGTGGCAGAAGCGATGTTCAGTGAACTTAAAAAGAGATCAATAGAAATTATACAATCTGAAGAGAAAAGAGAAAAACAGATCCCCAATAATCTTACAATAATATATTTTCATTTCTCCCCTCTTGGTCTATAAGCTTGGTCTCATATATTTTATTTCTCTTTATGCTATCATCCTGATGTTGTATGGTTATTTTTCTTTGGTTAGCTTTTAAAATAGTCAATTATATTTTAAATGTCTTTAAATAACAAGAGAAATGTATGTTTACACACAGAGTTATCATTTCTAGTGTTTTCCATTACTTTGCATGATTCATATTTCTCCATCTTGGATCATTTTCCTTCTTCATGGAAGATTCCTTTAAAATTTTTTGTCTTATAGGTCTGCTGGTGATGTATTCTTTCAGTGTTTGTATGTCTGGAAAATCTTGATTTTGCCTTCGTATTTCATAGACTTTACTTTTTAGAACAGTTTTAAACTTATAGAAAAATTAAAAGATATTATAGAGAGTTCCCATGGATCTCACATCCAATTTTTTCTATTATTAATATTTTACCTTAGCTTGGTGCATTTGCTATAACTGATGAACCAATACTGATATGTTTTCATTAACTAAAGTTTATTCAGATTTTCTTAGTTTTTATCTAATGCTCATCTTTGTTCCAGTATCTCATCCATTATACCACAATACATTTAGTTGTCATGTCTCATTAGACTCTCTTAGCTGTGATTCTCAGACTTTCATTATTTTGCTGACTTTAATAATGTTGAGGGGTACTGGTCAGGTATTTTGTAGAATACCTGTCTATTGGAATTTGCTTGGTGTGTGTGTATGTGTGTGTGAATTTCATGGTTAGACTGTAGCATCTATGCTTGAAAGGCGTTTTCACTGGATATAGACTTCTAGATTGACAGTTTTTTTTTTTTAAGTGTTATTCCTCTCTATGTATTGTGTCGTTTTTCTCAGGCTGATTTTAATATTTTCTCTTTGTCATTTTTTGAGCAATTTGTTTAATATGTGACTTAGTGTAGTTATTTTCATGTTTCTTTTGTTTTAGGTTCATTGAGCTTCTTAGACTGGTGAATTTATATATTGGGTTGGCCAAAAAATGCCTTCAGTTTTTAAGTAAAAATAAAAGACACATTTTTTATTTTCACCAAGAACTTTATTAAACAACGTATTCACCCTTTTGTTCCACTACCTTCTGCCATTTTCAGGCAACATCGTAACTCCATCTTCCCAAAACTTTGTATTTTTTTGAGCAAAGAACTGTTCCAGGTGCGTTTTACAGCCATTCAGGGAATTGAAATTTTTCCCATTAAGAGGATTTAATAAAAACCTCAATAAATGGAAATCCAAAGGTGCAATGTCTGGTGAATATGGCGGATGAATCAGAACTTCCCAGCCAAGCTGTAGCAGTTTTTGCCTGGTCATCAAATAAACATGTGGTCTTGTGGTATCCTGATGGAAGATTATGTGTTTTCTGTTGACTTATTACGGTTGCTTTTCATCAAGTGCTGCTTTCAGTTGGTCTAAATGGGGGCAGTACTTGTTGGAATTAATTGTTTGGTTTTCCAGAGGGAGCTCATACAAGAGGACTCCTTTCCAATCCCACTATATACACAACATCACCTTCTTTGGATGAAGATCAGCCTTTGGTGTGGTTGTTCATTTCGCTTGCCCCACAATCTCTTCCATTCCACATTATTGTACAATATCTACTTTTTACTACCTGTCACAATTTGTTTTAAAAATGGAATGTTTTCATTACATTTAAGTAGAGAATCACATGCGGAAATACAGTCAAGAAGGTTTTTTTCGCTTAACTTATGTGGAACCCCAACATCAAAGCGCTGAACATAACCCAGCTAGTGCAAATGATTTTCAATGCTTGATTTGGATATTCTGAGTATGCTGGCTATCTCCCAGGTGGTATAACGTTGATGGTTCTCAATTAATGTCTCGATTTGACCCCTATGAACTTTAACTGGTCTACCCGACTGTGAAGCATTGTCCAGTGAGAAATCTCCAGCATGAAACTTCACAAACCGCTTTTGACACATTCAGTCAGTCACAGCAACGTCTCCATACACTGCACAAATCTTTTTTCTTGCATTTCAGTTGAGTTGTTACCTCATTTGAAATAATATGTTGAAAATGTTGCTGTTTTTCTTCCATCTTCAATAATAAAATGGCTACACAAAAATTCACCAATTTTGGTAAGTCTTTTTTTAAATGCACGCTGATATGACAGCTGCCACATACAGTCTAACAAAATTGTTTCAAATGAAATTAAAGACAACTAAGTGCTACTAGAGCCATCTTATGGAAAAAATGGAACGAAACTTTTGGCCAACCCAATATTTGGAAAAATTTTTGCCACTATTTCTACACGTATTTTTTCTCCCCTCCTCTCTCTTCTTTCTTTTTGGTACTCAAATTACACTTGTACTAGGCTGCTGGAATTTGTCCCACATCTCACTGATATTCTGTTCTATCATATTTGGAATCATTTTTCACTGTGTTTTCTTTTAGATAACGTCTATTTTTATGTCTTCAAGTTTATTAATCTTTCTCATATAATATATAATCTGCTTTTAATCCTATCCAGTTTATTTTCATTTTAGACACTGTAGTTTTCACCCCAAGAAGTTAGATTTGGGTCATTTAATATCTTCTATGTTTCTACTTATCATGCTTAGTCTTTCCTCTAGCTTTTTGAACCAATAGAATACAGTTGTAAGAACTGTTTTAATATCCTTCTCTGGTAATTCTAATGTCAATGTCAGTTCTGGTTTGGTTTTGATTGAACTTTCTTCTCATTATGGCTTACATTTTTCTGTTTCTCTGTATGTCATGTAACTTTTTAAAAAATTTTTTTCATTTTATTTAATTTATTTTTTTATACAGCAGGTTCTTATTAGTCATCTATTTTATACACATCAGTGTATACATGTCATGTAACTTTTGATGAGATACTAGACATTGTGAATTTTACCTTGTTGGATGCTGAATATTTTTGTCTTCATAAGTTCATATTTTTGTCTTCAAGTTCCATGTTCTTGAACTTTGTTCTGGGGTGCAGTTAAATTACTTGGAAGCAGGTTGATACTTTTGATTCTTACTTTTAAAATTTGTAAGTGGACCAGGACAGCATTCAATATAGAGCTAATTATTTCTCACTACTGAAGCAAGAGCCTACTCTACCTAATGTCCCCATGAAGGTTTTACAGTCTGGTTAGTGGGAAGAGGCATTCCGTCATTCCTATGTAGCTTCTGAGGACTGTTCTGTTTTATCCTTTTGGAAAATTTTCTCCAGCTTTATGTTAGTTTCCTTACATGCATGCACTGATCAGTACTTTGAGAAAAAATTATAAATTAGAATTTATCCAATTTAGAAATATATGCTCATCCAAAGGCACATTTAAACAAATAAACAATCCATACACTGGGAAAAATATTTTCTAAACCCATATTTCAAAGAGGACCTATATCTAGCATACATAATAAAATTACTATGATGCAATTATAAGACAATCCAATAGACGATAAGCAAAAGACTTGAACAGATGCTTCAAAAAGGAAGGTAAATGAATGGACATAAGCACCTGAAGTGTGATCAACATCATTAGCCCTTATGGAAATGAAGATTGGAACCACATGAGATAATTCTACACAGACACTCTAGTGGCTAAAATTAAAAGAACTGACAATACAAAATGCTGGTGAGAATTTAGATGAGATAGAATTTGGTGAGAAAATAGATAGAACTAATGGAACTATCATTTGGGAGAGTACAATGTTACCATCATTTTGGCAAAAATGTTTGGCAATTTCTTATGAAGTTAAATGTATACCTACTCTATGACTTAGCAATTTATTTTAAAGCTATTTCTCCAAGACAAACTAAAGTATATTTCCAAAATAAGACTTGTACATGAACATTCATAGCAGCTTTATTCATAAAAGCCCCAAAATGGAAATGATCCAAATACTTATTAAAAGAATTGATAAACAAATTGTAGTATAACAATTGTAGTATAACCATACGATGGAATACTACTCAGGAATAAACTGCTGATATAAACTACCACATGTATGAATCTTACAGAAATGCTGAACAAGACAAGCTGGAAACAAATATGTGATATATTAGCACACATATATTGTGTGATTCCTTTTATGTGAAGTTCTAGAATAGGAAAACTAATTTATGGTAAATAAAAGCAGAGAAGTGCTTGCTCTGGGAATGGGGGATTACAAGGGATCTTTCTGAGTTGATGAAAACATTTTGTCTGTTGATAGGGTATAGGGTTACATGAATATATGCATTTGTCAAAACTCATCAAATTATATACTTAAGATTTATGAATTTCATCATATATAAATTTTACCTAGCCTCGTACACTGTTATGCAAATACACAATTATAATTAGTAGGCTTCATTTTTGCATCGCTGTGGTTTAACAACTCTGTAACCATTTTGTGTAAATTCTAGGATTAAGCGAATGAGTAAAAGCAGTGGGAATAATAATGGCAGCCAGATTTTGTGCAGTTAATAACAGATTTACAAAAGTTAAAAGAGGTAACACTTGAATGTATCCTATGGCTTTGGATTGGAATTGGTGATATTAGTATGAATTCATAATTTTGAATAAATATGTGTATATTTATAATATTTTATAATTATATATATTTATTTTTCTAGCATTGTCCACTGCTGAGAGAGCCTAGAAACAATGATACACCAGTAACAGTGAACACACTAGGGTCAAATACTTGTTTCTTCATATAACTCTCCATTAACAGGAACCAGGGCTCCTGGGAGAAATGACTTATTCTGGGGCTGGGATACAAAAAGTACAAGAAAAGTCTGGAATGTCTGTGTGCCAGAAAGTGAGGAAATGATAAAAAGAATTGTGGAGGTATATTAAAAGAACACATAACTTCTCTTGAAGGGAGACCCACTAACCAAACTTGGAAAAATTTGAGCATTAAAATCAATAATGATAGTAATGGACTATAGCCCATTAAATAAAATAAGAATGCATAAGTTCATATTAACATAAATAAGTAATTGAATAAATAAAAGGGGATGAAGAGAAAGCTCTTTCTGACTCTTGAATGGCACTTAATAAATGTGGAAGGAATGATGAAGTTAGAAATCATCAGTGGATACTAAAACTAGTGAGGGGAAGTCTGATCAGAATAATGATGATCAGAATAATTATCTCCCCACAAATTATTAATTACAAAGAAAAAATAGTAACTTGGGGGGAAGAAATCTGGCATGTACTATTTTTTTTTTTAAATTGAAGTATAGTTGATTTAGAATGTTGTGTTAGTTTCAGGTGTATAGCAAAGTGATTCAGAGATATACATATATATATATTATTTTTCAGATTCTTTTCCATTATAGACTATTACAAGATATTGAATATAGTTCCCTGTGCTATATGGTAGGTCCTTGTTTTTTATCTATTTTATGTATATAATGATGTATAGCTGTTAATCCCAAACTCCTAATTTATCGTTCCCTTCCCCCCCTTTCCCCTTTGGTGACCGTAAGTTTGCTTTCTATGTCTGTGATTTTATTTCTGTTTTGTAAATAAATTCATTTGTACCATTTTTTTAGATTCCACATATAAGTGATATCATATAATATTTATCTTTCTCTGTCTGGCTTACTTCACTGAGTATTATAATCTCTAGGTCCATCCATGTTGCTGCAAATGACATTATTTCATTCTTTTATATGGCTGAGTAATATTTCATTGTATATATGTACCATATCTTCTTTATCCATTCATCTGTTGATGGACACTTAGGTTGCTTCCATGTCTTGGCTATTGTAAATAGTGCTGCTATGAACATTGGGGTGCATGTTGGCAGATATCATCTTAACTAAGTGATTAAAACTGTGTGTTCAATATTGGAACAAAAATATTTCATATGCCTTCTGAAATGATACACTAAGGAAGACATAACAACATTTCTCTTTTATTCCTGCCCAAGATATCTGACCTGAATCTAATCATGAATAAACATCAAACAAACCAAATTGAGAGACATTCAACAAAAATATATATTTTTTTCATTTTCAAAATAGAAAGCTTGAAAACTTTCTCAGATTAAAGGCGATAAAAGAGAAACAAATGCAATGTATGATCCTGAATTGTATTATGGACCAGAAAAAGAAAAGTTGTAAAAGATATTATTGAAACAGTTGTTGAAAGTTGAATGTGGACTGTGGATTAGAAGGTAGTATTGTACGAATGTTAAATTTCCTGATTTTGATCATTATACTATGGCTATGCAAGAGAATATCCAAAGCTATACAGACCTGAGGTATACAGGGGCAAGGGGACATTATATCTCCAACTTACTCTCAGATGGTTCAGAATGATAGAGCAAATGAGACAAAATGTAAACCATTGGTAAACCTAGGCAAAAGGTGCACAGAAGTTTCTTCTAACTTTTCTGTATGTTTGATATTTTGTCAAAATAAAACAATTATAAAAAGATTTATAATGTAGGTTCAGGATTCCTGATTGGGAAGCATTGGTCTGGTTTGTATATGGGACAGCTCAAGTCCCTACTCAGAGTTTCTTGACTTCCAGTGCTATCATATTTCCCAATGGACACCTGCAATATTCTTTTCTCAGAGAGATATTTAGGTCAATCATTTTAAAACCTTTCCTGGAATGTTGAGTAGAGTGTGAAGATTATTTTTTCTGAGATAATGGAAACATTCTATATATTGACAGGGGCAAGGCCTTCTTTCAAGTGTTTTTGCGTATATTGTTTCCCCTCATCCTCACAACAATTTAGGATTTGGGTTTTGTAATCACTATTTTAATCATCAGACAACTGCAACTTGTTCAAAGGACTTGGTTAGTAAGAAGCAGAGTCATAATTTGAAATCTGGTTTATTTAAAGACAAAATCCTAGCCCTCATCCCAAATGACACGTTCCTTCCCTGACCTCAGGTCTGACTTCTCACACTGAACTGTAATCATTAGTCTCTTTTCCCTCCAGGGAGGGAGCTTGGAGCAAGAGGGTTTCTCTTACTTTCTAACTTTTCTTTTCCTTTGTCTCCAGAACCCAGGACATTGCTTTGCCCATGACAGCTTAGTCAATATATGTAGTCTAAATAACATTTTTAAGCCCCTCAAAGGCAAAGATTCTGTCATAAATATATACTTTATAGCACCCATTCCACCCAGTATTATGCTAGAAATATAGTGTCCTTAATTACATTAATGGTAAGTTGGATAGGTGAAACTGGTGAAATTTGTGAAACTAATCAGGTGTAAAAGGAGCTTTTCTTTGTAGTATAATTTTGCTTATTAAAGAAAATGCAGTGTTTATTTCACATAGTTATTCATTCATTTCAAAGACTATGATAAGCTCCTATTGAAGAGTCTTCATTGGGTCTGCTTTATTTCCATCAGTTATTATGTAGTGGACCCCTTAGCTGATTCTTCATTTGACTTTTAGTGATTTATTCATTCATGCAGGCCCTAGTATGGTAGACAGGGTACAACGGACATTTCCACTAGTCTTCACAGCACATACCACTACGTTTTTTGCACAGTGGTATAACTTTCCTTCTGCTGGTAAGATTTGGTGTTGATATTCTCCCTGTGAATCAAGACTCTTAGCACATCTGTACACAACATGCAGCAATGCAGAGGTGTCAAAACCCAGCCCAACACTTGACAAGTAGAGTGTTATTAGCATTGGTAATAAGACTACCTGAGTTTGTCTGCAGAGGTCCCTCAGCTTGGGATCATTCACATTCACTGCACACAACGTTCAAACCAAGCTCTTAAATGAGGCAGCTTTAGGGAAGACAGTAGAAACCCTGACAATAGGCTGAAATATTTGGGTAGAAATCCATTCATTCTAATTAAGAGAACCTCTCAGACCTGCCTTCTGGCAATTAACACAGTTGTGTGTGGTCCTATTATTTGAACTGACAACAGTAGTCTTAGGCTCTACAGGCTCAGGGAGCCCTCCCTCTCTCTGGAGCTCCAGAGATCAGCTCTCCTCTTGGTAAACAGATTCTCTTTGACTTGCAACAGCAAACACTTTGAACATTTGCATTTCACTCATTACTTGTGCTGCTACAGGCTGAGCATGACCCTGTTATAGAAACAAATCCAGCTGAAAACCACACAATGGCATTGGTTATATAACTATTAGACTTCCTTGAAATATACTTCTTAGGACCAAAAGAAAGAAATGGGATCTTTGCACCATGGGATTAGCTTGGTCTGGTCTCATTTTTCATTTCTCATAGTAAAACCACTTTCTCCTTAAACCTAAATTATAAGAACTCAGCTCTTGTCCATAGTAAGAAGTCATCAGAAAGAATGTCAAACTTTGTATTAGAAAGCATGGTGGGAATTTACAACAGTTTTTAATGCAATTTTTTCCCTTGACAGTTATTATCTTGACAGATGAAGATTAGGGTGTTTAAGAGTGGTAGGCAACTAGATTTTTTATGTGTGGAATAAAAGAAATCTTAAATTGAGTTTCAAAATCTCAAATGGCGCCCTTCCTTTGATCTGTCACATTGTGTTACCTTCCATCACATTATTGCACAACTCCTCAAATATAAAGGAGCCAACTGTTTCTTTTTCCAGGTCATATACTAACTTAGAAATTTGGTGTGAAGTAATGATGAATAATGGATGAATCAGCTTTCTGAATTGGAGTCCCAGATTCTGAGGGACTTGGGAAATCTTCAAAGCCAGGTGGGATATCTGAACTTGAATGCCAGGGAGAGACCCACCTGAAGGAACCATTAGCTTCTCTACCTGCCTGGCTCTCTACTCACTGCCAGATGGAGTTTGCTTCACTTAGTTTTGAGAACAAGTCATATTGTCACATGAGAAAATGGAGAAATATTTGGTTCTAAATTCTATTTGTATCTAGAAATCCTGCTTTCTTAAATTAACTGCTAATACACAGAACTCTGGCATAAGTTTAGAAAGTACACCATATTGCTTTCAGGAGTCTTTGCTTTGCCAATAAGATCAACCAAAATCTATTTCTGCTTTGCATGCTTGATGTTTGTGTGGGCTTCACATTCTTTTTAGATAAATTTGTCTATTTCTTTGATGAACAAATGACACTGAATTAAGATTTTTTTCTTCAGAAGACTTGCAGTAGTGCAAGGGAGTTGCATCAATACTAAATATTCATTTGGAGTATAGAGTATAGGATGATTGAAGTTTGAGCTTTTAAAAATTCCCCCTGAAAAGATATCAGGTAATTTAGATATTCCCAGCTAATCATAATGTTTTACTGCTTCTCTAAATTTTCTCCATCTGTATTCCTTCTGGAAAAGGCATTCCATGGTAGCCTCCTGGATGCAATGGAAAAATAGAGTGATAGTATTATTAGAAGATTTGAAACTGGTTACATTACCAACTAAGGGTAATGAAGAGTGGCTTCAAATTATCCTGCTGTGGGGCTTCTCTTAATTTTCTTAAGCCTTGTGTTGTCAGAGTTTTTAATCTATTAAAATATAGATGATGTTTTATTAGATTTATAGATGACCCAAAGATGGGAATGATAGTGAATATGCTAGATGAGGGAATCAGGACCAAAAGGATCTTCACAGGCTGAAATAAAGGCTGAGTCTGTCAAAATGAACAAATTTGAGCTCTTGCTTTTGGGCCCAAAGATAGCTTCACAATGCCTAATGTAGGAGATGTTTCTTTAGCAGAGTAAAGAAGGGATCTTGCATCACAGTAAGTGCAGTGTGAGGCAGCAATGTGATGTGGCTACACAATAATATTGTAATTTTAGATATGTTGCTAGATGCACAGTACAAAGATGAAGAAAGTGACAGTGTGTTCCTGTTGGTTCAAAACCTGGGGAGTTCCTGTGGTGGTATCTGAAACTACTCCTCCACTACATGTACACAAGGAGAGGAAAAAGAAAGAGGCAGCCTACTCCAGATTAGTTGGCAGTAAGTTTAATAAGCAAGGAAACGTACATACGGGGGCTTGTCTTGGGAAGCCAGGAGAGAGTAGATCTCTGCACCCATCTGCCAAAATGTTGAACATTTATATAGAGGCCTTAATAGTGTTCAGTCATGTATCCAGTCCAGATGGTCCCAACCACACATTGCTCTCTCTAGGTGCATCCTTGAAAATGGCTCTGGCTGTAAGAACAGTGGGCAGGAGATTCCAAGGACAGAATTGGGGGTGAGGAGACTCTGATTGCCTGGGTCCAGGTTATTAGGGGTCAGCTGGCCTTCGCATCCTCTTGATGACCTCTTCCAGCAGTTCTCTTGGTATATTATTGGACTTCACAATTTGTAAGACAAAGACAAGCTATAGTGTGATAAGCAGCAAGCGACATGGTATCTCACATGGGAGAGTCAAAGCTGTAAGAGAGCTTTAACCAGGCGATAAGAAGCTTCAAATTGATTTGATGCCAATATTTGTAAGAAATGTCAAATGGAAGAAGAATTAGACCTTCTTTTTTTTTTTTTTGGCGGTACGCGGGCCTCTCACTGTTGTGGCCTCTCCCGTTGTGGAGCACAGCCTTCGGATGCGCAAGCTCAGCGGCCATGGCTCACGGGCCCAGCCGCTCCGCAGCAAGTGGGATCTTCCCGGACCAGGTCACGAACCCGTGTCCCCTGCATCGGAAGGCGGACTCTCAACCACTGCACCACCAGGGAAGCCCAGGATCAGACCTTCTTGAGATGACTTCAGTGAGTTGAACTAGGAGTAATGGGCAAAAGTTAGGGGGAGATGGACTTATGTAACTTAGAATAATAAGGGGCTTTCTAATCGGGGTGGCAAAAGATGAACAGGCCACCTTGCTGGAAACATTCAAACCAAAGCTAAGTGCTTACTTTGAAGAAACCTTATAGGGAGAATTCAGATGGCAGTTGAATTTGATAGCTGGTTGTGGCTATTTTTTCCCTGAAATTCCTCACTATTCATCTTATAATGATAGTATGCCCAAGTGAACAAACCTCGTGAATTTGAACTTTGGTGAGAAATTACTGTCCATTATACATAAGAAACAGTTATGCTATAGAGGTGATAGAACAGTAATCCCAGCAAGTCCCTGCTTTTGGAAATTTTTAAGCATAGGAAAGATAATTACTATCTTGACTTAGAAACTTTCGTGGTTACAGACTGACATCTGAAGCAGTTAGTCTCTTGAACCATCTATGGTTATTTGTGTACCAGGGATCTGTATCCTCTCTTTAAAGTTGTTGTTGGTCAGACCTTTTTCTACAAGTCTTTAACCTCAGTCAACCTTGTATACTTTCACTTTGTGACATGGAATGGGCTTCTCATTCCAACCTCTGGCTCATGCCAGGCAGAGAAGAAAAGTCTGGTCTATAATTGTTTGCTTCCTCCTCGTGCGTTGCTCCCCATGCCCTCTTATCTTGAATGGCTTCAAGGATGTGAGTTAGAACATATGATTTGATACTTACTAGTATTATAAGTTCTATCTGTTAGAAAAAGATATTCATAACTCTAATATTAAGATTCTTTGACATATGGTGAGAAGAAAATAGTGATGAAATTATTCCGAGAGCGTAGACAACCAATTTGAATTAAAGTTATATGATTTTGGCTCCTTTGATGTGTACATTTGGGGAGAAGAGACAGGAGGATACAGAATCAAGGTCAGGGAGGATCACAGTAATGTTCACTGGCAGTTAGCCAGAATTTACTGATCATCAGAGTTACCTGGGGATTAAAAATTCTCTGGGAAAGTTTCTGATTCAGTAGCTTTGGAACGGGGCTGAGGAAGCTGTGTTTTTAACAAGTATCACTGGGGGCTCTTATGATCAGACAAGGAGGATGCTATTCTAGACAATTTCAACTTACAGTTCAAGCAGGGTAGAAAACTATAGATGGGAAGGATGCTATAATAGACCAACCTGGTATACAAGTTAAAAAAGACATCACCGTTTTCCAAAAAGATATCCAGAATTGACCTGCTCATTTATGCAAGTGGCACTACCTAAAAACTTTATGTTTAAGTCTTTAAATCATGAATTATTGAATTGACTCATGTATCCTACTTCTGCCAGAACGTTTCTTTCCATCTGCATTTTGGAAAGAGTCTCAGGTAAGCTATTTGCCATGCATGAATCCATCTTGTTACTTTCAACACAAATAAGTTTTTGTTTTTTCAAGTAACAATCAAGCCACTAGCAGATGATTTAATGAGCAAAATGTGCCTTCTCCTTGTGAAGGGAAACAAAGGGCATGATCAGCTGCTAACGGTGATGAGTGGGAGGAGATTTAGTCAGTTCTTTCTCCTCTGCTCTTGCCAACTATTTCTCAGGTCCTTGTTCCTTCCTTTCCCTTATTTTTCATAGACTGGCCATTTGGTGCTTTTCCTTCTTAATTCACATCCTCCTTTATGGGCACAGTTATAACACTCAACTGTGCTTGAGTTGGCTGCTAAGTCTTTTTCCCTTCAGAATAAAATCTGAGACAAAAACTTGAAAGGATACATTATAAAAACTATATTTTGATGAATGCAAATTATGTTCCTCTCTTTCTTTTTCTCACAAAAATACCCATAACCTTTATGAAACAGACTTTCTTGAGTATCTTTTTTAAATGCATAGGTACGACTTCCAGAGCAAGTAGAAATGTTATAAACTCTGGATGACCGTGAACTTTCCACCAACAATTGTTCAGTTCTCAGGAGTCTTTGCTGTTCAGCAAATGAAGAAAGGATCTCAATGACTACTGTAAATTGAAGGGTTGACAATAGAGAAGAGATCTAGACATGAATGTTAATTTCCTTCTTTTCCCCTACTTTTAAGGAGGAAATATTCAAAAGAATAGGCTGAAGAGATGATGAGATTAAATAGGGTGGTTTATACTGAGAAATGATACAAAGATGAATCATGGGAAATACTTCTGGTAAATTCCCTACTATTTGAATTGAAGTTCACATCACTTAAAGTGGCACTTAGAGTTTGGGACTCCTCTGTGCTCTTCCTGACTGTGACATTGCATGCAAAAGACATTTATTATTTTTCTCTTGCTATCTACATTGGTATTCCTTGTGTTTGAGGACAGAAACTGGCAATATTTTTTAAGATTATTTGAAGGTCAAAAACAACTTGAATCCAGCTCTATGAGTCACATTATTTTATAAAATTCTTCCTGTTAAAACTTCTGTTTCTCACCATTTGAAAACGTCCTTTAAATGATTTTCACGCTGTGTAATATTGAGTCATGTCAAACTGAATATTTCCCTGCAAAAATTTGGTAGCATTGTTTCAAGAAGTCTTGTTGTATTACTTTCCAATAATGACTTTAAATAATGACTTTAAAAAATTCATTGTATTTGATGGCATTGTTTTTAAAAAATCTTATTGATATATAAAGCTTTTATATTATTTTCTTCTAGAAATTCTCATCTTTCAGTTAATATTTATATTAGTGTTTGCTATTTAATATCCCTTTATGCTTTACAAATCAAACATATGGATATTATAAATGTAATCTTATTAATATGTTTATATTTGTAAATTATTTTATTTTATGTATAGATGAAGAGGGTAAGTAGTACACACATATATGCACACATGCAAATTAGATAATATATCTTGTAAATGAGTGACTTGAGATTAAGTGAGAGAGGTAAAGTGATTTGTCCAATGTTACATAGTCAGGGAATGGCTCAGCTAGTTTGCAGGCTCGGCTTCTTTGACTCCATGTCCAATGCTATCTCTGCTTACATTAATGGTAATTGCTACTGTTGCTTTTGTTTTAAACATATTGTATAGCTTATTTGAATTTCTCTTTTGTAACTTATTGGCATTTGTTTCTTTAATTCGTCTAATTTTTAAGCTACTGGTGGCTTATAGAGTGAATTATGTAATTTCTTCAAAACTTGTATTTAAGTAATAATCACTAAATTGGTTTGCAACCTAAAGCTCAGTTTATTTAACTGATAGCTGCTGCTCTAATTAGTGATGCCTAGTAAATCAGATGCAGATGTTTAAGGAAATCAGATAAGGATACAAAGGAGCATAAACCAACGTGCAGTTTAGCTTATTAAGTTCACTGAAAATTTACCAATTTGGATAATATTGGGGAAAATTATGAATAAGTTGTTAAAATTTCTGAACCAGAAAACATAAATTCCCTAAATATTATAGAGCGTATAGTATAGCATGAAAAAATATGCATATTTTAAAATACTTGTGACCTTTATTTTCAAGTATACACAGTAAACTGAACTGACAGAATTATTTATTGAAAAGTATGTATGAGAGAAGTAGTCCGGGGTAGTTGAAAGAAATGGGTTTTCCAGTGAAGTGCCCTTTTTCCAGTTTTATTCGTATTTCTGAATGTAAACTCTTTCTTTATAAAACGATGTTACTAACACCCACTCCACAGGGGATTAAATGAGATCATATAAGTAAACTGCCTATCACGAAGTCGTTGATCAATCCCTCCTTCCCTGCTGCTCCTCGTTTGCTTTCTCAGCACTGTTCTGAGATACAGCAAAGAGAAAAGACAGGCTACAGACAGCATCTCTTGAACGTTAGTTGAAATGCATCTTTTTGGTGATATACCCCTCGATACTTCCTTTTTGTTTTTCTTCATTCATTCACTTACCTATCATATATTTATCAAGTGCTCATGATATGCCAGGTACTGTGTGGTGAATAGAAGCAATAAGGAACACATGCTTGAATTACTGGCTGAGGTCGTAAAGGTAATTTGTCTGACTCCAGTCCAGGGCTTTTTTTTTTTTTTTTTATGTTGGGGGTAGGAGTTTATTAATTAATTTATTTATTTTTGCTGTGTTGGGTCTTCGTTTCTGTGCGAGGGCTTTCTCTAGTTGTGGCAAGCGGGGGCCACTCTTCATCGCGGTGCGTGGGCCTCTCACTATCGTGGCCTCTCTTGCTGCGGAGCACAAGCTCCAGACGTGCAGGCTCAGTAGTTGTGGCTCACGGGCCTAGTTGCTCCGTGGCATGTGGGATCCTCCCAGACCAGGGCTCGAACCCGTGTCCCCTGCATTAGCAGGCAGATTCTCAACCACTGCGCCACCAGGGAATCCCCCCAGTCCAGGGCTTTTTACATCGCCCATGCTGTAAAGGAAGAAAAGCAAGAATCGTACAAAGGAACCAAGAGTGAACTCTTATAAACGAGTGTGTAATTAAAATTCAAACTGTCACCCATAAATACTTGGGGAATCTCAGCAAGCGGACTGACCCATCAGGCTGGAGGTGCTGTGGTGGGGGTCGATGGGACCCAGTGGGTTTTGGGGGGTTGGGAAACATAAGATATTCCCTGGAAGGAGGGCATGGAGGCAAGAAATCACATGTTCTTATCTAATAGTGAAGTGGCCAGCATAATGCATGGAAGTTCATGTTGTAAAGTCACCTGAAATAAGACTATTAGGCTGAGATGAAGTTTGATTTAGGGAAACTTGAAAATGAAACAGATACATTTTGTTATAATGATGATAGCTAATATTTATTGCACATTAACTGTGTGCCAGGCATTATTCTAAATGCTTTTAATATATTAACCCATTTAATCCTTGTTATAAGACTATGGTATAGTTATTATTATTATCATTTTACAGAGGAGGAAACGGAAGCACAGAAGGTTTGACTCACTTGCCAAAGGCCTTACAGCAAAGATGTTGCAGAGTTGGCCTTTGAATTCAAGTAGTCTGGCTCCAGAATCCACGCTTTTTTTTTTTTTTTTGTGGTACGCGGACCTCTCACTGTTGTGGCCTCTCCCGTTGCGGAGCACAGGCTCCGGACGTGCAGGCCCAGCAGCCATGGCTCACGGGCCTAGCCGCTCCGTGGCATGTGGGATCCTCCCGGACCGGGGCACGAACCCGTGTCCCCTGCATCGGCAGGCGGACTCTCAACCACTGTGCCACCAGGGAAGCCCCCAGAATCCACGCTTTTATTACCTTTGTTACACTAACTATCTCATAAGCATGGTGTAGGAAGGAAATGACAGTTTTCGATGAGGGGACTGACGCAACTAAAGCTATACATAGGGAAGTGTGTATGTTGGGGAAGAGTAAGATCAGAGACCCCAGGTGGCATTTCAGTAATGAGTCTATAGGGTCTATAGCCTAGGGTGGGGTTATTGGAATGGAGATTTTGGGAACTTACTACATGTGAGCTATGAGGATAAAAGTAATTCTAAGTTGCTCCAAGTTATTAAGACTGATTGCTTGGCAGAAGGATGGTGCCATTGACAAAGGTAGGGAAATTAGGGAAGGTGGCAGTGTTGGGGAAAAGCACAATGAATTTGGCTTTATACACACAGATTTTGGTTTAGCTTTTGAACTTGTGAGGCTAGCACTTGGGAAGGATTGAGAGATAGATAGGAAAGTTTTGGGAGTCATTAGCAGCGAGGTGATAGTGAGAGTCACAAGCATAGATGCACTCACTCTCCAAGGGAGAGACTGTGAAGAGAAAAGAACAGATGGAGCAGGTTAATAAGTAACTCCGGCTAATGGCTACCCAAAGGTTGCCAAGCAAAGAACCTGCCAGATTTGTTTAAACAATAGTTTTTAAATTGTGTTTACACTAGTAATTTGCTTAGCAAACCCTGTCCTCTACATAGTTTATGGGAAACTGGGCAACTGAGAATCAGTTTCAACAGTCAAAAGTTAGAGTTCTGAGGAAGCCAAGTAAATGAAGTTTGTACTAAACACACCCCCTCCTCCCCCATCCCTACCATCACCTTACTCCTCTTAGTATGTACCCCTCATCTTCCCAAAGGAACCACATAATTCTCATATTGAATCTTCTCTCTCCTGAAAGCTTCCTTTCATTTTTTTACCTAAAAGACAATTAAAACAAATTCAGTGGCTCAGCATTTTACCCATTATGGATTTAATAGTCCTAATTTATTAAGGAGCTTACATGGACTCTTTTTCTTCCCCCTTAAAATATTTACAATAATCTATTACTTATTCTGAATTTTAAGTCACTTAGCTTTCCCTGGAAATAGCAATCCATTTTATGTACCACTTTTTGTTTACCACCATTTTATCCTTCATTCTCCAGTCTTCAGACAAAAAAGTTTACTGATACTTTTTGTACTTCCCTTAGAAATAGAAAATGTTTATACATTATATATGTTATTTTATTCCAATGTGTAATTCTTTAAAATATGCCTTATCCCAAGTGATTTCCCTGAATTGTGTGCTCTATTAATCAAAGCTTAATTTACTAAATGCCACCCTCAAATTACATCTTGATTCCTTCCTTTTTTTAATTGAATACTAGGCCCTTCCAAAATGGTCGCTCTTTTTTGGTGACCCTCCACAAATCTTTGATGATGCTCAGTTATATGGCTTGATAATTTTATTAATAAATAATAATAACCCATCACATTATTATGGTTTTGAACTTAATTATGAGCAGCGTACTATATATTTTTAATCTTCTTTTGAATCTTCAAACTGACCTTTAACTTCTTTTGATAGAGCTTTAGCTAAACATCAGCCTCCTTATAATCAAATTGCTTATAAATTCCATATCATTTGTTTCCAGATGGTGAGGGTTCCATTGTGCCTACTTTTCATGAAGAGCTGCCTTAATTTCTTTTAGACTTCAGATCACAGGGCTGGAGGTGCTAACAGTAAGGCTATCTTAAAGAATAGGCCATGTCCAGCCAGTTGGGTTTTTTTTAATGGTTGGTTGTTTTTTTTTTTTCTTTTTTAAAATATTTATTTATTTAGGCTGTTTTGGGTCTTTAGTTACAGCATGCGAGCTCTTAGTTGCGGCATGCATGTGGGATCTAGTTCCCTGACTAGGGATCGAACCTGGGCCCCCTGCATTGGGGAGCACAGAGTCTTAGCCACTGGACCGCCAGGGAAGTCCTAGTAAGGCCATCTTAAAGGAGTGGTGCTGCCATTAGCACTTCTTTGCCTGCTGCAAATCTCTGCAGACCACGAAGAGACAGATTGGGACAGAGCTTGCATATCTACCAGGTTAGGCTTTGAAATTTCTTAGTGGATCCTGGTTGGTGGTTGGGACTCTGTGGTTTATGGCAGCATTTCTCAAAATGTATGCCTAAATGCTGTAGTGTATAAATAAATGTTACAAGTAAAAGGAATTCTATAGTCCAATATGTAAAATTCTGGGTTTATCAATGTTGAGAAGTTGTCCCTGCTCTCTGACTTCTCAGAGCCCTCAAATACACTAATATGTATTGTGAACTTCCACAAGGGAGATGTTGTGTCTTCTGCATCCCCAACTTTTTCCCCCTTCTTGCATATTATAGGACCATTTCATCAGACCACATTTTAGGAAATGCAGGTCTAGTTATAGTTTCCAATATAAACATTTTTGATGGGTTGATTTGTTTTTTCCATCAGTTTTCCTTAATCCCAGGACCATATTTTAATTTTGAATATTGTTTCCTAAACTTATTTTAATTTCTCCATTTCTCAGTGAAACTGTAGACAACCAGTTTAAATTTTTACCTTTGCAAACTATTTTAAAATTTCATTAATAGTTAGAGCAGCCTGGAGCTTTTGTTAAGTTGTATAGTTTTTTTCCATAACAGGAAATTACTGTCCTCAGTATTCAAAAATTACTTTTACTGACATCGTCACTAAATGCATTTATTTGAGAAATATTTATTGAGTACGTACACTCAGTCATAGGGTAAACAGCCTTTCCAGTCTGCCTGGGACTGAAGCAGTTCTGAAGACACAGGGCTTTGTGTGCTAAAACTGGGGAACTGCCAGACAAACTGACACTAGTGTGTCACCCTCAGCAATGTAGCAGTAAACAAGGACATTCTAGACAAAGGAAACAGCATGTATCAATGCCCTGAGGCAGGAACAAGTTCATTTTAGCCAAGAATAGAAGTGTTAAATTAAAGGGATTTCTGTCAGAGAGATAGGTAGAGGCCAGGTCATGTAATGCCATATGTTGAGAATGGGATTATGATTTTATTTTATGGACAAATGGAAGCAACTGGAGGATTTTTTAGTAATGACATGATGTTTAAAATTTAAAAAAATCACTCTGGTGAATGAGTGGAAAATGTACTATAAGGTAAAAGGAGGTTATTGTAGGAAGTCTAGGTGATAGATGATGGTGTCAGAGAGGAATAACTAGGAGGGTGATATAATTAGGAAATATAATTGACTGGAATTGCTTAACAATGGTATCTGGGGTACACCTAAGTTTTAGGACAGCTGAAATGGATGGATGGAGGTGTAATTTACTGAGGTGGAGAATATCAGAGTAGGTACAGTTTTGGCAGGGAGAGTATTGTGGATCATGATTTCTGATTTGGAAATGTAAAGTTGAATTTCAGGGCAGCAATCAAATGGAAATGTCAAGCAGAGAGTTGGATATTGAAGTCTGAGTTTATTGGAGAGGTCAGACATAGAGCAATATATCCATCAGCACATAGACAGTATTTAAGGTGATGGGACTCTATGATACTACCCAGGTGGAGAGTTTAAAAAGTAAAGTAAAGGGGCCCCATGAGTGAGCCTTGAGGTGCTCCAATAATTTAGATGTTTTGTTAATTATTCTGAAAAAATTTACTCCCTCAGTCCAGACTCTGAAAATAAAGATTAGCCAAAGTCTATTTGGAACCATCTTGGAGAGAGTGCATTCAAATTCCTGATGACCAGCCTTGGTTTGTAAACAGAATTATCTGTAGAATGGAAGAGGTGACCCATCAGGCTATGGCAGCTAGACGAAAATTCCTCCTGAGAGTGAAGCATTTACTTACTTTGTCATTATTTGATAGTTACATTTTGGAAAAAGGGAACTGTGGTCCCAAGTGGGTCTTAAAGAACACCTATGAAGTCATGAAAGTACCACATACCTATATCTGGAAACATGTACCCTCATTATTGATGCTTACATGTTTGGTATGTTTCAAATATAAGCCAGTAAAAATAAATATAATTAAAAATATCTGTACCAGCCCCTGAAGTATATACGAAAGAGAGAAAAACATGCTTTGAAAGGATGTAGGGGGGCTTCCCTGGTGGCGCAGTGGTTGGGGGTCCGCCTGCCGATGCAGGGGACACGGGTTCGTGCCCCGGTCCGGGAGGATCCCACATGCCGCGGAGCGGCTGGGCCCGTGAGCCATGGCCGCTGAGCCTGCGCGTCTGGAGCCTATGCTCCGCAACGGGAGAGGCCACAACGGTGAGAGGTCTGCGTACCGCAAAAAAAAAAAAAAAAAAAAAAAAAAAAAGGATGTAGGTTCTGTATCCAGTATTGCCGGGTAGAAGTCAGGGGAGGGCTTTTATGGGAAGGGACCTTTGGGATCTATCACAGCCATGGCTTTTCTCTTGACAGGGGTATCCCTTCTGTGGAGAGAGATGATTCATCAGAATGTACAGTCTGATGAAAAATTCCTTACAGCCATGTAATTTCCTGTGTTTTAGTTTTGTTTCACTAATAGCTTTGGAAATTTATTTAGTTTTCTCAAGTAGTTTTTCCCAGTGGGAAGAGAAGGCATCAATGAGCAGTATATTTCTCACAGAAAATTAATAAATAAATAGGCACTTTTGTAGAAATTAGTCTCTGGGGCTCAGGAAGCATGAGAACTTTTTCTGAGGACGGTGTACTCCTATGAGCCAAACGTCCAGGTTTTGGACCTGAGAGAATGGCAGAACCCAGCAAGCGAGGGTATCTGAAAGAGCTTAGTGTGTGTCACAGCTGCCTCCACCTCACAGGCTCAGGTGAAGTCTCTTTCTTCCTTGGCATCTGCTTCAAAGTTTATTTATTTATTTATTTATTTATTTTGCGGTACGCGGGCCTCTCACTGTTGTGGCCTCTCCCATGTGGAGCACAGGCTCCGGACGCGCAGGCTCAGCGGCCATGGCTCACGGACCCAGCCTCTCCGCAGCATGTGGGATCTTCCCGGACCGGGGCACGAACCCGTGTCCCCTGCATCAGCAGGTGGACTCTCAACCAATGCGCCACCAGGGAAGCCCTGCTTCAAAGTTTATTTTGAGCATTTGCCTCCCAAACCTGTTTCCTCTTTAGGGTCTGTGATGTGTCGTACATTTTTGATTCTGGCCATTCCTTTTATATTGAATTTTAGGCCCTTTTTTGCTAATGCAGACACACTCTCCCCACCTTCTCACAGGGATCAAAACTGTGGCCACCCAAAACAACTCCAACTGAATTCTAGAGCTGCCTCTGTCTCACCTCTTGTCTTCCTCAAATGCCTTAGGACTCAGCACAGGATTTCAAGCAATGTAGCCCAGAGGAGACATGGTTAAAATTAGTTTGCTGGATTTGTCTAGGGCTCTTTTCAGTTTTCTAGAAATTAGTGAGGTGTCAAGAGAACTTAAATAATATGAGCCAATTTTTTTTTGAAACTTACATCCTTTCAAATGAGCAACCCTTGAGGTGCTGAGTTTAGTTACATGGGCTGGCGTAACAAAATATCACAAACAAATGACTTAAAGGAACAGAAATGTATTGTCTTACAGAAATCCAAAGTCAGTGTGTCAGGAGGGCCATGATTCCCCCAAAGGCTCTAGGGAAGAATCGTTCCTTGCCTCTTCCTGGCTTCTGGTGGTGGCTGTCAATTGTTGGCATTTCTTGGCTTACAGCTATAGTTCATTAGTCTCTGTTTCCATTACCGCATGGTGTTCTCCCCTTGTGTGCCTATGTTTCCATGTCT
Source organism: Delphinapterus leucas (assembly GCF_059928025.1). NCBI lineage: Eukaryota > Metazoa > Chordata > Mammalia > Artiodactyla > Monodontidae > Delphinapterus > Delphinapterus leucas. The sequence goes on along the minus strand of NC_143132.1, from coordinate 57,581,837 downwards.
GTTCTCCTCTTCTTATAAGGACAACAGTCATCTGGGATTAGGGCCCACCCTAATGAACTCATCTTAACTTGATTACATTTGCAAAGACCCTATTTCCAAATAAGATTTTATCCACAGGTACCAGGGTAAGGACTTTAACATATCTTCCTGGGGAGACACAATTCAACCCCTAGCATTCAGTATAGAGATCAGACTTAAGATTTAGTGTTGAGAAAATATCCCATCATTATCTGGACATGAAGATATGGGCCTGGCCCTTCTGACTGCAGGTATTATCACACATGCTCCCTTTTCTCAAAGAGGACTCTTCCTCTTAACATTATAGCAGAATAAGAGTTTGTCATTGTTTCACCCTTGGAAATTTATTTTGCCCCATATCGTTATTTCATTGGGATATCTAGACATAATACATAAACTCACCAAGTAGGTAAAATAAAGAAAACATTTATTTATTGACTTTTGAGCTTCAGAAGCTAAGGACCTTGAATAAAGCAACAGAGTTGGATAAATGCTTCCTGATACAAATTTTTCCTGCATCAGTGGAGGAGAAAACTCTATGATTTGGAGGGAAAAGGAAGAGCTCTAGAGGAGTACAATATAAACAGTGAAACTGAGGGAATAAAAACAATAGAAGGAGTTGCTGGTATGGATCTCTGAGAGAAGACCCTACCTCTGCCTCCTCAGGTTGGTGAGATCAATAGAATTCTTTTACAGATTCAGGATATGAGAGTAAAGGAGCCCTGTACTCGCTTGTTTTCTGGGAGCCCTGGGCAAGGCAGCTTTACAGATATTTGCCTGTATTATCATTATGTCAAATCTCCACGAAAGAGAGTTTCAAGGGGTACTGAACAGAGAGGTCCTGAGACAGCCTCAGAATGGGTCAGCAGTTTTTTTTTGTAAATCTGGGAAGGGTGTAAAGGACAGGTAGGAGGCCTGATAGACTTGATGAAGTCTTGAGGCAAGGATGACTGTGCAGCTAGATATCAGATGGAAAGGTGGATGACCCTGCAGTTTTTGGTGTTAAGAGCGTAGTGACAGTGGAGGTGACAATGTGATAATAAATCTTTCAGTAAGTACCAGGGACAAGACAGTTCTCCTGACCAGATAGCTTAAGGCTACGTAGTCCAGGGAAGGAAATGAAACTTCATGAGAAAGAGCAAAGGAAGAAACCCTGAGATGATGGGGAGTTAACTCCAAACTACCCAAGGTTACCTTTTTACTACCTGACAGAATGAGGTCTCAAGATAGAAACTAAGTTCATTTATAGAAAAATAAAGTTACCTCCTTTTGTTGCCTCAAATATCATACCTATTACAACATCTCTGCAGTAAACAGATGAGCAAGTAAACATCTTACTCATCTTTCCTGGGAAAAAGTAAACATCTTTTCCCAGTAAACAAATGAGCCCCAAGGTACTCTGCAAAGGATATACCTGTGGATCAGACAGTAATCCCCCAGGAAGACAGGGTCAGTGTTTCTGTCATGATTATATCTCAAGTGCATAACATGAGGTGCCCTGATAGAAGGCATATTTGCTAAATAATGAAGGAGTGATTCAATGTTCTTTAGGTCCAGAGGAATCCTGTGGCATGGTAAAGAAACATCATATATGGGAAAGCATGTAAGGCACCGAAAAATGAAACTAGTTATCACCATTTTCCTTCTGGCGGAAGTAGCCAAGCCTGGAGTTTTGTGAGCACTGACTCAAGGAATAATAAAATGCACTTCAACATTTCTGAGCTCTAATTGTCTCACATGTATCACAATAATAATTTCATCTCTTTAACTTCTAACTACCTAGTTGTTTATGATAATATAATAATAACTAGGATTTAAGATAAGCACAAGTGTGCTAACCTCAGCTCTTTGTGTATTTTATCTCATTTAAGAGGTACAACAATTCTATGAGGTAGTAATTGCTCAGTCTCATTTTTCAGATGAGAAAATGAGGCTGAGAGAGGATAGGTAACTGACTTCTACAGCTGGTGCATGCTGAGACACAAAATCTGGGCTTGCTTTTAGCCTTTCTGTTATATTGCCTCCAGGCAGTGGAAAATATATTTGGAAGCCATTTGTTTTTTAGTTTTTGACTTTTAATATTAAGTATTTAATTTTTTTTTTTTTTTTTTTTTTTTTTTGCGGTACGCGGGCCTCTCACTGCTGTGACCTCTCCCGTTGTGGAGCACAGACTCCGGACGCGCAGGCTCAGTGGCCATGGCTCACGGGCCCAGCCGCTCCGCAGCGTGTGGGATCTTCCCAGACCGGGGCACATACCTGCGTCCCCTGCATCGGCAGGCGGACTCTCAACCACTGCGCCACCAAGGAAGCCCTATTTAATATTTTTAAAACACTTGTGATATCCACCTGCTTAAGTAGTTGATACCACCCTCTCTTTTTCAGTCTATCTCTATGGCAGAGAGGGGAAGAACAGTCCTGCCAAGGAGCTAACTGCAAACCAGTGAATCCATTGAAGGCACAAAGGAAAACTGCTACTAAGAAGTCACAGCCATCATTGATTGTCCTCTTCCAGTGATTGCAGAGCTGGGTCTTGCTGACCATATTTGGGCTGCAGCAAGTGCTAAAGGAATCATAACCATTCCTGCAGAACCCCTTGGGTCACACTAGTAGCTTAGGGAAAGTATCAAGCAAACATGCCTTTTACCTCTTGTTTTCAGTTCTTCCAAGGCTACTGGGGCAGCTGCCCCAGTGGTGCACCTGTCTCCCCTTCATCCTTATCACACCTTGCTTCAGTTGCCATTAGGCACTGAGTATCTGGTTTGCTGAAATGGATGGAATATCGTTTCAGAATACAACCTCATGCAATATTTATACCCTTTTCTTCTCCCTAGCTCAAAATAGGACTTTAAAATTGCCTACTGCACGTTTTCCAACTTCACCTTGTGAGTTTACCTATCACTTTCCCCACAATATACAATTCCCAGCAGTGCTGTAGCTAGATAAGAGTTTGTCAGGCATGTATTTCTGAAAACCTGCCCCTCCTCCACTAGCACGGTTCTCTCTATTCCAACTCCAGTCTGCTGAAATGGTCACTTTCCTTCTGAGCTTTCTCTTCCATGTCTCTCCTGAGGGGATACAGGCATGTTGCTGGGGTGGGGATTTTATCGATAGAATGAAAGCTTTCTCTGAATGTGATGCTGATGCTTTGCGACTTAGCAGCCAGCAGTGCAGCCAAGTTTCAGGTTCCCCCACACATTGCAGGTCTCTGCTTCCAATGCTCAGTGCTGGGTGTGTTTACTAATGATCACCCTGCCCCAACCCTTTCTTAAAAAGTCTTTCCTGCTCATGGTGTAGCTGTAGACCAGGGGTCAGCAAATTATAGCCCGTGGAACAAATCTGGCCCAACACCTATTTTTGTAAATAAACTTTTATTGGAACACAGCTACACCCATTCATATGTATTGCCTGTGACTGCTTCTGTGCTACAACAGCAGAGTTGAGTAGTTTTGACAGAGAATATATGATTCCCAAAACCTAAAATATTGACTATAGGGCCTTTTACAGAAAAAAATGTACCAACTCTTGTGTACGCTACTGCCATGGCCCTTATTATGCATTATTTCCATAACCCCAATGGCCAACACTCAGTGTACCAAGAGAACCAATCTGGGAAGCTTGTCTCCTCCAATCAGATTCTTTCCCCAAGGAATTTGTGATGATAATAGTCAGGGGTCCATTTGTAAGCAGAATTTAGGAGGTCGATCCATGTCAAGACTGAAGAATGAAGCCAGTCTGCGGAGAGAAAGAGAAAAGTTAGATCTTGCTTCCCTGAGAAAACAAAAATGTTGGAAATAACAGCTGTGTTGGCTCCCACTGACTTTCCTTTTCTTGGTGTTAGTCTCTCACAAGGCCCAGCTGCATATGTTGGCCTTGGATTTCAGGAGATAACCTTGTATTCCAATAAATTTCAGTTTTCCCTTAAGCTCATTTTGTGACCAAGTCAGTGAGATTAGGCCTTAGGTATGCTTAGGGTTTTCATTCAACATCCTTTCTTTCATAAAGCTTGCTTCATCTTCCCTTGGCTGCACAATTCTTCTCTTAAACATTTAAATCCAGTCATAGCATATCTGACAACAATATTAATTAGATGGGAAATTGATTCCTTTCAGGGGAAGGAAGGATGCTGATGGGAGAATAGGGTTAGGAAATGATCACTTTGTGATCATTTGGGACTTTTTCAAATTGTATGCAGAAACGTACAGAACATTTCACTCTATTTACTTTTGTGCTTTTGTGAGAGTACAGATGGAAAATATTTTTTGTTCACTTCGAAATAACACAGGCCTGCTTTTTTCAACATAATGTTTTTGGCCTCACTAATCATGTGATTTTTCTTCATTTTAGTACTATTTGGACTTTTTCAAATGTATTCCCAAAAATATCGGGGAAGAGAAAAATCTTTGGGCTTTGGTGAGCTTCCCCAAATATCTAATTTGCATGGTAAACAGCTGAAACATAAAATGATACTTTGGTTAAGGCAGGTAGGTGTGATGTCCTCTTGCCAACCCTCTTTTTTTTGCCATTGATTTTATTAATTGTTACTCTGAAATTTGGGTCTCATGAACTTTTAATAAATGACATAGCAAACACGCAAACAATAACCGATAAGATTGCTGTTAGGCACAGTCACCAAAATCTCTCTCTTTGGTTATTCATTCTTTAAAAATTGGGTGTTGCAATCTTTTGTTTCTAGATATAGGCAGACATCTGATGAAGACTCAGCCTGAGAAGAAATTGATAGAGTTTAGGGGACATAGTGCTTATTGATCTCTGGATACTTTCAGACTTCTGTGGGATTTATAGAATTTATAATTTTTCTTTTCTGTGACAGTATATGGCACTGCTCTCCTAGAATACTTTAAATACAATTAATGGTTTACTTAAAAGGTTTTAAGCAATATTTTATGGGTTGTTGGAAACATTAAACTTAATTTCAGAGAAGTCACACTAGCTATATAAGGAAGCATGAGGTTTTTTGAATTTTATCCAATAGAATAATTTTAATGCAATATCCTAATGACTAAAGAAATGATAAAACTCTTGTGCCCATATTATTTAAAATTTTCAAGAAATTTGAGGTTTATTCCATATTACTTAATATATTTCTACAGATTATAAGATGTATGTATTTATTATTTTGTTTGGATTTCTCTTTATTCTTAGTATTTTAGGTAATATTTCAAAGGTGTTTATATACCTTATATTGCATGCTGAATTAATTTTATTTCTTTAACAAGCACAAGTTCTTTCTGTGTGCTAGACACAGTGGTATATAAGTACTTTAAAAATATAGCTAATTTAATCCCCACAACTATATGGGGTAAGTGCTGTTATCTCTGTGTACAGTTGGGGAAACTGAGGCACAGATTGATTAGAGTAGCTTGGCCAAGGTCATACAGTCAATAAACTGAAAGATCAAGATTGAGCTAAAAATCATCCAACTCCAGAGCTGATGCTTTTAACCACTCTTGTGTATTAAATGTTAGCACTCATTCATTCATTCATTTTGTAGAGAGATACAGATTTTGCTTCTCAGGAAATTACCTCTCATAATATTTGTTCTGTAGAGTCAGACATAGGATCTCTTGAAGCATGTCAAAAAACAAAGTACACTTGTGAATCAGTGAGCATTCTTGCTCAGATTCAGCCATCAGACATTTCCAAACACACCACTCTGTCCTGGGCACAGCAAGGAAAGAAACTGGGTGACAAAATCATTGCCAAGGTCAGTGTCAGTTCCAGACACAGGGCAATGTCAACTCTATTCTGTTTGGAGGCTAGATTGAGGTTAGGACAAAATGATCAGATGAGCAGTCCTCTATTCTAAACTACTTCTCTGGGTCTGAAAGGAGATAGATTTACTTCAATCAACCCAATTTTCTTGCATTATCACCATAGGTTCAAGTTGTCTTATGAGTTAAAGGCAAATGTGCTCAAGATCTTAAGGAAAAAGTTTGTTTCTGAGAACTTTCTTTCTTAACCAACAAGAGAAACTGCTTTGTTTCATTAATTTAATTTTTTTCACCATCGTAAATTTAAAAGATTATTTGACTTAAGTTTGAATTGAGCATACTATTTTGTATTTGCCTTTTCCCAAGAATAAATGTAGATACTGGAATAATCTCACACTTTCGTCTCTTTCTCCCTTCTTCTCCTTCCTTCTTTCCTCCTTCCTTCCCTTTATGTTGGGCTTCTTTCAACATTAGGAATAACAAGGTGATTTAGGTCTTAATGCCTGCCCAAAGGAGCTTAGAGTCTTACAGGAGAGATAGACATCAAAACAAAGAACTGTAAATCAGTGAAATGAGCACCATAATGGGGATATGCCCAAGGTGTATGTCAGAGACAAGCCCCTTAAAACCATGCCAGGAATCCATACTAAAGAAATGACTGTCAAATGCAGAAGCCGGTCAGAGGCAAGAGCAGAGAGTAGAGAGGGAAGCCACCACCAATGCCTGGTATCAGAGAGAACCTGGGAGTGTAGAGGAACAGTACTACTCTCAAGACCCTGAAGTGATCCAAAGAAAGAAACAATTATGAATAAGTGGAGGAAAAATGTCCGGGAGGTTTATTTTAATCCTACTAGACTGAGTCTTGCTACCACAGACTACTTTTAGAGGAGCAGGAGTGGTAAGGCTTGCACACAGAACTTCTGTTTGCTCTATGGATGTTGGATTGCATGGGACACCAAAGGAACACAGAGGAGAGAGTGATTTATTCTGCCTCTAAGGACTGAGGAAATGTTGCTGAAAAGATAGTTCATTGCTTGAGATTGGCCTCATAGATTGATAAATAGCAGTTCTCCAGAAAGAGGGTTGGGAAGTAGGGATGGAAAGAGGGGCAAATTATAGAGACAAAAGAGTGCATGGAAAATTTGAAAAAGGCTGTCCTGTACTGTTCACTATGGTTGGAATATAGAACCTATCTCAGACTGTTGTTTTGATCTGCCTATTAATCCCTCTTTCTCCTACTCCATAGTACCTTGTGATTCTGGTGGGGGCTGTCATTCCCAGTACTGCCCTACTCCCCATGGGGACTCATCAACGACTTAGGCATAGCCAATCAAAATTCCTTTTCCTCTGACCACAGTGAGTCCTGTAGAGATGCTTGGATAACAGAGTCTGCCTGTTTGGCTTTAAATTCCGGTCCTGCCATTTCTTACCACAGTGATCTGATCTTGGGCAAGTTACTCTGCCCCTCTATGCTTAAGTGTCTCAACCTCCAAAATGGGGCTGATGATAGGGTTTTTGTGAGGACCAAATCACTTTATATATATGGCATGGAGAACCATATATATATATATATATATATATATAAAGTGATTATATATATATATATAAAGTGATTATATATTTATATATGGTTCTTTATATATATATATAAACTTTATATATAAAGTGATATGGCATATATATATATATATATATATATATATATATATAGCATGGAGAACAGTGCCTGGAACATGGTACACACTCTCCATGGTGGCATTTATTTACTTAGAGTGGAGGAAAATGTGCTTTGCAGTTTTGGTCAAGTGGTTGGAAGAAAGTGAGGTAGGGACTGAGGGTAGACGTTTATTCTGCCACATGGAGCAAGTCTGTCTATAGCAGGTGTGAATGTGGCCAGCACCTAGGGAACAACAGAATCAAGATAGCCATTCACCCATCAGTTTATGTGTCGATCTCTTTATTAACATTTATCTATTGTGGGACCAACAAATTCCTTGACTAGTTTGGGTTGGATTCCTGTCACCTGCTACTTAGAGACCTGTGTGAGGGTTTATAGGAAGGCTTGGAGAGAGTTGAGGCTGAATAGGATTGGTTGGGGAAGGGCTGCTAATTGAGTTCGGACTTCATCCTTTAAGCTACGGTATAACATTAAAGCTTTTCAACATGGAATGACACAATCAGAGATGTGATGAAGAAACAAACAGACAAAACTCTGGTCACCAGGTGGAGAATAGAGTGATCTATTCAGGCTTTTTCATACCTGTAGCTACACTTGTGCATATTTCAAAATTATGCTATGGAGCTATATTTGGCAGATGATTGCTATAATGAAGAGACTTATAGCCCAAATGACTTTTTTTTTCAGAGATAACCCCGATGATTCTGGGTTTCATTCTCTTTAAAAGTAACAATGGGGCTTCCCTGGTGGCGCAGTGGTTGAGAGTCCGCCTGCCGATACAGGGGACACGGGTTCATGCTCCGGTCCAGGAAGATCCCACATGCCGCGGAGCGGCTGGGCCCGTGAGCCATGGCCGCTGAGCCTGCGTATCCGGAGCCTATGCTCCGCAACGGGAGAGGCCACAACAGTGAGAGGCCCGCGTACCGCAAAAAAAAAAAAAAAAAAAAGTAACAGTGATGAAATTAGGAGCACAGAGGTGTAAGGCTTGACTCAAGAAGGAATTGCCTTTTACATGCGAGAGTGTTTAGCATTTTTATGAGAAATATTGAACTTTTACACAATGTTTTGCTACTCAGCTGAGCTGCTTTGGAAGAATTTTGGGGGTTTCAGGTCCTACTTTAATATTGCAATATTCTTCTAATCGAACAGCTCCTCCTCTGTTTTAGTTGCTGTTCCAGATGGAGCCTCCTAAAATAGTACTCTGAGAAAGCATATCACTTCCCCACTGAGAGGTTTCAGTGACTCTCTTGTCTATTGAAGAAAATGCAAAATCCTTAGTCTGCCTTTGAAGTTGCAATCTGGTTCTTACTGCTGTTGGTGAGCAAATATTTTATTGAGTACCTACTGTGTGCCAGGAATAAGATAGAACATCTCTAATAGAAATATAACAACTCACATATATAATTATAAATTTTTTAGTAGCCATATTAAAAAAGTAAAAATAATTAGTTAACCTTAATTTAAATAATACATTTCATTTAATCCAATATATAAAATATCAAAATATAAAGAATATTAAATATTACTAATGATATATTTTACATTCATTTTTAAGAAATCTCAAGTATCAATATATATTTTACACTTACATCACATCTAAATTCAGATGGCAAATTTTCATTGAAAATCCTTAATTGGTATTTAGACTTCATAAGATGTACAGTTGAAAAAGCAGACCCACATATCTACGTTGCTCCAAACATACTTAAGAATTTTCAGTAAGTAGGTTGAGTATCAGTTTTTAGATTTAAATTTTATTTAATTGAAATTAAACACAATTTGAAACTCAGTTCCTTAGTCTCTATAGCCACGTTTCACAATCTACGTGTGTCTCATGGCGGCATGATAAATAGCACACTTTCAGAAGCATAGGCCCCACACTCATGAAGTTTACATTAATTCATTTCCAGCTCTATCTTCTACTGCTTCCCTACAATGGCAGATGTATTAAACCTGTCTCGAGACCTTTATTCATGCTATACCAGGTAAGCTTGTTTTGTCCTTCAAAAGATGTACTTCTTCCCAGCTTACCCCTCCCCCGCCACGTCCTCAAGTCCATTCTCTACGTCTGCATCTTTATTCCTGTCCTGCCCATAGGTTCTTAAGAACAAATTTTTTTTGTTTTGTTTTGTTTTTAGATTCCACATATATGTTAGCATACGGTATTTGTTTTTCTCTTTCTGACTTACTTCACTCTGTATGACAGACTCTAGGTCCATCCACCTCACTACAAATAACTCAATTTTGTTTCTTTTTATGGTTGAGTAATATTAGATCAGCTCAGTGCTTTGTGACCACCTTGAGGGATGGGATCGGGAGGATGGGAGGGAGACACAAGAGGGAAGAGATATGCGGATATATGTATATGTATAGCTGATTCACTTTGTTGTAAAGCAGAAACTAACACACCATTGTAAAGCAATTATACTCCAATAAAGATGTTAAAAAAAAAAAAGATGTACTTCTAACCTATTGAACTCTACTTACCTTCAGAGATTAGCTCAAATGTTAACCCACCTAGGCAAACCCTTCTCAATCTCTAGTCAAGAAGTGTTCTGTATTTTCTAAATATCTTCAGAGCTTGGATTGCACCTTTCTTTTGACACTGATATCATACTACCCTGTGGCCTTTGTAGTCAGTAAACCCAGGTTTGATATCTGGTCCTGCCACTCACTGGCTGTATGATTCTGGGTCACTTCCTTCATTTCCCAAAGCCCCTATTTCATCATCTGTAAAATGATACAACAGTATCTACATAATTGGAATGTTGGAGTGAGATAATGCTGAAAAGTGTTTAGATCAGCACTTAACCTATTAGCAGTATTATTCATAGATATTCCTTGTCTCTATTAAGTATAATGATCTACAAACAATAATAATAGTAATAATGATAATAATAACAATGATAATAAGTTTGTGCTAGTTCCTATTCAACTGCTTTATCATATTTAATCCTCCAAACAATTATATTATCCTCATTTTACAAATGAGGAAACTGAGGCAGACAGGGATTAAGTAATTTGCCTAAACTAATGTCACGCAACCAGATGCAGTTTGAAGAGATGCAGTTGGTTTTAAATAATAGAAGAAATGAAATATAGTTTGAATACATTTTATTAATATTTTCTTTCCTGTAGTTTGGAGGTGATGTAGAGGAATTGGCAAAGGATTTGGAATCAGACATATTTGATTCTGAATGCTAACCCTGTCACTGACCAGGAAGATGATCTTGGGAAACCCACTTAATTGCTCTGCATCTCAAGTTCTTGCTCTGCAAAATGGAGCTAATAAAACCTAATAGGAAGTATATAATGTAGAGGTTAGGTTCAAAGTGTCTGCTGTTAAATTCAAGTTCCACCTTTGAAATTCCTAGTTTTGCAACATTTAGCAAGTTTCTTAATCCCTATGCTGCAATTTCCTCATCTAAAAAAATGGGAAAATTAATATTATTAAGCTCATAGATTTGTTCTAAATATTACATGATTCAATCAATATAAACACTCAGAATTATAACTAGATATAGTAAACAGTCAGCAAATATTAGCTATTATTATCAATATTCCAACACAGGGCTTGGCATAGATAGAGTACTAAATATGTTTAATTAACTTTCTGTTTTCCTCCACTTCTCCTTCCTCCTTATATTTATATCTTTATATTTGTGTCCTTTACAGAATATAATAATAAATTTTGCATATACTGTGTATTCAATAAATACTCAACTGAATAAGTGGACGTCTCAACCACCCTTTTATATTATTTGTATTTTATACAAGTACATCAATATTATTTTCAGAAAGTGTAAATAATTGTATGTGAAGTAGAGATAGTAAACTAGTTACTAGTACATAGTATTTTATATTTCCCTTGGGCTTGTAGTGATTTTAGTTACGTTTGAGGCATTCTGAATTTCATATGCATAAAACTTCCTATTATTCAGTCAATATGGTCCTCTGTCCAATTCTGATAAACTTAAATTAGAATATCTTTCAAATTCAACCACAGTACCAGACTGTACTGAAAATGAATTCATAAGGGAGGCAAATATTGTCATAAGCAGTGATAAAAAGATTTGAATAATGTAAAATGCTACAGCAGGAACTGTAGAGGTGTAATGAATATTATACATATTGTGCTGTATTTCTAGTTCTTAAATATGACCTTCCTCCTGTTCTGAATCTTTTATTGTGCTCCCAATTTTATTTGTCAGTTATTATGATCTGTTCAACCTCTGAGCAAAACCGTTCTCCTCATCTTTAAAAACCTGAATTTCTCTCTCTGCTTCTCATTAGATCTTTATTTGGACTCCGACTTTCTTAAGTTAAAATTATATACTTATGTTCATGTCTCGTTCTTGTGCATTGGCAAGATGGAAGTTTTTAAAAACTCAGTAATCACTTTTCTGACCATAAACGAAATGTATAGCACTCTACCAGGCATTACAGACCAGGAGGAGGACAGTCCCTGACATTTAGGAACTCATAGACTAGTGACGGTGACATCACATGCATATATAAATGTAAAACAAAACCGATAACAGTATATTTTATCATAGTAAAACCAACAAGTTCTTTGGAAATGTGGGGTGGGAGTGATGGGTTCTACTGGTAGTGAGTAAGGAGGAGGGCAGACTTCTTAGAGGAATTGAGCTGGGTCTTCCTTACCTAGCTGGTAAGACTTCCACCTAAGAGGCAGGCTGAGGGAGGGTCTTGAGCAAAGACACATAAAATGGGAAGAAAACAGTAGTAGACAGTCAATATGATGAGGTCAATAAGGTGGAGTTAAGTCACAAGTTGGGAAAAAAACAAAACAATCCAATTGTGGAAAACATTGTAGTCTACGATTTATTTTGATGTATTGAGATACCACTGAAGATTTCCAGTTGCCTTGAGATAAAAGTGAATGAATGCTTTTGAAACATTGAAAGTTTTTAGTTTATTCCATAGCAATTTACCTATCCATAATTAAATTAAAATCTATTACTTGGCCCTGCATATCATTTAATTGAAGATATTTGTATATATTTTAAAAACTGAAAATGCAGGTAATTTCAAACCTATGCAGCTTTGATAACTTTCTTTTTTGCTTGATATTTAAATTAAAACTCTGATAAGGAATTCTTCTTTAACTGAAGTGTAATTGACATTCAGCGTTATATTAGTTTCAGGTGTACAATAATGATTTAACATTTGTATACACTGCAAAATGATCAACAAGGTAAGTCTAGCTTTCATTTGTCACCATACAAATTTACAAAAATTTTAATAACATTATTCAACTTAGTAAATCAAGTGATTATTTTGAAACTCCAGTTTTTCCCACTTATTATATTATTTTTTATTGAGAATATACAGCATTTCTATATTATGCTAAATGATTATAGTAGTTTCCTGTTGCTATATAACAAATTATTACAAACAGTGGCTACAAAAAGACATTTATTACTTCACAGATCTGTAGGTCCAAAGTCCAGGCACAGAATAGCTGAGTCTTCTGCTTGGGGTCACACAAGGCAGAAATCAAGGTGTCAGCTGACAGCATTTTCATCCAGAGATGAGAGTGCTCTCTCAAATCAGTTCAGGTTCTTGGCTGAATACAATTCCTTGTGGTTGTAGGAATGATGTTTCCATTTTCTTGCTGGCTATCAGCAGTGGATCATTCTCATTTCCTAGAGGTCACCCTCAACTCCTAGCCATGTGGCAGGAATTGTTTCTTCTCACAATGAAAGCATATCACCTCTTACTTCTCAGGGAAAACCATTGCAGCTTGTAAACTTCAGATCTGTTCATATACACACATATATATATAGATGTATATATACATGTGTTTATATATATTTATAAAAGTATCATGAAATTCATCATAAACATTTTATATGCCAATAAAAACATTGAATTATTTTTAATGACTAAATAGTATCCTATGATATGGTTGCACTAGAATTGATTAGTTCTTTTATTATTGTTGGATATTTACTTTGCTTTAAATTTCCAACATTACAAATAAAGCTGGTGTCCACAGATATACTGTACCTATGCCTTGTGTAGTCCTGTAGGATAGATTTTAAAGTCTTTAGGTGCCAAATTTACCACTGCTGGTAGGCACCACTGAAGGTTATGATAACTATCACATTTAAGACAGTCCCTATGTTAGTGTTGAAACAGGTTGCAGTGTAACTCATAATACTTCTAAGCAGTTGTTAATATTGTTAGTAAATCAATAGTTTGGGACAGTGGCTGAAAGGATAGGTGCAGTGCTTGCATGTATGTGATGGTTAATTTTATGCATCAACTTGACTGCGCCACAGAGTGGTCAGATATTTGGTCAAACATTATTCTGTGTATATTTGTGAGGGTGTTCCTGGATGGGATTAATATCTGAATCAGTAGGCTGAGTAAAGCAGATTGCTCTCCCTAAAGCGAGTGGGCTTCATTCAATCAGTTGAAGTCCTGAATAGAACAAAAAGACTGAGTAAGAGGGAACTCCTCCTGCCCAACCGCCTTTGAGTTGAGACATCTATCTATCTATCTATGTATCTGTCTATCTATGTATCCATCCTATTAATCTTGTCTCTGCAGAACCCTGATACAGTGTGTTTTATTTGTAGGTGGAATAAGTTCTTTTTCTGGCAGTATTAGAGTCTCATAGGCAGATAGAAGCACAGTGTACTACAATCAGTGACCTTTGGTTTTCTTTTCTTAAAAGATGGATGGAAAACTTTTATTGTGTTATCTGAACAGATTGGATTCTTAGTTTCCTCATCTGTAAAAAAAAAAAAAAAAGGGTTTAGTTGTAAGTTTTAAATGAGATTGTTTCATGGACCATGGTGCATGGTAAGTGCTTCATAAAACATTAGTGCTTTTTTCTCCTTCTTCTTAAGAATCTTAAAAAGCAGGCAGATTGACTGTTTCATATGTGCTCAGAAGCTAAGCATCAAGATTCCTTCATTAGAGGCCATGTTCATTTGTGTGCCAGCAGTTCTTGAGAGTGAATTTATACTGCCTACTGTTGCTGAGTTACTTTTTAACAATATCCCATTCGCGAACACATGGGGTGGTACTGAATAACTGCAACAACAGAAGTAAAGGATGACTCTCTTCAATAAAAAGAGAGTTTTATTGCTATAAATATGATCTCGCTTAACCCCAACATAAATCACCACAGCATATAAGTACAGGAATGCCAAAGATGCATTAATGCTAACCCTGAAGTGTGGACTCCCCTGGCATTTATGTATAATGTAGGAGCACAGGTCAGACCATTCCTGCTTTTTTTTAATTTAAATGAATGTATATTTTCAAGTTCTGTTCCCCCAAAATAAATTGAGTGGAGAATGATTTATTACATGTTCAGCACATATAGAAAATGACTCTCAATTTGATTGAATTAAAAATACTTTGCTATGTCTTAAAAAATATGAAATGCAGCATTTTTATTAAAAGAGTAAAAAACATTTGAGTAATTTAGAATTCTATTTGTTAACTTAAAGTTCTGGAAAAGCTAATTTCTAGGCGCTCTGCATCTTTAGAATTTTTATTTGATTTTGATTTGAATATAGTTTTATTTAAATTGGTCCTTGCCTTTTAACTATTAACCCTTGTTAGAAATGTCAAATATTGTGCTTGTAGCACTAATAATGCCTTTTTTTTGAATGATCCATTTCAATTGTATAATTGCCAAATAAATGGCCTTTTGCTTGTTGACATGTACTCAGTGATTGGTTGTTCATGAAATGTTGACATTTGCTTCACTTGTGTATCTCTTCAATCATCAGTCAAGCATTTTCTCCTTTCCTTGGGGAGTTGGCAATATGATACAACATTGAGTAGTAAGTCAAAAAGGTTTTCAATCTCCATGCTTTTTCATCCATTTCCTGGTTGTTATAGTCTAGATTGGTCTTGCTTCAGTTCTACATAGGGCTCCCAATAATTGTTCCAATAAAGTGTCTTCACTTTATCTGTTGTAGATGTTAAGGTCTGTTGACAAGAAGAAAGCATTGTATAGTGGAAAGAACATGGATTTGATTTAAAGACAATCCTGGATTCAAACTCTGAGCCCCACTGCTTCATGGCTGTATTACCTAGGGCAAATTATTTACACTTTTAAACCATGTGCTTCTTCAACTATAAAATGGACTATAATGTATCCTGTGCTGATTGACGACTATGAAAAGAGTATCTATCTATCTATCTATCTATCTATCTATCTTATCTATCTTATCTATCTATCTATCTTATCTATCTATCTATCTTATCTATCTATCTATCTATCTATCTATCTATCTATCCACCATCTACTGAAGTGTGGCACCTGATAGTGTGTAAGCATTTGACTCAAACTAGGGGAAAATTGCCAAAGGTCTTGGCTAGTCTCAGTGATTTTTGAACATCTCAGAAGAGTCTGATCTAAAGGAGGATCTATTGCCCAAATGTTGTTTGAGAAGGAGAAGGTAAAACATAGAGATCTAGAAGTAACTAATGTCATCAGTATTTCATTTTTTCCAAGAGTGACCAGGTCCAGTGTAGGCATGCTCTCTTCCCAGACTTCTTCTCTTCCTCACCTTCTCTTTCCCACAGACAACCATCTTGAATACTTAGGGCTTTTCTTGACTCCCAGCCTCTCAGCTCTATCCTATATTAAATTTTAAGGGGCTGCTAACAAAATGTACTTTGCTAATCTCTAGTCTTTCCAAAATAATGTATATAGAAGCCCATTTTTCTTTAATGTAACTATTGATACGGCTGTATTTAGGTCTGCCATCTTGCTATTTATTTATTTTTTATTTGTCTCATGTCTTTTTGGTTCCTCTATTCTTCCTTTCTTGCACTTTTTATATTTAAAAATCTTTTTAGTATATATTTTAGTTTCTCTTTTGAATCTGTTGTTATATATGTTTTCATTATTTGTTATTGATTTCTCTAAGGATTATAATATATATCTTTAACTCATTGCAGTCTTCTAAGATTTAGTGTTGTAGGCCCTGAGTAAGATGGAATAAACACATGTCAACCTTCCTCTCCTATTGCAATTATGAAAACTTGAGAAACTATAGACAGCATTCCCTGAAAAGAACTCCGAAAAGTAAATGTTGGCATGAAAATTGGGAAAGAATACCAGATTCTGAAGTACCACTGAACTGGCAGAGAGTTTACCAATTTTTACTTCCAGTATCCCCCAGCCTAAACTCAAGAGCAATCTGAAACCCTGACATGGGCAATGTGGGACATACAGAAAGAGATCCAGGAGAAATCCTCCAGTTCTGGCTTGAGGAGTAAAACAGGGAAATTTTAAAGCTCACTGGGAAAATACCCCAGTGTCTCAGACCTTTTGGACTGCTGTAACAAAAATAGTATTAGACTGGGTAACATATAAACAACAGAGATGTATTTTTCACAGTTCTGGAGGCTGAGAAGTCCAATATCAGAGCACCAGTAGATCTGGTGTCTGATGAAGGCTGTCTTTCAGGCTGCAGACCGCTGACTCCTCTCTCTGTCCTCACATGGTGGAAGGGGTAAGGGATCTCTCTCTAGGGTCTCTTTTAAGGGCACTAATCACATTCATGAGGGCTCTGCCCTGATGACCAAATCACCTCCCCAAAGCCTCATCTCCTAATACCATCACCTTTAAGGTTAAGATTTCAACATATGAATTCTGGGGGGCACACAAACATTCAGCCCATAGCATCCAGTTTTTTTCCTCTCCCTTTACCTTATTCTCAAATCCTCAGGACCTGGCTATTGTGCAATGAGGGCAGTGGCATGCCAGGAAGAACAGTTTCCTCTCCTTTTAGTGCAGCTGTGACTATGAAGGCATGGCCAAAGCCTGTTGGTTTTCACTTTCCTGTCTCTCTGGTATCCCCCTACATGGGCCAGGATGTAGTACAATTATAGAAGTGGGCAGTTTCTGGCCAGGAGATGTAAAATAGGAGGCACAGGAGATCAGAAACTGCTGCAGAAGTCTCAGAAAGGGGGAAGCATGAAAAAAATGTACTCCTGGGCTCATCCTTGACCTGTACTTACTGGAGTCTGATCTTTATTAGCATACTAATGGCTTTGAGAACTAAGATAAAGACATATAGATATATATTTTTTTAATTTGAGAAATAAGATATAGACCACCACTGGGTAGCTAACATGTAGGACAAATTCAAAGTCTGCAAATAGGGCCGCCAGATTTAGCAAATAAAAGTACAGGATGCCAGTTGAATTTGAATTTCAGATCAACTCTATATACATACACACACATATATATATAAATAAATTCAGATAAAAGTATAAATATTTTAGTATATGTATATCTCATGCAATATTTGGTGTCCTGTATTTTATCTGGTAGCCCTAACTTCAAAGGCATTGATAACTGAACTAACTTTGAAACCATAGGCCACAGAAGATGGATTGGAACCTGTGGGATGAAACTAACCAAGTCATGTGCCTGCTAAAACAAAAATATCAATATTCTCCATAGGGTTTAAACAAGATATAGATTCTCATAAGGAAATATTCAAAATATCCAGAATTCAATGGAAATTATTCTGCATACAAAGAATAAGGAAAAAATATCAACTTTCATGGGAAAAGATGATTAACAGATGCCAATGGCAAGATGAGAATTACCTGACAAAGATTTTAAAAGCAGCTATCATAAAGGTTAAAACTGAAAGATTAACAAGGAAATACATAACATAAAGGAATGAAAATTTTGAACTGAAAAATATAAAAATTGGAAAAAACTTAGAACATCAGGAATAAAGGAAGAGAAATAAAATTACTAAATACAGTAGAGAAATCTTCTGTTGAATTCTTTAAAATATACTGGGCATTTGAAAGCAAAAAGGATAATATTTTCTGATGGGAATTTAAATGTTTATAGTTGTAATATATATGACAACTATAACATAAAGAAGGAAAAATAATAGCACCTGTATAACAATATGATTCCTACATTACAACTGAAATGGCAAAATATGATTCTAAATGGAGTGTGAACAGTCAAGTATGTATTTTATAATTACTAGAACAACCGCTAAAAAGAGGTAAAGATATATAGTCAAAGTCACAGTAGACAAATTAAAACAGAATACTGAAGGTTGATATTGAATTAGTTGCAGTAAAATAAATATATATATATAATTAGGCTATAGAATTCTGTATTGATATTCTATAAAACATCAATATAGTTTTATACCAAAAATACAGAATAATAATTTTTGCTTTTAACTATCATATGACTTTTAAAGAAATCAAGGGAAGACAAGAAAAAATATATGTATACACATAATCTTTTTTATTTACCATGGAAGAGGATAAGATCATATGGTGTGCACCAAACCAGAAGAGAGAAATCAAAGAGCTTCTCAGAGGAGGTGAAAAGTCAAGGAAGTATGATCATGCATTTTGCTGAAGCTTCAATTAGTTTTGTATGGATAGGACAAAGGTGGTAAGTCAGGAGTGAGGGGAAATAGATGAGAGAAACGGACAGGAGCTAGATAATGAAGGACTTTGTGGAATTTTCCTGTCTCTTTCCTCTGGTAAGCTTTTTCATGTAAATTTTCCATGAAATATAATAACTGTGTCAGTTTTGCTCAGTGTTGTAACCCTAGCAGTTATCATAGTGCCTGGCACATTGACTGAATGAATACATGAAATGAGTGTTCTGAATGAGGATACGTCTCCCATTCTGACCTTATAACCACATCCTCACCATGAATCTGTACAGCTTTTTCCGTTTCTCACAATCCCTTCCCCCCTATGTCCATAGTCAAAAAACACGTACTTCTGAGGTCTGCAGTCTCAGTGCTCCTACACCAGTGGGGAGGGGTCTCCCTATGTGGCCTGGCATGCTCTTGGGAGCAATGTATGTGGCTACCATTTTTAGAGCTCCTGCTGGGATTTGGGATTTGATAACTTTGGGGATCAGATTGATCAGGCCGACACTCCCATTTTCCTGTAAAGTGGCCAAGCTCAAATGTTCTCTCCACCTGCCTCCATATATGTACACGAACACACACACACACACACACACACACACACACACGCTTTATTCTGACCAGCTTTTTTTTTTTTTTTGCGGTATGCGGGCCTCTCACTGTTGTGGCCTCTCCCATTGCAGAGCACAGGCTCCGGACGCTCAGGCCCAGCGGCCATGGCTCACGGACCCAGCCGCTCTGCGGCATGTGGGATCTTCCCAGACCAGGGCATGATCCCGTGTCCCCTGCATCGGCAGGCAGACTCTCAACCACTGTACCACCAGGGAAGCCCCTCTGACCAGCTTTTTAAACTTTAGAGCAGCTGATCTGGAAGAGAGAGAGAAAGGCAGAAAAAGAGAGTCTGAGAAAAGAAGAGTCAGAGAGAGATAATAATTTTAAACACATTTCTAAAATAATGTTTTTTTTACAAATCTTTCTTCTATCATGGTTGGCTATGACATACAAGTTCTAGAAAACTCCATAAAATCTTGTGCCTGTGCTTGATCAGGCTGCAGTATTTTTCAGGAAGGCTAATTGTGTGGAGCAAAAGGTCCTGCACTCTGCCAGGGTCTGCTTAATTATCAGTGACTAGCGTTAAAAGTATTAATTGAGACTTGAAAAGTCTCAAGTTAGTTTGGGATGTGATTTCCTGAAATCTTGAGAATATCTTGTTTGAATGATTTCTGAATATTTAAATTAATTTGTTATTTTTTTCTAAGGTCATTTTATTTTCTAAGATGAGATTTTGATTTAGATTTTCTTTCTGTCTTTAGTCTCCAGAGCCCTAAATAAGTTAAGTCCTATACAACAAAAAGCCCAGGTTTGAAGAATGTTATAAAGCCTGGTTTTAGAGTAATGCAGTCCTAGTTCATTTAGAAATTAGATATCCTCAGTTGGGAATGCAGGGCTCATGTTACCATTTTTACCTCTGCTACCTGATATATAATAACAAAACTGAAGAAACAGGGAAACACTAAGGCAATTTCCTTTGAATTGTAGGATTAAAAAATAATTGAGAAAATCTAACAAAATCAGTTCCTTTAAGTGCAGTTTACTGCAATTTTAATATTTTATGGTTGCATTTTAACTTTTATCTCATAAATTAAAGATTAACAGTCATGCCTAAACTGGAATATATTTTATCCACTTACAAAAATGCATTGACTAACGCTAATTAAATTTGTTTAATCAAGCTTAACAATGCTGCATGCTGTTACTCATCAGAAAGTAAGTACCATACACATTTCCCAAAGTGCTCAAGCTAGAACACCACAGATTTTTTTCTATTGGGGTATCCAAGGGTTCAGCCATCTGTTATTTACTCTAATTTTTAATAAAAATTTATTCATCTTTATTGCTAATCATTTGCCTTGCAAACAAAAAACATTTTATGATTATTATTATCATTTTAACTCCACCACAGCCAAGGAGACACAAAGGAAAATGGTTTGTACTCAATTGCACCACATTAATGTTTGCAAATGGTTTAGCTTCAGTGGCAGGAAGACATAGGTATTATAAAGGTAATACCTAATATCAAATTATACACAGTAACATTTAATCACCTTGCCCTAATGCCTTCAGCAGAACGAGGTTTTCCCCAATAAAGTAGGAAAATGTGATCACGCTTAACACCCTGAAGGACACAACAGTGGCTGTGTCATTCTTTATCGTGTATTGCTTTTGTTCATAGCTAATCGCATTTAGACTGTTTTAACCCAGACCCTGCAGATATACAGTAAATCATACTGATAGAGAAAGACTAAAACCTGTTGATGAAATTGCCTTCAAGCTGCACTGAGCACAAATAAAACCCATGGATTGAGATAGGTGGGGTCAACTTCAGAATGGAGAGAGGTGAATAAAGTTCTGTGTGAAGAGAAGTTACATGTTAAAGACACTTAGTGGGAAATTGCAGTGCAGTGTCTCCAATGATAATCTCCAGTACCTTGATGGAAGGTGTGAAGCAACTGACTCCAGGGTGACATTTTAAGATGGTATCCAGGAAGGTTCATAATGCTCCAAAGAAGGACATGGTAACAGAAACTCAAGCATTAAGGGATTAGAAAGAAAGATAATAATAATGCCCAACACTTATTCAGTGTTAACTGTATACCAGACATTATATTAGGTGCTTGATATGTCATTTTATCTTTGCACTGACCCTCTGAGGTAACTATTTTCATATGATTTTTTCAGATAAGGGCACAGGCTGAGAGGAGTTAAATAACTTCTCCACAGTCACACAATATTGACATTTGTAGCCTGCAAGTCTGAGGCTGTGTTCTTATTCACTTTGTTATTCAAGTGAGCTAACAAGGAAAGCAAGTCATCAGCCAGCATTTTCTAAGATTATTGGAGGAAAACAGCATGTTCCATAGAAGATACTTAACGACTCTGCTTCTGGAAACTGCAAAAGTTAAGATTAGTTTAGTAATCTTAGTAAATGTAATACAGAGACTAGGGCAAACATGGAATAATCTGGACTTCTGAAAATGAACACGTTACAATAAGTGTAATCTATTTTGCCAAGGCCATGGAGCCCGTAACTCCCCAGTTTTAGGGGTAGAACTGCAGTTTTAGGAGTAGCGTTTGATATTTGGAATGGTAAAAGCCGTGTAAGTTGCTCTCACGTGTAAGTGCTGTTTAATGAATTTTATTTCTCAGAATATACTACCAACAATGAGTACAATAATGTGGGGAGGAGGGTGGGAGAGAAGAGACTGCCTCCTGTGCTTTTCTTTAATGTGTCCGCATCATAAGAGAGGTATCAAAATGCATATAACCATTTCCCTGACCTTAGGGAGCTGATAACTAGCTAGAGAGATAGGAGGTGTATAGGTTGTAAAATAAAACAAGTGTAACATAAAGATGTCAGTCGTCCCCAAACCTTAACTCAGGGTAACTTTCAGGTCTTGCTTCACTTTTCAAAAAATCACTATCCTGGTGTTTTAGCTGTTAACAGCAGGATTTAAGAGCATCTTCCATTTCTTAGACAGTTCATTTTGAGTTCCTGATGCCAGAAAGGCTGCTTTTAATTAATTATTTTCTCTATTATTCTGGTCTAAGTTTTTTGTTTTTTCTTTTTCTTCTTTCAGCTCTCTGGGAAACAGAGAGCTGCAGAGTGGGCCATTCTTAGCACAGCAGTGTCCATGTTTAGGAACGTTAATTGTCATTGTTTCCCTTGTTCTGCATTGAACCCACAACAAATTAAAAGTAGTTTGGGTCCTGGATCTCCCTTTTGAGTGGCTGAGCATCTAGTGGGATATGGAATTGGAGAGAACTCCCCACCCTCTGCCTTCTTCTCGTGAGCCTGGTAGAATCTTCCTCTACTACCCATATAGTTGAAGTCCTGGACTGGATTTTGGGAAACCCCTTTCTTCCTTTTTGGTCAAGCTAGCATGATGGCTAAGAGCTTGGGCTCAGGAGTCAGCCTGCCTGGATGTGAATTCAGTCTCCATCATTATTACCTGTGTCATGCTGGGAAATATCCTGCCTGTGATTCAACATCTTGGACCACCAAATAAGGGCATTTGTTTCTCCTCCTAGGGTTACTGTAAGCATTAAATGAGATAATTTACATAAACCAACTAGCAAAAGTCATGTAAACATTCTATAGAACTTACTTGTCAGAGCTGTTATTATTATTATTATAGAATATATTGCTACATGGATATGAGAGCTGATAAGTCAAAATGTACATAGAACTTAAACTGCAATTCTGAGCTTTAAATAGGATTCTTCTTGGCATCTACGTACTACCCTGTGGAGCTAATCCAAGGCAACAATCCCGCCACCCCCACCCCCCCAAAAAAAACCCTCAATATTAATTGATGCTTCTTTGCAGGTAACCATATTAATTTTCTCCTATATTTACTTTTATGGTTCATAGGACATTAATAGTAAGAAAAACTCTTTTCATGCACAGCAAATACAGACCAAATCCAGTTAAGACAGGAAAAAAGCCTTCAATATTTTCTCTTTAGAAACATAGCTGCTAGAAATAAAAAGGACCTAAAACCATAAGGTCATGTAAAAATGCAAACATTTTCCCCAGAATCCTTACCCTCAGTGCTTTAAAAAATGATATTTCTGCCCAGAGAAGCAGCATTAGCAGAAGGCAACATTTAGAGAAGTGATGTCAGCCAGCCCAGCTGTCATTAATACTGATCATATCATCTGGGCATTTACTTTCCTGAGAGCACCTAGAAATGAAGAAAATT
This sequence comes from Delphinapterus leucas, assembly GCF_059928025.1. Lineage (NCBI taxonomy): Eukaryota > Metazoa > Chordata > Mammalia > Artiodactyla > Monodontidae > Delphinapterus > Delphinapterus leucas. The sequence continues at coordinate 57,558,217 of NC_143132.1, read as the reverse complement.
ATAATTACATAAATATAATTAATTATATATTTTAAAATGTGTGTATACCTATATGTATTTGAGCCCTCTGATGTTGTTTGGCATAAACTGTAGTTCAAAACTCAGACCTCTGAAGCCCCATGCAACTAAGCCTTATGTGGATTAAAACTAAGTTACACAGGATGAGTAACAGTGCAGATAGAATTTTCCCAGAGTCCACTTTTTATCACATGGTGGCATTTGTACATGGTGATCTTTAAGTTATGGCAAAAAGGCAGAATGGAGGCTGTTGTAAACAGGGAGCTGAGGCCAAAGCAAGGACTGCCCAGTTTGGTTTCTAGATTGTGCTCTGGAAACTTCTGATCTGGATTTCTACCTGTTTCCAGGTGGCCTCTGATGCTATTCCCAAATAATTTGTGTCCCTCTTCTAGCTTATTCCTTTGATCTTGCTTTTTCTGGCACTGTGATTGACACTATCTTCACTACATTCTATTGGTATTATAGGTCTTTTACGCTTGATCTATTGGTGTTTGCTCTTTCTATAACCTTGGGCCCCTCTGAGTCACTTACCAGAAACTTGTAACATCTCTATTGACAGTAACTGCCAACATGGAACCTGAGGCCTAGGACAATTTTGTCCTCCTGAGAAGCAATAGGGATATGAAACTGGAGCACCATAGAATATTATTTGAATGAGATTCAAAGAGATAATGCATATAAAACATTACCACAGAGCCAGGCACATGGAAAGACTTCACGCCCCTTTCCATCTGAAAGGGGCGTGAAAAGTTTTAGAACAGCACATTTGGTTGTTTTCTGCCACAATGGCATAGTAGGTTTGTGAAATGGCAAATATAAGTGAGAGCTGCTAATATAGGTTTGTCCCAGCGGAAGCACTGTTGCTTAATTCCTTTTGGAGAGTATTAAATTATACCATAGAGTCTGCTTTCTACTTCACCTTCCTGTGAAGTCAGTTCTTATTTGTCCCTGTAGATTTACATATATTTGCTTTTATCTCATTGAAGCTGGACCAAAAAGACAGTGGAATTTACTTGCCTATTGCAATAGACTAAATGCCTGTGTCCCCCTCCAAATTCATATGTTGAAATCCTAACCCCCAATATGATAGTGTTAGTACATGGGGCCTTGGAGGTAATTAGGTCATGAGGGTGGAGCCTTCATGAATGGGATTTAGTGCCCTTCTAAAAGAGACAGAGGAGCTTGTGCTCTCTCTCTGCTCTTTGTCATGTCATGTGAGGATACAGCCAGAAGATGGCCATCTGCAAACCAGGAAGCAGGACCTCACCAGACACTGGATCTGCTGATGCCTTAATCTTGGACTTCCCAGCTTCCAGAAGTGTGAGGAATGTTTTTTAAGCCACCCAGTCCATTGTATTCTGTTACAGCAGCCTGAACGGATTAAGACACCTAGTTTTATTCTGCAGCATGCTTCTCAAATTTGAGTATGCATATGAATCACCCTGTGGTCTTGTTAAAATGCAGATTCTGATTCAGTAGATCATTGGGGGCAGGGCCTGAGTTTCTGCATCTCTAACAAGGCACCTCCCTTGTCCACAAGATGCTGCTGATGTGTGGATTGCACTCTGAGTAGCAATAAGTTCTAGAAGATCCTAAACCATTCTGGTATATGAAAATAGGGACAAATGAGATACAAATATCCCTGCTACGTTGAGAAATTAAAACAGACAAATGGACAAATGGCTTTGAGTAGCTAATCTTTAATTCAGGAAGTAGAAGTAGTAAGGTTCCAAGAGTACTAAATATCTCTATAAAAAAAAAAAAAAGAGTGAATGTTCTCTGTCCCATTTCTTTAGGGTCAAGTTTGAATACTTTGGGAAAGGCATCTAAAGTATACTCTAAATTCAGATGAAGCCAGACGTCATTTCTTTAAGCATCATTTTAGGACTTAGATGATACTCATATAATAGTATTGCTCATATTAACTTTGGGAGAAGAAACAAAATGAAACCATTACTAGTGAGCCACTCCCAGTATCACAGGAACAACTTACACATAAACCCCAGAAGTTATAACACTCACTGAAATGGAGACTGATAAACTGCTCTTTACAGGTAGTTCTAAGAAGAATAAACAGGTTGCACATGGGCCTTGTAAAGCAAGTAAAAATGATTTCCAGCAGGTTCACTATGGTGTAATAAGCTTTGCCAAGCATTTCCTTTACCGATTCAAAGCAGTTTCCAAAGAATGCTTAATCTGGGCTTCTGCTCCCTTTCCACTTATCACATCAAAAATATCTGTTTGCAGTAGCTGTATTCTGGAATACTAAGGTTAGGAGAAATATTCAGTTTTTGCCAAAATAAACAAAATTTAAATACAATGATTGTTAGTGTTTTCCTCATATGAAGAATCAGATGTTTAAAAAGGTTAGATGTTTCTCTAAGTACATTTGTTCTAGTCATCCTTGAAATGGAAAGTCTGTGAGATCTCCCAAATGCTTGAAATTCCACTATAGGGGTAAAGGGGTGGAACAGCAGTCCTAATCCTTCCTGGGGTTTGAGGTACTTTACTTATCTATTTCCCTCTTCTACTTTCACACTTCTGCCCCTTTTTACCCCCAGGTTCAGCAAATAGGCTGTCCAGAACTGCAGTTCTTTGGAGATTTGACAGCACAGAAGTGGAAATCTATGACAACCACTTAGCATAGGGACTGATTTTATGCTTCTGCTGACCATGGCAAGTTTCCTTGTGTGATTCTGATGCTAATGCATGTTCAGTGCATATAAAAAGAGACAGGAGTGTGCAAGGAAATCTGCTAGTGATGCAAAAAAAGTGGAGAGAGATTAAGAGGCCAACCATATCATCCCTCTCGTTATCTCGAGGTGAAGCAGGGATGTCTCTGTCAGACAGCGGAGATCACAGAGAGATATATATTTGTCTTTTTGATCTCAGAGAACAAAACCAGTGTTTCTGTTTTTCTACAGCTTCTGGCATGATAAGGAGAAGAATCTGTCTGTGTGTTAGGGGATGGGTTTGGGCTCTGAGTAGCTGATGTCCTTTTATTTCTTGTCTTCCAAATGGGAAGAGCAATTTCCACTTGGTTTGTTATTTTCTTGGTTTTGATTAAATTATTATATGAGATTATGCATGTGAAAGTGGGGTACATACCTTCTTAATGAATAATTAAATTTCATATCTGTTTTTAAGATGTGCCTTTCCAACTAAGGAAAGTGAATAAAAGATTATGACTAGTACAAGGCAGTCTCACTGCTTTTCCCCCAAAGATGACCATGACAGTCAGAGAAAATTCTATAATATAATAATGCAAGAGGTCACCATCTCTATTTACTTGGCTATGTCTGCTCAGATCCTTCACTGACAATGGTTGTGGACTGAGTCTATTCCCATGCATTGAAAAGTGTTTGGGCTTTGAGACGAAAACCTCTGTTACTCAGAAAGCTAGAAGAGCAGGTGAATTGGGGCAATTTGAGGAAAGGAGAGGAAAATTATTGTCTTTTCCTTCACAAAATGGGGGATAAGAATTTTCCATATAGGGATAATAGAAAACCTAAATTCAGTGATTGAAAAGGACACATAGTTTATTAATTCTTTCCTTTATTATTTTGTTTGTTTATTCATGTATTCACTCCTTCCAAGAAGTATTTATTAAATGCTCTTATTGTTTCAGATATTGTGCTGGTGATGAAGAGAAAAATAAGGAATGGTTGTTACTTACTAAAGGAGCTTACAGGAGAAGACAGACATATTAAGAAATGATTATACAATACTGTATTATATGTATAGTGTATAGAGGCAGCTGTAAAGTACATAGTATAAGAGAACAGAAAATAATGCTTCCTCTGGGTTGGGGTAGAGGGTCGTCAAGAAAGCCATGACAGAGGCCATGATGTGTGATGTGAGTCTTGAAGAATGGATAAGAATGTGCATGAAAAACCTTAAAACTGTTCACATCCTGTGAATCAGCAATTCTACTCCTCGGATACTTAGGATAAACATGCTAAGGAAATAACCAGGCACACACATGAACGCTATTACAACAGTGTATAAGAACAAAAATGCATCCACAGTGTGGAATATTAATGTAGCTATTAAAAATTATGTTGTGGAAGAAGACAGGAGAAAATGTTTATTATATCTTTGAGTGAAAAAAATAGTTACTTGTAGGTTTGTACTTTTTTTTCCAAGCGAGTGTATATACCAGAGCAGAGGAGTATGTTCTGTATAAGCACCTTTAGAACAACCTCAGTGGCCTTTTGGAAAGATGTGTTTCCCTGTATAAGCATGGTATCGTAGTTGGCCACGAAGGTACCTAGGTCCTAATCTCTGGAATGTGTGACTGTTACTTTATGTAGCAAAAAGGACTTTGCAGATATGTTTAAGTTAAAGATCTTGAGATAAGGCAAGTATTCTGTGCTTTCTGAATGGGACCTAAATGTACTCACAAGTGTCCTTATGAGAGAGAGAAAGAGGGAGGTTTTCCTACAGAGGAGAAGGTGACGTGATGGAAGCAGAGAGAGATTTGGAGATGCTATGCTGCTGGTTTTAAAGATTGAGGAAGGGGCCGTGAGCCAAGAAATGCAGCTCTAGAAGCTGGATAAAAGCAAGGAAACAGATTCTCCCCTAAAGCCTCCAGAGGGACCATGTCCCTGCCCGCATCTTGACTTTAGCCAAGTGAAACTGATTTCAGATTTCCGTCCCTACAGAACTGTAAGAGAATAATTTTATGTTCTCTAAACCACTAAATTTGTGGTGATTTATTATAACAACAATGGGAAATCAGTAAAATAAGACTTTGTATTTTTACATAGTATCCCGGGGCTTTTTGTATAATTCTTCCCAGGCTGTTTCTTAGTCTTGAAGGACTAGCCTCCATTCTTCTTTCTCTCCTCTGAGGATGGTTCATTTGGACCTTATCTCTTAAGATTCCTTGAAACGTCAACATTTAATGAATAAAAGAATATAAAGGAAGGCAGAAAGTGATAGAGCAGAAGAATAGTTTTGTAAGAATTATATTTAAAATGAAGAGATTGGATCAAATAACCCTTATGACTTATTCAGATATATTTTTAAATGCAAAGTCCAGCTGTAGTTTTGTTCTTTAAATAATATATTTTGATAATCTCTAGTTCCAACCTCTCATGCTACTTTTGAGAGTATTACAATATAAACAACTGTATATAGCTAGTTTCTGATCAATGGATATCTTATTTAAAAATACTGTCTTTAAAATAATTGTCAGTGTTATGGTTTAATACCAAGAAATTGTAATGGTGGAAGCTTGGACATCACAGATTTGGGGCAGACTGGTTGTCTTATATTTCAGGCATTTCCATAAGATTTAAGTGAGCCTGACTGGCATTCATTGTTAGCTGTATCACTCCTTTTCTTTGAGAGCCAGCGTCTTGCAAGAATAGTCTGTGTTTCACTGGGTCTCCATTTCCTCATTTCCATTCACTCTTCAGCTCACTAAAATCATGAACTTTTGTTTTATTTTTGTTCCTGTGGTGACTACCACAGTGGTTGCCACAATGTAGGTATTCAATCATTGTTTTAAAGTCAATAAATGTTTTCATCACCCACCTTCCTCCAAGGGAAGAATCCTTTGAGTGATTTTGATTGTGCCCTTTATTTTCTACAAAAGAATAGCAACCTGATATCTAATGAGGATAAAAACACAGAAAGCTTCATTTTCCAGATCTTGCAAGCTCAAACTGCTATCAAAATTATGCTGAGAAAGGTGGTGTTTGAAGGACACATAGGCCAGTCATTTCTCTAATTTTTCTCTGCTCTCTCCTTGGACAGTCTCCAGATCCAGAGGACAGAATGCTGTCCTTTTGGACTATCGCCTTCACCAAATAGTTTTTACCTTCACCAAATAATGCTTTATTGTTCTTATGTAACTTGGTTTCACTGAGCAATGATCCAGGAAAATACGAAACCTGTTACATTTCCTATACAAATATTTTGAGAATATAGTGTCCCTATAAAAAGGCTTTATGAGAAATTTCTTTTATAGGAAGAAGTACTAAAAAATGTGTTGCTTCCTCTAAGAACTGCTTTGATTTTACCAATTAAACCTGTATAACTCACTCCATTTTTGCGTAGGCTATTAGGAATGTAAATTTGGGTTGCTTTTTTTTAAGCAGCTAATAACATCTTGTGGCCAAAGTCAGGGATTGTGAAGAAGTTTCATCCTGCAGAGCAGTCAATTCCTTTTGGATAACTGGAACACTGGCTGGAAAGTTACATGGCAGCATGAAAACTTAAAGGGAAGGGTGCTGTGATCTTCCTCTTACTGTCCCATCAGCAGGACTGTAAGGGAGGTGGCAGGAATGTGGGCATTTGCTGGTCATGGCCTAGGAATTCTGTGTATTAACCTCAGTCTTCACTTTCAACTCTAATTTTCCTTGGCTCCAAGTTTTTAAATTTTGTATTATCATATTCATGTATGTAATTTTGTATCAATTTCTTTAGACAGTTTGTTCCATGGGGTATTTCAGGGTGACAGAATCAACTTTACCCAAACTCTGGATAAATTTGAAACAGGGCAAGCAGTCATTTCACAGAGTAATATTAAGAAGTTTAATTAACAAAAATAATCTAATCTAATACTTTATGAGTAAACAAATACTCTAATATTACTTATACAATTTAATATATATTATATATATATATTACCTGAAATATACCAACTGCATATAGACATTAATGACAACACAGGTTTTCAGTCTGCAAAATCTATTCAAATTATCACTTCATAATTAGTAACTCTTTATTCCTTATCCTGAAGAGCTTGGAATTCTTTTCTTTACATCTTCCATTCTTTCAAGTTTCCCAGGACTCATGGGTATGGGCTGACTTTTAGAGGAATTATTTCTCAGCTTTGTCTGGGTCAAACCAGTCTCACTCTTTCCCACTGTGTGTTTATTACATGCCAGGCCCTGTTCTATGTGCCAGGAATTCAGTAGTGAAGGCAGAAGGCCATTGCCCCTGCTCTCTTAGGGCTTACAGCCTCGATCCTGCCTTCTTGAGCCAGATCTCTTGGCATTTTGTCTTCAGGAAGCCATGATGTTGAGTAGCTGTTCCTACTGAACAGAGAATCTTATGGTACAACTACCATCCCTAACGTCACTGTTTTGAGAGGTCCTCACCTCTTATGTTTATTGTCTCTCATCATTCTAGCAGCCTATTTTAACTTGGAGGGAGAATTGCTTTTTGGATTCTGTTCAATAGATAATATGTCCATTCAGTCAAGCAACACTCTCTCTCCTTCCCCAATTATATCCATGCGTTTAATGTGTTTGTGGTAAACTATTGCATTTTTTCTTTATAGGGAGCAAGAATATAAATAAAAAATATTCTAATGAATACCTGACATCATATGGGCATGCTTTTTACTGATACATAACACAGATCTATTAAATACATGCAGATCTGCCCGGCTCCTAGAAACTTATAATCTGTTTAGCACAAACCTCCAGTGTTCAAATTGATCTCTTGTCTTTGCTTTTCCTTTTCCCCTTGCCTTCTTTCTGCACTCTTTCTCTTTCCTTTCCTTTCCCTTTTACTACTCTCTGACACTAAACAATGTTTACATCAATGGATTAGATTCATAATTCCTGTGATATTAAGCCTTTAGCATAGTATTCAGTTTTGGTTTCCTTCAGTCACTGCCCGATTTTGTCCTTACGGAGAAACCATAGAGCTTGTTGCCCTACATGATGATGTCAACTTTTGCTTGAAAATTTATAGTCAGAGCTAATTAATACTGTGGATGGCTGGAGACATTTTTCCTCTTGTGGCAATTCTGTTGAACTTGGTCAGTGTGATGGCTGGTTGGATGAAGCCAGGAGGCTGTTAAAAAAAAAAAAAACAAAAACTTGACTCATTAAAAGATTTTCAACCATAAATTTAATTTAAAAAAGATGCCATAACTTCTCATTAAACTTCGATATGCTATTCCATCAGGCTTGGGGATTTGTTCTATTAGAAATCTCTGCTGAAACAGCTTCTGAAGTGTGTTTGATTCAACTGAGGATTACTATGTAAAGGGGGCATTTGGTCTACAATATTTTTAGGGGAGTTAGCCTCCTAAAAGACCACTTTTTCTTTCCTGACTGAAATGTTCCAGAAAAACATTTGACTGTCTGTGAGTTGCTGGGACCCTCCCAAGCCTGCCCGGGTGAGTGCCATCTGCTATGGGACATAAAACTCTGCTAGACTCCAAGAGGAACAGAAAGGGAGTTGATAAAGGAAGCAGGAAACCTGAACTCTGAAGGTTAGCATCATCCTTAGATGAAGTCCACATCAACTATTTTAAATACCACCGGCAGACTCTCCAGATTGACTCTTGTAAACTTTGCTAAAGTGGTCTAGGAATCTGCCCAATTTATTACTACTTCATAAAAACAAAGTCAGCCATGCAGAGGTCAAGTGTGCATTGAACTCTCTCAGTTAATAATTGTTCAAGACCAGAGTCACAGTTTGCTCACTCAGCTTCTTGCAGTCCAAAGTTCCACTCAGTTCCCTGTGATACTTGGAGGAAACCTCAGAGTTTTGCCCCTTCCTTTCCCTTAGATGCTTTCACAGTTGGGAACATTACTGTTTTCAGCTGAAAGAGCAACAAAGTGTGAAGTGGCTTTAAGGTTAATGTGCCAGTTTTGTCAGCTATCTGTTCTCACCGTCAGCTCTGGCTCAGTACACCCTCTACTCCACTTTCCCACAGCTGTTATTGCCACAGAGATGGAAAAGACCTGGAAAGACTACTTGGCCCAGGTTTCTGCCTTCAGCAAAGTTATGGTCCCACTTTGCAGGGTCCCCCAAGAGCACACTCTGGAGGAGCAGTCTCTGAAGGGTGATTTCCAGTAGCAGCACAGTTGGGTGAATTACAATGCAAAGGAAATCATATTTATCTTTGGGGTTTTTCACTTCTCTCTTGAGACCCTTTCCCATCTTCTCATCTTCCTTTCCCCCATCCCTTGGTGGTGGCGTTCTCTAAATGATCAGAGCAGACCATTGGCTGTCTGTTCAGGCTCTCCATCAATTTCCTTTCCTTGGGCTCTAATTTTTAAATGTTACTGTGTATCAATCATTGTGATTGTTAAAGGAGTGATTGTTAAAGGAGTGATTGTTAAAGGAATTCAGGATGAGAGTTGCCTTTGGGAAAGAGTTGAGGGGAGTAGAATGCAGAAAAAAAATTTCAGTTCAAAATGGGAGAAAAAACCATGCACAGACACTTTGCTGAAAAGGATATATAGTAGGTAGAATGGTACAGTCTCTCTAGAAAATAGTTTGGCAGTTCCTTTCAAAACTAAAAGTGGACTTATCGTTAGACCTAGCAGTTGTATTTGTTGACATTTATCCAAGAGAAATGAAGACTCATTTTCACACAGAAACTTGTACACAAATGTTTCTAGCCACTAATTCATAATAACCCAAACTGAAAAGTACCCAAATGTCCTTTAACGGGTCAGTGGTTAAAGAAACTAGTATATCCATATCATGGGATATGATTCAGTAATAAAAAGGAACAAATTATTCATACACACAATAACTTGGACAGACCTCAAGAAAATTCTGCTGAGTGAAAAAGCTGATTTTAAAAGGATAAATACTTTATGACTCCATCGATGTATTATTTGTGAAGTAGCACAATTACAGAGATGGTGAACATACTTGTGGTTTACAGTGGTTGGGAACTGGGGGAAAATGCGATGGGTAGGTCTGTACCCATAGTAACATGAGGGAGTCTTGTAATGCTGCAGTTGATTATCTTGATTATGGTGGTGGTTGTGTAAGGCCACATATGTGATAAAATTATATAGAGCTATATACACATATAAACACATATGCACACATACACAGTGCCATGTGCAACTGGTGAAAATAAGCTCACCAGTGGACTGGACTCATAAGTGGACTATTTATTGGTTTTGATAATATAATTGTGTAGGATATTAATATTGGGGTAGGCTGGAGAGGGATGCATGAGATTTCCCTGCACATTTCTATGCAACCTCTCATGAATCTAGAAGCTTTTATAAAAATTAAAAAAAAAAAAAGAATTTTAGACTCATTCCAGATGCAAGAGGAGGGTTTATAAAAGGGTGAGAGTGTCAGGAGTTTGAATTCATGGGGGGGGGCCATCTTTGAGTTCTATTTAGCAGAAATCCCCAGAAAGTCATCTCAGATCGTCCAATGCCCATTTAACTTGCAGACTTGTGAGTTAAATAAATGTGTGCCCTCTATGCTGCTGAGGTTTAGTGGTTGTTTTCTAAAAGCATTAATATGACCATAACACAGGTAAGATCTATTTTTATTATAAAATGTATTCCTATTGTGCCCAATTAAATTAAACGCCCAAGGAAGACAAAGGTAATAACTTACATTTATCTGCATTTCCATGATTTTTGATAGTATGCTTGGAATATGGCGATACTCAAGAAATATTGATTGCTTTCTGAATATTGATAGTTACCAAGTTCAAGCTCATTTTGATAAGAATATTCCTGAATCCTTTATCTCATATGATATCAGTAATGTTGAAAAATTCTAATTGTGAGAAAGTAATGGATCTCACTCTTGAAGCTTGGGAAGACCCCATGTTCAAGATATATTAATAAATATGATAAATTTGTTCCAAAATTAATGCCATCATGTTTTTCTGGTGAATTCGTATGCTTTGTGAACATTTTTTTTAAAATGTGGCTATATAAACCATCATTTTTCTGTTTCTCTCTTGGCAGTCATGACAGAGACAAGTTTAATGTTCAGTAATATCAGGTTTCACATTTTTTTGTCCCAAAACTTTTCTTCCCACTTATGCTATATATTTTTAATCAATCAACAATTTAATTGGTAAATTAATAATTTAAAGTTTTCATGAGTCAATTACATGAATGTTAGAACACGCGACACTTTGTTTCCTGTTAAAGTTTTCTGCAAAGTTACTAGTTTTAAGTAAATTTAATTGAAGGATAACATACATACAGAAAAGTGCACGAATCATAAGTATATATCTTAATATACACAAAAAGAGCATATCAATTAAACCACTACTTTCATTAGGAAACACAGCATTGCTATCATAGCAGAAATTCCTTTTGATCGCCTACCCAGTCACTACTCACCACTCTCCAAAGGAAATCTCTCAAAAGTTTTCACTAATTCAAATCCCATAATTAGGTGTGCATGTTTTTGAACATGGTATAAATAGAATCATACCATATGTACTCATCTTTGTCTTATTTTGATCAATTTTGTGTGTGTTTGGTTCATCCATGTGGTTGTGCATAGCAACAGTTCATTTATTTTTTTATTTTATTTTTTTACATCTTTATTGGAGTATAATTGCTTTACAGTGGTGTGTTAGTTTCTGCTTTATAACAAAGTGATTCAGTTATACATATACATATGTTCTCATATCTCTTCCCTCTTACGTCTCCCTCCCTCCCACCCTCCCTATCCCACCCCTCCCTGTGCTATGCGGCTGCTTCCCACTAGCTATCTACCTTACGTTTGGTAGTGTATATATGTCCATGCCTCTCTCTCGCTTTGTCACAGCTTACCCTTCTCCCTCCCCATATCCTCAACTCCATTCTCTAGTAGGTCTGTGTCTTTATTCCTGTCTTACCCCTAGGTTCCTCATGACATTTTTTTTTTCTTAAATTCCATATACATGTGTTAGCATACAGTATTTGTCTTTCTCTTTCTGACTTACTTCACTCTGTATGACAGACTCTAGGTCTATCCACCTCATTACAAATAGCTCAATTTCGTTTCATTTTATGGCTGAGTAATATTCCATTGTATATATGTGCCACATCTTCTTTATCCATTCATCCGATGATGGACACTTAGGTTGTTTCCATCTCCTGGCTATTGAAAATAGAGCTGCAATGAACATTTTGGTACATAACTCTTTTTGAATTATGGTTTTCTCAGGGTATATGCCCAGTAGTGGGATTGCTGGGTCATATGGTAGTTTTATTTGTAGTTTTTTAAGGAACCTCCATACTGTTCTCCACAGTGGCTGTACCAATTCACATTCCCATCAACAGTGCAAGAGGGTTCCCTTTTCTCCACACCCTCTCCAGCATTTATTGTTTCTAGATTTTTTGATGATGGCCATTCTGACTGGTGTGAGATGATATCTCATTGTAGTTTTGATTTGCATTTCTCTAATGATTAATGAAGTTGAGCATTCTTTCATGTGTTTCTTGGCAATCTGTATATCTTCTTTGGAGAAATGTCTATTTAGGTCTTCTGCCCATTTTTGGATTGGGTTGTTTGTTTTTTTTGTTATTGAGCTGCATGAGCTGCTTATAAATTTTGGAGATTAATCCTTTCTCAGTTGCGTCCTTTGCAAATATTTTCTCCCATTCTGAGGGTTGTCTTTTGGTGTTGTTTATGGTTTCCTTTGCTGTGCAAAAGCTTTGAAGTTTCATTAGGTCCCATTTGTTTATTTTTGTTTTTATTTCCATTTCTCTAGGAGGTGGGTCAAAAGGATCTTGCTGTGATTTATGTCATAGAGTTTTCCTCTAAGTGTTAGATAGTTTCTGGCCTTACATTTAGGTCTTTAATCCATTTTGAGCTTATTTTTGTGTATAGTGTTAGGGAGTGATCTAATCTCATACTTTTACATGTACCTGTCCAGTTTTCCCAGCACCACTTATTGAAGAGGCTGTCCTTTCTCCACTGTACATTCCTGCCTCCTTTATCAAAGATAAGGTGACCATATGTGCATGGGTTTATCTCTGGGATTTCTATCCTGTTCCATTGCTCTATCTTTCTGTTTTTGTGCCAGTACCATACTGTCTTGATTACTGTAGCTTTGTAGTACAGTCTGAAGTCAGGGAGCCTGATTCCTCCAGCTCCGTTCTTCGTTCTCAAGATTGCTTTGGCTATTCGGGGTCTTTTGTGTTTCCATACAAATTGTGAAATTTTTTGTTCTAGTTCTGTGAAAAATGCCAGTGGTAGTTTGATAGGGATTGCATTGAATCTGTAGATTGCTTTGGGTAATAGAGTCATTTTCACAATGTTGATTCTTCCCATCCAAGAACATGGTATATCTCTCCATCTATTTGTATCATCTTTAATTGCTTTCATCAGTGTCTTATAATTTTCTGCATACAGGTCTTTTGTCTCCTTAGGTAGGTTTATTCCTAGATATTTTATTCTTTTTATTGCAGTGGTAAATGGGAGTGTTTTCTTGATTTCACTTTCAGATTTTCATCATTAGTGTATAGGAATGCCAGAGATTTCTGTGCATTAATTTGGTATCCTGCTACTTTACCAAATTCATTGATTAGCTCTAGTTGTTTTCTGCTAGCTTCTTTAGGATTCTCTATGTATAGTATCATGTCATCTGCAAACAGTGACAGCTTTACTTCTTCTTTTCCGATTTGGATTCCTTTTCTTCTGTGATTGCTGTGGCTAAAACTACCAAAACAATGTAGAATAAGAGTGGTGAGAGTGGGCAACCTTGTCTTGTTCCTAATCTTAGTGGAAATGATTTGTTTTTCACCGTTGAGGATGACGTTGGCTGTGGGTTTGTCATATATGGCCTTTATTATGTTGAGGAAAGTTCCCTCTATGCCTACTTTCTGCAGTGTTTTTATCATAAATGGGTGTTGAATTTTATTGAAAGCTTTCTCTGCATCTATTGAGATGATCATATGGTTTCTTTCCTTCAGTTTGTTACTATGGTTTATCACACTGATTGTTTTGCATATATTGAAAAATCCTTGCATTCCTGGAATAAACCCCACTTGATCATGGTGTATGATCCTTTTAATGTGCTGTTGGATTCTGTTTGCTAGGATTTTGTTGAGGATTTTTGCATCTATGTTCATCAGTGATATTTCCCTGTAGTTCTCTTTCTTTGTGACTTCCTTGTCTCGTTTTGGCATCAAGGTGATGGTGGCCTCGTAGAATGAGTTTGGGAGTGTTCCTCCCTCTGCTATATTTTGGAAGAGTTTGAGAAGGATAGGTTTTAGCTCTTCTCTAAATGTTTGATATAATTCGCTTGTGGAGCCATCTGGTCCTGGGCTTTCGTTTGTCAGAAGATTTTTTTTTTTTTTTTTTTTTTGTATGCGGGCCTCTCACTGTTGTGGCCTCTCCCGTTGCGGAGCACACGCTCCTGACACGTAGGCTCAGCAGCCATGGCTCACGGGCCCAGCCGCTCCGCGGCATGTGGGATCTTCCCGGACCGGGGCACGAACCTGCGTCCCCTGCATTGGCAGGCAGACTCTCAACCACTGCGCCACCAGGGAAGCCCTGTTGGAAGATTTTTAATCACAGTTTCAATTTCAGTGCTTGTGATTGGTCTGTTCATATTTTCTATTTCTTCCTGATTCAGTCTTGGCAGGTTGTGCATTTCTAAGAATTTGTCCATTTCTTCCAGGTTGTCCATTTTATTGGCACAGAGTTGCTTGTAGTATTCTCTCATGATCTTTTGTATTTCTGCAGTGTCAGTTGTTACTTCTCCTTTTTAATTTCTAATTCTATTGATTTGAGTCTTCTCCCTTTTTTTCTTGATGAGTCTGGCTAATGGTTTATCAATTTTGTTTATCTTCTCAAAGAACCAGCTTTTAGTTTTATTGATCTTTACTATCATTTCCTTCATTTCTTTTTCATTTATTTCTGATCTGATTTTTATGATTTCTTTCCTTCTTCTACCTTTGGGGTTTTTTTGTTCTTCTTTCTCTAATTGCTTTAGGTGCAAAGTTAGGTTGTTTATTCGAGATGTTTCCTGTTTCTTAAGGTAGGATTGTATTGCTGTAAACTTCCCTCTTAGAACTGCTTTTGCTGCATCCCATAGATTTTGGATCATTGTGTCTCCATTGTCATTTGTTTCTAGGTATTTTTTTATTTCCTCTTTGATTTCTTCAGTGATCACTTCGTTATTAAGTAGTGTATTGTTTAGCCTCCATGTGTTTGTATTTTTTACAGATCTTTTCCTGTAATTGATATCTAGTCTCATGGCGTTGTGGTCGGAAAAGATACTCGAAACAATTACAATTTTCTTAAATTTACCAAGGCTTGACTTGTGACCCAAGATATGATCTATCCTGGAGAATCTTCCATGGGCACTTGAGAAAAATGTGTATTCTGTTGTTTTTGGATGGAATGTCGTATAAATATCAATTAAGTCCTTCTTGTTTAATGTATCATTTAAAGCTTGTGTTTCCTTACTTATTTGCATTTTGGATGATCTGTCCATTGGTGAAAATGGGGTGTTAAAGTCCCCTACTATAATGTGTTACTGTCAATTTCCCCTTTTATGGCTGTTAGTATTTGCCTTATGAATTGAGGTGCTCCTATGGTGGGCTCCTATGGTGGGTGCACAAATATTTACAATTGTTATATCTTCTTCTTGGATCGATCCCTTGATCGTTATGTAGTGTCCTTCTTTGTCTCTTCTAATAGTCTTTATTTTAAAGTCTATTTTGTCTGATATGAGAATTGCTACTCCAGCCTTCTTTTGATTTCCATTTGCATGGAATATCTTTTTCCATCCCCTTACTTTCATTCTGTATGTGTCTCTAGGTCTGAAGTGGGTCTCTTGCAGACAGCAAATATATGGGTCTTGTTTTTGTATCCATTCAGCCAATCTGTGTCTTTTGATGGGAGCATTTAGTCCATTTACACTTAAGGTAATTATCGATATGTATGTTCCTATTCCCATTTTCTTAATTGTTTTGGGTTCGTTATTGTAGCTGTTTTCCTTGTCTTGTGCTTCTTGCCTAGAGAAGTTCCTTTAGCATTTGTTGTAAAGCTGGTTTGGTGGTGCTGAACTCTCTCAGCTTTTGCTTGTCTGTAAAGATTTTGCTTGTCTGTAAAGAAATTCAGATTTCTCCATCGAATCTGAATGAGATCCTTGCTGGGTAGAGTAATCTTGGTTGCAGGTTTTTCTCTGTCACTTTAAATATGTCCTGCCAGTCCCTTCTGGCTTGTAGAGTTTCTGCTGAAAGATCAGCTATTAACCTTGTGGGGATTCCCTGTGTGTTATTTGTTGTTTTTCCCTTGCTGCTTTTAATATGTTTTCTTTGTATTTAATTTTTGACAGTTTGATTAATATGTGTCTTGGCGTATTTCTCCTTGGATTTATCCTGTATGGGACTCTCTGTCCTTCCGGGACTTGATTAACTATTTCCTTTCCCATACTAGGGAATCTCTTCAAATATTTTCTCAGTCCCTTTCTTTTTCTCTTCTTCTTCTGGAACCCCTATAATTCGAATGTTGGTACGTTTAATGTTGTCCCAGAGGTCTCTGAGACTGTCCTCAGTTGTTTTCATTCTTTTTTCTTTATTCTGCTCTGCAGTAGTTATTTCCACTATTTTATCTTCCAGGTCACTTATCCGTTCTTCTGCCTCAGTTATTCTTCTATTGATCCCATGTAGAGTATTTTTAATTTCATTTATTGTGTTGTTCATCGTTGCTTGTTTCATCTTTAGGTCTTCTAGGTCCTTGTTAAATGTTTCTTGCATTTTGTCCATGCTATTTCCAAGATTTTGGATCATCTTTGCTATCATTATTCTGACTTCTTTTTCAGGTAGACTGCCTATTTCCTCTTCATTTGTTAGGTCTGGTGGGTTTTTATCTTGCTCCTTCATCTGCTGTGTGTTTTTCTGTCTTCTCATTTTGCTTATCTTACTGTGTTTGGGGTCTCCTTTTTGCAGGCTGCAGGTTCGTAGTTCCCGTTGTTTTTGGTGTCTGTCCCCAGTGGCTAAAGTTGGTTCAGTGGGTTGTGTAGGCTTCCTGGTGGAGGGGACTAGTGCCTGTGTTCTGGTGGATGAGACTGTATCTTGTCTTTTTGGTGGGCAGGTCCACGTCTGGTGGTGTGTTTTGGGGTGTCTGTGGCCTTATTATGATTTTAGGCAGCCTCTCTGCTAATGGGTGGGGTTGTGTTCCTGTCTTGCTAGTTGTTTGGCATAGGGTGTCCAGCACTGTAGCTTACTGGTCGTTGAGTGAAGCTCGGTGCTGGTGTTGAGATGGAGATCTCTGGGAGATTTTCGTCATTTGATATTACATGGAGCTGGGAGGTCTCTTGTGGACCAGTGTCCCGAAGTTGGCTCTCCCATCTCAGAGGCACAGCACTGACTCCTGACTGCCGCACCAAGAGCCTTTCATCCACATGGCTCAGAATAAAAGGGAGAAAAAGTAGAAAGAAAGAATCAGTAGAAGTAGAAAGAAAGAAAGAAAGAAGGGAGGGAGGGAGGGAGGAAGGAGGGAAGGAAGAAAAAAAGAAAGAAGGTAAAGTAAAATAAAGTAAGATAAAATATAATAAAGTTATTAAAATAAAAGAATAATTGTTAAGAAAAAAAACAAAACGGACGGATAGAACCCTAGGACAAATGGTGGAAGCAAAGCTATACAGACAAAATCTCACACAGAAGCATACACATACACACTCACAAAAAGAGGAAAATGGGGAAAAATCATAAATCTTGCTCTGAAAGTCCACCTACTCAATTTGGGATGATTCGTTGTCTATTCATGTATTCCACAGATGCAGGGTACATCAAGTTGATTGTGGAGCTTTAATTCGCTGCTTCTGAGGCTGCTGGGAGAGATTTCCCTTTCTCTTCTTTATTCTCACAGCTCCCAGGGGCTCAGCTTTGGATTTGGCCCCGCATCTGCGTGTAGGTCGCTGGAGGGCGTTTGTTCTTTGCTCAGACAGGACGGGGTTAAAGGAGCCGCTGATTAGCGGGCTCTGGCTCACTCAGGCCTGGGGGCGGGGAGGGAGGGGCATGGAGCTCGGGGCGAGCCCGCGGCGGCAGAAGCCAGTGTGATGCCGCACTAGCCTGAGGCGCGCCTTGCTCTCTCCCGGGGAAGTTGTCCCTGGATCCCGGGACCTCAGCAGTGGCGGGTCACACAGGCTCCCCGGAACGGGGGCGTGGACAGTAACCCGCGCTCACACACAGGCCTCCTGGTGGCGGCAGCAGCAGCCTTAGCGTCTCCTGCCCGTCTCTGGGGTCCGCGCTTTTAGCCGCGGCTCGTGCCCGTCTCTGGAGCTCTCTCAAGCAGCACTCTTAATCCCCTCTCCTCGCGCACCAGGAAACAAAGAGGGAAGAAAAAATCTCTTGCCTCTTCGGCAGGTCCAGACTTTTCTCCGGACTCCCTCCCGGCTAGTCGTGGTGCACTAACCCCCTTCAGGCTGTGTTCACGCCGCCAACCCCAGTCCTCTCCTGGTGGTCCCACCGAAGCCCGAGCCTCAACTCCCAGCCCTGCCCACCCGGCGGGTGAGCAGACAAGCCTCTCGAGCTGGTGAGTGCCAGTCGGCCCTGATCCTGTGTGCGGGAAACTCTCTGCTTTGCCCTCCGCACCCCGGTTGCTGTGCTCTCCTCCGCGGCTCCGAGCCTTTCCCCCTCCGCCACCTGCAGTCTCCGCCCGCGAAGGGTCTTCCTAGTGTGTGGAAAACTTTCCTCCTTCACAGCTCCCTCCCACTGGTGCAGGTCCCGTCCCTGCCAGCGGGTTTCTTGCCTTTTGGGAGGTCTGCGGTTTTCTGCCAGCGTTCAGTAGGTGTTTTGTAGGAGTTGTTCCACGTGTACATGTATTTCTGGTGTATCTGTGGGGAGGAAGGTGATCTCCGCATCTTACTCTTCCGCCATCTTCCCGGAAGCCCTTTCATTTAGTTTTATTATTGTGTAGTATTCCTTATGTAGATATGCCACCATTTGTTCATCTATTCTACTTTTGGCGGAAATTTATAATGTACAGTTTGGTATTACTATGAATAGCACTGATAGGAACATTCAGGTGCATGCTTTTGGTAAACATATTTATGAATTGCTGTGGAGTGCAATGGTAAGATCAAAGAGTATGTCTAGGTTCAGCATTCATAGGTATCACCAGTTTCCCCAATTTACACTTCCCTGGTGGTGAAGTGGTTGAGAGTCCACCTGCCGATGCAGGGGACACGGGTTCGTGCCCCGGTCCGGGAAGATCCCACATGCCACAGAGCGGCATGTTTCTCCAATTTACACTCTCAGCATCAGTGTGTGTGTTCGCCACAGTCCGTATCATTCTGGCTGACCCTTAGTATTATTAATCTATTTAATTTTAGTCATTCTGGTTGGTGTGAAGTGATATCCTACTGGGTTTTAATTTGTATTTCCCTAATGAGGCGGAGAAATTTTTCATATGCATGATGGCCATTTGGATATTTACTTTGGTGGAATGCCTATATGAACACTGTTGGTCCTCTGTCCAGAAACCCCTGGGTCCTGCATTTCTTCCCCAGCTTCTGGGTATATTTCCTTCTAATGGTTGTACTTGAGACTAACTCTCTTCAGAGAGCTATCCTTGGGCTCCTGGAGATTGCTTACTCAGTTAGCTTATTTAGGTTTTTCTTTAACGTTTTTGGCAGATTTTAGAATCGAGGTTATGCTTGCCTATTAAAGAGCTAGGAATTGTTTCTACTTTTGCAAACATCAGAAGAGTTTGTGTAAGCTTGTTGTTTCTAGCTTATGAAAAGTCGTACTGAAAAATTGCTCTTTTCACCTTGAGTTATAGTTTTTTCCCATTTCCACATACCACCAGTGATCATAATTCTTAAATTGGGGGTCTCTGAATCCCTAAGGGGATCTCTAGGAGTTATGCAAAGCCACAGCATGAACACATCACATGCTCTAGGACATCCATTGAAATAAAAACATAAATTTATTGTATAATAAAACAAATATGAATATATTATGGAATGCATCCTGTAATAAGAATAGGAAACAAATAGGAAGCAATAGGAAGCAAAATTCATGTGAATTTTTAAGATAAAACTTGACATCACTTCTTTAGTCCTAGTCCTCTCTGGATTATGCTTACTCTCTCCTACATTAAGGGCACTTTAGGGTAAGAATTTGGAGAAGCAATGAAATAATGTCTTCCATAATGACAGGATGACATCATGACAGAGTAGAAAGAATGTATCTTTTGTAATCAAGAGATGTGGATTCAAATCTGAGGTCAGTCTCTTTCTAGCTATATGTATTACCTTGAGTTAGTTTATTTGTTTATTTATATTTCAACAACTATAAAATTGGATACAGTAAAGGATGATTATATTGCAATACATGTACAGTGACTAGATATGAAAGTTACTTCCTTTTAGTTTTACTAAAGTTTGCAGCAAATAGTGAACGTCGAGGTCTGGAGCCTGTGTCAAGGATGAAAATGGGAATTGGAGAAGGGGAGACCAGGAGAAATAGAATCCAGAACCTCTGGTTGGGGTGGAAGTCACTAGGGTAGAGGTAGGGATCTGGGTAAAAGTGAGTCATAAGTTGTGGGTTCAAGGTTTCTTTTAGTTGCTGAGCACCCTCTATACCTATATCGAGCCAGTTCTCAACTTTTAGTATAGATGAATGTTCCAGGCCACATTAATTTATCTTTTCTTTGAACCTCAGCAGAACCTAGCTGTGCTAAATAAGTACTTGCTCACAGGATTATCTGTTTTCAAATATAATCTTGTTCCCCCAGGGAGACCGTAGGTTCCCCCAGGAAAAGGACATATCCTCAGCATCTAGCACAATATAGTCACATACCTGGTAGAGATTCAGATTGTCTTATTGAACATGGAATATTTGAAAAGTACTAAACAAATAGAAACTTGTTATAAAGACTTGATCCTTCTCCTGTGACTGAACACTTCCTTCATTGGTCGATAGTTTATTCAAAGAAATGCATGGCATTTCTAATAAGATCTATCTGGGATATGTGTATAGATATATATTTTTTAACATTTTTATATATTTTATATGTAATATATTTTATATATAAGAATATATATATAAACATATATATATGTATATATATATATATATATATATGTTTTTTCTCTGTTGGTATTAAGGAACTATGTCTTTCAAGTCTCTTGTCTGCATGTTTCCCTTTCTCTCTTATGAAAAATACAGATACCATTGGAACCATTGCAGGGAGCTTTCATTTGTTGCAAATACATGAGATCTTACCACCAAATATAGGCTAGAAAAAAGTCACTGGTAGCTGTTATACTAGTAGAAAGTTTTTTATGAAATTATTCTGAGAAAGTTTCTGCTTTGTTCATTATGAACAAACCATTTAGCCTGGTCTCTCATCATTAGCAGAAAGTGATTGCTGGGAAATGTTCTCCCTGCATTTCACATAAGCAGGACTGGCCAATGGTAGACTTGCTGCCTATGACAAAATATTTCCTTCTGTCTCCCATAGTTTCTGAAATTCTGATAGTCCTTTGGGATAATGATGTGTGTTTTTAAAAGTTCCCTGTTCTACTTCAGTTAAGTTATGTGAATGAGGAACACATCACTATATTAACATCTTGTTTATTAATTTATCAACTTGAATGGATTTGGGAAACTGGGTGTTTAGTTTGCTTAGAGATTAAGACAGTGGTTCCTTAAGTTTTATATGGAATTTAAGAGTTAAGAAAGGCTTCCTATGAAGGCCAAAATCAAGGACCCTTGGATCTGGATATTTGGGGACATAAAGAAGGTAGATGAAGACAGAAAGGAAAATACACCTAAAAGGAACATAAACTTAAAGGCTTAAGGTTTTCTCTCCTTGACCATTTTCCCCAAGTTTAAAAACCTTTAGTTTAGTAACTACATTTATCTAAGAGCTTTAAAATCTAGCACTGGAGGAAGGAAGTCTGTAATTGCTGTAGCAGAAATCACCAATTAGAAAGTCTATAAGTGCTGATAGGTAGCATAAAAGTGTGGATTGGACTTGGTGAGACCAGTGGTGAAGTGGAGACAGTACACCCAATAAAATATTTTTCTATGAACCTAATTCAGCTGGTGAACCAGTCAGTTCCCACTGCCTGCTTTTTTTTTTTAAATTGAAGTATAGTTGATTTACAATGTTGTGTTAATTACTGCTATACAGCAAAGTGATTCAGTTATACAAATATATACAGTTTTTTAAAAATATTCTTTTCTATTATGGTTTATCATAGGATATTGAATATAGTTCCCTGTGCTATACAATAGGATCTTGTTGTTTATCCATTCTATATATACAAGCTTACATCTGCTGGCTCTAAACTCCCACTCCATTCCTCTCCTAACCCCCCGCCCCCTTGACAGCCACCAGTCTGTTGTCTATATCCGTGATTCTGTTTCCATTTCATAGATAGGTTCATTTATCATATTCAGATTCCACATATAAGTGATATCATATGGTATTTTTCTTTCTCTTTCTGACTTACTTCACTAAGTATGATAATCTCTAGTTGCATTCATGTTGCTGCAAATGGCATTATTTCATTCATTTTTATGGCTTAGTCGTATTCCATTGTACATAAGTACCACATCTTTTTTATCCATTCATCTGTTGATGGACATTAAGGTTGTTTCCATGCTTTGGCTATTGTGACTAGTGCTGCTATGAACATAGGCATACATGTATCTTTTTGAATTATAGTTTTGTCCAGATATATGCCCTGGAGTAGGATTGCTGGATCATATGGGAATTCTATTTTTAGTCTTCTGAGGAACCTCCATACTGTTCTCTACAGCGGCTGTACCAACTTACATTCCTACTTACACTACATGCCTGCTTTTAATGATTATTACTTTATTTTGGAAGAATACAGTTATAATAGCAATAGATTTTTTTTTTCTGAGCTGAAGGGAAGACTTCACAGGGCATCCTACTATGTAAAAGTCAATATCCACAATATTGGAGGCTAGAGTAGGAAGCTGTAAATGACTCCTTTTGTTAATTTACTGACTAAGCCAACTTAAGGTAATTTATTGAGTCTTCTACGTAGTCAGACATCTCAGAGATGATTTTGATTAGACAAGATAAGAGTGTAAGATACTATAGTAAAAAAGATAAAACATTATTTTAAAGACTGGTGTTTTGGGAAGTATTTGGAAGTATTAGGTGTACCTGGACTTTTTAAGACGGCGACTTGGCACCATCCAGTAGTTCACGTTCCATGAGGCTGCTTTAGAATCAGGTCTGGAAATACATTTGCTTTGCATTCTTGGAGGCATATCCAACCTTGTCAGTTTCTTTTTCTTTCTTTCCTTCGAGAAATCTACAGCAGATACCTGGACATCTGAGAGCTGTAAATGTTTAGTGCATAATCCAAAGCCTAGCACATATTTTCAAAGGGAAGCGCTTTTACTACAAGTACTTGTCTCAGGTATTCTTTATGTACTTCCCCAGCTATTCCCCCAGCCCCTAATCCATTTGTCACTTTCCCAGAATAGAGAGGTAATTGCATGACATCTCTTTTAATTCCACTGCATTCTCCATTTTTCTCCTTTTCATCCTTTGATGTTTCAAATTCTTTGGTATAATATGGATACCTTCACCACACAATATTTTATTGACATGGTAACATCATACTTTAGTAAATAAAGCCACAAGTGTGAGATATGTTGTTGAATTCACCATCAGTTTAAGAGCATCAGTGGAAAATGCCCTGGATTAAATTCTTGACATTGTATTTTAATTTTCTTATACATGAATTTCCCTATATACAAATTTCACTTTTGTTTTCAACCATTAGTAAACTCCAAGAAATGTTTCTTCAAAACCGAAGACATCTGATTTTTTTTTAGGTGTGCCTTCCAAGTTGGAAAAACTGATTTTTTTGTGTAGTGCTATTGAATGTGGAAAGTTGTAGTACCATTTGGTGCAGTGATTTTCCATGACATCTCATGGCTCTGCCAAATGTGAACGTTGTGGTAGTATTCAATATCTTCAGATTGTAAGTTAACTTAACATTGAGACTTACAATACTGGCACTTCAAAAACCCAGGTGGGCTGCAGAGTCTCAAAAAGTTTAACAGTTTCTGACCTTCTGTGGTTGAAAAGAATTGGACTGGAAGCCAGAATATGTGGGTTCTAGTCTTGGCTCTGTTACTAACCAGCTGTGTAATTTTGGACAAGTTAATTTTCTTCTATGATCCAGGCTTTTCTCCATTATAAAATGAAGAAGTTAGGCTAAAATGACTTCACACGTCTCTTCCAATCTAAGCCTATGTTATGCAAGTGATCTCTGGGATCAAATCCTAGATTTATTACTTGCCCCAAGCCTGCTAGGGTAAATTTGTTTCTCCATTCCTCAGTTTTATTTCTGGTAAATGGGTATGATAATAGTACCTTGTGAGGAATAAATGAGCCATATGCAGAGACTAGCACATAGTGTTCAATAAAGGGCGGCTATTATTATTGTGAGTCTGGGCCTAGCAAATCGAACACTGAATTTGAGTCAGATCACTTGTATTTGAGGCCTACATTCTCCATTCTCCATTGACCAGGTGACCTTATAAGAAGTGACTTAATTTTGAGAGAAATAACTTCACTGTTTCCAACCTTCCCCACTTAAAATTTAGATAAATTAATATCAACAGCAAAAAAATCTGAGCCTTTAGGAGTTCATGTGCTATAGAAACAAAGAAATCATTATATCATCCCTATCTTTATGTTCTTTTTTTAAAAATTTTTTATTGGAGTAGAGTTCATTTACAATGTTGTGTTAGTTTCAGGTGTACAGCACAGTGACTCGATTATACATATACATATATCCACACTTTTTTAGATTCTTTTCTCATATAGGTCATTACAGAGTACTGGCTAGAGTTCCCTGTGCTATACAGCAGGTCCTTATTAGTTATCTATTTTATATATAGTAGTGTGTATGTGTCAAACCCAATCTCCCAATTTATAGCCCTCTTTACCCTCTGGTAACCATAAGTTTATTTTCTACATCTGTGACTCTATTTCTGTTTTGTAGAGAAATTAATTTGTACCAACTTTTTCAGATTCCACGTATAAGTGATATCATATGGTATTTGTCAGACTTATTTCATTCACTATGACGATCTCTAGGTCCATCCATGTTGCTGCAAATGGCATTATTTCACTCTTTTTTTCTGGCTGGGTAATATTCCATTGTATATAAGTACCATAGCTTTATGTTCTTAAACGCATTTCTTCCTTAGGGTTCCTGCACAGCAGAGTCACATTTCATTGCAGAGAGGCTGTGTGGGAGTGATTAGAAGCCCAAATTGATCTGTAGATCTTGAAAGTTTTTTTACTAAATGTAGTGGCACTTATAACTTCAGACTGAAGTTAACTCTGTTTCTATCAAAAACAGAAATCTAAGTTTTTTTTCTTCTCTTCATTCTTGTGATCTCTATCCACATAACCATGCACTTTAGGTAAATTTTGTGACATGTCCTTGGGCTCTCAGGAAAGTTCTAGGCCCTCCCTCAGTTTCTACTTCAATGGTAGATGTCTATCTGGATTTCTGTTGAATGTACAGAGGAAATAGGCAAGGATAGCTTTGAAAAAAAATTTAGTTACATGGCTGTTTAAATACAAATAATACAGAACTTTTTATAATGGAAAAGTAAAAACCCCCTCCCTACTCTGTCCTTTCCATTCCCAGCTCCACTCCTCAGAAACAACTACTTATTCCCATTTCTCTACTTAGTTCATCTGGTGATGCCTCTATAATCCTATTAACCATGCTACTATAACTACTGCTCAAAATATTGACTTTAGAAATTGTTTAAAATTTCCTCCTACTATAGAGATGCAAAATTTCTCATTCACCCATCTCTGTCTCCAACTTATTTCTAATATATATTTTTTGCTACTCTACAGTTTTTCACTTCAACTTCTATTCATATAATTTAAACATTTATTTCTTATTCCATAAATCATATAGAATACTTTCTTCTCCACCTTGGAAGAAGAGGATGTATTTCCTCTGTCTATTCTTATCACATCTATCTGGAAACTTATAATGAACTGTGCACAGTCAAGTTTGATGACTTCTGTGATTTGTCTGTAGATTGGTCTTAAAAGTTTAAAAAATGTGCTTATATCATTATGGGAAGTACTTTTGTTCACTATATACCCAAGTAATTTACAATGATAACATATCCTTTTCTACAGTTCCAGGGTCACAATCCCTGTGACTCACAAAATATTCTAGCCTTGGTATAAATTTCAAGTTTATTTTTTTGATATATATTTCACCAGTCATTCAAACTCATGCTGCTGTGTTGTAGTTTGCCTTTCATTTGGACCGTGTCTTTCTTGCACAGTTATATTTCTTTTCCTGGAGTTCTGATTGTGCTATTTTTTTTTTTCAGTTTTTGCAGTTGTAGGATTTTTCAAAGTATCTTGGATGACTATTAAAAGTCTGATATCCTCTTGGGCAGAGGTACGGTGGCTATCTCTCAAATCATATGTCTATATGACGATATGAAAAAAATTGTTGTTTTATTGCTCTGGTAACTGAATGCTGAAGAAGGCCAAGGGGCCAGGTTCAAAAACAGTATACAAGAGCAGTGTTTGAATTCTGGACTCCTCTTGAATCTTGTTGCCAAGACAACTGAACACTGCCTTACTTGCCGTGGGTACCATCACCACTCTGCCTATCAAAAATGGCTTCATAACTTTAAGCCACTTATTTCTGAGAGGTTGAAGGTGAAAATAAATTCCAGGAGACACCGCTGTGAAATCTTTGGTTCTACAGAGATTATAATAATAACAAGATGCTTAGCAGGCTTATTGTTGGTTCATGATGTAGCTGAAGCAATATTTTTGTCTTTTGGGAATTTTGAACTCTAATTACTCTGGACACAACCATGGGGAACATATTTACCTCTCATCTCTGAGGTCTTTGTTCATCTTGAGTCTTTCCAGATTGCCGAATCGAATGATCTCTGAGAAGAATGTGGTGATAAATTAGATGAAGATCACAGCTGGCTGATGCGTAATTGCTGCTTGAATTTGAGGGATATTTAAACATATTAAAGCTGCCAGATGGTATGTGGTTCAGACTGATATGCTGTGGGATCATTGCAGACAGAGGCACTGGTTGTTTCCTGCCTACAGTGGCAGTGGGTGGGTGGTGATGTGGATGTGCTTGAATATATTTTAAAACTTTTCACGATTTAAAAAGCTGAGGCAGAATCTGATTCTACTGACCATAGATGAAAAGACTGTATAGTTTCTTTTGCTCAAATATGCTCAGAGATGTTCACTGGAGTTGGAACATGGGCATTCAGACACTTCTGTGCTTTTTCTGAGGAGAGTCCTTGTCTGACAATGTCTTCTTCTTCACCAAATGCCAGGCTTTGGTGAAGAAGAAACATATGCAGGAGAGAGAGTGAGAGAAAGGCTTAGCACACCTAACAGTTAAATAGATTGAACTACAATGCTGACATTAGCCAAATCATGCTAATATCCAATGCCTGAACATAACCCCCTTAGCCAGAGATTTTTAAAAATAGAAGGTCTAAATGGTTTTAATGTAATTTTATCAAGCCAGGAAGGAAAACCATTAGCTACTCAAGTCCCTAGTATTAAAATGACTCTCAGTCTATGCAGGCTATTGTGGATCAGTAGGAAGGAATGCCAAAATGGGTTCTCACTTCACCTAGGATGGGTTGACTTTGGTACCATCAAGGACTTGCTATTGTCAGTTCTACTGTTCATCTACAAATGGCTCAATTACATGTAAAAATGTGTTCTATTTTTAAAAGTCAAATGGAATGAAGTTAGGCAATTGAATGCCCTAGAGTCCTGTTGCATAGAAGCAATAGAACAGACTAGAATTTTCTTCCAAAGGTGAAGTAAATTAATAATGTTTTCTGGGCAATGGGTAAGATTATTCATTCCGATTTAGCCTAAAGGACTCAGAACCTTTTTTGGATATCTGAGGGACTTCCTTGTGGAAAAGGGACTTGATTTATTATGTGTAGCTTCAGGGAGCAAAAGTCACACCAATGGGTAGCTGTTAGAAATCTTGGATGTAAATTAATGTCCCATTTTTAGCAAATGTACAAGATCAAGGAAAGTCTTTTATGTAATAATTTAGTTCCTGGTATTACCTTATTTTTCCTTTTATTTTCTCTAATTTCCTCATTTGTTTAATTTAAATTTATTTTGTCCTATTTAATTGTGAACATTTTTCTAATAATGATGCAGAGCATTAAATAAACAAATACATAAATAACCAATGAATGAAACCTGCAGTATAGCAGGTTTTCACTCAGTATGAGAAGAAAAACCAAAAAGAAACTTCATAGTAGTGATGTAGACATTGCTGGTTGTCACACAATGTACCCATGACTACAATGATACAGGGTTATGCCCTTTGAGGGGTTTCAAAGATTTAGCAATCTCTTTCATGCAGATATCTTATCCCATGAATTCTTGTATAATGAAAAGAAAGAAAAATCTTTTGGATTGTAAAAAGAAGAGTGAAAAGAAAACATATACCATCGAGATCCCTTCTTGGACATATCATTGCTAATCTGTGTTGCTTCTGCAAAAGACTAACTTTTTCATTTGCTTCTGAACTGCCTAGATAACAATCACAAATGATTATGCTTAGAATTTTGAAGACAGCTGTTTTATAGGGAACGTGTTTTACATCAGCTCGTTTATGTTGCAGCCCCAAATTTGAGACAGAAAAAGTTGAAAGACTTGACCGCAGCGGCAGCCAATCAGTAGCCCAGACAGAAAATAGATTTCAGCTTTCTGTCATGCAGGGTAATTTGCCATTCACCAGAATATGCTCATGATGACACATACTAAGGTATGATCAAGTTGTAGCTGGACGCATACCTAAAAGGATCATTTTGACAGGCATTTTATAAAACAAGCCAAATTCAAGCACACTACACAATTGCTGCTAATGAAAGATGTGTAATCTCATTTCAAACTGGTGTTCAGTGGACCATGCACACAGTCCACAAATGGCCACAAAAAGAGATTTGGTTTAAAAATAAATCCAATCTGAGCCCTACCTTAGATTTAATGTCAATAACAATCCCAACATAATAACATTTTCTGATATTCCTTTTGCAGATATAGAACTATTTGTCATCCCATCAGATTTCCCTGTTTCTCCATTAATTTTGAAGAATACAGAGAACAAATGTATGGACACCAAGGGGGGAAAGTGGAGAGGGGGTGGTGGTGGTGTGATAAATTGGGAGACTGGGATTGACATGTATACACTAATAAGTATAAAATGTTTAATAAGAACTGCCGTATAAAAAAATAAATAAAATTAAATTAAAAAAAAAGAATATATGAAGCCCATGCCCCAATCTATTGAGAGAGAATGCAGAGAAATGCAGCTGCTGTTATCTGAAGGAGGGATGCAATGCACAGGGCAGATAGTAACCAAGTGAGGTTACTTGCATCCATGTAGTTTGGAGAGGAGTCAGAAGTATGCTGTAGGAGAATGTGGACCAAGATGCAAAGGATCAAGCAATGGAAAAGAAACACAAAGAAGAATGGAAAATAGGAAGAAGTCTGAGAAAGTTTAAACAACTGGATATAAAGAAAAAAATTTCAAGATTTAAAAAATTCATGACTTCCCCCAAACAGATTTACAAGAATGTAATTACAGTTCAAAATGCATATACATTATAATTTTGAAGTTAGAAAATAGAAAGTGCTTAAGAATAATGTGAGACAGACTCTTAAAGCATCAGCTTTCATCTAAATTCCAAGTGCTGTGAGGAACAACCATCCAACATGAATCATGACTGATCAGTTTTCGTTTTTAGGTTTTTGTTTTTTTGGTTTTTTTAGTTTTTAAAAAAGATAATTTTCTTAGAGCTGTTTTAGGTTTACAGTAAAATTGAAAGGAAGATACAGAAATTTCCCATATGCCCCCTACCTGCACACATACATAGCCTCCCCCATTATCAGCATAACTCACCAGAATGGTATGTTTTTATCAACAATGAACCTACACTGATAAATCATAATCACTCAAAGTCCATTGTTTACCTTAGAGTTCACTCTTGGTGTTGTGGACTCTGGGTTTGGACAAATGGACAATGTCATACATCCATTATTATAATATCATACAGAGTATTTTCACTGCCTTAAAAATCCTTTGCCTATTCATCTCTCCTCCTGCCCCTACCCCTGGCAACCACTGATCTTTTTACTGTCTCCATAGTTTTGCCTTTTCCAGAATGTCATATAGTTGGAATAATATAATATGTAGCCTTTTCAAATTGGCTTCTTTCATTTAATAATATGCACTTATGTTTCCTCCATGTCTTTTTATGACTTGCTAGCTCATTTCTTTTTAGTACTGACTAATATTCCACTGTCTGTAGGTACTACAGTTTATTTATCCGTTCACCTGCTAAAGGACATCTTGGTTGCTTCCAAGCTTTGGCAATTATACATAAAGCTGCTATAAACATTGGTGTGCAGGTTTTTTGCATGAACATAAGTTTTCACATCCTTTGTGTAAATACCAAGTAGCTTCATTGCTGGATCATATTTTAAGAGTAATTTTAGTTGTATAAGAAACTAGTAGATTGTTTTCCAAAGTGGTTGTATCATTTTATGCTCCTACCAGCAATGAATAAAGGTATCTTGTTGCTCTACATCCTCAACAGCATTTGGTGTTGTCAGTGTTCTGGATTTTGGCCATTCTAATAGGTGTGCAGCAGGATCCCATTCTTATTTTAATTTGCATTTCCCTGATGACATATGATGCGGAGCATCTTTTTAATTACTTTTTCTCATCTCTATATCTTCTTTGGTGAGGTGTCTGTTAAGTCTTTTGCCCGTTTTAAGTTGTTTTGTTATTTTGTTGAGTGTTAAAAACTTTGGATAAGAGTCTTTCATAATTTTGTCTTTTGCAAATATATTCTTTCAGTCTGTGACTTGTCTTCTCATTCTCTTCACATTGTCTTTCTGTGCAGAAGTTTTTAATTTTAGTGAATTATTTCTTTCATGAATTGTCTTTGATGTTGTATCGAAAAGTCATCACCATACCCAAGGTATTCTAAGTTTTCACCTATGTTATCTTCTAGGAGTTTTATAGTTTTCCATTTAAAATTTAGGTCTGTGATCCATTTTGAGTTAATTTTTTTGTAAAGGATGTATGGTCTGTGTCTATATTCATTTTTTTGTCCAATTTTTCCAGTACCATTTGTAAGAGACTACCTTTGCCCCATTGTATTGTCTTTGTTCCTTTTTTCAAAGATCGGTTGAGTGTATTTATGTGAGCCTATTTCTGGGCTCACCATTCTTTTCCACTGATCAATGTGTTTATGCTTTTGCCAATACCATAGTGCCTTTTTTTTTTTTTTTTTTTTTACCATACTGTCTTGATTACCATAGCTTTATAGTAAGCCTTAAAGTCAAGTAGTATTAGTTCTCCAATTTTGTTCTTCTTCTTTAATGTTGTGTTGGCTACTCTGGGTCTTTTGCCATTCCATAGAAACTTTAGAATCAGTTTGTCAATATCCATAATACAATTTGCTAGGATTTTGAGCAGGACTACATTGAATCTATAGATCAAATTGGGAAGAACTGACATCTTGACAATATTGAGTCTTTCTGTGTGTGAACAGGGACTGTCTCTCCATTTATTAGTTCTTTGATTTCTTACATCAGAGTTTTGTTGTTTTCCTCATATAGACCTTGTATGTATTTTGTTAGAATTATACTTAAATATTTTGGGGTGTGCTAATGTAAATGGTATTGGATTTTCAATTTCAAATTCCGCTTGTTCATTGTTGGTATAGGAAAAGCAACTGACTTTTGCATATTAACTTTGTAACCTGAAACCTTGCTGTAATCACTTATTGGTTCCAGAAGTTTTTTTTTTTTTTTTTGTCAATTCTTTTGGGCTTTCTACATAGACAATCATGTCATCTATGAACAAAGACTTTTATGTTCCATCCCAATCTGTGTATATTTTATTTCCTTTTCTTGCCTTATTGAATTAGCAAGGACTTTCAGCACAATGTTGAAAAAGGAGTGGTGAGAGGGGACATCCTTGCCTTGTACGTGATCTTAGTGAGGAAGCTTTGAGTTTCTCATCATTAAGTATAATGCTAGCTGTAGGGTTTTTGTAGATAGTGTACATGAAGTTGAGAAATTTTCCTTCTATTCATAGTTTACTGAGACTTTTTATCGTGCATAGGTATTGGGTTTTGTCAAATGTTTTTCCTGCATCTATTGACATGATCATGTAGTTTTACCTTTTTTTTTTTTTTTGTCTCTTTATGTAATGGATTACATTAACTGATTTTCAGAAGTTGAGTCAGCCTTGTATGCCTGAGGTAAATCCCTCTTGGTTGTGCTGTATTATTCTTTTTATACATTGTTAGATTTGATTTGCTAATATTTTGTTGAGGATTTTTCCATTTTTGTTCATGAGAGATATTAATTGGTAGTTTTCTTTTCTTGTAATGTCTTTGCCTGGTCTTGGTGTTAGGGTAAGACTAGCTTCATAGAATGAGTTAGGAAGTATTTTCTCTGCTTCTATCCTCTGAAAGAGATTTTAGAGAATAGGTATGTCTTCCTTAAAACTACTCAGTTTTTTGATGCATTAACCCCTATATTTGTTTGATCATGAAAATCATTAGGAGCAATGTGTAAAAATTCAGCTTTCGGGAGTATACTCTATCTACCAAATCAGATTCTCCAGCTAAGTAACCTGGTAATCTGTAATTTTAACAAGCAAACTAAGGTGAATTTTAAGATCTGACAAATTTGGAAAACAGTGCATTAGACAATGTTGCTTAGGAGCCAAAGCCATGGGCATAAGCCCCATCTCTGCAGAGAAGGTGCTTTGGGTGGATGTGTTGGCCCAAGGTGACCCTCTTACTGTAATTGGTCATTGAACATAAACTTTCAGTCATAATAAGTTTACCCCCCAATTCATGGAACATTAATGAAAATTTACCTTCTGTTGGTTCTCATCTTTGTTTTTGAAGAACTGCATTAAAATTACTATCATTGTTACTATAGTCACCCTTTACAGTACTTCTTTACCTAGAAAGAGAAAGTTAAATTAACTTTACAAGCCTCATGAAAGGCTTTATTTTAAGCCACCACACATAGCTAATTAACAGCATATGCTGTGTGGACTCCAGTGGTTGCAGCCACAATAGATAATTTATGTAACAATGGAAAGAGAGTCACTCTGAGGCCAACTCCATTTCTTTTCTAGGGCTAAGAACAAAGGAGTGATTGATGCTATCGACTATAAGTACCTCCATTTGTTTTTGTATCTTAATCCATTTTATAGCAAAAAGAGCTTTACCACCTACAAAATCTCAACTTTCCTATTCTTTTTAAACCAGGAATATGAGTGTTGTAAAAGAGATGACTGTTGCATGAAAATAATATGTGGTTTTTAAAGTCAAAACTATACCTTATTCAAATTACTACTTAAGCTGTCATTTGCTTTGTGACTTTGGGCTTTTTATTTAATTTCTCAGAGCGTCAGTTTACTCATGTTTACAATGGAGGTATTAACACCTCCCTATATGGAGAATAAATGAGATAAACCATGTGTTGTGGACTGGATTGTTCCCCAGTCTTTATTCTCTTCCACCATGTGGTCTTGCAGTACATAAGAATGAGTGATGTATACTTCCTATGCATTGATCTGGGCTTCATCATGCAGCTCATTTTGGTGGATTGAATGAGGGCAGATGTGATAGTGTGCCAGTTTCAAGCTAAGGCCTTAAGAAACCTTAGAGCTTACTCTTTCACTCTCATGATCTCTCATAAAAAGAACATGACCTGAGAAGTCATTGTCCCTTCCGCCTAGAATGATCTATAATGAATATATGTGGGGAAATCCTGAAAATCCAAACTTCAACCTGAAGCAAAGATGACCCAGAGAACTCACAGACCCATTGGCAAGGAAAGTAAATACTCATAAGTCACTGAGTTTGGGGTAGTTTGGGATGCAAGATTATTATAGTAACAAAAGATGGCTAATTTATTACATAATACTTCTGATGTAGTAGGCTCACACAAGCATTAAATCTCCACTTAGATATTTTGTCATTTAGTATTTGAATTTAAAATACAAGAATATACAGAGGAAGGATATGTAGATATAATCAATAAATACATACCTACTATTATAGGAGTGATGATGGACAAAACATGAATGTGCGTATCCATATACAAGTATTAGGAGCATATAGGAGGTGGGTGGGATATTAGGAACTTTGAAAGGAGAATTGGCATAGAATTGAAACGGAAACTATAGAAAAGGACGACTAAAGAAAAAAATCTAAAGCAGGTAAAAGAAGCAGTTCTTTGAACACTAGGAAATAAAATTCAGTTTGGAAAATGTTTCATTCAGATTTTATTTACTTTGCTAAAGTACCATGGCAGCATAAAGAATTTAAACACAGGAGTTTATATGCCCACTGGGAAGACAAGACCCACAGCCGTATAAGCTAGCACAGTAATGATGTAGCACACAACAGCACAGCAGCAAATGAGAGACTATGTACAAAGTACCTAGCCAGTGTCTAGCACAGAGTAAATGTCCAATATATTTTCCATGCTTTTCCCCTGGCTGGACACAGAAATATTGGCAGTTTCTCCCCAGTCAGGAAAGAAGCTCTTTTTTGACTGTGGCTCCTTAAACATAGGGCCAATATTTTACTAATCTTTGTGTCCTCGGTGTTTCATATAAGAGACAAGCATATAGAGAAAGCAGTCTACAAGCTGAAGGGAAAGAGGCAAAAATCTCTAACATACCTTGAATTCATCAATTGCAATATTTACCATCTAAGATTATAAAACATTTGTTCTTTTTTTTTTTTTAATTTTTTGGCCACGTTGGGTCTTTGTTGCTTTGCGCGGGCTTTCTCTAGTTGTGGCGACTGGGGGCCACTCTTCATTGTGGTGCGCAGGCTTCTCAATGCAGTGTCTTCTCTTGTTGCGGAGCATGGGCTCTAGGCACACGGGCTTCAGTAGTTGTGGCACATGGGCTCAGTGGTTGTGGCTAGCTGGCTCCAGACCGCAGGCTCAGTAGTTGTGGCGCATGGTCTTAGTTGCTCTGCGGCATGTGGGATCTTCCCAGACCAGGGCTCGAACCTGTGTCACCTGCATTGGCAGGTGGATTCCCAGCCACTGTGCCACAGGGAAGTCACCAAAATTCATTCTTCTAAATTAATTTGTCACTAAAGTTGGTTTATGCTTTTTCTGAACTTCATTTTTGACACTTGTAACTGACCTGCTCAAAATTTCTGTTTCCAGATACTGTGCTTCACCTTCTTGTCAAATAAAAAAAACACTATTCACATAGGAAAAATCCTTTAAATAAATACAACATTTATTTGCTTGATTGATGTACTTGTTTTACCTAGACATATAAGGGACTAATGAGTTTGGCATTCTTCAGTCTTGTGCACCTGTAAAATATAAGACAAAGAGCTCAGGCCTTGCCTTACATAGATTCTGTAAGATACCTTACAGAACATCGATTATGATTTGTGCAATACGTTTTGCTAAGACCTTTAGAGGACATGAGGAAGAATAAGACACCCTCCCTTCTCTCAAAGAGATTACAGTCTAGGAAGGAGGATTGGAAAGACACACAAAGACCAAAACACAGAAAATGAAGGTAAAGGCCATAAATGACTTTAAAGCAGAAACTGCGTTTTACTTTCAGAGAAGGTCCCAGAGAAACCATTTGCCTACAGTCAAAAAAAAAGCCAAGGAAATAAAGGAATTTACCTACAATTAGTGCTTAGCTTATCATTCAGAAACTTGGCCAGAGTTAAGTGTGAAAATTCAATCTTGAATATGTACTATCTTAGTGGAGGTTCTGAGCATCTGACTGGTAAATGCAGAAGAGCATTCTCTGGGTACATTAGCAGACAAATGGGATATTAACCTGACGCGTTAATGAGTTCTTTAGAAGTCCTCCTGAGCATAGCTGCAGTACTAGAGTTTAAAAGGCATTCATCTCAACCACCTCTGTCCTGGAGCCTGGCATTAAGAATCAGGAAGGTTTTTATCTGATCAGGTGAGCGAGAAGAGTTCAAGGGTTTCTGGCCTTGTGGGTTTGTCAGACTGGAGGCTGCTTGTCTGTGAGGCATGACCACTGCCTGGATCTACACTGTGATTAGATTGAAATGAGGATGCTTTAATGTTGATATATATTATTTTAAACATTTTCCCTGATTTCTTTTTATATATCATCTTCTTCCTAAATTCAAATTGCTTATCTTTATCTCCTTATTTTAGGAGTTTTGCCATTGGATAATGAGAAATAAAATCATATTTTAAGAACGATAGTCGTCATAGCCAAATAGACATTAAGCTTATGATGGAACAGATTTGTATATATGTCAAAACCCATTTATTTTTCATATCCACAAAGAACAGAATAAGGAAATATGAATATAAGAGATTAATGTAAAAAAGAATTTCATAACCACGTATAAGGCTGTGAATTTTCCTTCTTTAAATTTAGTTTTCTTGTCCTGTTCCTTTCTGCTTAGGTCTAACTTTAGTATAGAGGTAGCCTTGATGAGAAATTCTTTCTTTAGAAACTGAAACAAAAGTAATAACCTTCACCTGACTGCACTTAAACAGTATATACTGGATCCAGTTGATACAGGCTCACAAGATTTTACAAACCTACTATTAATCATAATCGTCATTTAAAATTAAATTATATAGAGTTAAAATTAAATAAATTATACTAAAAACAAAGGTAATAAATTCTCAAACCTTATCCCTTTCTAATGATTTTACTGACTTCTTGAGGTTTCTTACGTCTTTGAATGTGGAAATGCCATTTAATGGCATGTTACTGCACCCATCCTTCCAACTCTGAATTCAGTGATGCTGAATTCAGTGGTGTTGATAGCTTGAAGCCAGCCATGGTGAGGGTATTTACACCATAGAAATCAGCAGGCACTGGGATAAAGGTTTGATTTATTGTTTTGTTGATTGTCTAGACTTAAGAAAGTACCTAGAGGAAGAAAATGTTAATAATGAAAATTAAACTTAAAAGTGTGTCATGTCCAGTGCTGAAGCTGAAAGAGGGTTCAGTTTTATGCTTAGAATTTATACAAAAGTGAGAATTAGTTCAATTGCACATCACATATCATATTTAATGACAATAAATTTATTGGGAAAAGAATTACTGGATTGAGATGCAATTCTGTTTGTCACATAATAAGTGAATTTGCACCATAGGTTGGCTATGGAGAAGAGACAGGCAAAAATTAATGGAAGCATTCTGTGACAATCAATTGGCTGCATGTAACTTATAATAAATAGTATTTCATATGTTACTTTTTATAAATTGTGTGCCACACATCTTTCAATAAACTTGTAGAAAATTACGTACGTGTTTATATGCACACATTTTTCCCCGAGAGCTGCTTGTTAAACATTTACCACACACCACTGCAAAAGATTACCTGAAAGAAAAAAAAATTACCCTTCCACTTATAATTTTGAATATTTGAATAAAATATTTCTTAACCAAATCATTATTAAGCTGGGGAATTCTTTAACTTTTTTGTTTTGGGGAAAAGTAAGGCATGATGGAAGGAAAGAAAACATCTATGGATTAAAAACAGCATTTAAAAAACACTGAATCAGTGACCCCTCAAGGTTGTGTTTAGTTCTGAACTGAGTGACACTGGCAGCTCAAGTGTGAGTGGATTGTAAATTAGATTCAGTACACATATTTTTTTCCCCTTAGTATTTATTGTCCTTCTCATGAAACATGACATTATTTTAAAAGTTTAAAATTTTGAACCTCCCCACCCCCAGAGTTTGAGTCAAAGCTTTTAAGCTTGGAATGGGATTTAGAAGGATAAGGGGTTCCCCTTCATCCATTGGCGAGATGTGGGAACTCTGACGTTGGTGCTTCAGAGAAAAAAAATCATTTTCATCAAAGCTAAAACAAGGGATTAAGCAATAGACCAGTTCTTTCAGGCAAGGTAATCGATATGTTAAGGTAACAATGTTATTTCTTTATCAACTATTGATAAGAGTAAGGTATAATATCTGGTCTATAGCTGACATTGAACAAGAATGCCGATTAATCTGTCAGCGTAAACATGTATATTAATTTTGGGGACTAACTATCCTTGACATGATTAAATTTTGAGAAGCACTTTTAATTAATGGTATTTGAGGACAAGAGCCAAACTTATTTTTGCATTAAGTTAATTCACTGTGTTGACTGTCCCTTGCTGGATAATAAACCATCCCAAAACTTAGTGGCTTAAAACCATGTTTTACTATGTCTCACAGTTCTGTGGTCTGGCTGTGGAATGCTTACGCTGCTCTTACTTGACATCACTCATGCTTTTCTGAGGGGTCTTCTGAGTTGGAGTTAGAGAGTCTTATGTGTCTTCATCTATATGTCTGTGATGGCTGAAGGCTGGGACCTTTCTTTCCATAGAGTCTCTCATTATTCTGTAGCCCAGCCTGAGCTATTTTTTATGGTGGCTGGGCTTGGTCTCAAGAGTTAAAGTGGAAGCTGCCAGCCTTTTGTTGTATAGGCTTGGAATTGACACAGCCTTACTTCTGCCACATTTTATTTGTCAAAGAAGCTATAAGTCCAGTATAGATGTAAGGACAGAGGAAATGGATGCTTCCTCTTGATGGGAAGAGCTGCAAGGTTGCATTGCAAAGGTTCATGGGAAAGATTATTGTCACTTTCCACAGTCAACCTCAGCCACATCCCCTGGAACATCTATGATGGTTGTTTGATAACTTTCTTTTATTTGTGAGTCTCTATTGTTATATCATAATAATTAAGTCAGCCCTCCTACAAATGTTGTCTGAGAGTACATTAAATAACGTAATTATCAATCGTTAAAATATGTGGTATCTTAAGGACAAATTGTTCTGGCTAAGAGACAAGATTGACTCAGTGGTCACCCTTTAATAAAGTGCAAAATGTACATTTGCATTAAGTCTCTGACACTGCTGATCACGTAAGGCTGACTATCAGTGATTTTGTAGCTTAGTGATTGACAGACTGGAATGTCCTTTCTGCCCAAACTAGTTAGAAGTTTCAATATTTGGAATTTGCCTACCATTACTTCCTTTTCTAAAAGCCAAATTGTCTGACCTTTTAAATTAGAAGAAAGTGTCATTGCATTGGCTTGAACGAATTTTGAATATTTTCTTAAGAAAATTAAAAAGCAAAAGCAAAAGAGAAGTTCGGAGGTTGACAGAGTTTTGAGGTGTGTGGTTGTGATGAGAGTTGGCATGGAAGTAATCTTTTCTTTAAGAACTAAATTCCTATTCCTGATACATCTTAAATTCTGGGTCCTGGATCTTACTCTTGCAATATACAGGGAAATCAAGATCACTGAGGCAGAATGCTATAGTGGTTGTTACAGGGGAGAGAGAAGAAAACTGGCTTCTTTTCTGGGAGGGAGGCAGTGAGAGAAGAACAATCAGAAATGGACTCAGCTTGTAGTGTTTTACTAACCGTAAACTGAGGTGTGCAGGACGTTTTTAAACACAGAAGTTTTGATGTTGCAGTCCACGTGACTGTGTGCGGGAGGATTTTACTGCAGGAATCCAGACCAGAACATAGGTTTTGGGATAGGACAAACCTACCTTAGATGACTCGTCTACCAGCTGTGGGATACTGGGCAAGTTATTTAAGTTCTTTGAGTCTAGAGATAATAAATAATAATAATAATATCTACCTTGTTGTAATATCAGCAACAAAGGGTTGTTGTGAGTATGAAGGGAAATACTGTTAGCAATTAGTACAGCAACTGGCCCCATAGAGTTCTAAACAGCTTACAGCTACAGTTATTATTAGCTGTAATTAGATATTAAAATTAAAAACCCATAATTTTTTAGAAATTATAAAGCCAAACATAGCCCCAAATAAAACTATTAAAATGGACTTATGAGATATTATAGACCATTATATTTAAGTATGTTCTTCAAATTTGTATTTATTTTGAATATAAATTTACAACTCTCCAAATTGTATTGGTGAGTAGGATTAGGTTAACAAAAAGGAAAATATAAAATTACTGTACCTACTTTAAATTCTGAATATCTCAGTTGGCTACCTTGAAATGCAATGTTTGTGTAGGAAAGTCCTCTGCCATAAAGAGCATACACAATCTTACAGGGTGGGGTGAGGATTGCAGAGTTTTTTATTTGATTTTAGATTCCATTCATTTCTTAGTAAGACATTTGTTCCCTTGCTGATCTCTTATTTGAAATATTCTTTCAGCTTTTCTCTAATTGTCTAGCGTAGGGCCCTTCAGCTGATGGTTTTTCTTAGTTGTATAAAGCATGAAGAGATTTTTCTATAGCCCTCCCATCTCACCTCACTAGATGTTAAATTGGTAGCATGGGAGCTTTCTAAGAGCTACAAAATACCTGGAGTTTCTTCTGTTACAGCCCTATAACCTTCATAAAGTACATTTCTGACAAGAACGTTTCTCTCTCCAAAATCTCTTTTGTTCTTATTTGTATTTCCCGGCCGCTTTACTCCATGAAAAATGACATTACCATGACAGAAACTGAAATCACAGCCACTTAGAAGGTTTCTTTCTCAGAAATGTTTTATAAAAAATAGTGGGAGTAGGTATGGGCCTGAAATGGGGTTTTCAGTCAGCCTGGTTATTCCATCAGAAATTATGTTCCTCACACCTACCCCCAACCTCTAGGCATCTATTTACACGAGTCAAAATGCACTCAAGAGAGGAATCTGCCAAGAGGAAACTTAGGGTTAATGTTCCTTGGGGGTAATAGTGAGATGAAGATGACAGCATGGTGCCTGGCCAAGGATCTTCAGCTGCTTCTTATTTAGTGTCTAAAGCAGAAGCTTAGAGGCTTGCTATCATGACGGCATGTTTAGTATTTGGGTAGGCGTATGCTTGGAATTTACATTCAAAAGTCCACATAGAATTGGGGATGTTGGTATCCCCCTCAGTTCTGTGTTGAATTATGTGAGGTCTGATGAAGGATTGTTTTAGCTATGCAGCGCTGCATAACAAACCACCTAAAAATAGCGACTTAAAGCAATAACAGCTTTCTTTTGCTCACTTTTCTGCATTTTGTGCGGGGTTTGGCAGGAATAACTCAATGCTGCTCAACGAGGTGTCAGCTGGGGCCTTTCTAAAGCTGGGGCCTGGAATGATCTGAAGGTCTCTCTTTTTACACATCTAGCAATTTATGCTGGTTGTGGGCTGAAACCTTAGCTAGGGCTGCTGGTGGAAACACATGGCCCCTCCATGTGGCTTGTGTTTCCTCACAATATGGTGGCTGGGTTATAAGTGCCAGGATTCTAAAGGGGAGAGTCAGGAGGAAGCTGTATCCTTTCTGTGATCTAGTCTTGGAAGTCACACAACATCACCTCTGCTTTACTCTATTGCACTCAACAGTCATTAGCTTCCCAGGTTCAAGGGGAGGATAAAGAGAATCTACTTCTTGATGAGGGAGTGGCAAAATCCTGGAAGAGCATGCGGGACCAAAAGTAATGCTGTGACCGATTTCGGAAAATACCATCCTTCCATAAAGACTCATGTGGTTGCAGAAGTTCATCACACTTAAGCAGTTTCAGAAGTGCTGAGGAGACATTAGAGATGCAGGTTTCTCATACAGTGTTTAAGCA
Organism: Delphinapterus leucas; assembly: GCF_059928025.1. Classification (NCBI taxonomy): domain Eukaryota; kingdom Metazoa; phylum Chordata; class Mammalia; order Artiodactyla; family Monodontidae; genus Delphinapterus; species Delphinapterus leucas. The sequence goes on along the minus strand of NC_143132.1, from coordinate 57,516,837 downwards.
TCAGTTCTAGTGGTGCAGTGTGCCCTTTTCCTGGCTCTTAGGCAGAAGATAGCACAGGAGATCCAGATAAGGAAACAGGAAAGAAATGATGCTAGTGTTTTATGCAGCTCTCCAGGAAACCCTGAAGTTTTTGAGGCAGTTATGCAAGTGAAGGCTATTAGGCACGGAAATGTGTGTATCAATGCTAATGTGAATTCGTTTGTGCCACAGGCTGGTAAGTCCTAGAGCAATGCAGGCTAATGAGAATATCCAACAATCACTAAGAGTAGCTTTAATCCTGTATGGTTTTACACCAATGACTTTGTTTCTGAATATCACAGAATTATTCTCTTTCTTCCTGAATCCAACTTCAAATTGACTCCTACAAATTGAAACCAAAGAGTATTGAATCCTTTTAAAATCAATGAGCAGTTGTCTTTGCTACCATGATTTTACAGAAATCCATAGATAACCTGTTAAATTCCTTATTTGTACAACGGCATTTGTGTAACTGCATTATTTGTTATAACTGCATTCCTGTCTTGTCTCTTGTTTACTTGGGTAGATGTTAGATCATCCTTTAAACAGTTTAATGTCTAAGAAGTGATTTCAGAGAGATTTGACTTAATTTCTGCTGGAATCACAATTGATATAAGTTGCTTTTTTTTTTTTTTTTGCGGTACGCGGGCCTCTCACTGTTGTGGCCTCTCCCGTTGCGGAGCACAGGCTCTGGATGCGCAGGCTCAGCGGCCATGGCTCATGGGCCCAGCCGCTCCGCGGCATGTGGGATCTTCCCGGACTGGGGTACGAACCCATGTCCCCTGCATCGGCAGGTGGACTCTCAATCACTGCGCCACCAGGGAAGCCTGATACAAGTTGCATTTTAAGTGCTTTCATTTTTGCTGAAATCCCAAAGCACAGAATCCATGTAGTCACTTTCATCATTCTTGACTGATGTCCTCTGCTTACCTAAAGCAGAATCACTGTAGATTTGGCAGTCAGACCCTATATGCCTACCAACTCTTCTCCCAGTATCTCCTCCTCCTCATTAAATATGCTATATTGAACAATGCCAGAACCAGTGCTAGACCCCTGGGTGTCTAATTATTAACTTCACTCTCTGGCACAGCTGTTCACTACGACTGCTTCTATGGCTTTTCACAGCAACTCTTGGCAGTATTCTGCCCTCTATCCTCTAGTGACTTCTTTCCCTTAGTAATCTGTTAGAAGGAAACTTAGAAAGCTTTTCGAAAAAGCTGAGCAAATTATACTTACTGGGTTACTTATATTGTATGATTTAAGTAGATCTTATTTAAAACGGGGGGGGGTTTAATAAATTAGAGACGCACCTCTTATTTTTTTTTTTTGAGAGTTGTTTCTTTGACTCTGTAAACTTTATACCATAAGCATACTGGTTTGTCCTTAATTAAATTCTCAATGAACTTACCCAAGAAAGAAAATTAGTTTTATTAGGATGTGGTTTCTTAAATCTCCTTTGGAAGCTCCCATATTTTTATGATATATGCCATATTAGTCGTGGTTTTCAGGCACGTTGATTGTGAGTTTGAATAACAAAATATGATTTACCTGACATAAAAATTCATCATAAAACTAGAAGTATATCTGTGAATTTTTCCCCATTTATCTGCTGGCCTAAGTTGGCTCAGGTTTAGCTTGTTTAAGTTTGCTAGGTGTGAAGGTTCATTTTACATGTCAGTTTGTCTGGGCCACAGGGTGCCCAGATATTGGGTCAAACATCATTCTGGGTGTTTCTGTGAGTGTGTCTTTGGATGAGATTAACATTTAACTAGATAGACTGAGTAAAGCAGATTGCCCTCTCTAATGTAGGTGAGCTTTATCCAATCAGTTGAAAATTTGAATAAAATAAAAAGGCTGACCATCCTAAGAGAAAATTCTTTCTGGCTGACTGCGTTCAAACTGGAGCATCAGTTTTTTCCTACCTTCAGACTTTAATTGAAACATCCTCTCTTCCTGGGTCTCGAGTCTGCTGGCCTTCAGACTGGAACTGTATCATTGGCTCTCCTGAGTCTGCAGCTTGCTGACTCACTCTGCAGATCGTGGAGCTTGCTTGCCTCCGTAATTGCGTGAGCCAGTTCCTTATGACAAGTCTGTCTATCTCTCTGTCTATCTATCCAACCACACTCAAATACACACACGTCCTATTGGCCTCTCTCTCTGTAGAACCCTAATGCTCTACCAGTAGGGAACCTCAGAGTTGGAGCCACAAGCTGTAATGAAATTCCCATCCATTCTTCATATAAAACTTTTGAGGTATACACAGTTTAAGAGACAACAAAACTGAGGCTGAAAGAGGTTAAAAGGCTCTTCCAAGCCGTGATAGTAAAGGGTGGGCTCAGGATATAATGGAGGATATAATGGAGGAAAATGCAAAAACCATGATTCTCCCACCAAGGTGGCATGCCTATGGGATAAAGTAGGCTGGTTGGTCCTATCAGTGCTGACTATCTGCAACAGGTCTCACCTGAAGACAGGTGAGGCAATCATGGCAGCGCTCCAGGGGAACTGGGATGGCACAGTGATGGATCCACCATGGGCCAGATCAGTTTGAATCTGAACTGGATCAGGTAGTCTATACCTGACATGCTACCTGATGTCCCAGTGCCTTTTCAAGTAATGAGATAGATGATACTAAACCCAATATTGCAATAAGAGAGAAGAACTTAAGTAGGGACTTTGGAGAGCTTTATCTACAGAACCACAGGACTTACAGGCCTTTATGTAGCTAAGTACGATGACCAAACTTATCTGGCCCATGATGGATGCAACCAAGTTGATCAGGAAAGAGGCCCAGAGGCCATGGTAACTCTGCTGTGACTTGTTCAGTGTCTTCAAGAAATGAGGAAGTAGTTTTGATCTGCATTTCTCTAATAATTAGTGATGTTGAGCATCTCTTCATGTGTCTCTTGGCCATCTGTCTTCTTTGGAGAAATGTCTATTTAGGTCTTCCACCCATGTTTTGATTGGGTTGTCTGTTCTTTTTGATTGGGTTGCTTGTTTTTTTGATATTGAGCTGCATGAGCTGTTTGTATATTTTGGAGATTAATCCCTTGTCAGTTGCTTCATTTGCAAATATTTTCTCCCATTCTGAGGGTTGTGTTTTCGTCTCATTTACGGTTTTCTTTGCTGTGCAAAAGCCTTTAAGTTTAATTAGGTCCCATTTGTTAATTTTTCTTTTTCTTTTCATTACTCTAGGAGGTGGGTCAAAAAGATCTTGCTGCAATTTATGTCAAACAGTATTCTTCCTATGTTTTCCTCTAAGAGTTCTATAGTGATCAAAACTACAATGAGGTATTACCTCACACTGGTCAGAATGGCCATCATCAAAAAATCTACAAACAATACATGCTGGAGAGGGTGTGGAGAAAAGGGAACTCTCATACACTGTTGGTGAGAATGTAAATTAATACAGCCACTGTGGAGAACAGTCTTAAAAAACTAAAAATAGAACTACCATATGACCCAGCAATCCCGCTCCTGGGCATATACCCTGAGAAAACCATAATTCAAAAAGAGACATGTACCACAATGTTCATTGCAGCACTATTTACAATAGCCAGGACATGGAAGCAAACTAAGTGTCCATCGACAGATGAATGGATAAAGAAGATGTGGTACATATATACAATGGAATATTACTCAGCCATAAAAAGGAATGAAACTGGGTCATTTGTAGAGACATGGATGGACCTAGAGTCTGTCATACAGAGTGAAGTAAGTCAGAAGGAGAAAGACAAATATCGTATATTAACACATATGTAGAATGTAGAAAAATGGTACAGATGAACCTATTTGCAGGGCAGGAATAGAGCTGCAAACTTAGAGAATGGATGTGTGGACATGGGGGTGGGGAGAGGAAGGTGGGAAGAGCTGGGTGATTGGGATCGATGTATGCGCACTGCCATATGTAAAATAGGTAGCTAGTGGGATGCGCACTGCCATATGTAAAATAGGTAGCTAGTGGGAACCTGCTGTATAGTGCAGGGAGCTCACATCTGTGCTCTGTGATGACCTAGATGGGTGGGATAGGGGAGGGGTTGGGAAGGAGGTCCAAGAGGGTGGGGATATATGTATACATTATGTATACATATAGCTGATTCACTTCCTTGCACAGCAGAAACTAACAGAACATTGTAAAGCAAGTATTCCCCAATTAAAAAAGAAATGAGAAGGTAGCTGGTAACGAAAGAGATGAACTTTATTCAGACCAAAGATTAAGCCTCTAGTCAATTACAGGGACAACTCTGACGTATAAAGGGAGGTACTGATCAATTCCTGTCTCTCCATGCCATCACGAGGGGGAGAGGGGGCAACATCTCAGGCCCTGCCTCGGGTCCCCTGCTTTGTTCCTCCCCATTTCCTCGCTTCTGGGGCTATGCATGGTTCCTGCTGCCACTAGCTCTGACTTTGTTCTGAAGCTGTTCTCCTCCAGGAAGGAGCTTCTGCCCCAGACTGAGACAGGCTGTAGGGTTATGTTCTATCACTGAACCTAGAATCTGGTGGCACAGTTGGTAGCTGAATCACTGCGCTACCAGATTTGTCCCAGATCCATTCCTTCTCCTGACTTTCTTCCTTGGATATGTATGTCTTCCTTTTCTCTCTTTTCCTTGGTAACTGTGTGAAAAACTAGCCTTGGCCCTTTTATTTAGTTCTTCAATTACTTATCAGGTGTGTCTCAGCTGGAGCTCTGACCAGCCGCTGATAGTAGCTTAGGCCTCTACCTCACTTTCCATTACACCTGTGTTTGGAATTGGGTAGATTTTTATTTCCATCTGACCTGCCTCTCAGCTGATTCTAGACCAGGGACGTTGGCTTGAGCTGGGGTCTCAGGAGCTGGACTTGGAGGCGGGGAGGAGTGGGAATGATCCCAGGCAGGTTTCAAAGGGAATAGAATCTAACATCTGGAGGAGTTAGGGCTGAAGTGGAAACTAGGGCGGGTTCAAGATACCAAGTCAGGGATGTCGGAATTACAGCATTAGTAACTAAGAAATAGGACAAGTGGTAGGTTTAGTAGACAGAGCCTGGCTGGGTCTGCAGAACCCCAGTGTCCCGGAGGCTGAAGGCCTGTGGAAAAAAACAGAGAGCTCTGCCTCCTGTTGGGGTGAGCGGTTAAGGGACCTTTAGGATCATACAGGTTAAATGTGTGTTTCACCTTTTTCTAGCTGTGTGACCTTTGGTAAATTACGTAATTCCTCTGAGTTTCTATTTCTTTGTCTACAGACTGGCACTAATAATACTTGCTCACGGACTATTGTGAGGAAGGTTACTAACCATCGTGGCCTGCATAAGTGCTCTCTATATGTCACCCTCAGTACAGCTCTATTACTAACGGCGTGGCCTCGGGGAACTCATTTCATATTTTTGGGCTTCTGTATCTTGTCCAATGAGTGAGAAGGTCAAATTAGATCATCTCTAAGTCCTCATCCAACTCAAACATCCTAAAATCTATTCTAAACTCTTACTTGGCAAGGGAGTCTTGCTTTCTAAGACTATCTTGCAACCACCCTGCGACTCAGGCCCAAACCCACAAATTAGATTAAATCCCATTATTTGGAAAAAAAAAAAACAACTCTTTTGAAACATTAAAGCCTACATATATATTTAAATAACCTTGTCAAATTTGCTCTCCCTACAGAGAGCTTTTCATTATTCTTTTTCATTAAAATAAAAATCCCTCTGGTTGACTTTCTAAATGTGTTTTCATTAGGCTTTCGGCCTGTTAACCATTTTCAACCTAATATTAAACCCTGTCCTCCTAAAGCTGAGTGCTCTGTTACCCCCTGAGAAGTCACCTACGATGATGAGAGAGTGGGCACTTAATATGCTAAATAATAATAATATAAAATCGAAATGTGTAGTGATCACTGGCTGCCCAACAGGGGTCTGTCACTCACTTTCTTTAACAGTCATTTTTACTGTAAAATTCTGTGTTGAGAGGGGAGGGGAAAAACCCTGCACAGCAAGTGTCTCCAGGCTACAGGCTGTGGAAAATAGGGTATCTAATATCCAGAAAATGAATATGCAACCTCTAGAGAAACATATGCAATGAAGGGAAATGGATTCTCAGATTAGGAAATTTAGTACCAAGTAAGAAAGGGACCTAATTTGCAAGAGAAGAGAATAGGTGTAGTTGATATCCTCCATACTGATAAACTGCGCTTGGATATAGTTTTTCCTCTTCTTTATTTCAAAAGCTTTAAGTCAAGGGTTTCCTGTTCCTTTATGTTCTATAAACCAAGTCATTCAGATAAGCAGCCCTTTGCTCTATCAACTAATTACTTTCTGATTTGCTTTGATCTATTATTCAGGCAGTAAATTCCAGCTTCATTGCACCCATAATGTAAAACCCAAATGTAATCACTGTTGCGAAAGAAGATAACTGTAAAGTTGTCCATTTGAAAGAGAGAGGCATTGCCTTTTTCTCTGGAAGTGTAGAATGTGATACATACACTTTCCATGTCATTCGGACAATTGACTTGTTGCAAACCCAGTTGACACTGGTTCTTTTTGCCAGAATACAATCATTCAAGAATCATGCTTTTAGAATTATAAATTATATGTGATGCTGTACTATTTCTGTATCATGTTATAATATGATATGATGGTTAATTCATGAATTAAAGTGTTTTTTCTTTTTTAGAATGGCTTATAGAATCAGTACTTCCTAATCAAATTTTCATATACACTATCAACTTCACTACAAAGTTGTTTCTTCTTTGGCTCAACTACGTTAAAAAATATTCCTGCATAGATTATTATTATTTTTCCTAATGCATCTGAACAAATTGGGTTTATAAATTAGAATTCTCTTACAATCTGTTAAATCCACATCACTCCATATGTTGAAAGCCAAGAGAGTCACTTGTGAGAATGTTAAAGGCTACCATGATTACTTTTACTTTGATCTGTGTGAAAATACAATTCACTCATTATTTGGCTTTAGGGAAAATATCCATTTTTCCAAAATCCCCATACAAACAAGAATTTGAACTCTTTAAATGACTCTGTAAACTAAAAAATATTCTGACTATGGGCTTTTCTTTGAAATTCATTCTTTGTCATCTCTTTTCCTCTCTTTCCCTCTCTACTTTCTCTCCCCCTACACTCTCTGCATATGGAGATATGTGGACTGTGCCCTTATTCTATGCTTCAGACTGGTTATGAGCATGGAAGGGATTCTGCAGAGCATGAATTCCAAAGCATTCAGATCTCTTATGGGCATTTCTTCTCCAGACACTGCCTGGATAGCTTTTAAGATTCTAGGCACATTAAAAGAGCAGTTGACCTTATTAGATTAGTTCTTCATTAAGCAATGCTTTAACATACATTACTCAAGCTCTATCATATGGCCTTAGAAATAGTTGATCCTCTATTCAGAACTATCTATCTTTGTGATTCTTAAGTAATTCACTCTCTCACACCCCTAACCCCCTACTCCCAGTCCCATATAGCAACTTTTCTAAAAAATTTTATCTGGTTTCCTAAAGTTATCTGTGTTATTCTAAAGCATCAAGAATTCGCTTCACAATAAAACTACCATTTTTTAACCTACATTATTTACCTGGCAAGCGCTTTGGAGCAAGGTGGCTTTTGCCTTCCTTTTGAGAGCTGGGGATTTGATAATAATTAACTTTCTTGATAACCAGAAGACAGTGAGAAATTTGAAGCCCATAGTACCTGTCGTATAAACTGGCCAGCAGCCTTGTCAGTTGTTCTTTTGTGAAAGGAAAAGAATGATTAAATTGTATTCTGATCTTATCTATTATGAAAGGGTTCCTGGCTTATAAACTGGATTGGAAGGATTTGGTGCAGTACAAATAAGACTGGATGTTGGTGGTAGCTTGTGAGTTTTCTTAGTCTTTGGCTCCTAAGAGCAGAATTATATGACTTTACAAATAAGGAGGTAGTTGGTATTTAAAGTCAATATTGCTACCATAAAAATTAGCGAGTGTTCAGATTTTTATATTATGATACTCCTGCTGTTGACAAAGCCTGACCTAATTCAATTGCTTTAAAATTTCACTGCAGAGTGCTTTTGGAGTTGCCTTTTTCGCCTTCTTACTAGAAAAAAATCATCCTTTTTTGGCTGCTTGATCTTTAACTCTCTGAACCAATTTCCTCATTAGTAAAATGGAAATAAGCATAGTTTCTGCCTCTTAGGTTGTGATAGGATTGAATGAGATCATATAAGTGGATTAGGTGAGATAATATATGTAAAATGTTTTGGATGGTGCCTGATGTACAGCAAGCACTCAGTAAATATCAGCCATCACCATCATCATCATCATCATCGTCATCGAAGTCATTTGGCTCCTGATGAGTTTAATTCTGAAAATAAATTGTTCCTCCAAACTTTAGTAATTGGAGGGTGGGAGACTTACTGGAAATTGTACTTTTAGGTTCCTGCCATCAGTCTGGTCACTCTAGAAATGTGCTCCTAGTCAGAACAACTCTTGGGGCTTCCCTGGTGGCGCAGTGGTTGAGAGTCCTCCTGCCGATGCAGGGGACGCGGGTTCATGCTCCGGTCCGGGAAGATCCCACATGCCGCGGAGCAGCTGGGCCCGTGAGCCATGGCCGCTGAGCCTGTGCGTCCGGAGCCTGTGCTCCGCAACGGGAGAGACCGCAGCAGTGAGAGGCCCGCGTACCGAAAAAAAAAAAAACAAAACAACTCTTGAACCCTCCTCCTAGGTAGAGGGAGAGAAATGCTATTAACTGTGGTAGGGCAGTATGTTGAGAGAAAAGCTATCTTTATTCATCTGTTCCCGCAATTTTATTTTCCATTGACTTGTAGGAAGTAGAATAATGACAGAACTTTCCGAAGTCCACTTGGCTCCACGTCCATCTTCTAGGTTATTAAAGTATTCTCGGAATCTTTATTTTCATCAAATCAAAATCCCCTAATTGCACAGTTTATATAAGATCTCATGGGACATGTTCCACTGCAAAAATGTTTTTAATGGTGACACCTGTTTTTGGACCAGTCTTTAATGTTTTTGTGTTCTATTCAGGAAGACTTCAGTGCATATTTCTGAAGCTTATGAGATCATAGAACATATTACTTCTACTGATGGTAAATATGGTGCTTTTGAGTGGGGGAACAGGGCTGAAGCTATCTAGTTCTGGCCAAAGGAAGGGACATTTCCTAGTTGACAGCTGTGGAGCAGTCGCTCTCCTGGGCATTTTACCCTCCACTAACTTGGTACAAATGAATGGAAAGAGCTGGTGTTATAGAGCATCCATGGTATGCAAATTACTTTATCTAATAAAAGCTGATATTTATAGAGTGTTTTGTATGTGTATTACATAATTCAACTTATTTTATCCTGGGATATAAAGTCTCTGAAGTAGATTCTCTTATTCTTCCTGTTTTACAGATAAGCGCCTTGAAACAGAGAAAAGTGACACAACTTGCTGTGGTTACCCAGCTAGGAAGAGGCAGAATTGAGACTTGAAGCCAGGAAACCTGGCTCTTCACCACCATATAATCCCCACAGGAGCCCACTGGGTGGATATCACTTTCTCATACTGGGCAAACAGAAGCTTAGGGGAGCGAAGTAGCTTGAACTTGCCTTCTACCCTCTACTACGCTCAGGTAAGAGTGTGTCATCTCACACATATTAGTGACCAGTTATGTCTTGGTTAAAGGTAAACAAAAAGCAGGCTTGGATGTGGTTATGCCCACCTGTGGTTGTCTGCCAGAGCCCTGCATGCTGTTCCAGGTGGAGCAAGGTCATGAAGGTGCTCAGGAGGGGTCAGGGCGGGTGTGAGAAGACAGTGAGGTCTGTGGAAAGACATTCGAAAATAGTTTGCAATTCTCCTAGCACATCTGCTGGCTGATGAGAAAATGACTAAAGCTCCAGAAGGTGGACTGAGCTTGTTCTCTAGGGCCATGATCCCTGCTAGACCCTGCTGACAGGGGAGGATGGGTTAGCATCCTCCTCCATCCTGAGGGTTACTAGCTAGGGAAACTGTCTCTGCAAATGCTATTGGTCAGAGTGAAACAAAGGTAGGAGAAGAGGGAAAAGAAGAGAACCATAGCAGGGGAGACAGGAAGAGGGAAAGGAGTTGGAGTAAAAAAAAGTACGGAAGACAAGGTAAAGAAAGGAGCCCAGTACTGGAGTTTATCTACCCGTGTGAGAGGGGAGAGTGAGACTGCTCTGGACCCAGAGGTCTCCTGTTCCCCTGCTCCTGGGGAGAAAGCAGGTTCCTTCCCCTCCGGGCTCTGAATCCTGCACCAGCCAAAAAATTCATTTGAAAAATTAAATTATGTCTGAGGTGCCAGCACCCCTCCAAATGCCCTGGAGGTCAGAACAATCAGGATTTAAATTAATTGCTTAATGGAAAAAAACGTTTATGAGAACAACGCTGATAATTTGCTAAAACTAGGGTATGTTTGTAACTCTTGGAAATGAATTGCTGGTTACAAGAATTAATGCTTATAGAGAAATTGTGATTGAAATCCCCAAAGTTAAGTATTAATTCCTTCAAGCAACTGGTAATTAGTGAAGAATTGTGCACTTACAGTCAGTATTACATTCAGCACTTAATTATATACTGTCTCAAATTGTTTCCCAGTTGTTGCATGTATGTTCATCTTGTCTCCCCGGACTCGATCATAAACTCAGTGTGAGCAAGTGCTGGGATTTGGTCTTTTATTGGTGTCTCCCGCTGTGCCTAGCACAGCTCTGAACACACACAGATACTCAAAAGTTGATGGATGCTGACTGGAATAAATCCATGAGCTTAGGAAAATTTGGCCTTTGGAAGGGAAATTTATTTGGTTATCCCAGCATGCCAAGAGCAGGGCAAGTTTCTCAGGAGAACCAAGAAAGTGAACACATTATGTAGCTTGAGATTGCATGTGTTAAATGGAGAAGAGAATTTGAAAGGAGGCATCGTATCTGAGTGAAAAGAAATTGTAGGTGACTCAAGGTCAGGTGCTCGCTGCGGAGCAGCTTGATTTGGATTTTGTTGATTTACCTACATTTTACAATGTCTGAAAATAGTCATTAGGCCTGGAAGGGGATCAGGAACAGAGGGCTCCAGTGCTGCATGGCTGCTTCACAATTTTCTGGGATCTCCATACTCTTCAAAAGCTTCGCCTGTGATTTCTTTATAAAAAAGCAACTGAAAAACAAGGCTTTGCTACTATCCATTTGTGAGGGACAAAAATAAAAAGTATTTGCCATTTTGTTTACTAAGTTTATTTCTCTATGTCAGAGGCATATGAATAATCTCAGCTATCAGGAATATTCACTTATATTTTCATATTTTTCAGTAAGTCTCCATTTTAAAACCATTTAATGCATTCATCTTACCCACAGCTGTCTTTGAAATAATACTAAAGATTATTAGTCTCATATGTGTTCACTTTAATTTTTTATGAAAGGTGGTAGTGGTAATGGAAGGCTGGGAAAATATAAACAAATCTACTTTACAATAATTGAAAGGTAATCAAGAGATGACTGCAGATCATACTATTTCATATCAATTCCAGGTAGAACTCTTACACAAAGGAAAGGCCCCCCATGAACCTGCCCATATCTATTTCTCATAACTCTTTCCCACTGCTCTTCACATTACATACTATATTTCAGTGACTTCAAATTGCTTATGGCTCCCTGTATACAACACATTCTTCTAGTTCTGTGATTTTGCTTGGCCTAAAATGTCCTTCTTACTTTTCTTGGTAACTCTGACATCTTTTAAGGCTTTTCTTGGGCAAAGCTCCCAGAATACCTCTCTCCCTAAATCCTCAGATTGGACTAAGCACCTTAATGATTTATCTATGTCACTGTGGGCACCCTGGCAAGCCTCAATGCCATCTCTTTCCACAGTACATGAAAAATCTGATTAGATGCCTATCTTCTCCATTAAGCTGCAAATCTACATCCATTTTTCTTCTCCTCCTCCTTCCCCTTCTCTTCTTCTCTCTCTCCTTTTCTTTCTTTCCTCCAATGTAGCTCAGTGCCTAGCAGCACACAGAAAGTACTCTATAAATTTTGGTAGTTACCGCTATTGTTGTTATTAAAGGGCAAGAATGAGAATGGAGTCTTCTTGTGAAGTCGAGGTAAAGAATATTATAGATTAGAATTTTCCAGATTGGGGAGGGTCCAAAGTTGTCCTTTATATCTGTGTGTGTGTGTTATTTTATCTAAGATCAATACATGTCCTGAATATTTTCCTCTGTCAGGATTTTGTAGGAAATAGCATTATTTGAATGTTTAGCTTTGCTTATGTTAGGAGTCTCAAACATTTTAAAATATTGTATTTAAAACATGGAATTTTACATTAGATACGAAATTTTATACCTACTGGATTTGTGGGGTTATTTAAATGTAAGCAGGTTAATAATGACTAAAGTATTCTTTTCAGGTCTTCAAAACACACAGCCATTAATCATTTTAGAAGGAATAAATGAATCAAACAATGTGATCTAGTAGAAGGAGCCCTGGAATGGGATTTGGGTGCCTTTAATTGGCTATGTGACTTTTGACAAGCTGCCTAACCTCTCTAGTCCTTATCTTGATTAGAACAAGAAGGATTACCAGAAGGGAATTTAAATTCCACTCTAATGAATTCTTTTCTGGCGTTTTGATTCTACATTAAAATATTTAAAATTATCTAGTACAAATAGAATACCTGAATGAATGGAAGAGCAGAAGTGGAGAAGGAGAGATTAGGATGGAGTGTGTCTCATCAGGGACAACTTCTGGAAAGTCCTAATTCAGTCTTGAAAGAAGTAATAGGAAGCTTTACAAACTGGCATTTAAAGGTGAGCTGAACTGCCTGTTTGATTATTTCATTCTTTTATGTATCTCCTGTCTGTGGGAAGTAAAGGAAGCAGAAGAGTACATCTGACATGACGCTCAGATGTTTATACCTTAGTTACCAGGGGTACATGTAAGGGGGAAGCTTTGTCAACAGAAATGGATTCCCTGGGGTGCCAAGGGGTTTATGATGCTTTGGAAGCTCTCTTTTCTACCCTTGCGACTTTTTGAAAAAAAAAAAATATATCTTAAACCTCCTTATATGAAACATTATCTTCCCAGATTTGTTCTTGTTCCCTCTTCTCCCAGTCCTTGCCTGCCCTAACATCTTTTATCTGCTGTCTCTCTTTTTCTGATCTCACCCACTGCCTTTTTTCTTCCTGTTTCACTTGACTTCAGGGTGACCGTGGTAAATGCAGCAGAATGGGATTAAAAATAAATGTCCCTTCAAAAAGTGTAATTAACTAAAAATGGCTTTATCTTTTCTGTTCCTACATCTGTTGTATTTCCTTTTATATTGTAAGTTATTCAAGTATAAACATTCAAACATATGAGGTGCTTTGATTTTGGCTTACTTGCCTGATAGCAGTAAAACATAAGATGCTGTTTTAGGTTATAGGGAGGGAGAGAAAATTCATTTTTTTTTAATCATTAACCTGGTCCACAGGGGAGAAGAAAAATTATAGGGTCTTGACCTTACTCTCTTTCTTTCATGAAAGAAATTCAACATTTTCCTTCATGCTCCCAGCCCCTTTTTAAAATAAGAACCAGAGAATGTAAAATGTTACCCAGTAATCACAGAAAATATTCTAAAGTTCTGCATGATGGTATGGTTATTTTAAGGAAGAAAGAGACAAAGGAGATAGGAGGAAACAATATGAAAATGAAGAGAGATATAGAGAGAGCTTTACATATATAGACAGAGACCAGTGGGAAGGCAAGAATGGTATAATGGCAAGAATGTGTGCTTTGCTTCCTAACTTGTGTTAGTTTTCATTCCGGTTTGCTACTTTTTTGCTGTGGGACAATTTACCCAATCCATTTCACCATCCGTTTTCTTATTTATTAATGGGGAATAAAAATGCATATTTTACTGGGTTACTTGTGGGGTTAAATGAAATATCCATTCTATAAATATATACTGAGTCATTGTAATGTTTACTGGTTTCTGCTGTAACCATTTGTTTCTGGTTCTTATCTGACTCCTTAATCAATACTTTTTCTTATGGTCACTGCTTTTTTCCATTTGTCATGTCGTTGATTCCCATCTCATGGTACTGCAGGAGACCAGAATATGCCACCCCAGGCTATGACTGTAGGAGACTATAGTACGCTACTCAAAACATACCTCTTTGACACGAGGATTATTTTGAGCTAATTATTTTGAGAAATAGCAGACACAGGAGAACCTCTGCAAAGTAGAAGTTATCTTTTCGTAAGACTATCTCCCATTTGTAAAGATAAACATTTGTAAGGATATTTCCCTCTCTATACCAGAAAGAGGATGATTCTAAATCATAAGAGAATCCTGTCAGTGGAGAAGGCACTAATATCAATCTGCATTAAAAAACTTTACTCTTGTCTGTCATACTTTTTCCTGGTCGCCTTCCCATAACTGGCATCCGCCCACACCTTCCCTTCTTTGATTTAGCTGCAGATGATATTTAAACCTGAATTCTAAGCCACCTCTTTGAGTTACTCATTTCCCTGGGTATGTCTAATGTATATATGGGATATACATGTTACTGTACTTCTGTGTGTTTTTCTCTTGTTAATCTGTCTTTTGTTATATGAGTCCCAGCCAAGAACTTAGAAGGGTAGAGTCCCTGCACGTAAATGAAGCAGAGGAAAGACACAGGAGACATGGTTCACAGGTGATTGCCACATCTTTTAATGCAAAGTTTTGAGAGTCATGTTGCTTTTAACCAATATTATAATGACATTCTTTCCCTTCAATGTGTGTGGATGTGTGTGGAAGGTACGATATTTACCCAAGAGCTGCTGATTTTCTATGCTTGCTGAAGAGAGACAAGGACAGTGCAGAACCAGACACTGAATATCATTTAATCCTTCAGCTGATCCTTTATTTGACCTACTGTTTCATATACCTTCTCAAATTAAATGTTGATGTCTGGATGGGATTATTAGTACAGCCATAGTAGGTGTGAGCCAATAAGAGATTCAGGAAGCACACAACATTCCATTTATTTTTATCTTTCAATTTCTAGTGATATTTTCATAATCTTTGAAGGCATTTTTATGGTAGAATGAATACCTGGGCAGAAACCAAAATAACAGAAATAAATGGAAGAACATCTGGCTGATTCAACCACATTAAAATTTGAAGTCAAACTGGGCTTATTAATACTTATGACTTGAAAATATGTCCTTGGATTTTGTCTAACAGTATCCAGTGTGATATGCAATGATCAAATGATTAGATTTTCTTAGTTATTTAAATATTGAATAACTTGAATCTTTTGTTCTTTGAAAATAAACAAGTCTTTAAAAAAATTCAATTTATCACTTCTCATTTTTCCCTTCAGGATAATAAAACAGCATTTACATGTTTGCTTATGTTTGCATAGAGCTCAAGTGTGTGATTACAGTAGTTAGAAATCATTGTTGTTTTGTCCGTGTTCACTTAGTACTTTTAAAATGTAAGGCTCTAGTAAGTAAAGGTGCTGTACCATGGTAGGTATTCAAGTACCTAACGAGTTCCGTGGTCACTGAAACTGTGGATATGGAGGTTTGTGTCTTTGTCATGAGCTGTACTAGCCTCAGATGGGATCTAGAGACAAAGTTTAAAAATATGTATTTTAAGAGATGTATAAGTAATAATTATAGTTACCTCTATTAAGTACTTATTTTTTGGCAGAGTCCTAAGTATTTACATATATTATCTCATTTTGTACTCTCAACAATTCTTCAAGCTAGCTATTTTTATCACTGATTAAAAGCTGAGGAAACTGAAGTTCATTAACTTTACAGAATTTGCAAATATATCTGCTGGGTGGAAAAACTGGGATTAAAATCTGTGTTTGTTTGATTCTAAAACTTGAGATTTCTATCTATTAGGTTAATTGATGTTCTAGACATTTAACCAGATAAAAGAAATTTAGTAACTTCTTTGGCATTTATCAGTTATTTCATTAAAAATGTTTTTGCAGCAGGGAACTCTGCTCAGTATTCTGTAATAACCTAAATGGGAAAAGAATTTGAAAAAGAATAGATACACGTATATGTAAAACTGACTCACTTTGCTGTACACCTGAAACTAACACAACACTGTTAATCAACTATACTCCAATATAAAACTAAAAAAATTTTTTTGAAAGAAAAAATATCCTAATTCTGTAAGACTTTGTACCTCTTCTCAATGGCAACATTGTTGCCACTTACCAGTTTGGAGTAGCTGAGATTACCTGAAACTTTAGTGCAGAGAAAATCAAGAGCAGGATGTCTGAGATACCCCTTTCAGAAACAAGCTCTGACCTTACCTAGGGCAGGGGCAGGGCGGGCATCAAAGGTCTATCTTCAGTGTGCAGAGCTACCTACAGAGCTCTCTTTCCTGGCCTGATTTTAGCTTAATCCCATTGCTTGTCATTCCATCTCTTCGCCCTAAGCACCTCACCAACCCGGGGCTCTTGGACTACAGATTGAATAAACGGGATTAGCAAGCACATATTTTGTAGTTCTCATTTTGTTTTGTTTTGGTTTCTGCATGAATTGGATATTTACACATTCCTACTTTCAGCCTCATACATAGATTAAGCAGCTCATTCCCTTTGCCTGCAATCTCAATCTCTGCAGTCGGCTCTCGGTTTTAGTTCATTCTGGAACTGAAAGTACCACCCCCACCCCCGACCAGTAAGCATATTATTTTATTTTTCCTAGACTTCCTATCATCACTTCCTAGTATCTCTTCTGGCCTCCACCCAAAGAGAAAGAGAAGTTCCGGGCCCAGGTTCCCTCTACTTCCCAATAAATCCTTGAGGTCCTCTGTGGTAAAGCAGCTTCCCGATCCCCTGAGCAATTGTGCTCACAGTTTCCATTCACAGACATTTCCGTGAATAGTTTCTCATTTGGGGGTACCCTGACCCCGTTCAGATCCTCTGATTTGTTTCCCCCTCCCTTCCTTTCCTTCATTTTTTCACACAACCATTTTCACGGCCCTACTCCTTATTGAACTTTTCTTAATTCTCTATTTTAAGTTTCTCTAAGGCAGGCCCTACAACTTTTTATATCTACTTCTTTCTCATCTGTCAATCTTTTAAAAACTTCTTTTTTGCTTCTCATATTTATTTGATTTTGATCACTATGTGAGCATTCTCTGAAGGCTTCTCATCACACTTTTCACTTTTTTCTAAACATTATTTTACCTAAAACTGATATTTGTGTGGTTATTTCTGCCGCCTCCGGGGCCCCCCCAGATTCTTGAGACATTTCATCATCTATGATTACAAAGAGGGTCAATGCTGAGCTGTATTTCTGCCTTCAGTTTTCTAGTGTCCCAGAAAGCTTATTCCTCACATAAATTAATAGGCATAGAGGCAGCCTTGGTAGAAGTTAGGTGGTGCTATCTGTGCATAAGGTTAAAACTGCATAGAGTCCAAATTAAGCTTGAAAAAGACCTCTGAAATGTCCACAGAGTACAGAATAGATGCTTTTTAAAACTTGCAACCGTGTACAGTATTATGCATCTATAAATATGCAATGTACACAATGATGTTCCTTTTTAGCAGGGATGAGTGGTTGGCTTGTGTTTAAAAGCTATGGTGAGGAAAAAATATAGATGTGCATGTGCAAACATATATGTGTGTGTGTGTCTATACATATATAGTAATCTTTAAATATTTGAATCACATTCAGTACAATAAAATGATCACACAGAGAGAGGCATAAGGGAAATGAAAAAGATTAAAATAACAACAGAAGATGCACATCTTCCATCTCACACTCATTCTAGGTATGGTGTGTACTTGCTGGATGTAGTGGTCAGCAGAATTATCTGCACTATTTAAATTGTTTTTCTCACTTTTTTTTTTCTCCTTTTTCTTTTGGTTACTTACTTAAAACAGGCAAAGTAAAAAAATAAGTAAACAAGTAAGGTCCAATTCTCCTGAATTGGTGATTACATGGTATAACAATACCAGATTCATATTTTAGAAATCTTATTTCATCTAAACATAATGTCTAGTAATACTAGTTCATGTATCTTTCCATCAATTTCAATCAAATTTTCTAATTCATTTAACAAGGATAATGAGAGGGAAATTCGTGGTTTAGATTTGTACCTTTTATCTGTAGTTCAGATCAGTACTCAACTGGTAAGAATCACTCATTGTTGCAAATCTAACAAAATCTTGCAAAGAGAAACCTCTAAAATGACAAATACCAGTCTTGTTATTCAATTCTGCTTCACTGAGCTTAAAATAATGATCAGACTTGAACTGTCACCTCTCATTTCATTTCCAGTTTCTTCTCTCATATGTATCTTCATACACCCAATCTAAGACAGTGACTGAGGCAAGCACTGTCCCTTCTGCCTAGCCTCTGTGGACCCTGCACTCAGACGGTGGCGGGGCTAGAATTTTTAGATAGAAGTGTCTTAGGTTTGTCAACCTGTTTAGAAGGTGAACTAGATTATTGTTCTGAAGCCATGTTTGCTGAGCAAGCACCTTCTCTTTTCTTAGTTCCTGTGTTCTTTGGAGGAATCCTGGGGTAATCCCCAGGTGAGAGGGGATTGCTACTGGTGAGAGGCTACAGCTACTGGTTTGCCGTTTGCCTGGACTAAAATTCAAGCCCTTTCAAAATCCTAGGTTTCACATGCACAGAGATCTCTGTTCTCATTCTTTTTTCTTTCACAGCAAATATTCATTGAGCACAAGATTTTTTAAGTCATTTTTAGTTAATCTGCTTCTGATAGTTATTTGACATTTTTTTAGTCGTTGTTATTTAAACCCTGAAATATAGATCAACTTACAAACTCTTTCTCTTTTCTGTTTCTTCCAGCAGAAATTTCTTTTGACTATATTTAAGCTCCTGAGTTTATATCTTATTTATATCGACATAAATTACCCGGTTTGATAATCTTTTCCTCTATTTAGCAATCTTCTCACTTTAATAGGCTTAGATCTCTCACATTTCATTGCTTGGCCTATAAGAAAAGGGTAACAGTATAGCCTATTAAAAAAAAGTCAAGAGTAATAACAATAGTCCCACATATTGAGGATCTGCTGTATATCAATACATCATCATCACTTTATACCTTATCCCATTTAATCCTCACTTTGTGCAGGTTTTTGCCTACATCTTATTGATGAAGACACTGGCACCTCGAGAAGTTAAAAATTATAAAAGGTATTTTGCTAACATTCATTCGCAATTATGTATTAAGCTCTTCCAAAAGCTAATTATGCACAATCTTTTATTCTTCCTTAGAAGTTTTATGTGTTTGGCTTTTTTCTTTTTTCCAGTTATATTAGATTTGAGGGTAGAAACCATGTTTCATACTTTTTCATGTCCTGACATCACTCAGCTAATAATTTTCATTGAACAAGTAATTATAAAATTAAATTATTATATTTAGTCATAAAAATTTCCCCTCCACTTTGATAAGCATGTTTGCCACTTAAATAGAGAAAATCTCTACTGGATGCCATTGCTGACAGTTTCTCTGGGGATCAGCACAGAGTACAGGACGATACTCTCACAGATGGGCCTTGTATAAGGAGGACTGGAAGAAGTAATCACTGTTCACTCTCTTACTTTACTCTTAATAGGGGAAGTCATTTATATTTCTTAATTTATATAATGCGTCCTTCCAATTCCACATGAGAAAAACATGAATTTCCTTTTCAAATTTTAGTGTGGTGAGTAGGGGGCAGATATTGAAGTGTAGTAATTGTATCACTGAGATGGATACCAAAGGTAGAAGCTGGTCTAAAAGAAAGGCAGGGCCTCTTAGCTCTATTTTTTTTTTTTTTCACTTAGTTCTGTTTACCTTAGTTCTTGCATAAAGAACACTTCTGTTTCAAAAGGTCTTGGGCCTTTACAGCACCCTATTGTAAAGGTGATCTGAACTGAAGATCCCAGTAATATTACCAATGAGGATTTAGGGCTGAGATCATTGAGAAGTATGTCTTACAGATGAGCTAGCTAAACTTTGAAGTATCAAACTCCAGAGTGTTACAGAATCCTCATGTGCAGGTTGTAATAAGGACTTTGGTACACACTCCTGAAATGATTTCATAACGTTTTTCATTGGGAGTTGTCTAAACTGAGTAATTACCTTGGTCATCCTCTGCCTGTATTGACCTCCATTCCCAGCAGGCAACCTGGAGGGACTGGTGTTTTCATTTTCGGGTGTGATAACGTCATCAATTTGAGAAATTTAAAATTCTTACTTAAAAAAGCAGTGGTTTTCCTGACAAGACTAACTGTGGAGAATGAAAAAGAAAGAAAGCTTTAATGAACACATAACTGTGTCTTGAGTCTGCCTTTCATTTTTTTTTTAAGAATTGACTGTTGTTTCTACTCTCCTCCTGCTTAACAAGAAAAAAGAGTATGTGTTTGCTTTTGGCACAGAAAAAAGAGCAAAGATTTGACCTCCTCTAGGTTAATTTTTTTGTAGCAAGAGAGAAAATGGTGGATGTCACGTTAGAAATTTTGGAGTGAGAAAGTGAGAAGTAAAGAGCATCACTCTTGGTTACCAAAACCCAACTCAGCACTCTTTTGGTTACTAAAATCCAACAAAAAACCCTTAAGGGAGCATAAGTAATGGGAAAAACAGGGTAGGGACAAGGGCAGCACCAAGGGTTAGAACTGGGGACTTCATTGCTGTCAGGGCTCTCTTTCTTGCCATCTTTCCTCTTTGCTTTCCTTTAGTTATTGGTCTTACAGTCTCTTATTGCAATCGGACTTTCTCCATGACTCAGAGAACAGAACCACACACAAAATTCCAGTTTAGTGACTAAAAAGAACTTTTTCTATTGGCTACTTATTCTGTGAACCATCCTGTAGAGGGATGCTCTTGGCCTGGTTTATGCCATTTACTTATGCTTGGACATGCCAGGTCACCACAGCTGGATTCTACACCTGGTTTGGATAGTCACGGGCCCTTTTCTTAAGTCCAAGGTAAATGATACTGTGATTAGCAACCTCTCCAGCAACAGCCATGTGGTTGGAGTTTGGGAGGACTAGTTTGCCAAAGGAAATGAGATTTACTTCCAGAGCAAGGGCAAAAAGTAATGGGTAGGTAGGTAGATAGGGAAGGGGCAAAAATTATAGTTATCGAATACGAATCTACAGTTTTAGATTTCTACACTGAATAACAAATTGCCACAGACTCAGCAGCTTAAAAAAAACCCATTAATGATGCTCTCACAGTTTCTGTCAGAAGTCTGAACGAGGCATAGTAGGGTTCTCTGTTCAGGGTCTCACAAGTCTGAAATCAGGGTGTCAGCTATGGCTGCCTGCTAATCTGGAGCTCAGAATCTTCTGACAAAACCACCTATAGGAGATATTGCAGGTTCAGTTCCAGACCACTGCAATAAGGTGGATACTGAAATAAAGCGAGTCACAAATTTTTTGGTTTCCCCGTGCATATGAAAGTTAGCTTTACACTCTACAGTAGTCTGTTAAGTGTGCAATAACATTGTGTCTAAAAAAAAAAAACAATGTACATGCCTTGATTAAAAAATACTCCGTTGCTAAAAAATGCTAACCATGATCTGAGCCTTCAGTGTGTCATCATCTTTTTGCTGGTGGAGGGTCTTGCCTCGCTGTTGATGGCTGCCGACTGATCAGGGTGGTGTTTGCTGAAGGCTGGGGTGGCTGTGGACGTTTCTTAAAAGAAGACAACGACGTTTGCTGCATCAGTTGACTCTTCCTTTCATGAAAAATCACTGTAGCATGCAATGCTATTTGAAGGATTTTACCCACAGTAGAATTTCTTTCAAAATTGGAGTCAATTCTCTCAAATCTGGCCACTGCTTTATCAACTTTTATGTAATATTCTAAGTCTTTTGCTGTCATTTCAACAGTCTTCATAGCATCTTTACCAGGGCGAGATTCCATCTCAAGAAACCACTTTCTTTGCTCATCCTTAAGAAGCAATTGATTATTCATCCCTTAAAGTTTTTTCATGAGATTGCAGCAATTCAGTCACATCTTTAGGTTCCACTTATAATTCTAGTTCTCTTACTTTTTCCACATCTGCAGTTACTTCTTCCATGGAAGTCTTGATCAAAATCATCCATGAGGGTTGGAATCAACTTCTTTCAAACTCCTATTTATGTTGATATTTTGACCTCTTACCAAGACTAATGAACATTCTTAATGACATCTAGAATGGTGACTTCTTTCCACAAGGTTTTCAGTTTACATTTCAGTCCATCAGAGGAATCACTATCTATGGCAACTGTAGCCTCACTAAATGTATTTCTTAAATGATCCTGAAAGTTGAAATTAATCCCTGAATCATGGGCTGCAGAATGGATGTGTTAGCAGGCATGAAAGCAACATGAATCCTGTTGTACATCTCCATCAGAGTTTCGGGAGACTAGGGGCATTGCCAATGAGGAGTAATATTTTGAAAGGAATCTTTTTTCTGAGCAGTATACCTCAATAATGGGCTTAAAATATTCAGTAAACCATGTCGTAAACAGATGTGCTGTCATCCAGGCTTTGTTGTTCTGTTTACAGAACACAGGTAGAGTCAAGTTAGTATAATTCTTAAGGGCCCTAGGATTTCTGGAATGGTAAATAAGCACTGGCCTCAACTTAAAATCACTAGCTGCATTAGCCCGTAACAAGAGAGTCAGCCTGTCCGAGTCAGCCTGTCCTTTGAAGCTTTGAAGCGAAGCATTGACTTCTCCTCCCTAGCTATGAAAATCCTAGATGGCATCTTCTTCCAACAGAAGGCTGTTTCATCTACTTTGAAAATCTGTTGTTTAGGGTAGACACCTTCATGAATTACCTTAGCTAGATCTTCAAGATAACTTGTTGTAGCTTCTACATCAGCACTTGCTGCTTCACCTTGAACTTTGATGTTATGAAGATGGCTTCTTTCCTTAAACCTCATGAGCTAACCTTTCCTAGCTTCAGACTTTTCTTCTGCAGCTTCCTCACCTCTATCAGCCTTCATAGAATTGAAGAGAGTTATGACCTTGCTCTGGATTAGGCTTTGGCTTAAGGAAATGTAGTGGCTGGTTTGATCTTCTATCCAGACCACTAACTTTCTCTATATCAGAACTTCCGATCTATCGGTAATAAGGCTGGTTCTCTTTCTAATCATTCATATGCTTAGTGGAATAGCACTTTTAATTTCCTTCAAGAACTTTTCCTTTGCATTTACAGTTTGGCTAACTGTTTGGTGCAAGAGGCCTAGCTTTTGGCCTGTCTCAGCTTTCAACATGCCTTCCTCACTAAGCCTAATCATTTCTAGCTTTTTATTTAAATTGAGAGACCTGTGACTCTTCCTTTTAATTGAACACTTAGAGGTCACTGTAGGGTTATGAATTGATCTAATTTCAGTATTGTTGTGTCTCAGGGATTAGAGAGGCCTGAGGAGAGGGAGAGTGAAGGGGGAAAGGCCAGTCAGTGGAGCATTTGGAACACACACATTTATTGATTAAGGTCGCCATCTTATATGGGCGTGGGTTAATGGTGCCCCAAAACAACTTCAATAGTAACATCAAAGAACACTGATCACAGATCACCATAACAAATACAATAATAATAATAATGATATAATAATAATAATAGAAAAGTTTGAAATATTGCCGGAATTACCAAAATGTAACACAGAGACATGAAGTGAGAAAATGCTGTTGAAAAAATGGTGCCAATAGAGTTGCTTCAGGCAGGGTTTCCACAAACCTTAAATTTCTGATAAACGCAATAACTGTGGGGCACAATAAAATGAGGCATACCTGCAGTGGTTTGTAGAGTTCCATCCCTTGTGGTTGTAGGACTGAGGTCTCTCATTTCTTGCTGGCTATTAGCCAGATGGCATTTTCAGGGAATATAGGCCTCCTGCCATGTGGCCCTATCCAAAGCATGGCAGTTTGTTTCTTCAAAGCCAGCAGGAGACTTTCACTGTGAATTTCCCTTTTAGAGAAGGCTTGGATAACTCTTTTAAATGGCTCACCTAGTTAGGTCAGGCCCACCTAAAACAATCACCCTTTTGATTAACTCGAACTGATTTGGGACCTTAATTATGGCTGCAAAACCTCTTCATCTTTTCCATACAACTTAATCACAGGAGTGACATCCATCATAATCACAGATGGTACTTATACTTATTGGGAAAGTATTATATAAGATAGGTACTCTAGGGTATGGAAATCTTGGGGGCCTATCTTAAAATTCTGCATACCATATCTGTGTACCCTAATAACATATATAATATATAATAACAATAGGGTGGATATTCATATATACACATGTACAAACATATACACATATACATACATATATATCAACAAATTATTCAGAGGTGTATTTAGATTGATATATTTGGGATAAGCTTTATTTTTGTTTGCAAATTCCAATTAGTATTATGCTACATAAAGTTAACTTCTTACATTTTCACTTGGAAATGTTGCATAAGAAGTAATTTCTAAGCTTCCTTCACATGAATTTTTTGTCTTTAATTTTCTCTCACCTGTGCCTTGAAATTTCAAATATTTGCTTCCAGCTGTCACTATTATCTCATTTCATGGCTCTGTCTGAAGTGTCCTAGAGAAAATGATGGTTTTCAAAGTCCGTTAAAACCAACTGCAGTATGTAAACCAGGGTCTTGGCCCCCAACCAATTATGGAGTCATCCCCACTTCTTAGGCTCTTGCATTGGGCCAGTGATTGCTTTCAGGAAAGTGTGAATGGCTCTGGTTTTGACAGACTTTAGAGGTTGTGGTCTTTGAGGAATCAAAGTGTTTCAAACTATGCTGTTTAGGATATAGGCAGTACCTGGAATATAACTTTTTCTTGCAGTGCTGAAGTTTTTCTAAACAATTATCAAAAATATTTTATTAAATGTTTATTTTGCTCCTCAAACAGCATCAATTGCTCTACAGTTTGGGAATATCAGATGGACAGAAGGAAAATGCAGCTAGTGGCCTAAAGTTGAGACTTAGGAAATCTAGGGCTTATCTGGATCCATATATTAGTTAACCAGTCAGTTAAGTGCTTCCTTTTTAAAAAAATATTCTCCTTTTTCTTTTTTTCTCTCTTTTTTCCCCCAATGAATATACATGCTTAAGTGATTAACTAAATGGTCTTATAATCTTTGTCTTGGGTGAATTTTTAAAAAATGTATTTTAAGAAATGCCTCAAATCAAAACACTACTGAAAGCTGCTTATTAAATTACAGATAGCTCACTGAAGATAAAGATGATGGTGATGTTAATGATACTGAAGTTTTTCACTTGTTTTGAAAACTTCAGATGCTTTTGAGGGCTGTCGATAACTGCATTTAAGCTGTATTTTCTAGTTCTGATATACTTTCTATTACTGTGCCACGGGCAGTAATTTCCATTCAGTATATTTTGTTAAAAGAGAGAGAAAATTTTACCCCCTTTTCTGTAATCACATAACATAACCTTTAGATTGAATGAAAATAAAAAAATTATAATTCCAAGAAATTTCTTGGTTGCCCCAAGATATTGGGTATTGGTTGATATTTTGAGGCAAATACAGTTTGCAGTCATCAGAATCTTGTTCCTAAATTACTACACTAATAAACTCTGAAAGCACTCAAGAGTTCCTGGAAGAACTACCCTTTCTCCATCATTTACTATGCAGAGCAATTGGGATTATTGCTGACTCATTTGGGTAGATACCAGGAAATGCCTCTCCTTCGCCTAGTATGGGACATGATCTAAACCATTCATAAGGTATCGCTTCAGGTGTTTGAGGGGGTAAACACTGACCAGGCTTCATCGTTATCATCATCTGTGCTTGCAGAGAGCATGTGTGATGCTTAATAAGTGTGGGAACAGGGAGGTCAGTCATTGGTCCCCTGTCTCACATATCTAATCTAGTGTTAAAAAGAATATGTATCTATCAGTATCTTCAGTACGTTTTCAGTTTGCATCAGAATCAGACTAGGAAGGAAGTTATTTTACTTATGGCAGTGTCTGAGAGTGCAACTCTGGGACAGAGTATACACGGAGCTTAGGTCGCTGACTACCAGAGGATGGTACAGCTTTCAGTGGTTTTCCATTATCTAGAGCTTGTCTGATTGTTCAGTGAGAAGAATTTAAGGTTTTTTATATCTCCTCCACAGCTTCCTGACACAGCCTCTGCAGGCATGTGGAATTTGTTTTTGCTTCCTCACTTTTGCTCCTGCTGTTTCTTCTCTCCTTCCCACTGTGGAAATACTTCTTATTATTCAAAACCCAGATCAAGTAACATTTCTTCCAGCCCATAATTCCTTAAGTTCTTATTCTAATTAATTCTACCTTTAATCATAAAATGCCTAGTATTGTTATTTGACATTTTATGGATATCCATATTGCCTCCATAATGAGATCATGAGTTCTATGAAGTTAGAGACTCTCTTTTATGTTATTTTAATTTTTGTAACCTCTCATTGCCTGTAGTATAGAACTAAGATGTTCAACAAAATCTTTTACAATCCTAATCTGTAGATTTCTTTCCCCATTTCAATAGCTGCTTAAATTTATGCAGCACTTTAAAACTTGTAAAGAGCATTCATGTGTATTTTTAATCGACACTGATTGATTAAATAAAATAAGTGGCCTTCATTACCTAAAAGTATTTTTCAAATATGAAATGAGGGGAAGCTTGCTGGCAGAAGCCTATGTGAGGGAGGTTTATTGTGAATAAAGGGAGAATCACAGGATGAAAAGCTGGAGTGGAGCTTTTGGTAGATCTGAACCCCAATGGGGATTCAGAATCTGACAAAGTTCTACCATCTATTTTTTAAAAAATACGTTGTTACCCGAACTTACGGGTTCAGAGTTGGGGGAAAGAGTGGGTGGGCAGGGATGGATTGGGAGTTTGGGACTGACATGTACATACTGCTATATTGAAACTAGATAACCAGCAAGGACCTACTGTATAGCACAGGGAATTCTGCTTAATATTCTGTAATGAATGGGAAAAGAATTTGAAAAAGAATAGATACATGTATAAGTAAAAAAAATTTTTTTTTAATTTTAAAAAAGGATTGGCACAGAAAAACATGTTACGTGATATTGCTGAGAATCACATCAACCAAATATGAGTAAATTGTGTGATAGAATCTAGTTGAAAAGATTTTGCTCTTGTTAAGTCAATTATGACTAAAGCCTGTGATGAAAAATTAAAATGTTCACTGGCATTGAAACAACACCATTATTTAATGAAAACTGTGCTGCAGGGACACTCACTTTCTCGTCAGAAAGACTCCTCCATTCACAGCCCTCAGAACATCTGAGGGGACTGAGTTTGTTGGCCGAGGTCCTCACAGCACTGGTGAGGACAGCACAACATGGGAATGTGAAGGAGGGAGTCGGTTTACTCAATAAAAGGGAACATCAAATGCAAGGGATTTTGTCAGTTGTGACCTTGGTCAGCAGGTTGCCTAACTTCTCTGAGTCTCAGTTTACACCTCTGTAAAATGAGGGGCTTGTCGTATAGGTGCTATTCATACAGTTTTAGGACATAGAATATCTTTTCCTCACCTCCATTTATATCCATAACTGCCCAGTGAGACACATTAATATTTTCATCATTTCATAGATAGGAAAAATGATAATCAAATTAAACACATTTGGTGATTTAATTAAGGTAGCACAGCTCGTAAGTGGTAGGGTGGAGAGATCAATTCTGAGCTTACACCTTCAGATACTCTCCCTTCTCTATCACCTCAAAGTGCTTTGCTATTTGTAGTGGGAAGACAATGTGGATTACAATTATCTTTTTGAAAAGATCCCAAATAATACAAATCAAAATATTTTATGAAGTTCAAAATAACTTGGCTTAGTATTGTCATTAATTTGCTACTGTAGTACTTGTCCTGATCTTCTTTACCTTGAGGGTAATGGTAATGAAAGAAGAGACTTTTTTTTTTTTTTTTTTTTTGTGGTACACGCGGGCCTCTCACCGCTGTGGCCTCTCCCGTTGCGGAGCACAGGCTGCGGACGCGCAGGCTCAGCGGCCATGGCTCACGGGCCCAGCTGCTCCGCGGCATGTGGGATCTTCCCAGACCCGGGCACGAACCCATGTCCCCTGCATCGGCAGGCGGACTCTCAACCACTGCGCCACCAGGGAAGCCCCGAGAGACTTATTTTTGTATGATTTTTTTTTTTTTAACATGGGCAGTTGATAGTATCAAAACTCCTGAAGGGTGAGAATTTAGAATTTCTCTTGTTCTTTCATATCTATTTCACTTTTCAGGTTCACTGTCAAGTCAGTACAAACACATATCTGAAAACAAAACTTACTGGTCGTGACATTATCACATATGATTTGATAACAGAGCAAAGCCAGAGCTGATGTTTTCTATTAGCCTCTAGCTCTGCCACATAAGCTGCAGATGTGGATGAATCTGGACATTTGAGCTGAATTGGCTACAGAATTGCATTCTTAGCAGTACCTGTGAACTTCAAAGGGAGTGTCAAGCCACCTATCAGTAATCTAGAAATAAGGTAATAGTCATTTACTAAATATTTTAATGGAAATGATTACTGATAAATACAGTTAAAAACTCCATAAACAAGGAAGCAATTTAGTGAAATGTGGCTTGTTTTAGCAGAAAGATTTTTTGACACATAACATACTTCATAACAATGTATATCAGTGTCAAAAAACCACACTGCTTCATAAGCCATCTTACAGCTTGCATCTCAGTAATTTTAGCATATTCCCAGCAAAGATGTTACACACCTCTTGACAAAAATGTTTTCCAAATGTGCTCATTGCAATTCTGAGTTTTGTGAAAATGATATGTACTATTGTTGTGTATTATATATGTTTCCTTTTACTGTCTGTTATTATTTTTATATTATTTGTGTTATACTTCATCATGAATACAGAAGACTGCACCAAACATACATTGTACAGCTCAGTAATTAACACAATGATTTGCACAACTACCACCCAGGAAGGAGGCACAGAAGCCTCCTGTGGATCGCCTATAGATCATGACACTCCCTCCTTTCTTTTCAAAGGTAACCACTATCCTGACTTCTAATAGAATAGTTTAGTTTCGCCTGTTTTTGGAGTCACACATCATACCTTAGTTTATGTCTGATTTCTTTTGTTCAGTTGTTTGTGAGACTCATCTTTGCAGTGAATATGGTTATATTTCATTTATTTTTATTTCTGTAATACTATTTCAGTTTATGAACATACCACAATTTATTTATGTATTTTATGCTGATGAACATTGGGGATGTTTAGGTTTTGGGGCTATTACAAAAAAATGCTGTCGACTGCTGCTACCCACCAAGATGGAATAACAGGATGGGATAAATCATTTCATCTGAAATAACAACAAAACTGGACAACTGTTTTCAAGAGGTTGGTCATCAGACAATGAAGGACAGCGATCCCCATGAGATGGAAATGCATGAAGTCGCCCTGTGATTATCCCAGATTACTGTCTGGAGAGTTTCCAGTCCATGGTGCAGGAGGGGGATTCCAAGTAGACTCCTTGAGTTTGTAAGGGGGAGTGTAAGAGTGGAGACAGCAGCACAGAGAGAACTCTGGGCATCTTGAAGTTTCGCCTTGAGTACTCAGGAGAAAACTAATCAGCACATACAAGCAAGGAAACTACCTGAGGTGGAGGGAAAGAACCATCTTAGAGGGAATAACACTTGGTACTCACACAAGATGGAAATAGTGCCCAATCCCCTTCAGACTGGAAAATCTGATCCCCTTCAGACAGGGCACTGGGATGGAGTACATTGCTCTGGTTCCACCTAACAAATCTTAAAAGCAAGACCAAGTACATAATTTGTGGGACCCAGTGCAAAATGGAAACGCCAGGCCCCTCATTCACAATCATTAAGACTTTCAAACCGTCAAGAGTAGAGTACTAAACCAAGCTTAGAACCTCTCTAAGCACTGGTCCCTGTGTGACTGACCAGGTCACATGCCCAAGAAGCAGCCCTGCTTAAAAGCTAGATCAGAAAAGATCAAACTTTTTCTGTGTAACTTAACTTTGTCTCTCAAGCCTTTATAGATCTGTTGCTCTTGTCTGCTTTTGTATTTCTTTCATATTGTTTTGATTCTTCACAGGCATTATTATTTTTGATTGAATGCCGGATAATGTATGTGAAAATTTTTAGAAATAATTTACAACCTAGAATGATAATGTCTACCTCAGAGTGGATATATGTTTTTTTCTGGCAATCTGGGACAATAGAAAACTAAAATTTCCTTCATCTATTTTCAGAGTTTGAGTTATTCAATACTGGGCTTTAGTTACACCAAGGGCTGATCTACCTCTGGTTCAATCTTACTCCTAGTGTGTAGTCCTTCATGGTTTCAACCTGAAACTTGCATTTTTAAGAGATCTTGACTCTGGCAGGCCCTAGAGTCCAACCTTTCACTTTTATTTTTTTCCCCTTGGTCTCATTAGTTCTGATCAGGTTCTTAGACTTTTTAGCTACCTCTCCCTGAATTGGCAGTTGCTTCAAGGGAAAACTTGGCCCCTTACAACTAACAAAGGACAATGCTAAAAATCACTGTAGTTGGATTTAAGCCATAGCTTCATTTTTAAGAGGAAAAGGTAAAATAAATTTCTTGGTTTCCATAGTGTTAGATGCTTTACAAATCTCATTTTAACATTAAAAAAAATCCTACCAGGTAGGGAATAATATCCCCATTTTAGAAAGCTGAAATCTCAGTCTCAGATAAGTTAAATAAGGTAGCTAATACCACACTGTGTGTGACAGAGTCTCCATCTAACTTTGGTCTTGCTAACTTCAAAGCCTGTCTTCTTTAAATAAAACTACATTCTTTCATTTAACATAATGTGGATTGCAGATTTTACAAGTAATATTTATAGTGTTATGGAGACTGCAAGAACTAAATTTAAAAACTGCATTTAAATGAGTAAAATAGCTAACAGTGTTAAATGTGGTCTTCCATGATGACACCCTATTTAAGGACTGATTTTAAAATTTATTCTAATCGGTTGAATGGATGATGGCGATTTCTGAGGTTGTATCAGGGAAGACTCAGTGGAAGAATGTTTTACAAATGCTTTTTCAGTGATACGTTGCAAATACGGAGTATCTACTGGACAACTAAGCAGATGTGTGTGTGCATGTGTATCTGATGGAGATCAGAAAACAGGCAGGTGTCTTAGAATCATTCAGTCCATCTTTTAGCACTGATCCTCTGTATTGAGTGGATCTGTTGGTTGGAAATAGTGATAACCTGGCGATGCATTACACTGTGATGCTGTATTTGAGTGGCTTTGAAGGCCTTACTAAATCCCTGAGACCTAAGTTTTTATCATAAACTCTGACATGAAATCCAATATGATCTTTTTATAAAAATGTGGCTGGACAATATTTACCATTTATAAATGTAAGCACATATAGCCAGGCTTGTTCCCCTCTTATTTTAAGGGCAGCATTAGCGTATTAACACATCCAAAAGAAAAAGACACAAATCCAATTTTAAAAGGACTGAAAATGTTTTGGTTTACAAATTCAGTTACACCACTCATCATATTGAAAACATCTCTGAAATTTTCCCTTAAGAATCTCCTTCCAAATTTCCTCCACAGAAGAGCTACCTAAAGCTCTGTCTTTCTTATCTTTCCCTCCCAGTACCCCCTCAGGTGGCTCAGGCTCAGTCTTTGGTATGTAAAGTTGAGGTCACCGCTGGATGACCTGCAGTCTGAATATAGCCCATGGGTATTTGGAGTTTGGCCTTTACAGAGTGTTAAAAATTTTGAGTTAGTTGCCAACCTTTGAAAGTCAGAATAGTTCATCTTAAAATCCAGATATCTCTGCTTCCCTTGGCAAACCAGATCTGGTGACCCTATGCTTTCTTCCCTTATGGTACTTTTTACTCTATGCTTCACAGCAGTTAGCAGCTTCCACTTGGCCACTTCTTGGACATTCAAATTGGCAACCTTTGTAGTAAAGTGGGCCAGGCTGGATTTTGCTTCTCTTACTTGCATTCACCTTATACAGCTAAATATAAATGATACATTCATGGGCCTATATTCCTTAAAATGCTGGGAGAGGGGTGTCTGAATGGATGAGCATAAGTACTTATAATTTAAATGTTCCCTCCCATCACATAAAAATGAAGTGCAAGTGTCTGCCCCTTAAAAATCTCCGTGGTAGTGGAGCTGTTAGGTCTCAGCCTGGGCGGGCACACCTATTAGCATTCCCTGACCCATTTAGGGCAAGTATCCTTGAAAGGGAGAGGGCCATGGTTGACATTTGGCTGTTTTCTATCTAAATCTGTCAAACATCCACCCTTATTATGTGAAATTCTGCCTCACTGGTACTGAACTGTTTCATGCTCTAATGTATGGGTAGCATTGAGACCTCAATTTTTCCGCAGGATCTCTATAAAAGAGAATTTTCATATTTTTTTCACCACATATAATACACTGATTTGCTCTGAAGTTCAGCATGTAATTTTTTTCTCTACAGGCAAGCTTCTGAGGCATTTTGCCAAAGTAAGTGTTTGAATGGTGACGTTTTCTTAAGCAACAGAGAAGTTAAACTGAAACTCAGCTATTGATGGTGAAGGTAGAAGAAAAGCAAAGAGCTATAGGCACTCTCCTGGGCCCTTGATAAGAGAAGTAGGGAATATGTATAGGTTAGCAAAGAGGGAATAAAAAGATCTGGAGATGGTCAGATAGTGGAATATAAAATATGCATGCATATAATTTCTAGCATTTGGGACTGAGAAATAAACAGCAAAAATAAAGAATTTTTAAGATTTGGAATCTTGTGGACATTTATTTATCAAGCTGCTAGAAGTTAATGGCTTCTAGATGCAGACTCTGTTTTATTTTACAGAGTTTGATCTCCTAGGCGACTGTCTTATTACATTCATAATTTCCCATATTGCCTAATTTTAAGGTCTTTACAAATTGTAAAAAAAAAAAAAAAGTTGCTTCAGGATAGGTGTTTAGATTTTGCAATTTAAATTTATGTCAGACTTCCTATAATCTAACCATGTTGCTCCCCAGCCATTGTGATCTTGCTGCATGATCTAAGGCAAGCCTTTTGCTTTTAGATTTTAAAAAGTTGTGGTAAAATATGATACACAACATAGAATTTACCATCTTAGACATTTTAAAGTGTACAGTTCAGTAGCGTTAAGTGCATTTACAGTGTTGTGCAACCAATCCCTAGAACTTTTCTTTTAGGACTTTTAACTTTCATCAGAGATGTAACATCTTTAAAATGAGTCATTTTAAATATTAATTAGCCTTTCAATGCAATAATACTAATGTCCTTCATAAAAGGGTTGATGAATTCTTTGATATCTGCCTCAGGA
Source organism: Delphinapterus leucas (assembly GCF_059928025.1). Lineage (NCBI taxonomy): Eukaryota > Metazoa > Chordata > Mammalia > Artiodactyla > Monodontidae > Delphinapterus > Delphinapterus leucas. The sequence goes on along the minus strand of NC_143132.1, from coordinate 57,483,554 downwards.
TGTAATGTGCTTTTTGGAATATGCAGTGTTTTGTCGCAAGGTAATTATAAACATAATATTAGTGAAATACTCTTTCAGCACGATTGATTGCAAATACACGAAGTGATAAAAGAGCAAATATCACTAGGTACCTTAAAACCAATGTTTTATATGTATCTTTCCATTGGCATCTCTCCAATCTACTCCAAGACAAAGTCATGCTTCCCTCTGCATGTGTGACTCCTACAGAATTTTGAGGAAGCTTAGACATGCTTTTTTTTTTTTCTTTCTTTTGTCCCCTTCTGCTTCCTTTCCCAGATTCCTATCTTAGTTCAATTTCTTCCCTTTTCCTGATTCTTTTGTATCTAACTATTTCATTTCAATATTTTATAGTGATTTATTTTGCTTTCCTTTTTCCTGATTTTCATATTCAAGATGGTATTTCTTTCTTTTCACTCCTTTCTCTTCCCTTTCCTTTTCTTCCTTCTCATTAATTCTTTCACTCATTTATTTATATTATTATTTATTTTTACTTATTTTGTGTGTGTGTAAAAATGAACTGCCATGTGTGCTGTTCCATTAATTTTCATAAAACATAAGATATAACCTTGAGGATAGGAAAGGAACTGGGTATGACCTAAGTGGTCCCCACTTGCATGGTCTCCACCCACGAAGGAGCAAGGTCCAGCGTCCCCCTACTTCTTCCCCTTCCAAGGGTCACCCTCCTCAGGTGTGCAGTGGTCTGCCCAGCACAGCTCCAATTTTCCTCCAAACTCCTGTGACTGTTTTCTGCTCTTGGCCCTGTACAGTTCTAAGAATGCACCAGGTTCTGCAGAGCACCATTAATACAAGGCTGTTGGGTGTCACGGGCTTTTAGAAAAGGTTGACGATATGGCAGTGATTACGGTAAAGCCAGAAAATAACTTCACCTAAGTGTTAGACATAAATTTTCCTGGAAATGTATCAGCCTTTCTCCATCACTGGGACCTTTTTTCTCATAAACAGTGTTTCTTCTAAAGCCGTGGGCTCCCCTGTTGATATTCAGGTTTTATTACATATGGTTCTACTTCGAGACATTTGAAAATCCTAAATTTCTCTAAGCCAATCTAAACCCAAGGACTGTATTGTCAACATAATGATACTGCTGTACTTTTGCATTGACGGGGAAACTTTATGTTCATAATTTTCAGAGTAAAATTAAAACTTTGTGATAGTTTAAGCATCACAGGACAGAGCAGTTTTATTTCATCAATGTATTTTGAACAAATCAATGAAGTTATCTGCTCTCAAAGAATGAAGCCATTAGTTTCAGTCATCAGAAAAAAGTTAGTGTTTTTTGTTTGTTTTTTAATTCCACCAAGTGACAATATATCCAACTAGCTCAAAATATAACTCTGGTTCTGTTTTTAGTATTCCAATATAACTCAACTTCACTTTTAAAAAATTTATGGTAACAAAGGCATTAAACATCATTTAAAAACCAAAAAATGTACCATAACCCTGTCATATTAACAAAGCATTTAAAAACTTTTCTTTGTTCCATATTCGTAGGTAATTTGATGTAGTTGCCCTGAGTGAGTTCTACTTTTAAAGTTATTTCATTGTAAACTTTCATACAGAGGATGTAGCTAATATAATTAATAATTTAATAGGTATATAATATTCTACTGAAAAGCATCCATAATCATTTAGCCATTCCTTAGTTAAACATACCGGTTGTTTCCAGTATTTTGCTATTTTAAATAATGCTAAGGTAAATAGCTTATCCCATCATTGAATAAATACTTATTGAGTGCCTACTATGTCCCATGTACCATTCTAGGCAATAAAATATATGAGTCAAGAGATGAAAATTCCTTCCCTCATGGACCTTATATCCACTGAGAAAGAACATAGGAAAAAAATTAAATGAGCAAATTATGTGGTATACCTGAAGATGATAAGTGCATTGGAGAAAAATAAAGAGGGAAGGGGATGGAGAATGTAGAGGGTAGAAGATGTCATTTAATAGGATGGTCTGAGAGACCTGTTGAGAAGGTGACACTTGAGCAGACTTAAAGAAGTGAGGAATAAGTCACGGAATATCTGGCTTAGGGCAGGAACATGTCCAGCATGATTCTGGTCCTAGGAAGAGCAAGGAGTTCATGTGACTGGAGCAGTGGAAGAGGAGGTCAGATAAGTAATGCAGTCCAGATCTTATATAGTCTTGAGGAATTCTGTAAGGGCTCTGACTGTCTTTCACTCTAGGTGAGAAAGGGAGCTATTGAAGAGTTTTAAGCAGAGAAATGATATGCATTGACTTGTTAACAGAATTACTCTTGCAACTGTGTTGACTCTTATGGGGTAATAGTAAAGGCAGGGAGATCTGTTAGGAGGTGCCTTGGACCATGGTGGTAGCTGGGATGTTTATGGAGAGTAGTCAGATTCCATATATATTTTCCAGGTAGAGCTGGCAGGATGTTTACAATGCCACCATCAATGTAAATGTGTGCTTCCTAACATTTGAAACACACATACACACACACACATATATATATAAACAATTTTCGAATATTATAAAATCATTCTAAAGTTTACTTTTAATTTCATGAACTAACAAGTGTGAACATCGCCCTGCATATTTATTGATATTGCCTGTATTGATAGTCTCTTTCATCTTACTTTGCTCACTTAGTTATTTGAAGTTTTATAGGCATTCTAATAAATATAAGAAAATCTTTACATATTTAAACTAATAAAACATATTTTACTTATAGTATTTACAAATATTATACATCATATATTATCTGTCCACTCCAGCTTTTGTTTTTCTTTTTCAAAATACACTATAAAATAACTGTGTGATATAAAACTGATCAGCTAATCAAAACTGCACAAAATACTATTTCAATTTTGGTACCCACTGAGCAAAATATTAACATCTTAAATATTATGATCTTTCATTCTAAAATGATATTCCTGGGGGAGAAGAGTCAGAGGTCCAAAGAACCCAGCACCGGCTGTGACAGCTGATATTCTTTGGCTCCTTGTGTCGTTATGTCTGCGCCTGGTGCTGTGGAAGGCCTGATGCCTGTGTTGAGCAGCTTGCCATCTGCAATAACCACTCTGAGTAATCTTCAAATGCATCCTGCTGCTGAATTCTTTGTCTTTTACATCATTTAATATTTCAAGCGATCTTAAAGATATTATTCATATAGGGTATTCATAGATGCCAAATTCCTTTTAGGGACCACGTGCTTAGTTGGTGTATTAGTGGGCTGGGGCTGTCATAACCAAGTATCCCAAACCTGGTGGCTTAAAACAACAGAAATTCTCTCACAATTCTGAAAGCTAGAAATCCAAAATCAAGGTACCACAGGGCCATGTTCTTTCTGAAAGCTTTATGGTTGAGTCTGTTCCATGCTTTTTTCTTGGCTTCTGAGTTGCTAGCAATCCTTGGCATTCCTTGGCTGGTAGACACATCATTCTAATCTCTGCCTCGGTTGTGTTAACCAAAACTTCAGAAACAGAGACCTAATTGAAATAAAGAGGTGTTTATTTGGAGTTTGTTAGGACTGCAGCTGGAAGACACAGATTCAAGAATCACTTAAATTGTGTTCTGCTGGACTACAAAATGGGGGAAGCTTATAAAGGCAAAAGAAAAGCAAGATTATATAAATTGTTTGTCAAGAATTAGTGTTGGAGCTTAAAGGTGCCTGTTTAGCAAGGATGGGCGGGGGTTTGAAATGATTACAGAGTTGTGAAGAGTGGGTGGTGGGACTTTGAAATGACAGAGTTGCAGCTAGCAGCTTCTAGTAGATGCTGTTTTGAAAATGGCTAGTAGTGTCCTTGAGTTTGATACAGTTCAGAGAAAATTCAAGTTCTCACTGATGCAGAAATGTGTCTGAAATTACATCCGTGATGGCTACCAGGCTCCATTTCGGATGCCTGAACCACAGTTACTCCATTTTGATTTTTAAATGATCTTAAATATGCTATCACTTGTCATGTGATATTCTCTCTGTGTGCCTCCACATCATCTTCCTTCTCTGTGTCCCTTTTCTTCTTCTCACGGTAGGATTAGTATATTGGATTAGAATTTAATCTAGTAGGACCTCATTTTAACCTGATTACATCTGCATAGACCCTATTTATATATAAGGTCATATTCACAAGCTCCAAGGGTTATGACTTCAACCTATATTTTTGGGTAACACAATACAACCCATGAGAATTGGTTTGAGAAAAAGAAGTAGTTTCCAAAAGAATCAGGCTAAAAAATGTATTCAGAATTAATATTGGGCATAGAATCTAATAAGAACTTGATGAGATTAATGAAATCAGAAGGAGAAGACACAAATTCTCAGCCTTACTGTTCACCCACCTTTCAAGCCTCAGCTTAGTTCTACCTTTTTACTGAAGGCTATTGAGCTACTCTGAGGATCTCTCATGCAACAATATTATTTATATTACATATCTTAATTTTTAATAAAATATTCTTTTGTACTGTACCCTAATTGATTCAAGTGTTTTGATTCTGTTTTCTCCAACAAAATTGCAATCTTTTGAGGGCAGGCATCTTGGTATTATAGCTTTCTGGGATCCTCTTGAAATTTCTATGAGAATGTTAGAAACATATAAGTTCCCCCTAAGCATTTACTGGTTTAAACTGAAATATGTAGGGGTTTGGTTAGATGGGCAGTAAGTTTGGCAGTGAGTTATTTTCCCGATCAACCATTTAGTACTCATCTTTCAAGTCACAACTAAGGTGTCCCTTCTTTAAGAAGCTATTTCTCCACTAATCAAAACTGCATTAAGTGCCCCTCTTATAGCTCCCATACCACTCTGAGATATGCTTACCGTGCCACATTTTAATTTTCTGGTGACCTGTCCCTTTCCCCTACTGGGTTGTGAGCTCAACCAGGGCAGAGACTGTGCCTTGTCACTATTGTATTCCCAGTGTGCAGAATAGTGGCTAGTCTATGGTTGGCACCTAATAACTAATTGTGGAATTAACTCAATGAATGACTAGACACTAGGCTGAGTCATTTCCTCTCCCCTGGCTTTATTTTCCTTATGTGTTAAATAAGGGGAGAGAAATGGTGGTGCTTAACAGAGCCTGCCTGCAATTCCAACTGAGGTTAGGTAAACATGGACGTGGCTAGACCTGTACCAATAAGTGTGACCTTCCTTTCTGTAGGGCTTAGAGAACTGTGATTAGGCCATTGGTCTCTACTGTGGCTCTGGCCAGGTTTGCAGAGAGCTCTATCCTGGAGTTCAGTTTTACACAGGCTCTGAGGGGGAATCCAGCTGACATTGTGAAAGTTCAAGTGCATAAAATGCCAGGCATGACAAGACAAAAAAATATGCTGCTGGTGACAAATAAATAGGAGCCAAGAGACTCAATAGCCAACTTCCATCCATTTATTTCCATCTGTTCATATCCACTTAACTACCCTGAGTTTATTTAGAGACGATCATCCATGGCAACAAACTACAGCAGTCCCTTTCATGAGTTCGTAATTTTTTCATTTAAAAAACTCAATGAAAATTCAAAACCAAGAGACACCACAGTGTAACTCCCAAACTAGTTACTGTTAATTATAAAATAAAATTATAGAGAATGGACTTGAGGACACGGGGAGGGGGAAGGGTAAGCTGGGATGAAGTGAGAGAGTGGCATGGACATATATACACTACCAAATGTAAGGTAGATAGCTAGTGGGAAGCAGCGGCACAGCACAGGGAGATCAGCTCGATGCTTTGTGACCACCTAGAGGGGTGGGATAGGGAGGGTGGGAGGGAGATGCAAGAGGGAGGAGATATGGGGATATATGTATATGTATGGCTGATTCACTTTGTTATAAAGCAGAAACTAACACACCATTGTAGAGCAATTATACTTCAATAAAGATGTTAAGAAAATAATAAGTAAATAAATTAAAAAATTAAAAAATAAAATAAATAATTAAATCTGCCAAAGTGAAATGCACTCCACTCCTTTATAAAGGCCTTAGGAGGAAGAAGTATAAATTCTTCAGAAAGAGACTCTCATGTAGAAGAAGATTATGGATGAAGCCAATAAATCATACTTGGCTACTGCTTTGAAAATCCTGAATTTCTTCACCTTATCTGAGCAAAACCAGTATTCATTACTGTCAGTTATATGAACAAATCAAAATATTGGGCTTTCCTCTCATTGTTGCATTGGAAACAATTCTTGGTGGACCTTTTAATGTGAATTTTCTTTTCTTCCATCTACGGCATTTGACAAACTAATTAGCTGGGCAAGAATGTGATGCACCAATAATTAAGTTTAATGTATCTTTTGGCAAATAATCCAGTTTGAAGGTTTTACAGATTTGAAATTTTCCATCTTTCTGGGCATTTCAATTGGGGTATTTACTATTATCTCATACTCAATTAATCATCCTTCCAGCTTGTTCTAACCTAACTATTGCTGTAAATGATATTGCTATTTCTCTAAGCATCCTGACTGGAAACTTTGAAGTCTTTGTTGTAGCCTTCTTTTCTTTTAGAACATTAATATATGTCAGCATTATTTATGTTATTAGAAAGATATGATTTTTTAAAAAATTGCTCTTTACTAGGTTTCAAGTGCCTATTCCATTCTTTTCACTACATGGTGACCACTGTCATTGGAAATCATGGAGCACACTAGAGCTCTTTCATCTAAATGATTACCCCAAACTGGTCCTAATGATGTGAAATGTTCAATGGGAGAGGAGCTTATATCTCACAATTAAAGAGAAAAGAAAGCCTTATAAAGCAAATTGGACTGTGATTGTGTAAGTATTAGTGTGAATAGTTTCAAATCAGTGTATCAGTGACTGCTTTCAGCTTTAAATAAGAGAGGGTTAGCACACAAAAGGGCTATATGCATCAGGAGTAGGGACAGGCCAGGTTACCAAAGAGAGAAGAGGGTAGTAGAGCAGCAGTTCTATGAGCACTAATGACAGATTGCAACAACTTTTCAATTGTTTCTTAGTCGTTCCTTCCAATCTTCAACTATGGATAGGAAAACCAAAGCTGGGGCCCTGCTATTTTGTGTTAGGGAATGTCTCCCCAATTCTACCATAAGATCACCTCTCTTTTACCTGTTGGTAACATCAGGCTTTGAGCTGGAATTTGAGAAAGGGGTTCTTCCACAAAAGAAAAAATGTTGAGACACCACAACTCTAGAATGTTATAGGTATTTGTAGTAGAAGCACTGAAATGGTGGTTGGGGGACCCAGGTTTCTTCTAGCTCTGTCTCCTCCTACAGTGCCTCCTTTGTTTAACCTCCTGAACCTCCCCTTCTTTATGTCAGTTGGACCAGGATCTATGCATCTCATTAATTAGAGTCCTTCCAGCTCTTGACACCTAGACGGGGAAATGTATTTTGCAGCATAATTTGATTTTTATCACTCCTCCTTTCTGTTGTCATCTCTTAAGTAATTTTAATTTGGGGTCACCTGTAATAGTAGGGGATGATTGAGCCTTGGGAGCTGTGGTTAATTACAGGTAAGTGGCATTTTGAGGTGTGGCTGTGAAGTGGTTCAAGCATATTTTAGTTCTAATTGCTTTACACTAGGTTATCGTTAGGAGAACTTATTCCAGAACTTCTCTCTCCTACAGCTTATAGAAGTGACCATAGACATTATTAAAATTATGTGGGATCAATATATCACTGTCAGACAGTTGTCATAGCAACCCATGTAATTTTTTACCTTCAAACCCATCTGGAAGTCCTGATGCTGGGACAATGGACCCTGCATCTCTAAAGTGGAGGAGGTTATGATCTCCAGGGATGGGACTCAGGAGAGCTAAAGAGAGGGTGCCTGGTACCTGTTTTTATAGTGGTTCATCAAACCCACCAAGCAGATGCCCGTCTCTATGTTTATAGAGCCTTGTCAGCACCCAGGGATATCTGGCTATACTAATGAGGACTCTTTTTATTTTATTCCAAGAGTTTTACAGTGTGAAGTTTCTTGGTAATGACCTGCATAAATCTTAGTGAATTTTTTTTCCAAGAGCTACATTTATGACAGAAAATAAAATAAATCGGCCAGTCCAGAGATGCAGATTTAACTCTTTTTTGCTGATTTCCTTTGTTATTTACAAGGATATCCAGGGAGCCTATAATGAGGAGACTTTCTAGAATGTGAGTTGTAAGGGAATTTTACACCTGACTGGGATATAGAACACATAAAAAAAGAACTAAAATAAAGTATGGGCTTTGACTCCAAATGATTATGTTAGAACGTGTTTGTGACCCACAAACGCTTTGAGTTTGGGGTGAGAAATGGCAGGATAGAATCTAGTTCATTGATTGACTCCTAATCCCCTCACGGCACAGTAGTTACAAGGGAGATACACAAATCCAACGGGTATTTTAACTCCATTCATTCAAATATTTAATCAGTGCCTTCTGTGCACCAGGCAATATTTTAGGCTCTGAGGACCTAGCGTGAATGACATGTGGACAATGTCTCTGCATTCATGGATATTATTTTATTGTAGGCAAGAGAGTAAACAAATAAGTATTCCATTACTACATAATGTAATATCAGGTACGTTAAACAATTCTCTGAAGAAAAAAATAAATTTGAGTAAGGTGATAGAGCAAGAAGGTTGAGAGTTAACATTATGCAATGTGGTATTGGGAGTCCTGTCTGATGAGGTGGCATTTCAGCAGATAACTGAAAAATGGGGAAAGCAATAAAATTGATATTTGGAAAAAAACTCTACATTTTTCATTAATCTTATTTCAAAACTGTGATTTAACCATTCTGTTTCCTATACCTAAAACATCCTCTCCCTTGTCAAATTTTGGCATTCAAGACCCAGTTTACGATACACCTTGGTTCTTGGTACAATCTAGTACAATCTAGGGTAAAATTCCCCTTTTTGAGTCTAAAGATCCCCTTCTTGACTTTCACCATGAAACTAATAACTTTTTCTCTTTCTTGGGAAAAACAGAATTAATACTTGTGACAATGAAGTGGATTGCATGAGGCTTTGTAGGCCCTTCCTTAAAAATAAAATATTATAATGAGTAATTCTATCAACATTTTTTGTGAGAGCTTTCTTTCACAGAAATTATTCTTCATAGATTTGTTAATGCTTTTACTAAAGACTAAAACAAGTCTATCTACTGCAACTGCCTCAAATGGTGTTCCAGAGTTATGAGTGAATTTTTTCCACTTCCCATCATTCCTCTACAAGTGAAGGTAGTCATCTCAGACCCACGTTTAGGTGTGGCAGGTAGAATATCCTGTCTGTCCCCAACAATAAATAAATGGATGTCCTGAATGCTTTGAACTTTTTTAAAAGCAGATTTTTAAAAGACTGTGGTACAAAATACCACATAATATAAAATTTACCATCTTAACCATTTCTAAGTGTATAGCTCAGTAGTATTAAATAAAATTTACCATCTTAACCATTTCTAAGTGTATAGTTCAGTAGTATTAAATAAAATTTACCATCTTAACCATTTCTAAGTGTATAGTTCAGTAGTATTAAATAAAATTTACCATCTTAACCATTTCTAAGTGTATAGTTCAGTAGTATTAAATATATTCACATTGTTGTGAAACCAATCTCCAGAACTTCTTCATCTTACAAAACTGAAACAGTTTCAGTGATGTAAGATGTTGAACACATTTCACATTTAAAATGTTCAATTTTATAAATTTATATGTATGAATACACTCATGAAACCACCGCTACCATCAAGATAGTGGACATATCCATCACCTGCAAAAGTTCCCTCATGCCCCTTTGTAGTCTCCCCTTCTAGTCTTCCCATTCCCTTGTCTTCAGGCAACAACTGATCTGCTGTCTGCTTGCATTTTTTAGAACTGTTTCTGTCACTCAGTATAATTAACTTGAGATGCATCTATGTTATTGTATGTATAAACAGTTCATTCTTTTCATCATTGATTAGTATTCCATAGTACCAATATACAACAGTTTGTTTATCCATTTACCTGTGATAGATTTTTGGGGTTGTTTCTAGTTTTTATAAGTTATAAATACATGAGTATTACAACTACAATTACAAATACATGACAAATACATTACAAATACATTTGTGTTTAAGTCTTTGTGTGGATATTCTTTTATTTCTCTTGGGTTAACAGGTACCTAAGAATGGAATGGCAAGATAATATGCTAAATGTATGTCTAACATTTTCTTTTTTTTTCAGTATGCGGGCCTCTCACTGCTGTGGCCTCTCCGGTCGCGGAGCACAGGCTCCAGGCGCGCAGGCTCAACGGCCATGGCTCACGGGCCCAGCCGCTCCGCGGCATGCAGGATCCTCCCGGACCGGGGTACAAACCCGCGTCCCCTGCATCGGCAGGCGGACTCCCAACCACTGCGCCACCAGGGAAGCCCATGTCTAACTTTTAAAGAAACTGTCAAAGTAAGTGCTTGAACCATTTTACATTCCTACCAGTTATATATAATAGTTCCAATTCCTCCACATTCTTGCCAGTACTTGGTATGTCAGTCTTTTAGCCATTCTAGCAGGTGAACAGTTGTATCTCATTGTGGTTTTAATTTGCCTTTCCTTAATGACTAATTAAGGTGAGAAAAAGAAAAGATGATCATCTTTTTATGTGCTTATTTGCCATTTTGGTGAAGTAACTGCTGACATCTTTGGTCCATTTTTTTTTACTGAGTTGTTTATTATTATTGAATTTGGAGCTTTAAAAATTATATTCTGGACACAAGTCCTTTAGCAAATATATCATTTCCAAATATTTTCTCCCAGTCTGTGGCTTATGTTTTTGTTCTGTTAATTGTGCCAGAAAACAGAAGGTTTTTATTTTGTTAAAGTCTAATTTATGTTTTCTTTTCTTGTATGGATGATACTTTTGATATTACTTCTAAGAAATCAGCCTAATCCAAATTTATAAAGATTTTCTTCTAGAATTTTATAGTTTTAGGTTTTACATTTAGTTTTAAGATCCATTTTCAGTTTTTTTAAATGTATACGTGTAAAGTTTTTCTGCTGTATTTTATTTTGTTTTGCTTATTTGCTTTTATTTTGACATAACCATATCCAGTTGTTGAAGTACCATTTAGTGAGAGGCTATTTTTTTCTCCACTAAGTTGATCTTTCCCTTGTCAAAAGTCAGTTTTCTATACACGTGTATGTTTATTTCTGAACTCTGTTTTGTTGCATTGATCTATTTGCCTATTTTTATGCCAATTCAACCCCTCTTGATTACTATAACTTGAAGAACTCTTAAAGTCCTTTCAAAGCTGTTTTAACTCTTCTCCGCCATTTGCATTTCCATATGAATTTTAAAATTAGCTTTTCAATATCTTCAAAAATACTGTTGAGATTTTGTATAGTATTGTGTAAAATATATAAACCAATTTGTGGAGAATTGGTATTTAAAAATACTGAGATTTATGACACATGAGCTTTGTATATGTCACTTTCTGTGTTTTTAGAGATCTTTAATTTCTCTCAGCAATATATTGTAGTTTTCAGTGTACAGGCCTTGAACACATTTTGTTAGATTTACCCTTAAGTATTTCATAGTTTTTTGATGATATTGTAAATGACATTTTTAAATTGAAATTTCCAATTTTTTGCTAATACTATACATAGAAAAACAATTGATTTTTGTATGACAATCTTTTATTTTGCAAACTCACTTATTAGTTGTAGTAGTGTTTTTCTATATTCCATAGAATTTTCTACATAGATAATTTTATTTATTTATTAGCTGTATGTTTTTTGTAGATGCACTATATCAAGATAGGGAGGCTTCTTTCCGTTCCCTTTGTGCTAAGAATTTTTATCAGGAGTATATGTTGGATTTTGTCAAATGCTTTCTTCTGCATTTCTTAAGAATATCACATGGTTTTTCTTTTGTTAGTTTGAAAATATGGTGAATTATATTGACTGATTTTTAAATATTTTGCATTCTCGGTATAAACCCCAGTTGGGCATGATTTGTATATCATAGGATTTGATTTCTTAAATTAAAAAACAAAAATTTAAGTATCTATATTATACTCATGAAGAATATTGGTCTGTAGTTTCCTTTCTCCTAACATCTTTGTCTGGTTTTGGTTTCAGGGTAATGCTGTTTTTCATTGTAGGATTTCTCTTATTTTCTTCCTAACTATTTGATAGCATTCATTAATAAAGTCATCTGGGCCTAGAATTTACTTTATGGACACTTTTTTTGCTGTAAAATAAATCTATTTAATAGAAGGCTATTTGGTTTATTTTTTTAATTTTTATTTTTTTAACATCTTTATTGGAATATAATTGCTTTACAATGGTATGTTAGTTTCTGCTTTATAACAAAGTAAATCAGTTATACATATATCCCCATATCTCTTCCCTCTTGCATATCCCTCCCTCCCACCCTCCCTATCCCACCCCTCTAGGTGGTCAAAAAGCACTGAGCTGATCTCCCTGTGCTTTGAGGCTGCTTCCCACTAGCTATCTATTTTACATTTGGTAGTGTATATATGTCCATGCCACTCTCTCACTTTGTCCCAGCTTACCCTTCCCCCTCCCCATATCCTCAAGTCCATCCTCTAGAAGGTCTGCGTCTTTATTCCTGTCTTGACCCTAGGTTCTTCATGACCATTTTAGTTTTGTTTTTTAGATTCCATATATATGTGTTAGCATACGGTATTTGTTTTTCTCTTTCTGACTTACTTCACTCTGTATGACATCCACCTCACTACAAATAACTCAATTTCGTTTCATTTTATGGCTGAGTAATATTCCATTGTATATATGTGCCATATGTTCTTTGTCCATTCATCTGTTGATGGACACTTAGGTTGCTTCCATGACCTGGCTATTGTAAATAGAGCTGCAATGAACATTTTGGTACATGACTCTTTTTGAATTATGGATTTCTCAGGGTATATGCCCAGTAGTGGGATTGCTGGGTCATATGGTAGTTCTATTTTTAGTTTGTTAAGGAAGCTCCTTACTGTTCTCCATAGTGGCCATACCAATTTACATTCCCACCAACAGTGCAAGAGGGTTCCCTTTTCTCCACACCCTCTCCAGCATTTATTTTTGTAGATATTTTGATGATGACCATTCTGACTGGTGTGAGATGATATCTCATTATAGTTTTGTTTTGCATTTCTCTAATGATTAATGATGTTGAGCGTTCTTTCATGTGTTTGTTGGCAATCTGTATATGTTCTTGGGAGAAATGTCTATTTAGGCCTTCTGCCCATTTTTGGATTGGGTTGTTTGTTTTTTTTGTTATTGAGCTGCATGAACTGCTTGTAAATTTTGGAGATTAATCCTTTGCCAGTTGCTTCATTTGCAAATATTTTCTCCCATTCTGAGGGCTGTCTTTTCATCTGGTTTATGGTTTCCTTTGCTGTGCAAAAGCTTTTAAGTTTCATTAGGTCCCATTTGTTTATTTTTGTTTTTATTTCCATTTCTGTAGCAGGTGGGTCAAAAAGGATCTTGCTGTGATTTATGTCACAGAGTGTTCTGCCTATGTTTTCCTCTAAGAGTTTGATAGTGTCTGGCCTTATATTTAGGTCTTTAATCCATTTGGAGTTTATTTTTGTGTATGGTGTTAGGGAGTGTTCTAATTTCATTCTTTTACATGTAGCTGTCCAGTTTTCCCAGCACCGCTTATTGAAGAGGCTGTCTTTTCTCCACTGTATATTCTTGCCTCCTTTATCAAAGACAAGGTGATCATATGTGCATGGGTTTATCTCTGGGCTTTCTATCCTTTTCCATTGATCTGTATTTCTGTTTTTGTGCCAGTACATACTGTCTTGATTACTGTACCTTTGTAGTATAGTCTGAAGTCAGGGAGCCTGATTCCTCCAGCTCCATTTTTCTTTCTCAAGATTGCTGTGGCTATTCGGGGTCTTTTGTGTTTCCATACAAACTGAAATTTTTTGTCTTACTTCTGGGACAAATGCCAGTGGTAGTTTGATAGGGATTGCATTGAATCTGTAGATTGCTTGGGGTAGTAGAGTCATTTTCACAATGTTGATTCTTCCAATCCAAGAACATGGTATATCTTTCCATCTATTTGTATCCTCTTTAATTTCTTTCATCAGTGTCTTATAGTTTTCTGCATACAGGTCATTTGTCTCCTTAGGTAGGTTTATTCCTAGATATTTTATTCTTTTTCTTGCAATGGTAAATGGGATGTTTTCTTAATTTCACTTTCAGATTTTTCATCATTAGTGTATAGGAATGCAAGAGATTTCTGTGCATTAATTTTGTATCCTGCTACTTTACCAAATTTATTGATTAGCTCTAGTAGTTTTCTGGTAGCATCTTTAGGATTCTCTATGTATATTATCATGTCATTTGCAAACAGTGACAGCTGCTTTTCCGATTTGTATTCCTTTTATTTCTTTTTCTTTTCAGATTGCTGTGGCTAAAACTTCCAAAACTATGTTGAATAATAGTGGTGAGAGTGGACAACCTTGTCTTGTTCCTGATCTTAGGGGAAATGGTTTCAGTTTTTCACCATTGAAGACGATGTTGGCTGTGGGTTTGTCATATATGGCCTGTATTATGTTGAGGTAAGTTCCCTCTATGCCTACTTTCTGGAGAGTTTTTATCATAAATCGGTGTTGAATTTTGTCAAAAGCTTTTTGTGCATCTATTGAGATGATCATATGGTTTTTATTCGTCAACTTGTTAATATGGTGTGTCACATTGATTTGCATATATTGAAGAATCCTTGCATCCCTGGGATAAGTCCCACTTGATCATGGTATGATCCTTTTAATGTATTGTTGGATTCGGATTGCCAGTATTTTGTTGAGGATTTTTGCATCTATGTTCATCAGTGCCAGTGGTCTCTAATTTTCTTTTTTTGTAATATGTTTGTCTGGTTTTGGCATCAGGGCGATCAGTGGCCCCATAGAATGAGTTTGGGAGTGTTCCTCCCTCTGCTATATTTTGGAAGAGTTTGAGAAGCATAGGTGTTAACTCTTCTCTAAATGTTTGATAGAATTCACCTGTGAAGCCGTCTGGTCCTGGGCTTTTGTTTGTTGGAAGTTTTTTAATCACAGTTTCAATTTCAGTGCTTGTGACTGGTCTGTTCATATTTTCTATTTCTTCCTGGTTCAGTCTCGGACGGTTGTGCATTTCTACGAACTTGTCCATTTCTTCCAGGTTGTCCATTTTATTGGCATTATAGTTGCTTGTAGTAATCTCTTATTTGGTTTATTTTTGGATTTGTGTATTTCAAAGAATTTTTCTATTTATAAGTTGCCAAATTTATGAGCATAAACTTGTTTATGTTATTTTCTGACTTTGTTTTTAATATATATAGAATCTAGCGATGTCACTTCTCTCATTCCTGATATTGGACATATATATCTTTTTTTCTTTTCAATTAGTCTGACTGCGGATTTATCAATTTTATTGATCTTCTTAAAGAACTAGTTTTTTCATTTTATTGGTATTCTTTATTGTTTTTCTATTTCATTGATTTATTTTCTGGTGTTTCTTCTGCTTTTTAAAAATTTTTAATTTTCTTTTCTAATTTTTAAAGTAGAAGCTAAGAACTGGCTTGAGATCTTTCTTCTTTTCTAATATAGTCATTTAGTGCTATATTATCCCTCTAAACAATGCTTTAACTACATTCCACAAATTTTAATTTATTTTCATTCTCATTTTACCCAAAACACTTTCTAGTGTCTCTTTTGATTTCTTCCTTAACTCATGGCTTATGTAGTAGTGTGCTATTTGGTTTCCAAATATTTGAGAATTTCCCCCAAGTGTTCATTTTTGTTGAGCTTCAAACCTAGTATTTTGTAGGACTAGTTACTAAAGTCATCATGGACTCATCTCTAGTGTTCTGGAGCTTATATCTCACTGTTCGTATTTTAAATTAAAAAAATAAAAGAATTAGTTGACTTCTGCTTCCGGTCATTTTGGCTGAAAATTTTCTTTCCCACCAAGAAAAATTATTAAAGCTGAAATAAATATTATAAGACACAGGAAAATACTAAGTTCTTGAAGATCCATGAAGGAAGTCAGGTTCCAAGGAAGAAAGAACTTGAGGATCCAAGATCCCAGAGAGGATTCATAGCATCCATGTTTAGTGCTACAGCAGTTATCTCAGTGCACTCACTTCTACATGTTGAAAATCTGTTTGACTTTCTTCCTGAGAGTTTTTGTCTTCCTGGTGAAGTGTATTTGTCTTATGTATGAGAAAACTGCAAGCTTTGAATATTCAATTCTCCCAAAGTAGCCTCAACTACTAATGCCAACAAGCTAGTACATGATTAATTTAGCTTATTTTTTGTTTGGTTAACATATCTCTGAGACTTATTAGGCACTGATTTAAAAAAGTGATTTTACTGCATACTTGATATAAAAGAAGAGAGTACAGGACCAGAGAAAGTATTAAAATCAAAGAGGAATTAAAAGGCGGAATATACAGAAGAAAAGGTAAGCAGCAGCTCTAGAATGTGTGAAAGGATCCAACATATATGTGAGTAGAATCCTAGGTGCAGAATAGAGAGAGAGAGTGGAAAGAAGAAATTTTTGAAGAAAGAATGGAATATAATAAAAGCACACCCATATGTATTAAAATAGAATGAGTGAAACTAAAACAAGGAAAATAATTCATAGAGGTAGTGAATACTCATTAACTTCAAAAGAGCAACAATATACCAATAACATATTCCTCAAAAGAATTAAAGGGAATGTACAGTTAAACCAGTTTTTAAAGCTTAAAATGATATTAATAATAATGGCTTGTGGTGTGCCTCTGTGTGTGTGTGTGTGTGTGTGTGTGTGTGTATCTGTCTGCTCTTGTGCTAAAATGGCAGAGTTGGGTATTTGTGACAGAGACCATATGGCCTGCAAAGCTTAAAATATTTACTATCTAGCTCTTTATAGAAGACATTTGCATACCCCTGTAAATATTCTTACTATTTACAAAGCTAATTAGTTGTGATGCTTTAAAGCAAATTTTGTCAGCATGTGATTTGAAAGCCATGCCATTTTGTTCATAGATAGGAGAATCAGATAGGAGAAAAGTAACATATTTGTATTCTGGGGCTAGGACTAGATCCTGGAATTAATGAAGTCTAATGGATGATAACTTGTCAGGAACTAGAAGATTCTGTTTATCTGGAGTCTTTGTTTCTAACTGGCAGTTTTCTTCTGTGGAGTTTCATCTCTAATATAGAAATAAAATCACAGCATCTGCCTGTTTCAAGGCTCACACAATGTAATAAATTATATAATGATAAGTATAAAAAAGAAAATGAAAATTATTAACATTAACATTGCATTTAAATAAGAAAAGATATATATGGCAAAGTATGAATACAAACCACAAATCTCTACATAACTTCTAAGTTGATTCTTTTTGATTGATTTATTTCATCCACCTTAGTTGATCTTTTCCACTGTTGATCAGAATAATTGCATAATTAATTTGACCTTTAACAAAATCTCTTATGTTATCTTTTTGCCTCCATCAAATTGTCCTCCTTCTGCTCCTGTCCTCTTCCTCATTTTTTACTATCATTATCGGTGCCATTTATTGGGCACTTACTATGATTCATATACTGTATTAAATATTTTATACACAATATCTAATTCCTAAAATAATGACTGGAAGTACACACTATTATTTATCTTCATTTTACAAATGAAGACATTGATATAAAAATAGTTTAAATATTATGTCCAAGGTTGCAAAATTCTTAGGTGGCTGAGCTGAAGTTTAAACTCAAGTCTGTTTGAACTTACAGTTTATTAGTAATATTAAGTATCTTCTCTCTTTCTTCTAGAATTTATTGCACCTTCTGTTCAGGAGTCATATCTTATCCCACTCCACATTTTCCATTCCAAGAGAATAAATGAATGCAATGGTTTATTTGGTTTAAAAATTGGGAAATTCTGTGGTCACATAGGTTTAGAAAATGCTGGGTTGATCAGATTTTCTTACAGCAAGACTTTTCAAAGGTTTTAAGAAGACATATTTGTTGTGAATCTAGTCAAGTTGATACATCGTAGCACGCAACATTCATTAAAGATGTTTGAGTATGGATTTCCCTTTTTGGGTAAACACTTTCTTGGACTTTGGGAAAGTTTAAATTAATTTATAAAAGGAAATGGATTCAAAAATTGTTAACAAGCTACATTTTTAAGCAGTGAAATATTAACTTTATTCAGCAAGCAAATGACTATTTTCTTCAGTTTGGGCATTTTCAGAACAGAGCATAACTTGGCATGAAGCAATGATCTATAAAAGAATTTTCTTATTAAATATGACCTTGTGACTTTTTGAACGAGTCCCCATTAATGCCTATGGGCTACATTTTGTATTAAATACAAAAAAAGATTTACTAATGAGGTGCTGGGAGAGGGACAGGAAGACCTAAACCAGTTTAATATTGCTCAGAAATAGTGAGGAACAGAGTACAAACCAATAGTTACCACTGCTTCCGAAAAAAAGAATCCCTGAGAAGGTGATTGATCTACCTATTCTTTACCTGTGACATAATCCCATCTTGTATATAAAAAACTCCATCAATGTGAACTTCTACCAATTACTTCCCAATTTAACTGGATGGTATGTGTTAGAGTAATTAGAAGTTTACATTGAGGCTTCAGTGGTGTAATCAATTATTTTGAGTACCCTAGGCTGTTAACTCAGTAACAATCAATGTGGTCATCTTAAAAGCAAGTGATCAGACTGTTTTTGTTTGATTTTACTGACAGCTGAACCAAGTGATGGTTTTGGTATTGTATGAAGATGACCTCAAACATTTGCTGTGAGACAAAAATGGCTAGAGCGAGGAAGGGGAGGCAGTGGGGCCAAAGCTCGGTATAGCAACAATAGTGTCTAGGAAATCTGTATTAGAAGGTGTGAATCCTATTTGTACATTCCCTCATCTCATCATCTTCAGTGTCTGCACAGCACATTGGACCCCGAGGTAACCACCCCAGATGCCTCTGATTTTATATATGTGCTGACTTGGTCTCAGTGAAACTCAGTGCTTTAGAGAGACAGGGAGAGAACTAGACCAATCAATATGATACTGGGGTGCGGTGGTAAGTTTTATGGCAGAGGTAAGACTAAAAAGGTGGAGGTTCAGGAAGGATTTTCAAAGGAAGTAATGCCTGAACTGTGGCTTGAAGAATGAATGGGAGTAAATGACGCAGAAAAGGAGAGTGGGAAAGTGATAAAGCAAAGGTTTGAGGAGGAAGGCGGATAAAGATGTGCTAATAAAAAGATATTACAGACATGGGTACATTTGAGGAACGCTAAGTAATTCAATATGGCTTAGAAGAGAGTACTGTGATGGTTAATTTTATGTGTCAATTTGACTAGGCCACAGTAACCAGATTCTTGATCAGATGTTATTCTAGATGTGTCTGTGAAGGTATTTTTAAAATGAGATTAACATTTAAATCAGCAGACTGAGTAAAACAAATTCCCTTTAATTATGTGGGTGAGCCTCATCCAATCAACTGAAGGCCTTAATAGAAAGACTGACCTCCCTTGAAGAAGAGGGAATTCTTCCTTAACCCACCTTTGGACTTGAATGGTTCTGTTTCTCTGGAGAATCCTGACTAATACAGATATATGTAGGAGAGAAGCAAGAGTTGAAAGGCATTGGAGAATGATTGAAGGATTTTGGTTCTTTTCTTTTTTGTTTTACTTTTTATTGACATATAACACACATAAAAGAAAAGTGAACATATCATAAGTGTTAATACTCTTTATAAATATTCATATGAACACACACATGTAACCAAGACCTAGGCAGAAAAATGGGACATTACCAGCACCCCGTTCCAGATGCTATCCGCAACTCCATGAGTAAACTTGGTCCTACTTCTAAAAGCATAGCTTAGTTTTGCATGTTTTTGACTTTTTAAAATGTTTGTACATACAAACATTTTACTTGTATGTAGTTCAGTTTTTTTTGTCCTCATTGCTATATGATATTTCATTGTGTAAATATGCCACAGTGTTTTTATCCATTCCAAAGGCAGGCAGTTAGGTGGTCTCTAATTTTTACTATTTTGTATAGAATTGTTATGAACATTCTAGTATATGCCATTTGGTGAACACGTATGCATTTCTGTTGGGTATCCTTAGGGATGAAGTTGTTGAATTATAGTATATGCCTGATTGCAGAATCATGGAAAAGTGATCCAATTAGCCTTTTAGACAGATCTTTCTCATAGCAATGAAAATAATGGATTAAAGAATAGTGAGAATAATCCAGGTGAGAACTGATATGTCTTTGAACTAATGTATGTAAGTGAGATAGAAATTAAGAGAGGGATATGAGAGCTATTTAGAATTGGAAACAATTAGACTTGGCCAAATTAGACATGGATGTGAGGTCAGGTTGACTTTCAGGTATGTAGCTGGGTGAATAAAGGTGCTATTCATGGAATGGGGGCTATGGGAATCTCATTAAATGAGCATGAACTTGCTTTCAGGAGGTGCGATTATTCATTTTGGAAATGAGGAAATAGAGACTGACACAGAAAATAGCTAATAAATGGCTTATTTTCCCCAAGATGTTTTACCAATGCTTTAGTCAAAATAGTTCCTGGCTTCGTATGTCAGTTGCTATGCATCCTAATAATTATATCCACTGACACTCACAGAGAGCTAAAACAGAGAGACCTGGGTTTGAATTTACCTCTGTTATTTAGGAGTTATATGGATTGGACTAGTTATTTAATATTTAAGAGGCAGTTTCTTCACCTGTAACACAAGGTAATAATATACATCTTGAATGATTCAATAAGATCAAATATATAAAACATCTATTGTATCTATTAGTGCCTGGCACATAGTGATTTTAAATGATAGCCCCTATTATTCTTGTATTTAGTTATTACATCTTAATGGTTTCTTTTTTATCACTTATATTCTCAAATAAAGAGGAGAGACCATCTTTTCCTCTACTCTCAACCATTTACCCTAAAATCTGAGCATTTGCATGTTAAGTATTTAAAACTTGACATTGTACTTAGCAGCCTTGAACCAGGACCAATCATCCCCTTGCCTAAGGTAGCTTCTGATTTAAAATAAGGATGGATGCACTGGTGTCTGGTATAACTCTGTTCTTTGCCATTCCTAGACTATTCATTTTTAATGATTTCATAGGCCATTTTCATACTCTCCCTGATTTATGAGTATCTATCTCTAGCTATCATCTGTCTACTTTTATTAAGCTATTTTTCAGACTGTATACCTAAGGTTGTGAATAATTACTGCATTGTCATACATATTAATAATAAATTATTATCCCCATTTATCACTTATCAGTATGCTGCCGTACTGTAATAAAAGTCAACTTTTCATTTAATCAAGCTTATGTTCATAATAGGTACATTCATATTACAAAGAAAGTTTAATAGTTTTTCTCATTTGTGCTTAAAATAGATTAATAAATTTTTGCATTTTTGGCAATAGAAATGGAATTAATACAGCTCTCTGATGCAAATTTTACAAAAGCATCTCTGTAAAACATGAAATGTAGAATGATCCCATGTCTTGGGAAGAATGTTAGTAGAGCTAATGAATCGAGTACAGAGTTGCTATGTATGTAGGAAGGACAGATTTTCTAGGCCACAAAGTTTGGAGCTGAAAAGAGTCAACAGGAGTCAGCTGAGTAGCCACAACTGTTGAACCAGGGACAGATTAGATGTATATTGAATGAGAACGGAACTGCCACTAATTCATGGATTCTTACTGCTTCACCCATACACAGTAGGAAAGATTGGCATGGTTATTGCTGAAACCCTGCCCTAGGATATTGATTTAGGAAGCCTGCTGGTTTTCTGAAAGGCTTACCAAGTTTCCTATAAATGCACTGAGGTTCACTGAATCTATTCATCCTAGTCTAGCTTTTCCCAGACTCTCCCCTGCTCATCATCTCAGTGGCCTAGGAACACACCAGTTGCTGCTCAGACTCATAACAATCCATCTCCATGAAAAGTCTAGCCAGAGAGATTAATAAAAAGAGGAAATATTTATTCAATTTCTTTCAAGTCTGCTGCCTAATTTCTTGCCGACTGAAAGGTTTTGGGTGTTTGGCATGTGGACTAATGTAAATGGACAAAGCAGGAGTCCCAATCCAGTCATGTATTCATAAACCCTGAGAGGAGGGTTTCTTGACCCTAGTTGCAGAGAATCTCCTGGAGAGCTTTTAAATATTATTGCTGGCATGGCCCTACCATGGCCAATTAAGTCAGTCTCTGAGGATGTGTTCCAGGTACTGGGATTGTTATAGTTCCCAAGAAGATTCTAATTGCAGCCAGGGTTGAGAACAACAGTTGTAGTTTTCTAAGGTGATTTAGAGACCATGCAAAGCCACCTCAGAGATTGTCTAATCCGGTATATGAAACAGATCAAAGTAACTCTGGTTAACATGGAGAGGCACATCCCAGACTTCTGCCCATTTGCCTTCCTACATGGATCAAGGAGACAACTATTCAGGTTATTGAGTTGAAAATTATTATTGAATTCCATGTTTATCCTTACCAAAGTAAGAATATAAAGTCAGAGAATTTAGTGGCTTGCACAAAGTAACACAGCCTGTAAAAGACCAGTGATGCCTCTTGACTTCATTTCCAGTGCTCGTTTCACTTTTCCGTCTTGTTTTAGCCATGTTAACATGAACCATTGTGCTTCTTCTTTAAAACAACTTTTAGCACTATAACTACGAGGAATTTGAAGCCCTGAGCTCAGGTAGTTTGTAAACCACCACTAACTTTGTGTGTCATTTTCATCATATTTGTAAAACCACAATGTTTGACACTTTCATTCTGTCTTTGTTTGAAGACCTAGGACTCTAGATCTGAATTAATTTGAAAGACATACTATAATCTAATCCTGTGGAGACTCCTACCATCTTGTTTTTCTGGGGTTAGTGATTACTTAAAAGGTCATTTGTACCTGTTAATGTTTTTTCCCACCTTGCAGCTGACAAGGTGGATGAAGCCAATGACTCTGGCCATTGCAGAAGGAAGGATGAGAGCCCCAGCCTGAGGAAGGGCAAATAAGATGATGGAGCCAACTGTGAATTAAGGCAGCTGCCCGTGGTTCTGTGACGAGCAAACAGATAATTTTTTAATGTAGCCTCTATTCACATTTTATGTTTGATTTTATCCTTTGATTGTAGTGACAGGCTGTGGTTACACATTATTAGAGATGAATACTAAAGAAGTGACTAAATAAGAGGGCAAGAAGTTGAGGATGATTGGTGTCATCTCAGCAGAAAGGGAAGGCAGAAGACACTTTTTTTCTCAGTCTCAGAGGCTGCATGTGCCTCACCTGCACATTCTGGAATAACCTTGGAATATTTCCTTTATTCCATGATGATTCCTGCTGCTGTCCAATGGTGAGAAACTACGGCTGGTGGAGGGCAGATACAGCTCTGAAATCCTGAGGGTATTAAATATATTTATCTATATATGATATATATTCTCTGGGTATGCTATGGCACTTATTACTCCATTTCTGAAGTTCTCTTAAACTCTCCATTCCTTTCCAGAAATACAGCCACAACTGAATCCATTCCAAGTAGAGAAAACTAATCAGCTTTTATATCTTGGGAATAGACTACATATTAGGACTGCTTGGGAGAAAAAAAATTCTAGAAATCTTTGAGAATTGGGCATTAGAATCTAAACCTTAGACATAGATACATCATCTAGGGCTCTGTAATTGATTCACTCTCAGATATTGTGTACATTCTTATCTTTGAGATAACCTACATTTTGCATGAACCAGGGGGAAATGTTTGCCACCAGACACCAAGAGTCACATACAAAAATATTCAAAGCAGTGATGTTTGTAATAGCAAGACTAGATTGAGAACAATCTAAAAGTTTTTTTTTTTCTTATTTGTTTATTTTTGCTGTGTTGGGTCTTCGTTTCTATGCGAGGGCTTTCTCTAGTTGTGGCAAGCAGGAACCACTCTTCATCGTGGTGCGTGGGCCTCTCAGTATCGTGGCCTCTCTTGTTGCGGAGTACAAGCTCCAGACGTGCAGGCTCAGTAGTTGTGGCTCACAGGCCTAGTTGCTCCGCGGCATGTGGGATCCTCCCAGACCAGGGCTCGAACCCGTGTCCCCTGCATTAGCAGGCAGATTCTCAACCACTGTGCCACCAGGGAAGCCCTAAAAGTTTTTTGAAAGGAGAATGACTAAACTGAGATAAATGAATACACTTGAAAAATGTATAACAGTGACAGTGAAAATTATAGCTATTTCCATTTATCTTGGACTAAAGCCCACAACATCAAGTGCATGAACTCATATGTGCCACTAGTGGAAGTATCAATTCATATGACCACTTTGGAAAATAATTTATTATTATCTTATATTGTTGGAAATACAGTGAACATTGTGGAGTGTTTACTATGTTCCAGTTATTTTCCTAAATTTACAAATACTATTTCATTTTATCCTTATCGCTGTGAGGTACATACTGTAATTTTTATCACTTTATATATGAGGGAATTGACATAGAGAGTTTGGGTAACTTGGCCAACATCAAAAGCCCATTACTAGTACAAACAGCATTGAATCTAGGCAGTCTGGCTTCAGAGTTCATCCTCTTAACCATTATATTACACTGTTCCTTCCAACTAGTAAAGCCAGTAACTTCATTTATTGACACATATCATAGCAAAATTTTGTCCAAGGTGCAAAGATACAAATATGCTCATAGCAATTATGTTGGTAATAAAAAAACTAATAATCTAAAAATCCATTGATAAGAGAATAGGTAAATAATTGAGATGTAGTCATACAGAATAATGTTATACCATGCAACTAACTGTACCATGCAAATAAATATCAAAGTAATGTTGACTGATAAAAGCAAGGGCAGAGAACACATATCATATATAAATATATATGTTCAAATACATGCAAAAGTAGTCACTGTGTACTTACATGTGCATTAAGACTATAAAGTTTGCACATCATAATACCACAAAAACAATGGCCAATAACCATTTGAAAAAAAGTTCTACTTCACTTGAATTTAAAAAAATGCAAAATTAAACACAGAGTGATGTTTTTTTCTTTGTTTATTGAGTTGATAAAAATTTTGCATGGTTCAAAGTATAACTTTTAATGAGACCATTTGAAAATGTATATTAAAGGCTTTTCCATAAAAATTTTAAAACAATTTTTTGTAAAACTTTTATGTGAGAAAATAATCAGAGATGTGCACAAAGATTTTTTTTGAAACAATAGCTTTATTTACGAAAATTAAAAATTGGAAATAAAGCATATTAGTTTACTAGGGCTGCCATAAGAAAAGATCACAGACTGGGTGGCTTATAAAACAGAAATGTATATTCTTACAATTCCAGAAGCTAGAAGTCCAAGATCAAGGTGTCAGCCGGTTTGGTTTCTTCTGAGGGCTCTCTCTCTCACTGACTTGCAGATTTGCAGATGCTGCCTTCTGGCTATGTCCTCACATGGTCACCCCACTGTCTCTAATTTCTACTTTTTATAAGATTACGAAGTCATATTGAATTAGGGTCCACACTAAGGATCGCATTTAGTTACCTTTTTAAAGACCCTATCTCCAAGTACAGTCCCCTGAGATACTGGTGGTTAGGGATTCAACACATGTATTTGGAAGGGAAACAATTCAGTCCATAAATTAAATATTTACTAATCCAAAATGAAGTAATATAAAATAATTTAATACAATATAGCTAATAAAGAAATAGAAGCCGTTAGAAATTTCCTCAGTGACACAGAACAAAACTCATGATGTATTACATGAAAAAAGTGTTTCTAAAATATGAACATATACTCCAAATTTGTTCACAAAAAAACCATGGCAACAAAAAGATTAATAGTAGTTATCTCTAAGTGGTAGCATCTTGGTTACTTTTTTTTGTGCATATTCAAGGTTATCTATAATGAATATTATTATTTTATAATCAGAAGAGTTTTAAATTTACTACATGGAGAAGATTACACATCAAGAGCAAGCTATTGATATATTAAAAGCAACATGTCCTGGTTAAATTTATTCATTTATTAATTCAACCAATATTTATTGATTGCCTATTCTACGCATGGCAGTCAGGATAGGAAGGGAGAATTTGGAGGATACATAACTGTTTCCTTTTATGTAAAATGTTTATGCATTTATATTTATTGATTGCCTATTCTACTCATGGCAGTCAGGATGGGAAGGGAGAATTTGGAGGATACATAACTGTTTCCTTTTGTGTAAAATGTTTATGCATTTATATATTTGTGCCCTAGGTTTGTAAATTTGTGACTCAGAATAAAACTCACACTTCAGAATTTTTAAGGCAAAGTCATTAAATTCTATTATGTACCTAAAATACAGAAGATAGTCATGTAAAAGGACACAAAAAGAAGAGGAGGCCCATGACAAATTTCTTGAACTATTTGAAAGGGTACTGTGTAGAAGAACATGTAATTTGTAGGCTCATCTTAGGGAGTGGAACTAGTACAAATGGGTAGAAGTTTGATTACATATATGGAAAAAATTCCCCCCCAAATTGCATTCTAAAAGCATCATAGATACTCTTGGGAGGTAGTGAGTTTTCTGTAATGATAGTGTTAAAGCTTAGTTTACATTGGCAATACCTAATAGAATTTTCCATGGTGGTGCAAATGATCTATACCTCTTCTGTTCAATAGGGAAGCCACTAGCCCCATGTGGCAGCTTATGAGCACATGAAATGTGGCTAACACAACTGAAGAACTGGATATTTACTTTAAATTTTTCATTAATTTAAATTTATGCATCAACATGTGGCTAGTGACTCCTTATTGGACAGTGCAGGTCTAGTAGACCTTTTGGCAGGGGGACAACCAATTTGAATGATCAATGAGTAACACAGTTGAAGTATTTGTTTAAGCTTTCTTCTAGCCTAAAATTTTATGATTCTTTGAATTTGAAGTTATGGGACAGTTCTTTCTTCTGTGCCCCATATGAAAAAGTAATATATCCTAGTTGGAAAAGGCTGACGAACATGCCTCAGATCGTCCAAAGTACTGTAAAAACATGTTTGCCAAAACTGAAGGAGTGGTAGAGAGCAGAGTGTTCAATCTAATATGAACAAACGGGGCTATTGAATGTTCAAGATGTTATAATTCAGATAAAGGTGACAGAGGACAAACGTGTGAAATACAGTATCAGTGTAGGTAAAATTACAGATCATTTATACAAATCCCAAGTGTATAAATTAGAAAACTGAGACCCAAACGGGACTCTTGTCCACTAGACTCTCATATAAACTTTTAGGCAGCCCCTGAGTTTAAGAGCAGCTTCTCAAACAATGCTAATTTAAAAACTGGTGAATATCAGAGTGGGCACTGTGACTCTGCTCAGCTGAGTGAATCCAGTACACATTCCACTGAACCACACCTTCTGAAAATGCATATAAACCAAGAGGACCCTGAGAATATACCCACAGTATTAACACCACTGACACATCAAGGAATGCCAAAGACCTAAAGCTCATTACATGTATGTTCTAGAGACGGAGCTTAAAATTTCAACCTAGTTTAAAGAAAAGGTACTAAAATATGTTTCTTGTGAAAGAATGAGCAACATTTGAAGGTTTATTTCTACAGACTATTCAAGTAACTGAGTAAGCTAACTATGTCTTTGACAAATATCTTATCTATAATAAGCAAGGCTTTGAAGAGAGAACAGCAACTTGAAAACTAGTTGCCTGGGTTATAACAAGCATTAATGTCAAGAAAGTCAATTGAGAAGTGACCTCCAACAACAAGCTTTTGTCATTTAGACTTAGTCCGCATTCTTTGTCAGCCTCAATGTGAGTAGCACTAACTATTGACCTTTTGCTTTGCATTAAAAGGTCATTAGGAAAAGTTAAGCCTCCTATCTGTTCAGTCACTTGAAGGTTGCTATTCTCAACATTCCATTTAAGAGGTTATCAAAGGATGGGGAGAAAAAATTAGATAAAGGCTCTGTGAACTTTTTAATCTATAAACTATATCAAGCAGTTCAAATTGTCATCTGCCATTTAGCTGTATAATTAGATATGCTTTCCTTTCAACTTAATCCAAATACCATACCTCATTATGATAGCAACAGTATGTTATCTTCACCAGTGCGTGACTGTGTTTATTTCTATACTTCAGTGTTTAGAAATAGAATTTCCTGTTTTTTTCTAAGCTTCCTTTTTCAGTGGCTCTCTTCCATATCAAAGATATCTCAGAGAGCTTCTCACTGAACTGCTATGGCTAGAAAAAAAAAAATGTGATAAGTAAAAGTAGTGGGTGTTATAAAGTGGTTAGGAAAAACACTAGTAGACATGTGAGAAAAGCTCATTTTAATTTGAGGGTATATTTAGGAACTACTGGTAAGAATCATAGAAGTATAGATATTACATGAATAAAAAATTATTTCTGATTGGATGTTTAACATTACAGAGAGGGGAACAGAGAGTGAAATAAGTGTTTAACTAGTCGATAAATAAAAACCCATGGTATAGTCATACCAAGGCCAACCTTAGGAAAATTATTCTGCTCCCATTTTTCTAGGTGAAAGCTGTGTATAATCTACTTCAACCTATTTCACAAAGACAATGCATCTGTAAATATACACATCTGTAAATGTCTCCATGCCCTTCTGAGAAAAAAGTATATACATTTTTGCCATTGTTATTATAATCATGATTGTACTTAATGACAGAAAAAAAATGTGTTGCTATTATTGCTATAAGTGGACTTTGGGGTAAGAATTGGTTGGACAATAGCATGAAGAACAGTATCTGATTGTACAGGTATGACATTCTAAAACTCCAAATTCCTAGTTTTAGGAGCACACAGCTTCAAAGGAATAATATCAACCAAAGACTGTGGGTTGGCTTTTTATAGAAACATGTAATTTTCCTGAAAGCTGCTATGTTACGAATTATATAGAGTAATAAGTATAGGTCTGATAATATGTTGTCCTATTTTGGGCTTTAATTTGTATAGCAGTGAGTGTAATTCCATAAAGTTTCCTCTCTGTGTGATTATGCATACTACATTCAAATGCATCATTGCAAAGCTATTCCTTTTTGTATTTATTTTTAAATATTTCTGTTGTTTACTAAAGTAATATGGTGAAATGGAAAAGATATCCTACATAAATTTGAAGATAAAATTTATTCATTTTATATTTCTGAAATTTGCTAGATGTTAGGACTAGGTGTCTGTAAAAGCTGCGAAGATGGATTATCACAGAAATCCAATATTTTCTTTTTAATCATTAAATGGATACTACTGCAGGCAGTTGGTTTGTTGTTTCTTGACTCTTCCAGTATGCTAGTAAGTTTTGTGTAAACTTTATGGGCTGATTCATAATTTTGACCCTGCTTTTTGATAAGGTATACTTCCAGCTGGTTCTTTGAGAAGTTCATGCACATATTGTTTTGGTGTCAAGCAGAAAGTACTGGCTCATCATAAGAGGCCCGTGGCTTTTAATGAGTTTTGCCATCAGACAGATATTTGAATATTGTTCAGTAGACCTGTGTCTCATTATTATATTTTGCTTCAAACTTGAATTAAAGGTGAGTTGCAAGAAAGATCCTGCTTGCAGCACATCAAAACTAAAAACAAAAACAACCCACAAGTCTCATGTTTGTTAGTAATAGCTATTGATAATTGGATCCCCACAAACATCAAGTGTGGGTCCCTTTAATTTGGCAGTCTCAACATAAATGGACTGGTTATCAACACTAAAGTGGTCTATTTATCCTGAGATGAAAGAGGGATGGCAGTCAGCAGGAGAAAGGGTGGTTTCTGAGTCATATGCTCTGCTTGGAAAGAGAGATGGGATGCTGTTAAAAATAATTTGCTATTCAGGCATTTTAGAGAATACATTTGCCTAGCCTCAGGGATTTAGAGGTGTCTGGAGCTGCTAGCAGGCGGGCTGAGAGATAATTTAAAACACGGTAGAAGAATAATGAAAAATAGTTCTACATCCAATCTATTCAATATTGTGACTTTTTTCTGTTGGTCTTAAAATGGTCATGAAATGAAGGGGTGAGAAGATGCTCAGTTACTGAATGCTCCTAATGGAGAGAAGGATTACGCAAGCATTTTCTTAGTTAAATATGGTAATGAAGAATTCAGAGTAGCCATGATGCTCTCTCTCACTTAATCTGTACTAGCACAGTTTGGTATGCTTGAGATGGCCCAGACTGTTGAGAGCAGCAAATTTGAGAAAGGAGGAAATGGTCCAGAGCCAATGATAAAAGTGGACTCTTAGTAGAGGAGTTCCCACCTTTACCTTTGGCGAGTTCTGCTACTGACACCCAAAGAATCAAGGGTATCTCTTCTTTAGATAAGATGATTATTATTACTACTAAAATGCAAACAACAACCGCTACTGCTACTACTGCTACTAGAGCAACAGCTGCTGTGGTGGTTAATTTTACATGTCAAATTGACAGGGCCAAGGGATGCCCACATAGGTAGTTAAACATTATTTCTGGGTGTGTCTGTAAGGGTGTTTCTGAAAGAGATTAGAGTTGAATTGAGGGACTGAGTAAAGTAGATGGCCCTCCCCAATGTGGGTGGGCAACATCCAATCCACTGAAGGTCTGAATAGAACAAGAAGGCAAAGAAAGATTGAATTTTCTCCCTGATTAACTCTTTGAGTTGGGAAATTGATCTTCTCCTGCCCTTTGTGCTCCTGATTCTCAGGCCTTCAGACTACACTGCCGGCGTTCCTGCGTCTCCAGCTTGGAATATATGTATATTCATGAATATATATATTTTTTCATATCCTTATATTCTGTTTCTCTGGACAACCCTGACTAATATAGCTGCCATTTATTAAATGAATACTCTCTGAGCATCTGTATTACATTCTCTGCACACATCAGTGTTAATCCTCGCTACAACCCCAATACTCAGGTGGCCCTATGTTGCAGGTGAAGAAACAGGTTCAGAGGGGTTAAGCACATACAGCAGGTAAAGGGCGGATCCAGGATCTGTACCCATCAGAGTAGCTCAAAAACCCAAATTCAGTCATCATTTAGTCAATTAGTGTGTACGAGGTGCTTACCAGTGTCAGAAATTTCAGTCTGTAAATCTTATACAGCAAACTACATGTACATAGCTCTTTACCTAAATCTCTCTGATCTGAGCTCTTTTGTCCCTCCCTAGGCCATCCTGGGATCTTGGGGATCACCAGTGATAGATTCGTGTGACCACCTCTGTTCCACATTGTTCCTCTATACTTTTCTTGCTTCATTTTAGTCCTGTTTTTTTCCAAATATCTCTTTATAATTAAGACCTTTGCTTTACCATTTACTTTCTAACAGCAATAACATACTAGCTTTTATTTCAATATCCTGTAGTATTAATTTATTTATTCTTTAAAAATTTATTGATGGCTTATTATATGTTGAGGAAACCAATACAAATATAAACTGGTTAATGCCCTAATGGAACTCAGGTACAGAAAATCAGCTAAATAAAATTCAGTGTAATACATAGAATTATAATGATGGACACATACCAATAAATTCTGAACTGAGGTAGAAGCATCAGGGGTTTCTCTCTGGAGGAAATGGTGACTGAGGTGAGTGTTGAACATCAAAAATGAGTTAATCAAGCAAAGAAAGGTTGATGCATTTCAAAGAGAGGAAACAAAATGTTCAAAGGCAGAGTTGAAAGAAAGCTGCAATTAATTTTGAATGATTAGAATTTAGGTTTGGGAGGGGTAGAAGTGTGTGAGAGATCCCACTGAAGAAGTATTCAGAGATCAAACCAGGAAGGACCTCGGAGGTCATAGTAAAAAGATTGACTTTTATTCAGTGCATAGTCCCTGGGAAATTTTATACTAATCCAGAAAAGGAATAATAAGGGCTTGAACTAAGGCAGTGACTATAGATGACAGCAAACAAACACATCTTGCTGTTGTTGTTAGTGCTTGCCAGGAATGTTCAACACTTTAGAAATGGTCATCCCCCAAACTGCTCTATACACTGCTAAGTTCTATCGACTGTAGGAAGGGGGTTCAATAACAGGCTATAACTGGAGTCTGGCAGTAACCTACTGGTAGTGATTCCTCACAGATAGCTTTTTCTCTGTACCCTAAACTTCCCCCAAAAGTTGAAGAGTTACATTTCCCTAACAATTTGAGTCACTGACACTGATTAAACACTTCTTTTGAAAAAAAAAAAAAAAAAAGACATTTTAACCTGAAGCAGAAGCATAGTAGTTATTTTTGGGGGGTGAGTACATGCATTTATGCATGCTAATTTCTGTCAGATTTGGTCATATCCTTCATTTTTCTCAAAAGCAGAGAGTAACAAGTCTGACCTTGGGGAAAACCTAGGTTCTCTTTCTTGCCCAGCTAATGTTGGAATAGCTTGCAGTGTCCTGTGAAGTATGCTGGAAGGAAAATCTATCAACAGTATACATTTATTAAGGACCTACTATGTGTCCACATTTTGCTAAGTGCTGTGAAATGCAAAAATAGAATATAACTAGTGCCTCGATCCTGAAAGTGTAATTGGAGAGAGTAAGAAAAAATAATCAGATTTTGAGACCATACTGTTGTTTTGAACTTGGTCATACAGGCTCTGAAAGCCATGGGGGTTCAGAGCACAGGTCAAGGCTGGTTATGCGTGACTAGTAGTGAGAGGACATCTAGAGGGAGGTTCTGGCTGAGCAAAAAGGAGGGAGTAAGCCTGGATATTGAGAGTGGAGGTGGCTGAGGTGGAGGTGAAGATTATTCAGAACCTTTAGCATTAGGCAAGAAATTTAGGTTTTGTTAAATAAGCTGTGAATAGAAGAATATATTAATGAAGTCTTTCTTGAGGGGAGGAGAATGACTTCAGTGGTGTATGGATTTGCAGCTATGTACCTCACTGAGGATTTTGTGACTAGTGAAACCTCCCTATCCTAGCTTTGTTCCCCTATAAAAACAGAGGCTGAGAGAAGGGCTTGCATGGAAGTTGTTTATGTTGAGAAGTTACCCCAGGAATCAGGAGTGAGGGACAAGGAGAAGGGAAATAGGGAAGGAGGTAAAGCCAATGCAGCTTCAATACTAAGCAGGCCCTGTATAGGGTGCTTCTGAGGAGCTATCCCACAAAATGATTACCCAAGGGACAGAAGAAGGGAGCATTTATTCACAACTACTCCATGGGGATATTAACTCCCTCAGTTTTTCCATTGCATTTATGTGAGTGCTTGCTGCTCTGTCAGAAAGCCCAAGAATAGATGTGAGAAAGTCATGGTAGAGCTGAGGGTTGATGCTATCATGTTAGACTTTGTCAAAGGTGTTGCCAGAAAGGACTGCAGTTGGAGGGGGATGCTGAGAAGACCTGACCCTGAGAAGGGCATGAGGTGTCAGATGCATTTGTCATTTCAGCATGATAGGAGCAAGGCCTATAAGACTTTTAAACTATTACAAAATAAATTCAGATTTATTATTGGCAAAATTACTGTTTTAATATAGACTAACAAAGTGTTGCCTAGAAAGTATTTGGGCATATATTTTAATGAATAATTAAAATGGTTTATTATGAATGTCATATTTCTCAAAGCCTAATATGATGCCTGGTACAGAGCAGGTGTTCAGTACTGTGTATGGAAGGATTGAATACATCAATTCAGGTAAATGTGCGCTTCTAAATGCATTGAAAATTATATTCCTCAGCACAGCTGTGATAGCAATGGTGCCAAGGAGTGCAGGAGAGGCCGCCTTATTTTAAAAAATTAATTTATTTTGCAAACGTTTATGGAGGGTACCAGCGAAAACAATAGTTTACCTTTAAACCAAATTATTTCAAAAGTTACTTCAAATTGTATTTGATTAGTATTTGAAATAATGTGGAGTTTTTTTCTTTTAAAATTAAACCCTGTAACTCTTCTCTATCTAAAATGTTCTATAATCTGTAGTGAACAGGAATGGCCTCGTGTAAATGTAAATGCAAAAAAAAATTTTAAAGCCCCGAAGAGTTATACAAAGAATTAACAAAAGGTGGTTTATTTTGTAAACTTTCTAATCTGCTTCCGCATCACATATACCACTCATGGTATTATTTGTAAATATTATGGTAAAGTGAGGTATTTTCAAGATGTGGAATTGTATCTTTTCCATTCCCCTTTGAATGCTTTTTTGCAATTAATATATCAGTAGGCAGAAATTTACTGAATGCCTGCTGTGTGTCTACTCAGCACTGTTTGAAGGGTCTGCTCCCGTCTATACCCCTACCTTTCCTTGCCTGAAGGAGATCATTCATATACTGAGAAGTTCCTGAACACCAAATTTTAATCTTAAAACACAGGTACTTGACTCACAATGCTTCCGTCATGCTCTGTAAAACCACCATCTAGTTCTGGCATGTTCCCTACAGATTTCCTGCATTTTTTGGTGGAGGGGGAAACAATTGCCTTTTTAATTTATTTTAATTTTTATTTATTAATTTATTATTTATTTTTATTGAAGTATAGTTGATTTACAATGTTGTGTTAGTTACAGGTATACAGCAAAGTGATTCAGGTCCTTGCTGCTTATCTATTTTATATATAGTAGTGTGTATATGTTAATTTCAAACTCCTAATTTATCCCTCCCCCCTCTCCCCCTTTGGTAACCATAAGTTTGTTTTCTATGTCTGTGGATCTATTTCTGTTTTGTATATAAGTTCATTTGTATTTTTTAAAATATATCACATATAAGAGATATGATATGGTATTTGTCTTTCTCTGTCTGGCTTACTTAGTATGGTAATCTCTAGGTCCATCCATGTTTCTGCAAATGGCATTGTTTCATTCTTTTTTATGGCTGAGTAATATTCCATTGTATATGTATACCACATCTTCTTTATCCGTTCATCTGTCCATGGACATTTAAGTTGCTTCCATGTCTTGGATACTGTAAATAGTGCTGCAATGAACATTTGGGTGCATGTACCTATCTTTTTGAAGTACGGTTTTCTCTGAATGTATGCCCAGGAGTGGTATTGAAGAATTATGTGGTAGCTCTATTTTTAGTTTTTTAAGGCACCACTATACTGTTCTTCTTAGTGGCTGTACCAATTTACATTTCCACCAACAGTGTAGGAGCGTTCATTTTCTCCACACCCTCTCCAGCATTTATTAATTGTAGATTTTTTGATGATGGCCATTCTGACTGGTGTGAGGTGAGTTTTGATTGTAGTTTTGATCTGCATTTCTCTAATAATTAGTGATGCTGAGCATCTTTTCATGTGCCTTTTGGCCATCTGTATGTCTTCTTTCTAAAGGGGAAGCTTCAGAGTTACAGAGCTAGGTATGTTGGGGGCAGAGAATAGGCTCCGGGTCCTTTTTCCTGGACTTTAATAAATTACAAAAAACTAATTCTATTAAAGTTTCTGTCAGCTGAACAGAGTCATCTGTTCAGAGATATGTTTGTTAGTTTAAATTCTGCAGTATTGTGTGGACTTGCAAACTCCCAGGATTTCCAGTGCTCATAAATATAAGTAATAGGAGATTCTTTTTCCATGGAGGTTCATTTTAATTTCAAGTCATCTTAATCCTCATAACAATGAGTGGTTTAACTTTAATGAAGTAATTTATGACAGACAAGATATCACCAGGGGACCATGTGAAAAATGATTTCTTTTTGTCTCAGATTGTATTTTGTCAGGATTCCGGAGAAATTAGGAAAATGGGGTCAGAGCCAGCCAATGATTGTTTAAGCAGCATTGTAAAACTCTTAGTCATTCCATCTGATATATTTATCTTATACCTTATATCCTAATGCTTAATGAAATTATATCTTTCCCATGCAGTCTTATATTTTGATATCAAAAGTCTCACATTTAAGAAAATTACTGCTTAGAATATTAGAGGTCAGCACCCAGCTGTGAAGTGTGATATAGCAAACCGGCTTTAAATATAGAGTCTTCCCTACTTTCATACATATTATGTTCATAAAAATTGAATGTTGAAAATTCAAGTGATACATATTAAAGCGAAGAGTTTTAAAATACTAAAATTTCACAATATCACCTCCGTTTTTAGACAAAATCTTGTCCATCTAAGGAGATGGCATCACTACTTACTTAGTTACTCAAACCATTTGTATAGGTAATCATCCTTGAGTCTTCATGTTCCTGCACACCACTCTAGCAAGTCTTGTAGATCTGTTTCCAAAATATATCCATTCACTTTTCTATTTTCAGGGCCACCACTCTATTCCAAACATCACCTCTTATGTGGACTGTGATAATAGCCTTCTATCCGATCTTCCTGTACCCACTTTTGTCTTCCTTTTTATATACAATTCACCCAGGAGCCAGAAAAATCTTCTTAAAACATAAATGAGAAAATGGCTTTCCACTTTTCCAAACTCTCCAGTGGATTTATATCACAGTCTAAGTAAAATCCAAATGCTTTACCAAATCAAGGACTCTTCTTCAACAATCAAGGAACTTGAGAAAATTGGCCATCCTGGACTTTCTCTTCTCTTTTGACCATGGCTGATCTCTTTCTATTATTCTTTTCTTTTCCCCTTCTTTCCTCCATAAGCATTTCTAGTGTTCTTATATCTACTAGGTTCTGTGCCAAGCAATGAGGTCCCCACGACTGGTGTTTTCTTATCTATCAGAGCATTTCATTTGTAATTGAAGCCCCAGCTTCCACAACAAACTGTTAATAAAAGCTCTTGTGACCCTCTGAGCAAGGTGTAGTCTTTCTTGCTCTTTTAAAAGATATTATTTATGTACAATAAAGCCATTTTAAGGCTATAGCTGGATGAATTTTGGTAATTGTATAAAATTGTGTAAGCACCATTTTAATAAAAATATATACAGCTCCCTTTATCTTAGAAGTATTCTCATGCCACTTTGCTGTTGATTTCCTCCCCAGGTAACCACTGATCCACCTGGTGTTACTATAAGTTTGTCTTTCCTAGAATATCATATAATCAATACCATATAGTACACTGTGTGACTTCTTTCACTTAGCAAAATGTTTCTGAGATGCATTCATGTTGTTGGCTGTATTACTATTTTGTTTGTGTTGCTGAGCAATATTCTATAGTATGGATATAGCACGACTTGTTCATCAGTTGCCCAGTTGATGAACATTTGGTTTGTTCCTAATTTTTGGTTATTATTGCTGTGACCATATATGTACATGTCTTTGTGTGAACATGTGTTCTCATTTCTCTTAGGTCGATACCTAGAATTAGAATAAGTATATGTTTAATTATATAAGATACTGCATATTGGTTTCAAAAGTGGCTGTAACATTTTGCATTCCCATCAGCAATGTTTGAGAGAGTTCTATTTGTTCCGTATCCTCACCAACACTTGGTGTGGTCAGTCTTTTTATCTCTAGCCATTCTAATGCATGTGTAGTGGTATCTCCTTGTGGTTTTAATTTCTCTGATAGTTGTGATGATGAGCAACACTCTGTGTGCTTACTGGGCATTTGTGTATGTGCTTTCGTGAAGTATCTTTTCATTTATTTCATCTATCTCTTTATTGTCTTATAATTGAGTTGTAAGTGCTCTTTATATATTCTGGGGATAAGCTGTTTGTTGGATATATTTTTGCAAAAACTTTATCACATTTTGTCACTTGCCTTTTGGTTCTGGTAATGATGGATTTCAGAAAGAAAGAGTTTTAAATTTGATGTTTATTTTATCAAGTTTTTCTTTTAAAAAATTTATGCTTTTTGGGTCCTGTTTAAAAATTCATTGCCCAACCTGATGTCACAAAAATTTTCTTCTGTGTTTTCTTTTGCAGTTTCATAGTTTTAGTTTATTACCTATTTGACTTAATTTCTGCATATGCTGAGAAGTGAGGGTCAAAGTTTTCTTTTTCCATACACATATCCAGCATTGTGGTAATCATTTCATGATGCATGTAAGTCACATCATTATATAGTGCTGTATGTCAATTATATCTCAACAAAACTGGAAAGAAAAAAAAAACACAGCGATAACACATAAGGAAAGTTAAATGCAACAGAAAACAACAAATAAATCTAGCTCACCAATTTTAAATATTCTTTCAAAGCAAAGAGAAAGACACTTTCAAATTACGAAATCTCAACAAATAAATACAAAATTATAAAAAGATAAAACAACCAAGAGAAAAAGATATCCAGTTGTTCTTGCATCTTTTGTTGAAAAGGATATATTTTTTTCTCAATTAATTAACTTTGCACCTTTGTCAAGAATCAATTTATTGTATACGTATGGGTCTATTCCTCGACTCTCTAATCTGTTCCATTTATCAATTGGTCTACCCTTATACCAAGATCATATTGTCTTGAGTACTGTATCTTTAGGGTAAGTCTTAAAATTAGACAGTGTAAGTGCTTCAACTTTGTGCTTATTTTCCAAAATTATTTTGGTTCTTCTTGGTCTTTTGCATTTCAATATAAATTTTAAAATAGGTTATCAATTTCCTACATCCACTGAAGTGACCATATGGTTTATCCTTTATTTGATTATTGTTGTGAATCGTATTGATTGGTTTCTCAAGTATTAAACCAACTTTGAATTCCCAGGATTGACTTTCACATAGTCATAATGTATTATTCTTTTTGTACTTTTATTTGATTTTATTTGCTAATGTTTCCTTAAGAAATTTTAATGTCTATGTTCATGAGGAATATTAGTCTGTGGTTCTCTTTTCCTGTGATGTCTTTATGTATTTTTGAAATCAAGGTAACATTAACCTCACAAAATGAGTTGGGAATCATTCCCTTTCCTTTTTTCTGAAAGTGAAGGATTGGAATTATAACCTTTGTAAATGTTTGGAAAAAAATTTTCAGTGGAACAATCTGAGCCTAAGGGATTGTGCATGTGTGTGTGTTGGAAGTAGGGGAGAATGTTAATTATGAATTCAATTTTAAAAATTTATATAGGGCAGCACAATTTTTCTACTTTTTCTTGGATGAGTTTTGGTAGTAGTTTGTGTCTTTAAGAACTGTGTCCATTTCATACAGGTTGCCATATTTATTGCCATAAAGTTGTTCACTCTATTCCCTTATTATCCTGTTAAAGTCTGAAGGCTCTGTAATGATGTCATCTCTTTCATTCCTTCCTCCTTCTATCCTTCCCTCCCTTCTTTCCTTCCTTCTTTCTCTCTCTCTCTGGCTAAACATCCATTTTATTGATTCCCCCCCAAAATATTTTAATTTCATTGATTTTATCTATTGTTTTTTGTTTTCTATTTCATTGATATCTGCTCTCAGATTTATTTCCCAATTTCTGCATGACTTGGGCTTAATTTAATTTAATTCTTTTTTTAGTTTCTTAGAGTAGAAGCTTAGGTCATTCATCTCAGACTCCTCTTTTTTTCTAATATAGGCTTTTAGTGCTAAACATTTCCCTCTAAGCATTGCTCTAGCTGCAGCCCACAAATTGTGATATATTTTCTTATTATTGGTCTTTAATTTTTTATTCAACCCAATATTTATTTAGAAATATGTTGTTTAATTTCCAAACATGTGGAATTTTTCTGGCAATCCTATTGTTATTGGGTTTTAATTTAATTATATTGGGGTTAGAGAATATATTCTGTATGCTTTCAAACTTTTAAAAATTTATTGATGCTTTTTTTTAATTACTCAAAATATGGTTATCCTGGTAAACATACCAGTGCATTTGAAAAGGATGTTCATTCTGCTACCTTGGGATGTAGAGTTTTATAAATGTTAATTAAGTCAAGATATTTTATAGTGCTGTTCAGATTTTCCACGTCTGTTGATTTTTGCCTGGTTATTTAATAAATTGCTTAGAAAACGTGTGTTAAAATCGTCATGTAAAATTGTGGAATTTTATAATTCTCCTTTCAATTCTGTTAAGTTTTGCTTCATGTATTTTAAACTTCTGTTATTAGGTACATGCATATTTATGATTTTTATCTTTTCCTGATGAATTGACACTTTATTATCAAGTGCCCCTCTTTTTGTCTTAATATCTACTTTTTCTGATATATATATATTATATATTCTACTATAGCTTCCTAGCTTCCTTATGCTTAGTATATATATGGTATATCTCTTCCATTTATTTACCTCTAGCCAATCTAGCTTTATGCTTTAAAGTGTGTCTCTTGGAGGTAGACTATGAGTTTTAAAAAACATTTTGACAATCTCTACCTTTTAATTAAAGTAGTTAATTAACTTTTAGTGTAATAATTGCTATCTTTTAAATTTGAGTCTGCTATTTTACTATTCTTTTACTTGTCTCTTTTCGTTTCTCTGTTCCTCTTTTCCTGATTTTTAAAAAAAATCATTATTTGGATATATGTTTTTTAGAATTCCACTTAAAATTTCCTGTGAAATTTTGGGTTATATGTCTACATTTTAAATGGTTGCCTTATAGAATAACAGCAGCATACATCATTAACTTTTCACAGTCCACTTACAGTTAATACATATTACTTGAAATAAATTATAGAAATCTTGCAAACATATACAGTAGATCCATTTTCCCTTCCTTTTTGTTTTATTTGATATATATATATGAAACTTGTGTAATAAAAAATGCTACTTATGTTACATAAATACATTTTAAAATCCTAAAAGGAAATGTTTTAAATTTTGTATTAAACATTGCATGATTTATAAAGAAACAAATTTGTAAAAGTCAACATGAAAAATAACTTGCAGTTATCCAGACATTTACCATTTCCATATTTACCATTTATATAGCTCTTTACCACTTGTTCATTCTTTTCTGGGAATCTCAGTTTTTATCTGGTATCATGTTCCTTTAGACTGAAGAATTTCCTTTAGTTTTTCTTGTAGTGCAGGTTTGCATCTGTTGATTCCCTGAAAATGCCTTTATTTTCCCTTTTCTCCTTTTTTTCCCCAGCTTACTGAGGTATAATTGACAAATAGAAAATGTATATGTTTAAAGTGTACGATGCGATGGTTAGATAGACATATACACTTTACTTGAAATGGTTACCACAATCAAGTTCATTCACATATCCGTCACCTCACACAGTTAATTTTTTTGTTTGTTTTGGTGGGATGAGAACACTTAGGATTTACTCTCTTAGCAAATTTCAAGTATACAGTGCCGTATTATTAACTATAGTCACCATGTTTTACATTAGATCCCCAGGATTTATTGATCTTATAATGGAAAATTTGTACCCTTTGAACAACAGCTCCTCATTATTTTCCCCCACCCCCATCTGCCCAGCCCCTGACAATCACTGGTATACTCTCTGGTTCTATGAGTTTGGCTTTTGAGATTGCACATATAAGTGAGATTGTATAGTATTAATCTTTCTCTGTTTGGCTTATTTCACGTAGCATAATGTCCTCGAGGTCCATCCATGTTGTTGCAAATGTCAAGATTTTCTTCATTTTTGTGGTTGAATAATATTCCATTGTCTGTCTATCTATCTATCATCTATATAACTTTTTTTTTTTTAAGTAGGCGTTTTTTTTTCTTTTTTTTTCTTTTTAAACATCTTTATTGGGGTATAATTGCTTTACAATGGTGTGTTAGTATCATCTATCTAACTTAATATTTTCTCTGCTGTCTTGGGTGGAGAGGTTGTCTTTTTTGGTTGTTGTTGTCTCAAGTTCATCATCAAATTTTTATGTCAGGATTTTATGTTAGAATTTCCATTTGGTTCTTTTTCATTGTTTCTGTTTCTTGGCAGATGCTTTCTATGATTTTGCTTATATTTTTATTCATTGGAAACGTTTTGTTTTAGTTCATTGAGAACAACTTAACAATATCTGCTTTACAATCCATGCCCATTTGTTCCAATATCTGGTTTATTTAGCAGTCAGACTCAGTAGATTTTCTTTCCTCTTGAGAAAGGGTTCCTTTTTCTTGGTTCTCCTTATTTCAGTTAATTTTGGGTGGTATTTTGGACATTATGAATGTTAAGTTGTAGAGATTCTGGATTGTGCTATTTTCTCCAGTGAGTGTTTCCTTTGTCCTATAATGTCAATTTCTTTGGGCTGGAATTAAGCTGTAAACTCTGACTCTTGGGCAGCATCTCTGATCTCAGTCCTGATCTTTTGTCTTTAGCTGAGTTGCTTTGAGTCTATTCTGTACATGCCTGGTTCAGGGATTGTCAGAGATTTGAGAAAAGTTTGGGGATTCCCCCTCTCTGACCCTTTCTCCTTTGAGATCCCCCCGCTCTCTTCAGCATTTATTGTTTTCTGGCTTCAGTATTTTCCCCAGGTTAGAAAGACTGTGGATCTTAACACATATGTCTTTGTTGCCACTGTGTAAACAGTGTGGACTGAATTTAGTTCAAGGTTAAAAGCCTTGTAGACTTACTTACCAGTGTAGCTCCTGTGTTTCTTTCTCAAATTATTATGCACTTCTGAGAGAATCTGTTTCTGTTGGTCTCCAGTACTCTCAGAAAGTTTTTTGCATTATGTCCATGTTTCATGGTTGTTTTTGGCAGGGAATTAATCCAATAGCATCTTAGTTTGTCAAATCTATAAGAAGATGCTCTCTCTTGCTGATGAAACTTCATAGTTTTTGAATTTGCCTGGAAGTCTCCCTTATATATAATATTTTGTGTCTTGCTAAACATTAAGTATTGCTGAGACAGACGATGTATGCTCATCATGTAGCTGTGGCATACAGTGGGTGTTCAATATACTTCTGCTGGACTTAGCTGAGATTAAACCATACTGACTTAAATATATGCAATAGAGAAAGGATCTACCACCTAGAGGAGAGAGAAACAAAGGAAGCTTCAAAAATGCTAACTGAGGTATTAAAATTATGCCATACTAATTCAATAGCATAAAGCTATGTATGAGTCTCATAAGTACAAATCCCCTCAGTACAATTTGTAAATTTTGGATCCCTTACTGGCTGCCCTTTTTATTTAACCTGATCTCATCTTGTTAAAACTATATTGATAGAAAATGAACCATATATTATTTTCAGGAGTTCAAGAGCCTTTACAGATGAAAGTAGATAGGAAAGGATAAAGGTGGCATAGGAGAATTAAAAGAGGTAAGACAATGCTCCAAGAGCACCACTTATTTGGAAAGAAAATTACCCTCTTACATCATCAGTGCATACCATCTTCGCTACTGTTGATGTGTGGGAAAAGAGCTCAGAATCTGAGGTCATTAAGAAAAATTGTAGCTTCCTGTATCAAGGCTATCAATGCAGTGTGGCAGAGTATAGATTTTTTGCACTCTGTGCTATAGGACTTCATTTTGAATACAGGAGTTAGGTATGCTGAGACATTTGAAAACATTGCTTTCATTATTGTGGTATGCAGATGTGTCGTCTGGCTTCTCATTTTCTCTTCACTGACTAACTTTACAATGAAGGCATATATCTTGGATGTATTAGAAACTAAATCATTGATCTCCCAGTAAAACTGCCCATATCTGTTTTGTGCTCGAAGGTAACGTTTATTCATTTTTTAAAAAGTTGGAATTCTTTTG
Organism: Delphinapterus leucas; assembly: GCF_059928025.1. Lineage (NCBI taxonomy): Eukaryota > Metazoa > Chordata > Mammalia > Artiodactyla > Monodontidae > Delphinapterus > Delphinapterus leucas. The sequence continues at coordinate 57,440,180 of NC_143132.1, read as the reverse complement.
CAAAGTCAATATGGGGTTAGCTTTTATTTAGAAATGGATTGAGGGGAAGTTTTAGGATTAAAAAGGAAAAGAAAATGAAAGTAAAAGGCTCTTTGACCCACAAATAATAGTTGATATAAGATTAAAATTATCCAGTTATGTAAGTTAAAAGTGCTGTTTGAGTATAGAAAAACTAAAGTATGACCATATCCTTTAAAATTTAGAGAAGGGGGCTTCCCTGGTGGCGCAGCGGTTGAGAGTCCACCTGACGATGCAGGGGACACGGGTTCGTGCCCCGGTCTGGGAAGATCCCACATGCCGCAGAGCGGCTGGGCCTGTGAGCCATGGCCGCTGAGCCTGCACGTCCGGAGCCTGTGCTCCGCAACGGGAGAGGCCACAACAGTGAGAGGCCCGCGTACCACACACACACAAAAAAAAATTTAGAGAAGGTTAAGAGGTTAAGATTGGAAAGTTTGCTTTCAACCTGAGGCCCAGAAATAATGGGCCACTCTTGCCTAGTATAAAGCTGTAAAGCCCATTTTATGAAATTGCCACCTGGGCCAGTTCTGAACTCAGCTCAATTTGTAATACCAACTTATGCCCACCATAGCTATTTTCCTTTCCCATAATGCTAATATAACTAGGAGAACAATGTGGTGTATTCATTTTGAGTCTCATTATAGAAATAATGTATGTAAGAAGATAACAACATTTGTATTCTTATGAGCTTTCTGGTAGACATAAAGTCCTAATGAATTATTTCACTTGGTGAAAAATTATAATTTAAAAAAAGCAAATAAATAATTTACTTAACAACAGCCCCAAACCTTTGAAATGATGTGCATATTTTCCTGTTATTGTTAGCTTAGTTCAAATGTAGGTCATAATAAAATGGGCCTCAGTTCTATTAAGGAATCTTCCAGAATTCACAAGAGACTAAGACGTTAACTCTCAGAGTCCCCCTGTTTGTTTTTTGTTCTTTCTCAAGTTTCTTCCATGTTCTATGACACCATTTAACTGATTTTTGAATGAAGTTTTTTGCATAAGTTTTGAAAAAATATATTTATAAAATAAGCTCCATCACTGTTTATATAAATCAACAAGTCTGAGTATTTTTTGTTTGTTTAATAAGGACTGGTACTGATTTGAAATAGTAAATTAAGTTAAATAAAATTATCTGATAATTGGAGGAGGGTACTCCTCTTTTGTTTAGAACCTTCAGAATAACTAATAATTTTTTTGTACTTTTTGTGGTTTCAAATGCAGGGGAAAAAAGCAATGTTATTTTCTGATATTTCATTAGAGATTTTTCTTGTGAACACTGACCACTGTTGGAATTTAATTATTCAATTTTAAATTAAAAGATGGTTTTCCAATATAAAGTACCTAATCATGTCCTTTCTCTGCCCTTCTCCTATGTCCTTTGAAGAAAACAAAACCTATACTTTAAAAGTATAGGTTAGTTATTGTAGGTTATTTATCATAGGTTTAACAATTAAACCTATATTTTAGAAGAAAGTTCACTGTAATTACATCAAATCAAAGGGATTAAGATATTAAAGAAGGAAAATATAAACATTTTTCATACAAAATAGTGGTCAATTTCTTTGCCTCTCAGTAAATAAATGTAAAATTTCCTCGTTTATAAATATAAATGTTTGAACTTGGGGAAATGATTTAAAATTTATATCTTAAGATTTTTTAAAGATTTTTTTTGATGTGAACCTTTTTTTAAAAAAAACTTTATTGGAATATAACTGCTTTACACTGTTGTGTTAGTTTCTACTGTATAACAAAGTGAATCAGCTATATGTATAGATATATCCCCATATCCCCTCCCTCTTGCACCTCCCTCCCACCTTGATGTGGACCATTTTTAAAGTCTTTATTGAATTTGTTACAATATTGCTTCTGTTTTGTGTTTTGGTTTTTTGGCTGCGAGGCATGTGGGATCTTAGCTTCCCAACCAGGGATCGAACCTGTACCCTCTGCATTGGGAGGCACAGTCTTAACCACTGGACCACCAGGGAAGTCCATAATATTTATATCTTAAGTTGATTACACAATAATTTCATGATTATGTAGAGAAATTTTAGAAGTGAATTTTATTAATTTGATTTGAGAATGCAATACGTCAAAATTCTGGAACTAGATCTTAATAGCACAATTTATTTTCTGTTTGATTTAGTCCTGCTATACAAATAGAAGGTGAGATTAATTAATCAGACAAAAGATATTTCTTGACCCTTCTCCATGTTTAAAGCCCAGTCACAAGCCTCAGCTGGATTCTCTAAGGCCTTTTAAAAGAATGGAAATATGCATTTCATTTCATCCTTCTTTAGGCAAAAATAATACAAAGTTTGAGCTAGAATAGATAATCACACCTAACATGTATTCTAGCAACCTAAGAATATGTTCGCTTTAAGATTTTAATTATTGTTCTGTGTATTCACTTCAGTTAGTGATCATATAGGTAGATGGTTAGTACAGGTAAAAGAGAGTCAACTTACTTTACCTAGTAATTTTATAATTTCATAAATAAATACAAGTGTCTTGCTTTTGGATATAATGGAGAAGGAGGGTAACACCTTCATTCTTGCTGACAGCAAAAATCAAAGGAAAAACCAAAAAAAGTCAGACATTTAAAAATGTCCTTGAGAAACTGTGTACACAAATAAGTCTAAAGCATTTAAACTCCAGAGGGAAAAGCCCTACATGAGCAAGCAACATAGGATGCTTTCATGTTTGGATCCAGTTGCTGATGTGGGGGATGGCAAGCAGAGGAGTCAGTCTGCAGAAGGACAGTCTTTGCTCAGAGAAAGATAAACCACCTGAACTTTTGATGCGCCTGTGTGCTGAATGTTGAATTTGAGTCTAGAGTATTGCCAAACACCAAAATAATCCTCAGTTCCTTGTCACATGGGCTTCTCCCAAACAGCCATTCCCAAAAGGTGGCTTGCTTCATACAAGTGTGTGAGACAATAAGTCAACAGACAGTCAGATATCTAGATGGAAGTCACACTCTCTTGTCACCTGATTATGGAAGTGCTATTCCATTACCTTCACAAATTCTGTTGGTTAGAAGCAAATCACGAAGTCTAGTCCACACATAATAGGAGGTCATTATACGAGGGCAAGAATGCCAGAAGTTAGATGTAATCGGGGACCATTCTAGAAGTCTGCCTGCCAGAGATCTTTATTGTCCTTTTAGACACATTGCTCAGTATTAAACTTAAAAGAATACAAAACATACAAAAATCATAAAAATATCAACAGAAGCAGACTGACAGGTAACCCAGATGTTAAAATTATTAGTCAAGGATTTTAAAGTAGCTGTTAAATAAACTAAGAATCATATAATGTGTACATTGACAGGAGGTATTTTTAAACTGTTTAAAAAAATCAAATGTAATCAAAGATCTAAAAATGCACCGTTCGAAATTTTAAAAAGTATATTGAAAGACATAAAAGCAGATAAAAGAATCAATAAACTTGAAAACAGGAAATAGCATTCATTTAAATTGAAACAGATTTTTAAAAGTTGAAAAAAAAGTGAACAGAACTTCAGAAATTTGTGGGATAGTTTTAAGAGTTACATATCTGTACTTTGAGTTTCAGAAGAAGAGTAATGCAATAGAGCAAAACATACTTTGAAGGAATATTAGCTAAAATTTTTCCAAATTTGATCAAAACACCAACCCACTTATCCACGAAGCCTAGAGACTTCAAACAGAATAAATGTGAGGAAAACCACACCTACACACACCATAGTCCAAATTCTGAAAAAACATGAGAGGAAAATTTTTAAAGGAGTTGAAATAGGGGAGCACAATCTGTATTACATGGAGGAAAGCAATAATAAGAATGCTAGGAGGTGATTATTTAATTATTGCTTAAGGTGCTTAAAATCAGACATACTGGAAACTAAAAATAAAACTCAAAAAAGGTAGCACACCCCCTGCCATCCTGTCATAAATACGATCCTTTATGGTAGAAGGGAGTTTCACATAAACATGTGAAATGATTCCTAGTGTGTCAGTAAGCGCGTCAATTGAAACGTGCTTCTTCTATGTGGATTTTCATTTTCTTGATCCCTGCTCATGCAAAAGCAAGTGAATGTGGATCTAAATTTTTGCTGATTATGGTAGTAAGGATTTGAAGGGTCGAAGGCATAAACATTAACTCTCTGGATTATCTGAGTGGCAATCTCTTCAGGCATTGTCTCCTACTTTTCCTGCCTACCCTCTTGTGCTCTGTTCTAGTATTCCTAGCTTCTAAACTGTTGTGTTAAAATTGAATTTACATCTCTGCTTGGTTTCTTTGGAATGGCTCCTCAGTTGGATGGAACATCCCTTTTGTCTATGCTGTGTTGGATCACCCTGATGGTCCCTTCCATACCCTCTGACCAGTCCTTGGCTCTACTCATCCAAAGCAGAAGAGTTGTTATTGATATTGTTCTCAGTGTGCGGTTATTCTGCATGGGAAACCCTATACTACTGATTAATTTTAAACTAGACATAAAAATAAGTTCTGGAAATTTTTACTGGGGCCAGTGGAAGGCAAGCAAGATGCTTAAGCATACATTCTGTCTACTCTGCCTCTGGATGATTTTTTTTTTTTTGGAGGGAGGATAATATTAGTTTCTTAGACATGATCCTTCAACAACTTAGTTGAAATATATATATTTTCCATTTTATATGTACCAGGCTTTTTCTTAAGCACTGGGAATTAAATGGAGAACACAACAGACACACATTCATGATTTATAGTTCAGTGGGTGTTGGAGGTGGGATGGTCAAGTTTTCCCTACTTTTCATGTTTCCAAGTAGAGGATAATTATCAATCCTGGATTTTCTCTGCCCTTTTATCATTCCTTCTCAGAAGACATTTAGTGGTTTATCTGATGGTGAGTTTAGGATCGGATACTGCATATGCCTGGCTTCTGCCTTGTGGAACCACTCAGATTTGAGGCTTTCTGTTTGCAGATAGCAAGTGCTCAGGTCTGCTCTCTGTCATGCAGTAAAAGGGACACTTTCCATGCAGGCAGAAGGCAATGGTTGTCCAACTGCGATGAGTAGTAGAGTGAATACTATGTATATCAAACCCAGTGGCAAATAATTATCATGACCATTTGCTCATATACCTCAGCCATATCCTTCGTTTCAGTGTTTTTCCTTTTTATAAGTCACTACAAAAACTGACATTTAAAAATCTCTCTCTGTTTGATTCCTGTGTCTATCTATCTTTCTTGGGCAAGAAAGAAGGATTTATTTATTAAACCCTAAAATCTCAATGGTGGGAGTAGAGACAAGTACATTCAGTATAATGAGTGTTAAAATAAGTGTCATAGAGAGTACAATAATACACAGAGAAGGGGCACCTTACCCAGACTGCGGGGGGCGACTGTGGAGGTCAGGAAAGGATTTTTTTTACGTGTACTCATAGAATTCTCTGTTCTTTTTAGCTCATGCCATGTAAAAGCCAGTGGATTCTGGGATACACTGAGACCTTATTAATTATGGAATCAGGTCACTGAAAATAATTTTCAAGTTTGAATCAGCATATGTATTTACACCGTACTATAGCATTATCTATTCATTTGTTCAACAAGTTATTAAATGTATATCATATGACGTATTATTTTAGAACTTGAGGATATAGACGTGAAAAGGAAAATGTTAAAGTCCAAAATCTCATGAAATATACATTCTAAGGGGGGGGCAAGAGATTATGATTTGTGATTGGTTTCAAAAAACCTTGTCCTTCTTGAAATTTATTTGAATAAGTAAGCCATGCTCATGAATCAGGGCCTTTACACTTGCTGTTTTTTCTGCCTGGAACAATCCCCCAGATCTTCATAGAGCTTGCTTCCACATGGGTTTTAGGGTCTTTTCTAACCCACCCTGTGTATTATTACAACTAGCCTCTCCCACTAGCACTACCTTTTCCCCATTTCCTTGCTTTATATTTTCTTACAGTAGCTATCACCATCTGATATAATCACCTATTTAAAAAACTGCAAAGCTTCCCCCGTTCTCACAGTAAAATCCTAAGCTCTCACAAAGGACTTCAGAGTCCCTATGATCTGCTCCAACTCCATTTCCTCTATGACCTTATCTCTTTTTTTCACTCTTCCAGGGTGATTTTACTCTGGGTAAGATCAAAATTGGTTTGAGCAAAAGAGTTTCATGCCATGACTTAGGTTCAAAAGGGTCTCTCTGGCCTCTGGGTTTAGGACAGACAGAAACGGAGTGGGAGGGGTGGTGGCCAAAGTTTGAAGCAGGGAGACCAGTTAGAAGGCTCCTGAATTAATCCAGGCGAGGTACGACAATGGTTTGGAACTGGGTGCTTATAAACCAGGGCCCAGGAAATGGAGAGAAATAGTTCTAAACATATTTTGAAACTAGAACCAACAGGATTTGCTGAGAGACTGGATTTGGAGTTTGAGAGGAAAAGAAGAGCCAAAGCTGACTCTCATGTTCCTGTTTGAGCAACTGGAAAGATGGCATCACATTTAATAGATGGAGGTGACTACAGGGGAAACAGGAGGAGGCTGGAAACCAGGAATACAGTTTGTGACACGTTGCATTTGAGATGCCCATTTGATAGCCAAGCACAGGTGCTGAAGAGGCAATTGGAAACATGAGACTGCAGTTTGAGGGAAAGTCTATGCTGGAAGACTAAATTTGAGAGTCTTTGGCGTAGGAATGGTATTTAAAGTTACTAGACTGAATAAGATCACCAAGGGTCTGAGTGTAGATAAAGAAAAGATACACTGATATTTTGAGACCAGAAGGATGAGAAACCAGGAAAAGGAGAATGCAAAAGGAGCAACCGGGGAGGTAGAAGGGAAATGAGAAGGATGGTGGAAGAATTTCAATAAATGGGGAATGATTACGTGTCACATGCAGCTGATAGATCAAGTAAGATGCATTAGTTAGAATACATTGTCTTGATCACTGGAAATATGTTTGAACAAATGTCAGGAGGATAAATGAAACATCTGCTATCTTTTGCCATGTGAAATACCAGAGAGAACATTTAGGTAAATTCCCAAGGGGCACAAAATTTATTAGTCACAGTTTCATCTCAAATAAATATACAAGCATACACACACAAGTACAGGCTTTTTTTTTTTTTTTTTTTTTTTGCGGTACGCGGGCCTCTCACTGTTGTGGCCTCTCCCGTTGTGGAGCACAGGCTCCGGACGCGCAGGCTCAGCGGCCATGGCTCACGGGCCCAGCCGCTCCGCGACATGTGGGATCTTCCTGGACTGGTGCACGAAACCGTGTCCCCTGCATCGGCAGGCGGACTCTCAACCACTGCGCCACCAGGGAAGCCCCAGGCACATATTTTTTTAAGTGCTATGATTACTGTAGGTTGATACTGGGAGCTCTTCTTTCTCCACAATGCATTGTAAGGTGATGTCCTGTGGGCAAAATCCAGGTTTTTCTCATAAGATCCATGATGAGCAAAGGAGATGGGGTGGCACAAACATGCTTTGTATTTTGCCCACGCAAAACTGTCATTAGGCAATTTTCAAGTTACCTTATACTATCACTGGATCACATCTCACCACATTGAGTCTCGCTGTAGAATCGCATGATATTTTGCCATACAGTATATTTTGGATTCCACTGATCAGCGTATCTCATTAAGGCATAATTGTTATTCTCAGAATGTGTTATGTGAGAATTCCTAAATAAAAATCTCAATAATGTCCTTGGATGAGAAGTTCCGTTGAATTTTTTTTTGATAAGCTTAATCTACTGATAACTTCCTCTGAACACATTTGCACACTCTGATTCTGTTAATGTAAGTGACTCTATCAACATACAATGATGTTTTCTAACCTACTACTTCCTCACTTATCCTCATAGGTTATTAAAATCACAACAAATTTGTTTATTCATAGACAATACAATCATATTTACTACTAATTTTGCTGCATTCAACAAAACAGGATTGCACCTGTCTGAAGTCTGTCCTATAGAAATCTAAAATTAAGCACAGGTGTAACTTGTCTAAACATTTGTATATTCATCGAATTTTGGGAAATCAAATAGTTTTTTTCTTCTTTTAGTTACTGAAGTATAGTTGATTTGCAATGTTTTATTAGCTTCTGGTGTACAGCAAAATGATTCAGATATATATATATATATTTTTTCATATTCTTTCCCATTATGGTTTATCACAGGATATTGGATTTAGTTCCCTGTGCTAAAGTAGGACCTTGTTGTTTACCTAGTTTATGTATACTAGTTTGTATCTGCTAACCCCAAACTTCTAATTTATCCCTTTGGTAACCATAAGTTTGTTTTCTGTGTCTGTGAGTCTGTTCCTGTTTGGTAAGTAAGTTCATCTGTGTCACATTTTAGATTCCATATATAAGTGATGTCATATGGAATTTATCTTTCTCTTTCTGACTTACTTCACTTAGTGTGATAATCTCTAGGTCCATCCATGTTGCTGCAAGTGGCATTATTTCATTCTCTTTTATGGCTGAGTAGTATTTCATTGTGTATATATACCACATTTTCTTTATCCATTCATCTGTCGATGGACATTTAGGTTGCTTCTGTTTCTTAGCTATTGTAAATAGTACTGCTATGAACATTGGGGTGCATGTATCTTTTCGAATTATAGTTTTCTCTGGATATATGCCCAGGAGTTGGATTGCTGGATCATATGGCAACTGTTTTTTTAAGGACCCTCCATACTGTTTTTCATAGTGGCTGCACCAATTTACATTCCCACCAACAGTGTAGGAGGGTTCCCTTTTCTCCACACCCTTTTCAGCATTTGTTATTTGCTGACTTTTTAATGACGGCCATCCTGAGGTGGTATCTTACTGTAGTTTTGATTTGCATTTCTCTAATAATTAGTGATGTTGAGCATCTTTTCATGTGCCTCTTGGACATCTGTATGTCTTCTTTGGAGAAATGTCTATTTAGATCTGACCATTTTTGGATTGGATTGTTTTTTTGTTATTGAGTTGTATGAGCTGTTTGTATATTTTGGAAATTAATCCCTTGTCAGTTTTATCATTTGCAAATATTTTCTCCCAGTCCATAGGTTGTCTTTTCGTCTTGCTTATGGTTTCCTTAGCTGTCCAAAAGCTTATAAATTTGACTAGGTCCCATTTGTTTATTTTTGCTTTTATGAAAATCAAATAGTTTTAATGTTTTTTTTTCTTTCTACCATTCTTTTTCTTTCATCCAATGACTCTATCCTTAAGCATCTCTTCCTGCCATTGACTATACCTTTTCCAACTTGGCTTAATTATCAAGCTTTTTATAGTATGTTGTATTTCCCAAATATAGAAAATGCTCTCTTCTTTTTGTGAGAATTCTGTCTTTGAAACACGTTTCATAATAACTTCTCATGCATTAGTTTGTATTCTTTAATTGTTTAATTGTATTTACTGTGTGTTCCCAAAAAGGCTTTAAGTTCTTGAGAGTCATAGTCATAAAACATTAAAGCAAAAGCAACAAGAAGTAATATTTCAAACATACAGGCACTTCATACTTCACAAAATGTTAACATCACCTTGGGACAATTTTCTATTTATTTCAATGTCATTGCTATTGCTTAAAAAAAAGTCTTTGCAACCATTCTTGGAATTGCATGTAGAGCCATTTTGAGTAAAATGAATAAATCCAATTTTATCTTTGAATCACATTTCTTCTAAGATACACCCTTAAAATGGTATTTAAGTGAACACCCCATCTTTCTCATTACGTTGGACTCTGAAAAACCTTTAGGTATTTCTTTAAAATAAATATATCCTCAGATACTAGTCTTTCTGAAAGTTGAACCTGAATCTGCTGAAATCTTTAAAACTAATTATCAATTTACAGGAAATCAAGGGGACAGAGAAGTGTGTTAAATGTTGCCATGGAAATACAGTCCACAACATCCAGCCTGAAAGAGTCTCAGGACGAAAAATTTGAATTTGCAATGAAAAAATAAAAGGTGATGGTGATAGAATCTATAAATCAAAGAAATTTTTAAAATCTTAAACATAACTATTTCCAATGCATAAATCTTTTGGAATCTTGATCTAAGTAAGCAAATTATAAAAAATGAGACAATATAGGCAATTTGAACACTGATTAAATACTTAATGATATTAAGGAATTATTATACTATTATTAAATGGTTATTAAAATGGTATTGTTAATTTTAATTTAATTTTTAAATTTTTATTGGAATATACTCAATTTACAATGTTGTGTTACTTTCTGCTGTACAGCAAAGTGAATCAGTTATACATATACATACATCCACTCTTTTTTTTTTAGATTCTTTTCCCATATAGGCCATTATAGAGTATTGAGTAGAGTTCCCTGTACTATACAGCAGGTTCTTATTCATTATGTTTTATATATAGCAGTGTATATATGTCAATCCCAATCTCCCAATTTATCCCTCCCGCCAATAACTATAAGTTTGTTTTCTACATCCGTAACTCTACTTCTGTTTTGTAAATAAGTTCATTTGTACCCTTTTTTTAGATTCTATATATAAGTGATACCATATATTTGTTTTTCTGTGTCTGACTTACTTCACTCAGTATGACAATCTCTAGATCAATCCATGTTGCTGCAAATGGCATTATTTTTAAAAAATGGTATTGTGGTTACATTTTTAAGAGTCCTTATCCTTTAGTGATTCAGAAAACTGTAAAAACTAGAAATGAAATGATATGATGCCTGGAATTGGGTTCAAAATAATCTGAGGTTGAAGAAATGGGTCAAGGGCATATGAAGCATGATTGGCTATGGGTTTATAATTGTTGCAGCTGACTGATAGGTACATGGTGATTTATCATGCCTTTACTCTTCTTTTGTATATATTTGAAATTTTCCATTAAAATTATAAATAATAAAAAAGTCTCTTCAAGTGAAGAGAGCCTGCCATAATGGATAATGCTCAATACAATGCCCACCACCTCAGAAGCCAGTTTCCAAAGGGAATTGTAAAAATATTTTATGCATTAGAAGCATTAGATATTTTACAGTTCCTCTTCTTCTTGGAATCTCTTTCTTTCCTTTTATCCTTTCCATCACAGGTGACTAATTTGGATTGGATTAAATATGTTTGTTGTACAGAAAGTTCTGGTGCATTTTTTAATTAGATGAATCTTTGGTAATCCTTTATTGCTTCTACTTTCATATCTTCAGTACTGGGCACATGATAGAGACTTAATAAATATAAGCTAAATGCTTACTGAGGGAGAAGCGGTAACCATCTCCCCAGCTGTCCTTTCTGCTGGCACCACTCAAATCCTCCAGGGCTTCATTCTTGGAAAGTCTTTCAACTTCATCCCTTGTTCTAAAGTCTCTGTAGCAACACATATTTAGTCCATCGTCTTGGCTAAAGTTACTTTACTACAGGTATAGGGATTTATCATAGTATCCACTAAGCACCAATAGCTAACTAAAATTAGAGTCGTTATGAGTTTAATTATGCACAAGTGGGAGTGGAATGATTTAATCCAGTCCTCTTTGCCTCCTTTCACTTCAGGTCTATCTGTGCCTGGGTCTTTTTATGTACTTAATGTTTACTGAATCCAGCAAATTAATTTTGATGCCTTTCTTGGTCCCCCGGGCATACTGAGCCAACTTCTTCCGTCCATTCCCACATCCCTTTGCAGGGTTGTGAATAACAGCTGACTGTTCTTTAGTTTGTACCTGTGTCTTAGATTTCCTCTTCTTGACTTCTTAACTTTTAAATTGTTCATCTTACGAACTTTTCTTTTTTTCACACAAGAATATTGGGGTCCATACCCTGTGATTGGGGCTGGAAATACATAGATGAATGTAGTCTCTGCCTTCAAAGGGCTCTATCTGCTGTACTTCTATCTACTTGCACAGATTCCGAGAAACTACTGTTATCTTCATTCACTTGTCACTTTATACTCTGTAAGAGCTGTGTGCACCCAAACTGTGAAATTTCACTCTGCACTCCTCCTGCTTCAGATCATTTATAAGATGTTAAGTAAAACTGCTCCCAGAATTATTCATGAAGAACCCCACTCTTTACCCTTTGCCGTAGATAGAAGTAATCAATTATCCTTACCAGTAATTTGCTTCTTAAAAGCCACTTCTGTTCTGACCAAATGACATTTTCCTTTCCCCAATCTCCTTGTGACTCTATTTTAAAACAATCTTTAGTGTGATTTAGCCCAAACCTCTTCAATAATCTATGTTTATTCTTTTGCACTCCAGCCAGGCTGTGCCACCTCATCCTCAACAACCACAACAAAACGTTTAATTTTGATTACAGTTGCAAACATAATACATACAAACTGTGAGAAGTTAGGAAACTAGAGGAAAGTTTAAGGTAGAAAATGAATAGTCATCCATGACCCCAGCTAATTATTCTTTTCTTTAATAAATCTCTCAAAGGACTAAACAAATCATCCCACTGTGACTCTGTTAAACTCATATTTGTTTGGTTGCTTTGAGAAGCTTCTCTTTGTCATGGACCCTACCAGCTTGCTAGCGTAGGAGTGAAAGTGAGACTTACAGTTCCCAGAAAGCCCTCAGGAATTCCACAGCAGACAGTATTCACTCTTCAGGTCTGTTCTGAGGGAATTTTACACATTTGTGTTTCAGAACTAACCGGACTATATATTTAAATTTCAGAGATATATGTACCATGATTTATGGACCAGAATTTAAGTATTTGATCTTCCCACTCGGCAGAGTGGTAAACAATATGCCTTTGGAAGTGAATTATTTTTGTCTGTATTAACAGACTGCTTCTAAAATTTTTGTCAACTTTTTTCCCTTTTGCTTTTGCTATTTTTTTCCAGAAAGTCATTAGTATAACCTCCTATTTAATTCACCTCTGCATTGCATCCTCCTTTCTAACGTCTCTCTATGTGGATTATCTCCTCTGGAAAAGAGTCTTTGGAATTGTGAAGGCAAATGGAGCTAATGCCCAATAAGCCCTTTTATAACCTCTGGGCGATAAAACGGTTGATACTTATTAGACAATGTCAACATATTAAATAAATTATTTGAAAAAAATCTAGTGTTTGTGAGCCAGAAAAATGTGCATAATAAAATTGCAGTTTGTGTGTCTGTTTTTCTCCAATATCATGAATCAGAGGCAGATGTTTATCGACGATCTTATTTACAAATTAGAAATAGAGACACAGATGTAAAGAACAAACGCATGGATACCAAGGGGGCAAGGGGTGGTGGTGGGATGAATTGGGAGATTGGGATTGACATATATACATTATTGATACTATGTATAAAATAGATAACTAATGAGAACCTACTGTGTAGCACAGGGAACTCTACTCAGTGCTCTGTGGTGACCTAAATGGGAAGGAAATCCAAAAAAGAGGGGATTATGTATACATATAGGTGATTCACTTTGCTATACAGTAGAAACTAACACAACATTGTAAAGCAACTGTACTCCAATAAAAATTTTCAAAAAATAAAAATAAAATGAACCTATTTACAAAACAGAAACAGACTCATAGAGATCAGACTTGTGATTGCCAAGGGGAGGGGGTGAGGAAGAGGGATGGAGTGGGAATTTGGGGTTGGTAGATGCAAACTATTACATTTAGAATGGATAAACAGCAAGGTCCTACTGTATAGTGCAGGGAACTATACCCAATCTCCTGGGATAAACAATAATGGAAAAGAATATTAAAAATGAATGTATATATGTGTAAAACTGAGTCACTTTGCTGGACAGCAGAGACTGGCAAAACATGGTAAATCAACTGTACTTCAATAAAAAAATAATAAAATTCTGTTTCAATTAGGAACTGGTCAAAAGCACTATTACTGATCACTCCTGCTACGAAATAATTGTAATTTCACAGTCTATAATGAGTTTTACAGTTGAGAGCATTTAAATGTGAGAAGAGATGCCAGACTTGGTTACTTTCATGATTCTGATTATTACCATTATCATTTAATTATTTCTGGTCAACATTTACCAGGGGTTAGTTCATAGATTTCTCTGCCAAATTTCTTTTGTTTTTCAAAATGTAAATACTCAAACACTTTGTGTTTATTAATCCTGAAAAAATCACTTTGCTTTAAAAAAATTAAAATCAAGGATTTATTTTGTAGGAGTTTAAATTACATCACTGACTTTCATGATTTTCATTGATTAAACATGAATCCCAAGTTGGATTTTCTACAGAATAAAAGGCATGTGAAGAAACATTGGTAAAAGGGAACTGAGGCCAGAAAAAATAAAAGAGGCTTTGGGTCCCTTAAATAAATTCAAGGCTGCAGGTTCAGCTTGGAATTAGAAGGGGTTTTAGAGGAGGAACAGATTCCCAGAAGGTTGCAAACAAGCAGATGTAATTTCAGAATACAAAAAGGGGAAGTGGGAAGGTTCCGTGAACCCCAGACTGCTAGTGACTTTGATGTCTACCGTGAGTAATACATTGACTGATTAATTAATTCTTTGATTCAGTTATTGAGTAATCATTTATTGAACTCAGATGTGCCAGACATGGTATTAGGTGTTGGGGTACAGAAATAAACAGGAAACTTCATTGCTTTAAAGAGTTTGTAATCCAGTGGGGATTACAGACAAGTAAATAGGCAATTAATACAAGTAATACAAAATGGAATTCAAAAGAGCCTGAAGTGGGAGGAAGATTTTACTCTCTTATCAGAAGACTCACTAAGAGATTAAGAGGTGAAGACCTGTGTGTGGGGGAGGGGGGGAGTGGGCAGGACAAATTGGGGGAGGGACACTGAGAGAACTTTCCAGAAGGAAAAGATGACATAGGCCAAGATCTGAAGGCAAAGAAGAGCATGGTGTAGTTGAAAGACATATTAGGGGGTAAAAAAAAGATTCTTACACAGTTCATTGAAGGTGTTATTAGGGATTAGCATGCATGGATTTAAAAAAAAATCAAATCGAATTATGAAATTTCCTTCTTTGTTTCTTTTTTTGTTTCTTGGTTTCTTTCTTTCTTTTTCCCTGCCTTCCTTCCCACATTCTCCTCCTCCTCCTCCTTCTTCTTCTTTAACATTTCCTGACTAGTGCTCTGAATGAAAAAAAACAATGTAATTGATATACCATTTCAGGAATTTCAGACACTATATTTCTTCTGATACCCTTGCGGGCTACATGGTTGATTAACTTTACTGAGAGGTTATTGACTAATAAATGAATGTTTCTAGTGCTTAGATTAAGCTCCATCCTTAGTCCTGTGTAGCTGAGTCTTTTTATCTAAAATTTAAGTAAAGATTTGGAGACTTTCTTTTTCAGATTTAGAAATAATATAGACTATCGCTACATCAAATGATTGAAACAGAATCCACAGATCTTAGGGTGGAATTATGGATTAAATGTGATAATTTTGAAAAAAAATTTTTATAACTATAAATGCAATATATATTATTGTAAAAAATTAGAGCCATATAAAAAAGTTATATGCAAGTTGTCATACATATAAACAAATATTAATTTAACATATATATTAATTTATTCTAGTACCTTGAAACCATCAATTATAAAACTTGATATATACTAATAATTTTTATGTGTATTTACATACACACAAACTTTGTAAAATGAGATCATATTGTAACTTTTTTTTATTATTTTCTTAGTTACTGTCATCTTTCCATGTTAATACATTCATATCTCATTGATCTTGATGATGGCTGTATAATACTCCACTAGGCAATCTCCTCCTCCTAATATATAGTAGCTTGATATTTATTGTCATTATAAAAAATGTTTTTATAAACATCCATGTGTATTCATCTCTATATACTTGCCTATAAGCACCTTTACTTATACAAGGTCAAATACAAGGTCAAAAGTGTAAACTCCTTCAAATTGTAATATATACAGGGGAGTCAACAAGATGATATTTAACAGGTGCACCTACAAGACTGTAAATAAGCACAGCAAGTGTGAGAAGCACTATCACTGAAAAATATTAAAGAATTTTAGATGATGTTATTCTACTAATGTGTGGCTGCTTCAGGTCTGTGTTTTAAAACTGGTAGCAGAACTTATCTCAGGAGATATTTGGAAATGTGAGGGGATGTTTGGGTTGTTAACAATGACTGGGGACATTGCATACGTTTAGTAGAAGATAATGCAGAGGAAAGTCTAGCACAATGAAGAGTAGTTCTACATGAAATGCCTATAATGCCATCTTTGAAAAACTGAGCAATTCCAATCATAGGTTCTGTTAATAGAATGGTGTCTAGGTATGAAGGGAAAAACCAAGCTATTAACTAAAATTCATCTATATATATTTTTAAAATTTTATGTCATGCAGTTTAAAGTATGAATTGGATAGGGCAAATAAGTTTCTTTTTATGTACCAACTCTTACTGGTTATTAACAATAACCTAGAAATATGGTGAAAAGACTCAGAAACTATGTCTGGGCTTGGAATGCTTTAATTTGTTACTAACAACAGTCGGGTTGGTGAGACAGAGAAGTGACATTACTTGCGCAAAGTGTTTGTCATGACCGACTGGCGTAACTGTTTTCTGAAGGCAAGAGTGAGTAGATTCAGAACTGCCTTATGATGCTGTACATACACTTCATTTTGTCAAAATGCCTCTTAAAGCACTTCAAACTTTAAGCATTAAAAATGGAGCATAATTATTTTCAGGTCTCTTATGGGCTGAATTGTGTCCTCCCAAATTTGAATGTTGAAGCCCTAATGCCTAGTACCTCAGAATCTGATTGTATTTGGAGATAGGATCTTTAAAGAGGTGATTAAGTTAAAATCAGGCCTTTAGGGTGGGCCCTAATCCAATCTGACTGGTGTCCGTTTTTTTGTTTTGTTTTGTTTTTGTGGTATGTGGGCCTCTCACTGTTGTGGCCTATCCCGTTGCGGAGCACAGGCTCCGGACGCGCAGGCCCAACGGCCATGGCTCACGGGCCCAGCCGCTCTGCGGCATGTGGGATCCTCCCAGACCAGGGCACGAACCCGTGTCCCCTGCATCGGCAGGCGGATTCTCAACCACTGCGCCACCAGGGAAGCCCTGGTGTCCTTTTAAAAGAGGAAATTTGGATACACAAAGAGACAGCAGGCAGGCAAACATAGAGGAAAGGCCATGTAAGGACACACTGAGAAGGCAGCCATATGTAAGCCAAGGAGAGAGGCCTCAAGAGAAACCAAACCTGCTGAAACCTTGATCTTGGAATTCCAGAATTGTGAGAAAATTAATTTCTATTGTTTAAGTCACCCAGTCTGTGGTGTTTTGTCAGGGAATCCTTGGGAAACCAATACAATGTCCTCAATATTTCACCATGTAAATTTAATTATAAAATTTCATCATGATGAAATAAATGGATAATTCAGTTTGAATTATCATTATACGTGGGACCACCCTTACATATACAGCAGTGAAAGACATGAAAGGGATCTCACACATTGTATTTAAGGCTTAACCTACCCCAAAATACCACCTTCTCTTATATTTCTAAACCACTCTTTCACTGTCTTTGTCTTCCTCCTGGCTTGAAATTTCCAATTAAAGTTAACTACTTGGACAACAGGAAAGAAATACAGAAAGAAACCTTTAAATGTAGCCATCAGTAAGTATCTTTACTTCTTTGTTCTCTTTGCATTGGAACAGACTCACGGATGAGTTTATCAGATTAGCTAATTGCTGGTCTGTAAAGTTCACAAACAGTCAGGCGATGAGATCCAGGAAGGAGCATGTACAAATAGACAAGTGATGGATGTGTACAGAAGGAAAAAAAGGAGTAGAGATTAAAAAAAAAGAAGCTGTAAATTTTCATTCACTGAGAAACCTAATAAGTCCCAAGTCTACAGAGGAGAAGAGAAATCATAATTGAACCCTGAGTCTGGTCTTTGGAAAGGGTCCAAGTCTGGTCCAAGAGAGTCAAAGGAGTCAAACATTTTCTGATGATTAAGAATTGAATATGTCCTTCATACTAATTGATCAAACTGCTCCCATGACATTTGCAAGCAGGGATTGGTCCTGTAATTATGCTTTTGAAGCCTATATTGTCCTGGAAATGCTGTCATATACTGGGGCCAAATTGGGTATTCATTTCCTGATTAGTACCATTCTGTGATGCTGATTGTGGGAGAAGCTTCACAAAACATGGCTTTGAGATCACAGGGATAATCAGTGCTTGCTGCTTCGTCATGAGAGGCACTAAAGACTGAAAGCCACCTCCCTGAAAGTGTGACCTCTGGACAACAAAGTGTTTGTGTTGACACTTCAACGGAGAGATGGAAATGCTAGAAGTACAATAAAGTGATTCATAATTTCCTAGTATTTCAACTTGAAAACAAGTGACTCTGCACTTTTATTTTTAACTCAATCTGACAAGCTCTGGGATGGTAGTCTGTTTGACCTTGCAAGTCTTCCTCCAAGATACGGCATATATTTGGGAGCACTACAAGGTTGAGTAGGCAAAGAAAACATATTTAAAATTACAGATGTTATTTCTGAATTGTTTATAAGTAACAGGAAACTGCAGGATGATATTTAACTACTCTGTAGGTAGCAGGCAATTTGCATTTGTAATATCAACATAATGAGTTTAAGATGTGTATTGATCCCATTTCATTTTATAAGGAATGCAACAAAGCATGTTAATGGATAACCTAAAAGCATATAAATCAGGGAAAAATAGAAAATGTCATAAAATGCAGAGCTGTCATAGTAATTGTGCTTGTTTGAAACATCCCACCCAACGTATCCACAAAGTCTATGGCAATTAATATCAAATGTAATTACAGTGAATGGAGAAATTAAGAATTTTCATTTTCAATTTTTCATGAGACACAGTGGATGATTTGTTCTAGAAAGATGCCCCACAGTAAAATCTTATATGATTGATGGTACTTTAATTAAAAATAAGAAGCTATTTCATAGTCGTGTTAGTCTTCCTGTCTCAGAAGCAGCCGATGGACTTTGTCCATGCTGGCCTTTTATTGTGTTTTAGTTGTTGCTCATTAATTGAATTTTTCAGAGTCATAACTCACTTAAATATTCAAAGGGTCATTTTATCCCAGTGAGGCATGTGGGAGTTTACTCATTCATCTCAGTTTTGAGAGAAATGTATCACATTATTCCAAGTTATTCTTATTGTATGATTTTGTTTTTCTCTGTGGTTGCCGATTATTTTAAGAAGAGCAGAGTTAAGTGCATACGAATCATGAGAATGGGTGCTGTAATATAAACACAACAAAGTCAGTGTAAGTGATTACGGATTATTTTTCTGTTTATAAATGCTATTGTTGAGGTTCTTGAGAGAGATTTTATTTTATTTTATTTTATTTATTTATTTATTTATTGCGGTACGCGGGCCTCTCACCGCTGTGGCCTCTCCCGTTGTGGAGCACAGGCTCCGGACACACAGGCTCAGCGGCCATGGCTCACGGGCCCAGCCGCTCCGCGGCATGTGGGATCCTCCCCGACCGGCGCACGAACCCGTGTCCCCTGCATCAGCAGGCGGACCCCCAACCACTGTGCCACCAGGGAAGCCCCATTGAGAGAGGTTTTAAAAGATGCTTGCTCCCTCTAGTAATCAGAGCAATGTACATTAAAAGCAATTGTATATCATTTCATATACTTTCAGTGGGCAAAATTTGAGTCTGATAATATGGTAAGGGTGCAGGAAAATAGTCTTGCTGGTAGGAGAGTGAATTATTATAAAAACTTTGGAAAGCAATTTGTCGGAACCTAGAGAGCCAAAGATGCCCATGGAATCTACTTGATATCTAGAGTAGTGGCTATCTAGATATCTACTCAGAAAAATTCTCTCAAATATGCAGAAAGATCACTGTAGTATCTTTTTAATAGAAGAAAAATGAAAACAACCTACCTAATCGTCTCTTAATAGGGGAATTAATAAGTTTAGTTTTTTGCGGTACGCGGGCCTCTCACTGTTGTGGCCTCTCCCGTTGCGGAGCACAGGCTCCGGACGCGCAGGCTCGGCGGCCATGGCTCACGGGCCCAGTCGCTCCGTGGCATGTGGGATCCTCCCGGACCGGGTCACGAACCCGTGTCCCCTGCCTCGGCAGGCGTACTCGCAACCACTGCGCCACCAGGGAAGCCCCAATAAGTTTAGTTTTAATTGATAAAGTAGAGTGCTACTTACTAATTAAAGTGAATCAACCAGAGATTCATGTAGCAAAATATATATTTTATATATATAAACATCAATAGGTTGAGTGATAAAAGGATATTTCACAGTGTGATGATGTATATGTAAATTTTAAAATATATAAATGATACATATAAAAAGATAAATACTTGAAACTGATCCACACCAACATCAGAGTAGTGGTTGCCTATGGTGAAAGAGGGAGAAGGAATAGAGAGTGGAGTCATAGCTGTATCTGTAATGTTTTATTATTGAAAAAGAGTGATCTGGAAGAAATATAGCCAAATGTTAACATTTGATAAGTCTGAATTTTCAATACATAGATGTCCATTATATTATTTTTTGTGTACGTTTGGAGCATTTCATGTTTAAAAATTTTTAAAGTTAAATGTGAATTAATATATTGCCTCTCATATTTTATGACTATACCAATATCATTTATAAGTAAAATGCCATTGCATATGCTGTTTTATGTGAATTAACCCTTTTAATCTGCACAGCGATTCTGTTTCGTAAATACTAATATTATCTACATTTTACAGACAAGGAAACAAAAACATAGTGCAGGATTACAGATTTTGGGCTACCATTGTATTCTTAGCATGTCTCGATTATCTGTCAAATTTAATAAGTTCTCATATGTCATATGAGACATCATATCATATATTTTATATATATATATTATATACTGCTTGCACGCCTTTATCCTTTTTCCTGAGACACTTTTATCTAAGAATACATCTTAAATGTTGCTATAAATTAATTAGGGATAACAGAGCAGATAATGACACTATCCAAGGCCTCAGAATGGTGAGACCTGATTTCTGATCTCGTCTCCACCGATGCCCTACTGAATGATTTGTGGCAAGACCTTTCATTATTCCAAATATTGGCTTCTTACTATAAAACACAATGGATCAAATCTATCTATCTCCTGCTCTGAAGATAAAACAATGGAAGGTATTTGGAAACGCATTGAATAACACAATTATTTAGAATGTTATAATACAGAATGTTGTTTATTTTGCTGTTTTAATATGAAAGGTTATTTTTCACACAAACTCTGAGAAGATAGTCTACACACTGTTCTGAATCACTGTAAAATACACCCTCTTCTGCCTGAATTATGATTATTTAATAAACAAAAACGTAAGAGATTCTCTTTGGGATTTTTTTTGAGTCAGAAATGCTGCTCCTTTGGACTTTGCCTCAAACTCTACAGAGTTGAGCTGACTTCTAGCTTCTATTTTGTGATGTTTGCTTCACTGTGTTCAATAAATCCCATGATTTCTGTCTTTAAAATGCTAGGTCTGGCTCCCTCTGAGCACTGTCAGGGTGGCTCTCAGAAACTGCAGCACACAATATTGAGCTCTTTCCTGTAAATGAAGCTCAGAATTAACCAGAAGTCAGTTATTGCTAGCATTAAACTGAAGTTGAAATCGCTGGGAATTGCAAGGCAAATTAAAGTGGATGTGTTAGCGAGATCAGGAAATAGCAGATTTGAGTCTCACAAAGGAAATGAGGAGGCTCCATGTGGTAATCCATATGAATCCAGAATGGACAAAAATCTTATAAACATAAGCTGGGATAACTAAACTGAATTAACTGAGATGTGGAGTCACAGCCTGCATCTTTAGCATTCTGCTATTATTTCTTTTTATTTTTAGTTCCTATGCTGTCAGTGACCTTAAAATTTTACTTTCTTCCTTTTATTCTTTTACTTATTTGACTTCCTCTATCCTTTTGCCTTATCTCCAGCATCTCAAGAACTTAAAATGGCAAGTTCTAGAATTCTCATTCTTTAGTTTTCCGTTTGGAGTTTTCTAAGCCCCATAGTGCTGTTTGCCACACAACTGTTTTTTTAAAAAATAGATCTTTATTGGAGTATAATTGCTTTACTGTGTTAGTTTCTGCTGCACAGCAAAGCGAATCAGCCATATGCATACACATGTCCCTATATCCTCTTCCTCTTGAGCCTCCCTCCCATCCTCCCTATCCCACCACCTCTAGGTCATCGCAAACCACTGAGGCGATCTCCTGTGCTATGCAGCTGCTTCCCACCAGCCAACTATTTTACATTCAGTAGTTTATATATGTCGATGCTACTCTTACTTCACCCCAGCTTTGCCCTCCCACCCCATGTCCTCAAGTCCATTCTCTATGTCGCCTCTTTATTCCTGCCCTGCAACTAGGTTCATCAGTACCATTTGTGGGTTTTTTTAGATTCCATATTTGTTTTTCTCTTTCTGACTTACTTCGTTCACTCTGTATGACAGACTCTAGGTCCATCTACCTTACTACAAATAACTCAGTTTCATTTATTTTTATGTCTGAGTAATATTCCATTGTATATATGTGCCACATCTTCTTTATCCATTCATCTGTAGATGGACATTTAGGTTGGTTCCATGTCCTGGCTATTGTAAATAGTGCTGCAATGAACATTGTGGTACATGTCTCTTTTTGAATTATGGTTTTCTCAGGGTATATGCCCAGGAGTGGGATTGCTGGGTCATATGGTAGTTCTACTTTTAGTTTTTTAAGGAACCTCCTTACTGTTTTCCATAGTGGTTGTATCAATTTACATTCCCACCAACAGTGCAGGAGGGTTCCCTTTTCACCATACCCTTTCCAGCATTTATTGTTTCTGGATTTTTTGATAATGGCCGTTCTGACTGGCGTGAGGTGATACTTCATTGTAGTTTTGATTTGCATTTCTCTAATAATTAGTGATGTTGAGCATCTTTTCATGTGCCTCTTGGCCATCTGTATGTCTTCATTGGTGAAATGTCTATTTAGGTCTTCCACCCATTTTTTAACTGGATTGTTTGTTTTTTTGATATTGAGCTCCATGAGCTGTTTGTATAGTTTGGAGATTAATCCTTTGTCTGTTGTTTCATTTGCAAATATTTTCTCCCATTCTGAGGGTTGTATTTTTGTCTTGTTTATGGTTTCCTTTGATGTGCACAAGCTTTTAAGTTTCATTAGGTCCCATTTGTTTATTTTTGTTTTTATTTCCATTACTCTAGGAGGTGGGTCAAAAAAGATCTTGCTGTGGTTTTTGTCAAAGAGTGTTTTTCCTATGTTTTCCTCTAAGAGTTTTATAGTGTCTGGTCTTACATTTAAGTATTTAATCTTTTTGGAGTTTATTTTTGTGTATAGTGTTAGGGAGTGTTCTAATTTCATTCTTCTACATGTAGCTGTCCAGTTTTCCCAGCAACACTTATTGAAGAGGCTGTCTTTTCACCATGTATGTTCTTGCCTCCTTTTTTGTAAATTAGGTGCCCATATGTGCATGGGTTTATCTCTGGGCATTCTATCCTGTACCATTGATCTATATTTCTGTTTTTGTGCCAGTACCATACTGTCTTGATTACTGTAGCTTTGTGGTATAGTTTGAAGTCAGAGAGCCTGATTTCTCAAACTCTGTTTTTCTTTCTCAAGGTTGCTTTGGCTATTTGGGGTCTTTTGTGTTTCCATATGAATTGTAAGATTTTTTGTTCTAATTCTGTGAAGAATGCCATTGGTAGTTTGAAAGGGATTGCACTGAATATGTAGATTGCTTTGGGTAGTGTAGTCATTTTCACAATATTGATTCTTCCAATCCAAGAACATGGTATATTTCTCCATCTGTTTATGTCATCTTTGATTTCTTTCATCAGTGTCTTACAGTTTTCTGAGTACAAGTCTTTTGCCTCCTTAGGCAGGTTTATTCCTAGGTATTTTATTCCTTTTGTTACAATGGTAAATGGGGGTGTTTCCTTAATTTGTCTTTCTGATTTTTCATTGTTGGTGTATAGGAATGCCAGAGATTTCTGTGCATTAATTTTGTATCCTGCAACCTTACCAAATTCATTGATTAGTTCTAGTAGTTTCCTGGTGGCATCTTTAGGATTTTCTATGTATAGTGTCATGTCCTAAGCAAACAGTGACAGTTTTACTTCTTCTTTTCCAATTTGTATTCCTTTTATTTCTTTTTCTTCTCTGATTACTGTGACTAGGACTTCCAAAACTGTGTTGAATAAGAGTGGCAAGAGTGGACATCCTTGTCTTGTTCCTGATCTTAGTGGAAATGTTTTCAGTTTTTTAGCATTGAGTATGATGCTTGCTGTGGGTTTGTCATATATGACTTTTATTATGTTGAGGTAGGTTCCCTCTATGCCCATTTTCTGGAGAGTTTTTTTTATCATAAATCGGTGTTGAATTTTGTCAAAAGCTTTTTCTGCATCTATTGAGATGATCATATCATTTTTATTCCTTAATTTGTTAATGTGGTGTATCACATCGATTGATTTGCGTATATTGAAGAATCCTTGCATCCCTGGGATAAATCCCACTTGATCATGGTGTATGATTCTTTTAATGTGCTGTTGGATTCTCTTTGCTAGTATTTTGTTCAGGATTTTTGCATCTATGTTCATCAATGATATTGGTCTATAATTTTCTTTTTTGTGTGATATCTTTTTCTGGTTTTGGTATCAGGGTGATGTTGGCTTCGTAGACTGAATTTGGGAGTGTTTCTCCCTCTGCAATTTTTTGGAAGAATTTGAGAAGGATCGGTGTTAGCTCTTCTCTGAATGTTTGATAGAATTTGCCTATGAAGCCATCTGGTCCTGGACTATAGTTTGTTGGAATATTTTAAATTATGGTTTCAATTTCATTACTTGTGATAGGTCCATTTATATTTTCTAATTCTTCCTGGTTCAGTCTTGGAAAATTGTACCTTACCAAGAATTTGTCCATTTCTTCATGGTGTCCATTTTCTTGTCATATAGTTGTTTGTAGTAGTCTCTTATAATTCTTTGTATTTCTGCAGTATCAGTTGTGATTTTTCCTTTTTCATTTCTAATTTTATTGATTTGCATCCTTTCCCCTTTTTTCTTGATGAGTCTGGCTAATGGTTTATCAATGTTATCTTCTCAAAGAACCAGATTTTAGTTTTACTGATCTTTGCTACTGTTTTCTTCATTTCTATTTCATTTATTTCTGCTCTGATCTTTATGATTTCTTTCCTTCTACTGACTGAGTTTTCTTTGTTCTTCTTTCTCTAGTTGTTTTAAGTGTGGTGTTAGATTGTTTACTTGAGGTGAGATTGAGTTGCTATAAACTTCCCTCTTAGAACTGCTTTTGCTGCATCCCATAGGTTTTGGGTCATTGTGTTTTCTTTGTCATTTTTTTCTATGTATTTTTAAATTTCTTCTTTGATTTCTTCAGTGATCTCTTGGTTATTTAGTAGCACACTGTTTAGCCTTCATGTATTTGTGTTTTTTACAGTTTTTTTTCCTGTAATTAATTTCCAATCTCATAGTGTTGTGGTCAGAAAAGATGCTTGATATGATTTCAATTTTCTTAAATTTTCTGAGGCTTGATTTTTGACCCAAGATGTGATCTATCCTGGAGAATGTTACATGAGCACTTTAGAAGAAAGTGTATTCTGCCACTTTTGGGTGTAATGTTCTATAAATATCAGTTAGATCTATCTGGTCTGTTGTGTCATTTAAAGCTTGTGTTTCCTTATTTATTTTCATTTTGGATGATCTGTCCATTGGTGAAAGTGGGGTGTTAAAGTCCCCTACTATGATTGTGTTACTGTCGATTTCTCCTTTAATGGTTGTTAGCATTTGCCTTATGTATTGAGGTGCTCCTATGTTGGGTGCATAAACATTTATAATTGTTATAGCTTCTTGTTGGATGATCCTTTGATCATTATGTAGTGTCTCTCCTTATGTCTTGTAACAGTCTTTATTTTAAAGTCAATTTTATCTGATACAAATATTGCTACTCCAGCTTTCTTTAGATTTCCATTTGCATGGAATATCTTTTTTCATCCCTTCACTTACAGTCCATATGTGTCCCTAGGTCTTAAGTGGGTCTCTTGTAGACAGCATATATATGGGTCTTGTTTTTGTATCCATTCAGCCAGTCTGTGTCTTTTGTTTAGGGCATTTAATCCATTTACATTCAAGGTTGTTATCCATATGTATGTTCCTATTACCATTTTCTTAATTGTTTTGGGTTTGTTTTTGTGGGTCTTTTTCTTCTTTTGTGTTTCCCCACTTAGAGAAGTTTCTTTAGCCTTTGTTGTAAAGCTGGTTTGGTGGTGCTGAATTCTCCTAGCTTTTGCTTGTCTGAAAAGCTTTTGACTTCTCCATCAAATCTGAATGAGATCCTTGCTGGGTAGAGTAATCTTGGTTGTAGGTTTTTCCCTTTCATCACTTTAAGTATATCCTGCTACTCCCTTCTGGCCTGCAGAGTTTCTGCTGAAAAATCAGCTGATAATCTTATGGGGATTCCTTTTTATGTTATTTTTTGGTTTTCCCTTTCTGATTTTAATATTTTCTCTTTGAATTTAATTTTTGCTAGTTTGATTAATATGTGTCGTGGTGTGTTTTTCCTAGGATTTATCCTGTATGGGACTGTCTGTGCTTCCTGGACTTGGGTCACTATTTCCTTTCCCATGTTAGGGAAGTTTTCAACTATAATCTCTTCAAATATTTTCTCAGACCCTTTCTTTTCCTCTTCTTCTTCTGGGACCCCTATAATTCGAATGCTGGTGTGTTGAGTGTTGTCCCAGAGGTCTCTGAGATTTTCTTCAATTCTTTTCATTCTTTTTTCTTTATTCTCCTCCTTGGCAGTTATTTCTACCATTTTGTCCTCTGGCTCACTTATTCATTATTCTGCCCCAGTTATTCTGTTATTGATTCCTTCTAGTGTATTTTTCATTTCAGTCATTGTGTTGTTCATCTCTGTTTGTTCTTTAGTTCTTCTAGATCTTTGTTAAACATTTCTTGTATTTTCTCAATCCATACTTCCATTCTGTTTCCAAGATTCTGGATCATCTTTACTATCATTACGCTGAATTCTTTTTCAGGTACATTGCCTCTTTCCTCTTCATTTATTTGGTCATCTAGGTTTTTACCTTGCTCCTTCATCTGTGACATTTTTTTTTTTTTATGAGTGGGATTATAGTCCTGTTTTACTGGTTGTTCAGCCTGAGGCTTCCAACACTGGAGTTTGTAGGCTATTGGGTGGAGCTAGGTCTTGGTGCTGAGATGAGGGACTCTGTGAGACATCACTCTGATTAATATTCCTTGGGGTCTAAGTGTTTGTCCAGTGGTTCAGACTCAGAGCTCCCACCACTGGATCTTCAGCCCAACCCTGGGCTTGTGAACCAAGATTCTGCAAGCCATGTGGGGTGGCAAAAAACAAAAAAAGTAAAAACAAAAAAACAATAACAAAGTAAAAAATAAAATTAGACTAGGAAACTAACATATGTTAGGAAGAAAGTAAAAATAAAAATATAGATGAATCAACAACCGGAAGCTATATCAATACCACAATAGTAAAAAAGAGGAGGAGGGAAAAGGAAAAAAAAGGAGTGGGGAAAGGCCTTGGCTGTGGAGGGTGGGGCCTAAGGTTTGGGTGGTGGGAGGGGTGTATGCTCAGGACCCACAGGGCTGGAAAAGGCCCTGGGGACTGTGGGGGGTGGGGCTTAGGCTCAAGGAACAGGAGGGACCCAGATGTGCCCCCCACTCCTGGTCTCAGAGGGCAGGGGACCTCACCTGGGAGCCCATTAGGTTTCCTGGACTTGAGTGGGTGGGGCAAATGCCCCCCTCTCCTCTCTTGCTCTTCTGGTCTGGGAATGTCCCTCCCACCTGCCTCTCCTGATCTCCCCATCCTCCCTCCTATGCCCCCAGGACCAATGTGGCTGGGGGGAGGGGGGACTTTGGAGGGCAGGGGATTGGCCTGGGAGCTCAGCAGGCTCCCCATGCCCGAGTGGGCAGGGCAATCGCCCTCCGTTCCTCTCTGGCTCTTCCCAGAGACTCCTTCCCGCCTGCCTCTCATGATCTCCCTGGCCTCAGGGGTGCTGATCCTGTCTGGCCTCCACTTCTCCTCCCCCCTCAGTCCCCCTACATCCTGCAGGTTCACTTTGGGGTTTCTCCCGTCTCCTTGGGCATCAGAGTTCCCCACCAGCGGCCGGCAGGTGTCCTAGTTGTGGGGAGATGCTAACTCTGCCACAACTCTTCTTAAATTAAGAAGCACAGCCATCTCTCTGCACTTTACAGACTTGTAGAAACTACTCCTTCTTACAAATCAAGTTGGACTGTCCCTGTTTAACAGGTTTCATGTGATAAAATAAAAATGTATGGGAGTAACGCTGAGAGTGCCAGAGGAAATCATGATCTTGAGGCAGTGTAACTGAAAGGAGAATCTGTTACAGTAGCACCTACCAGGTAAATGGGAGCTATAAAAGGATGTGAATAAAGTTAAGCTCATTATTGAAAAAGATAATTAAGATAGAGGTAAATCTGGGATGTACTCACTGAGATTGTGATTAAAGCAGAGAAGATCTGATTGAGTCACAGTTCAAGTGACTTTGAGAAGGACAATTTAGACATGAAGCTCAGGGGATAAATCAGAGTTTCAAAGAGAAGAGTGCCTTGCTCTCTCGATGCCATGACACCAAGAGGGGGTTGGGAAAAGAAGGCTCAAGCCTAGAGGTGGGTTTGTTAACTAATGCCTTTTTGGCAGATGCAACTGGTGCCAAACTTGAATAACAAGGCTATGTATTTACATCTTTCCAAAAATTATGCGATTTTCATTCTCAGCTGCCCTAATAAAAATTACTATGCATACAAAAAAGTATTATAACCTATTCTAGACTCCGAATTATTTTTTCAGTATTTGTTTCTGGGCAATTCCAAATAAAAGCTCTGAACTGTGTACCTGTTCCTGTATGATCTGTAGTACAGAAGTACTCCAAACTGATTGCCAGAGTTACCTAGGGAGGGAGACAGATGGAATGATAGATGGATGTGTGGATAAATAGGTAGATTTCTGGATCTTTCCTCAGATTTACTGTATTTGAAGCCATAAGAATAGAGTCCTGGAATCAATATATGTAAAAACTTTCCAGATGATTCTGATTCCACTTGTCCAAGTTGGAGAATCATG
Organism: Delphinapterus leucas; assembly: GCF_059928025.1. Taxonomy (NCBI): domain Eukaryota; kingdom Metazoa; phylum Chordata; class Mammalia; order Artiodactyla; family Monodontidae; genus Delphinapterus; species Delphinapterus leucas. The sequence continues at coordinate 57,411,125 of NC_143132.1, read as the reverse complement.
TGGCATTGTCATGGAGATTGTGAGAGAAGCATGTTACCTATAAACAAAAAGAAAAGGGTAGATCTGAGATTTCTAGGAGCTTAGTCTCTAGAGAAATGACCATCTCTTTGTCCAGTGGTGGCAGCAGTAACTTCCCAGGAGAAGCTCCCATAGGAATTGATCTGGTAGAGCCTTGTGTTGGAAGTTACTATAGGGCAGATGAGCTGAAGGGAAACAAGGGCCCAGAGAGCTAAAGTGCTTCTTTTTCCCTAATAGGCTATTATAGATGACCCCCCAAAAGTATTAAGGACAATGTTTTGGGGTCCACTAAAAGCGGGGGAAGGAATTAGAGGATTGGCCCAATAAATGCATAGAAAGGCTGTGCCCAAGGATCACACCTTTGATAATGTGTGACCATGGTTAACCAGAAAGTGATCCATCCAAATGTGGTGGGGACCGCTCCAGCCCTGAAGCAGTGCTTGTACACCTGAAGATAGGTGACAGCTATGACTCCACCCTATGCTCCATGGCAGTCCCACTTCACTCTCATGGGCATTCTTTTCATTGCTTCTGGTGTCACAGGTAAAGCCTCTTTCCTGTTTGGCCTGAGATGTGCTTATATCTAGTCTTGCTATCTCTCTAGTCTGCTCTATTTACCTTAAATGTACCTTCACAACATAAAATTTCTCAAATGTGATACAACATCAGCACTTCTTCATGCACTACATCATCTCTCCTCACCTCTTGTTTAGAACTATAAGGATGAAGTTATGCAAAGATGCTTATCTAAATTCTTAAGCCCAACTACCACAAAGGCTGTCAAACAAAAATTGTTGTTTTCTTTTCCCGAACAATGTGTTAACCTGTAGTAGAAAGAATACATCCTTTCTATGGACCAGAGACTCTTCACTTTAAATTCTTTTAAAGTTAATTTTTTAAATTTATATTTATCCTTTGTGTAGATCATAAACACTTACATTTAAATTCCTCCTACTGCTTTCTACTTATGTGCAAGTTACTAGATCTCTCTGGACCTTAGCTTTAAATTGAAGATAATTTCTACTTTATAGGGCTATTGTTAGAGTTCAATAGGATAAGAATGTAAAGAATTTAATACTCAGTAAATATTAAATGTTCTTTCTTCTTTTACCTACACTTATAGACCTAAAAGAAAAATTTATTTTACTTTTCTCATTGATGAGTTCCCAAAATGCGCAGCATTCTGTCCTAGAATCAGAGGTAAATAATGAAGGATTTATGAGCTCCTAGGGGTTCCATAGATGGACTTTAAGTGTCAATAGTTGTAGGTATGTACATGTTTTGGGTAAAGATTCATGAATCTCTTCAGATTCTAAAATAATCTTTGAACTACCCACTTAAAATGTTGGGAATTACGGTTTTATCTGCCTTATAAATTATACTAATCCCCCCTAAGTTGAAAATCATCTTTTTGTGAGCTTCCATGATTCCACCTTAAAATTTCTGTGAGCATATTTTATCAAGGCATATTTCATAGAGTAGGTGTGAGATCAAATGAGATAATGCATACAAAATGTTTTCTTAAGCTATAAAACTCTACATAAATGAAAAGCATTACGATTAGCAGCAATCTGTACTGTACTGTTGTCTTTGTAGCTGTGGGATATCTCCTCCTGATTCGTTACGATAAAAATTATAATTGATTACAACATTAATCACAATTACATTGTATTTTTATCACAATGCTCACAGCTGAGCAAGTTAATTAAAAAAACCTAATTGTGGCTATTTTTAATTTTTCTTGGGCACCACTTCCTATGAATTTAGAACTACAGTATTTTTTATGCTTTAAGAAATCTTTGATGGCATCTAAAATAACCTCTGTTTTTAGATGAGGGAACTGGGCCTTGAGTCCTTTGATGGCTATGAGAAAGTAACCTGCCTGTAGCCATATAGCTAGTTTATTGAAAGTTAGGACAAGAGAATATAATTAGGCTATTTCTTGCACTCTTTGATTTGTTAAAATAGTTGGTAATTTGAATGATCTTTCCAGTATTTTTAAGGGAACGATGTTTAAGGAAAGTTCTGTTAAAGTATTTGTTATGGTAGATAAGGAAGAAAAGTAATATTGATAAGGAAAAAAGAATTAATCTTCCATGGAGTATCTCCCCTTAAAATATATTTTAATTGGAATGACCCAGAAATCTGCCTCAATTGCACAATGTGTTTTCCTTAGTAAGTAGCAACTTATAGCTCAAACACTAGTGTTTTACTCAATGTGCTTTGGTAATAAGGGCCCCCTTTAGGCTTGCTTAAATAGAAAGCTATATTGAAGAATAAAGAAGCAAACCTCAGCCAGTCCCTGTGGGAGACAACCTTTGAGAACCTGGAGACCTTCGGGACAAGGATTTTTCTTTGTATGTCTGTTCTGTTCTTCAAGCCAAGAGAAGAGACCAGCTTTGTCTGCTTCTCATAATTGTACACGTGGGTAAATCTGACCCTAAATGAATTTTCATTTCACATACCCAGACTTTTATATCAGGGCCTCTGTGTCTCTTCATTCATTTCAGAGAGACAGAATCTGATCATTGAGCGGTTGATGGATTGGTCTGTAGGCTACAGGATCAATTCTGGTTTTCCAGTGACTGGAGGTGAAGTTTTATTTTGGTCAGCCAATCCCACATGTTACCAGAGGAGAGAGCTGCCTCAAAGAAAAAACTTAAAACAAATTTAAAACACCAGAATAAAACAATGGTTCTGAAATTTCTAGGGTTCAATTTTTATTTTCAGAATTATGTTTTGGGGCAGGTATTTTGATACATGATCTAGCTATGGAGAAGGCTTTAAAAAATAGATATGGTCCTGTACAATCTAGGATATATGATTACTATATTTCCAGTATCAGGAAAATATAGAAGATTCTTTTTCCCTGGGAAAAAGCAATGATCTAAGAAGTTTCTGGGAAATTCTAATTGGATGTTAGGGAGTCTAGTACTTATTTTTTCTGGTTTAATATAAAACCACATGAACTGATTGATATAAACCTCTCCCATGAATATTATTTCAGGTTATCTTCTAGTTTTTATCACCACCTCCCACCCCTAATGCTGCTCTTGGGTTAAGGGCATAGTATTTCAATGGCTACAATGTACCCAGGGAATTTGGGGTTGTTCACCATGAAATGTTTTCTGAGAAGTCTCATATCCTCTTGTGTTTTATCAGATTTATACTGATGCCATTTTTAACAATTCAGATGACTTCTTAAGAAATGCCATCAATTAGGACATATTTTAGTGCTATTACCATATACATATTTATATATACAAATCCTAAAATATGATCATGATAACTCTGAAACTATTTAACATCATCTATACATAGAAACATAGAAAAACCATAATAATCCAGTGCATACCGTTAGACTTCGTTAGTTTTTAAAGTAATGGCTATAGTATTTCATATCTCTATTATAATTTTGAGCTCCAGATTTTATTCTTCCCTTTTCCTTTCTCTCTGCTTGGAGAGTGAAACATGTAATCAAAGAGATAAAAATAAATCTAAAAAGTAATTAGCAAAACAGATATCTTACTGTGTAGTTTATATCTATATTAATAAGAATAAATAACAGTATTTAATTCTGTAGCTGAGATTGATAACTAGGAAGCTAAGGTAAAGAATTTCTTTTTCTTAATGCAAGGTTGAGAAGGAAACAATGAGTTGTTTCAAGGAGGTGGTTGAGGTTTTTAAGAGAGCAAGAAGAAAATCATTTTGGTCACAGAATCTAGTATGAATTTTCAGAAAATATTCTTAAGTTTACCAAGATTGGACAGGGAGAGACTAAATTTTTGATTTTATTGATGAAAGAGGGGAAGGGTAGAGTTTTAAATACACAATGGAAAAAGAAACATGAAGTTTGGTTGAAATGATTCAGTAAGTAATAGGCACAGAGTCAAAGAAGATTCTTAAATTCCAAGTTGGGAGACAGGTGAGAAAATGTCAATGTCCAGGGCTTCCATGGTGGCGCAGTGGTTGAGAATCTGCCTGCTAATGCAGGGGACACGGGTTCAAGCCCTGGTCTGGGAGGATCCCACATGCCGCGCAGCAACTAGGCCCGTGAGCCACAACTACCGAGCCTGCGCCTCTGGAGCCTGTGCTCTGCAACAAGAGAGGCCGCAATAGTGAGAGGCCCACACACTGCGATGAAGAGTGGCCCCCGCTTGCCACAACTAGAGAAAGCCCTCGCACAGAAATGAAGACCCAACACAGCAAAAATTAATTAATTAATTAATAAATTCCTACCCCCAATATCTTCAAAAAAAAAAAGAAAACCACAGCTTTAAAAAAAAAATGTCATTGTCCACTGAAATGTATCATTTCTACAAATATTTGTTGAGTGTCTAAAAGGGGCAAGCATTATAACAGACACTGTGAGGGATATAAAAAGAAATCAAATGGAGAGACTTCATTCAATTTGCCATTAATTGAAAAGGAGGTAGAAGACATTTACAGATTTGGGGAAAATGACTGAATATGGAAATACGTAAAAGAAACACAAAGTGCTATGGAAGTTCAGAAACAAAACTGCAAAATGGAAAATCAAAGACTTTTTATGAAGTAGATAACATTAGACTTCTGCATGCAGAAATAGTATGGAAGAACATTCCAAAAAAACACATGGAGACAGAGTCATACTTATCTGTATCTAAAAAGGCCAGTCAGTATAGTGAGAAATAAATAGCTTGAGTGACGAGGTTACCTTATTTAACATTTTATCATTTTTTTCTGGTACATAATATGGGTTCAAAAACAGTTGAATATTGCCAAAATGTGTAGCGATATCAAGGGAGATGAAGTCATTTGACCAATAGTTATTAAAGAAAGAACGAAAGCAAAAGTTAATTAAATGCCTTTTAATGTGTTTAATTTTTTAAATATACATTGCAGGAAAAAACATTTATATATTTTTTAAAAAGCTAATTGTTATAGCTTTTTACTTCTGAGGGATGACACAAAGCATACCGGTGGGGAAAAATATCATCATCCTTTTTATTTCAGAGCGTCATGGGGGTCAGAGAAAAGACAGAAGAGAATGTCTCGTTTCTGCCTATTTTTCTGGGCTACTTAAATTTAAGATCCAGAAGATGCACTTCTGCTTAGAAAAGCACATAAATAAATGCTTCTAGATAAAAGATAGACTTTCTAGGGAGAGAGTTTGAAAAAGAAAGGAAGAATCAGGAAACATGTTTTGAGCTGGTATTTGATGAAAAAAATGCTGCTGCTGAACAGATTCATGGTCTTGGATTGTTTTAATTATGTACGTTATTGGAGTATAAACTTCTTCCCTGACCCAAACTTTTAACAGAGTCTTCTGCACATAATAATCATTGGATGAGTGGATTTGGTGAAATCTAGGAAAAGAAGTTGTGTTCCACACCTGAGTCAGAAAGAAGATAGTAAAGAGACTGACTTTGAAGTAAAGAAGAGATTGAAATAAGGAAGTGAAGGGAAGCAGCAACTCAGAGCCAGTTGTAATTATGAGGAACTAAATCTCTAGGAATTCACAAAAATCACAAAATTGTAGGTTAGTAAGCTTGAACAATTTCATTTAAATTTCAAAGGAGAGTGAGGGCTCAATTCCATATACTTATGTCATTTAACACATTATATGGCGAAGGCAGAGTTATAACTCCTAGGTCTCTTGAGTCTCAGTTTTGCATTCTTTCTATTATGTGAATGGAGGAAAGTAGAGCAAAAGAACCCAGAATTGTTAGGGATTTGGTAAACCATGATTGCTAAGTAAAGTGTCCTATCTTCAAGGTACCCTGGTCAAACAAATGGTGACATCCAATGCTTTGCCAAATGAAAAAGGGCAGTGGGAGCAGGAAGATGGATTATTTCCTGGAGAATTTAAAAGCAACAATAAAATTGACTTAAACTTAAACTGCTGTTGTTATTATCAGGCACCGGTGAATCTAAACAATGTCCACGATAAAATCCTCTTCCCTGCTGAGGCTAACCTTTCTATCATTCCCATCTTCGGTGTGCCAGTGAAGATTTCCATTTGGAAAAGGCATGTACAGGTATCCCCTGATTTTCAAAAGTTTGCTTTCTGTCACTTTGATTTTACGAAAGACCTACCTCAGAACCTATTTTCCTTAAAGGAAAGAAATCTGAAAAGGATTTTTGCTTTTACGAAAAAAGCGACAATAGCCCTCAGCATTTGTTTTGCAGCGAGCGTGTTAGAGAGGCAGTGCACATCCAGAGCAGCAAGAGTGGCACCACCAAGCTCTCTCCCCAGGAACAACACTCAGCATCCACATCAAGCTGCCACAGCTTTGAACTGTCTCTGTGAGCATCTTGCTTTGTTAATCTCGATTTACTTTGTGCCTCCGTTAGCAAGATGTGTCCTGAGTTCATTGCTTTTTTGCTTTATGCCATTTTGGCTTAAGAAAGGTTTCTTAGTAGGAATACTCTACTTTCAGGCAGTGGAGGAAAACTGTCATCTGCTTCCCTGTCTGCAAGACTAGACCCAAATCATGGAATAAAATCTACATGAATCTGGACGACTGTAATCAGAGTCTGGTAAATCATCTCACTCCCTAGAGCCAGGCACTATCTCATAGTGGCAACCTCCCTGTTAAGTACCCACCCTCTTCTATTCTACACCTACCCTTCTAGATCCTGTCCATTCTCATACTCAAATTTCCCTCCTAAACTGATTTAGCCAGTTAGAAATAAAATCACATTAAAGTGTAAGCTTCCTGTGAATAGGAAAAGTGCAAGCTTTCCTTTTCTCTTTTTTAAAATTTTGTAAAAATTACATACAGTGGAACACACAGGTCTTTTATGTGTAGTGTGATGTTTGAGCGTCTCTCAAATCTTTTTCCCATTGCTTTTTATTGGGTGATTTGTCTTTTCGACAACAGACTTGAGGAATTATTCTGGATACATATATTTTGTGACCACCCCTCTTCCAGGTTCACTCCTCTTCCCACAAGTTGGCAGCCTGAACTCTATCCTTCAACATTAGAGCAGTGAGAATTCTGCTCTCTCTTTAAATTCTAGAAGCCCTGTGTTCACAGCTGACTAAGAAATTTCCTTGGGGTAAAGAGCATATAAACATGGATCTCTTTCTTTCAAGGCTCAAATCTTTTCCAGTTTCTGCCCATTTTCAGTTACTCCTCTATGCTTTTAAATAACTTCAAACATTTCTTTTTCTTCAGACTTTATCATTGTTATCTATAGAAAGATTAGTCAATACATACTAATTCACTGTTAACTGGAACAGGAATAGATTCCTGCTTTTTTCACTGTTTTATTCCCAGATACTTTAACAGTTCTTTTTATATTTTTGGAATTAAATTAACAATAATGAAAAAAAAGTACAATGCTTTGAAAAAGCTGAGTCTTATGGTCTGAATTGTGTCCCGTCAAATTTCATATGTTGAAGCCTTAACTCCCAATGTGACTATATTTGGAGACAGGACCTATAAGGAGGTTATTAAGGTTAAATGAGGGTAGAAAGGTGGTGCCCTGATTCAGTAGGATTAGTGTCCTTATAAGAAGAGACATTAGCGAGCGTTGTCTCTTTCCTTGTCATGAGAGGACACAGTAAGAAATTGGGCATCTGCAAGTCAGGAAGAGCGCTCTCACCAGGAACTGAGTCAGCCAACACCTTAGTCTTGGCCTACTCAGCCTCCAAAACTGTGAGAAATAAATATTGGTTCTTTAAGCTTTTCAGTTAGTGGTATTTTGTTATGGGAGCCTGAGAAGAATTTTTTTTTTTTTCATCAAGTACACAGACAGAGTAAAGCCTATATTTTAAACTATTTTGTTATAAGACCAAACCAACTCACAGCATACTACCTACCACGTAATTTAGAGTTTATAATTTAGTGTAATTCTTTACTCCCTGTATTAGTTATATTTTGCTATGTAACAGATTACTCCATAACTTAGAAGTTTAAAACAACAAATATTTCTTTTCTCACAATTTCTATGGGTCAGGAATGCAGGCACAGCTTAGCTGAGTGCCTCTGGGTCAAGGTCTCTCATGAAGTAGCAGTCAGCATGTCAGCTGGGACTGTAGTGGAGAATCTGCTTTCAAGTTTAGTTACATCATGATTATTGGCTGAATTTCAGTTCCTCACAGCATGCTGGACAGAGGGCCTCATTTTCTCTCTCTCTGTTGACCAGATCCTTTTTCAGTTCCTTACCATGTGGGTCTCTCTGTATCTGACTGTCCTCAGAGAGGGTGAATGGAGAGAGCAAGAGAGCCACCAGGGTGGGAGTCACAGTCTTTTTGTAACCTAACCTTCGAGCCATCCCATCACGTCTGCTGCATTATCTTCATTAGAAGCGAGTCAGTGAATTCAGTCCAAGTGGAGAGGATTAAACAGGAGTAAAAATATTGGAGGTAAAGTTTATTAGAAGTCATCTTAGAAGCTGTCTGCAACATTTTCCTTACAGGCAAAATGAGAATCATCAAAAATTTAAATATAAAAAAATGGACCTCATCTTATTTCAGAAAGATACATATAACACAATTCCTATCTTCCTGGAGCTGGTGGTCGGTTCAAGAGGTAGAACTGGATAAATGTGATCAGTGCTGTAAAAGCGCTGGGAATTGTGGGAACAAGGAGAACTTTATAAGATGTAAAAAATCTTGCCTTCACAAAGGAGGTAAAGCCTGGGCTGTGTGTTGAAGAGAAGGGACCAGCCTTATAGACCAGAGAGAAAGCACCTTCCAGCGTGTGCCTGAGAGCCTTGCAGGAGCTGCAGGCATCCTGAATGACAAAGGCTGGGGTCTGCATTGTGGGGAGTGGCGAGCCATAAGGCTGGATGAAGGAGCCAGAAGCCATACTGTGAAGGGCTTTTTAGGTCATACTAAGAACTTTGGACTCTATCCAGTAAGTGGAATGGAAACATTGAAGGATATGACCAGATAATGCACAGTGTAAAGAACAGCCTGACCCAAGCTCCATGTGAACCGCCTTGCCAATCAACAGGCCAACAAGGAGAGGGATAGGTCTCATCTCCAGTTACACAAACTCCCCTGTCAGAATGATTAAGTCATAACCAGGTGGAAAGCGCTTTGTGAGTTCCTTTACTTCAGATCAAATCACACATCTCAATGACAATGCACCAGATCTCAATGACATGTAATTTCTCACAAGCACCACCTTCTGTAAAGCAACTGGAAGAATATGATTTAAATTCATTTCCAGAGAAGAATGAAAGGAAATAGTGGTATTTCTGCATAATGTTAACTGTGATGCAGCCCAACCCATAGCTCCTTTATTTAGCTTGCTAAATTCAATGAATCTCTAAATACTTTAATTACTTCCCCCACTGCAACTCTGTGCCATTCATTTCTTCCTCCACGGTGCAAACTCTATGCCATTCATTTGTTAAAGCTTCCTTTGAAATTCATTTTTCACTTTTGCCCAAAGATCCATAGGCTTTCTATATAGAAGTGAAAAGAAGCAGTGAGGCGTATAGTCAGTGATACTTAAAACTAGATGAGTCACCCTCAAGGACTGTCTGGAGTGTGTTGGAAGTCTCAGCCCTGTGCCACAGTCTACAGTCTGGTAAAAATCCAAACAAACCAGATTCTATTTAAGTCCATAACCTTCTTTTTAGTTCATGCTGAACCCAAAGGTCTCACCAATATTTACTAAATTTACATCATCGTCAAAGGGCAATAACATGTCTTTAGAGTATTGTGTGATGTGACTTCTGGTCATATAGTGCTCAACTAAACAATGAAGATTTAAACAATTTGAATGTGTTGGGTCCCTATTGACAGTAAGCCTTGCTCCAATATTTTTCAGAAAAACCCAAAGTGCCTGGGTCAAAACTACAGGAAGGGAGATCCAGGTCACCCATATATGTAGAGATTATATGTCTCCTATTGAAAAAGCAAAATTTTCTCCATGAAATTTTAACTTCAGAAACAAGTAGGAAAGCTGTGATTATCTTCAAAAAATTATTTTGTTCTAGATTACTATATTTTATAAATTTATCAGCAAAAAGATACTTTTATTCTTCTTAATTTATAAGCAGTCCAGCATGAAGTTCAGATATCAGAAGCAAAAAACATTCATTTTATTACCCATACCTTCTTAGTTAGGATCATGGAGGGGTTTGAAATTATCATTTAATTATGATTTAGGAAAGGCAATCTTTTGGAAAAATTAAAGGATCTGGCATGGCCCTTCAGAGAGGGTAATTGCCAAGGAAACTTAGCAAATATAAGTTAGGCAAACTTGAGTGATGACAGATGTAGAAACTGAGTGACACAGAATGAAGTGACAACACAAAATTAAAGAAAATACTCTCTAGTCCACTGTGGCTGATATATTCAGGATTAGAAATGTTTCTAAGATGTACAAAACACTAGCATTTTGCCATCAGATATAAGTTAATATAGGAACTACCAGAGTTCTAAAATTACAAACCTAAAAGTAATTAAGAAAATATAACTTAGTAAGAGCATTTATAAAATATCAATAAGATATTTTGCTATTTTGGAAAGCTGTTAATGCCAGAAACTCATGTGGCCGTGCTGTAGTAGAGAAATGGAAGTACATGTGGAAAAAGAAACAGCCAATTAAAGCCAATTTCTACCATTAGGGCATTTTCAATTTAATATATTATTGTTGGGCATTTTACTTTCAAGACTTTTCACATTGAAATTAATGGGTTTCAGGCTTTAGACTTTTACCTTATGAGTATGTGATTACTACCTCAAATATAGGAATAGAGTACATATGACCAGTTGAAATATAATGTTAAATTCATCTTAAAACAAACTTTAGATTATAATATTTTTTGCTAAGGCGCAGAAACAGGAACCAGTTGGGTAGGGTTTTTCTCCTATCCATTCATTTCAATATTTATCAGGAATCTGTGTCCTTAGAGAAAGAAAAAGGGCAAAGTTGGCTCTATACTTATAGGTAGTAAAGGTGTGGTGAGATGGGGCCAAGCAGAGTGTCCTCCCATTCCATGATTGGGTAACTCTTAACGCCACCACAAAATGAAGTACCAATAAGCTTATTCTCCCAAGTCACTGGTCTTGGGACTTTGCAGGTTCATTTTCACCTTCCTCTTGTTCCCTTCACCTACAAGCTTTCTTTAGCCCTGCACATGCTCAGTCATTCAGTTAGAGTTGAGCAACAGTGCTAAAAAGACTCCTACTCATTACATGTACCCTGGCACTTCATTTAAGCTTTCTGCTTTGTGCACGAATTTGGATTTGAATAGTAGTCTCTGGTTTCACTTCCTTGTTTACCACTTTATTTTTCTGCCTGTCCCTGGCCTAAATAAGGGCTTCTCAGCTCTTTGAAGGTGGAAGTGCTAAAATGTCTGCACTGTTTCATTCAAATAAGAATATATTTCAGATAATGTAAGAGGATCTCTGTTACTCCATACTATTCCTCTCTGGGGAATCTCCTTTACATCCAGTCTACGCCATATTTCGTGGATGATCGGCTGTACCAGCATGTTTCTGTGTCTCCTCCCTTCCTGTTATTCATCATGCTTATTCCATGAAAACTGGCTCACCTCAGCCTCAGCTAATATCTCTACATGCTTCTTTATTCTATGTCACTTTCTCTCCCACTCTCCAACACCTTCTTTCTCACATTTTCTCCAAACTTGTTTTTCTGAAGGAGTAGTTAGTGGCATCTACATTTCTCTACATCCTCCCTTCTTCCCATTTGGATCTTCTAATCTCTGGGCTGACTCACTCCTCTCTTCCTTAGTTCCTAATATGTCAAGTACTACCAGTTCCCTGATTTCTAGTTCCTCCAGTTCCTTTCTTTATAGAACATGAGCATATTTGCATTTTGATTAGCTTTGACGGGGCTCTGGATTTCTCTCAAATCACTTAATTTTTTCCTTCTGGCTTTCCTTCCTTGTTGCCTTCTTTTCTCCTTTCTTTCTTTCTCTCTTTCATTTTCTTCCATTCTTTTATTTTCTTTTTCTCTCCTTATTTCTATTTACCTCCCTCCCTCTCTCCCTCACTCTTTTCCTCCCTCCCCTTTCTTCTTCTTTTCTCCTTTTTTCCTTCCTTCCTTCCTTCCTTCCTTCCTTCCTTCCTTCCTTCCTTCCTTCCTTCCTTCCCTCTCTCCCCACCCTTCCTTCCTTCCTTCAATGTTTGTCTCTCTGTAAGTATGAAATATAGTCTTGACTATTTGATTCAGACAAACATGATATCAGCTGTGTTTCTCCCACTTCTTCCCAACATCATCTCATGATCTCATGTCAAATCTTTTTCAGGTTTTACAAGAAATTCAGTCATGTTCAAAATAAACTTTCCTTAGGATTGGAGAGAATTGGGAGTGAGGAGTCATACTGTACAATCTGTAGTATTCTTTCATCTCCTAAATTTTTACCCCTTTCTCACTCAATTTCTCTCCTCCTTAATCCTTCATCTATGGATTCCTTGTTTGCCCCTGATCCCAACTGTTCGGAGTGATGTCTTTCTTCATCTTAAGCCTAGGAGTAGGGGCTTAGAGGCTTAGCCATTACTCAAGGGTACTTACTATTATTAACTAGATTTTTGTGGGAAAAATACACACTCCTGAAAAGTACTCCAAACAGTGGAGATATAGAAATGAAAAATAGATCTTTCTTGGACCCCAAGCCGCCAGACTCTCTCCCTTTAGGTAAACACTGAACTGAGTATCTTTCTAGGAATATTTCACGGCTATATAAGTATGAATGTGTATATGTCCTTTGATGAAACACAAACTGTGGCATAGTGACTGACTGTTCAGCTCAGGGTTTTGTTGTTGTTGTCATAAAGTCACCACAGCATCTCATATTTCTCACTTTTGTTTAGCTGAGTAATCAGCAGGAGCAACTATTTTAGAGGAGTTCATCAAGTTACAGTGTTAAATTTGTTTGGCACCAGGGAACAACACACTACTAGACCTTAATTCTCATTATAAAGCTTTGCCATCATGCTATTTTTTTTAACTTATCACTGTAAATCAGGCTCTCTTAATCTTTTTAACCTGGAAGAACATGCAAACTGATGTTCAGGTCTCAGGGAAGTCCTGCACAAAACTGTGATATCTATATCTCACAGTATATTTGATTGATCATCAATTATAGATATAAAAATCCAATAATAAATGCCAGTGTTCCTTTGAATCAAGGTGGCATTTGCAAATACGGTTCTATTTATTATAGCTAACTTATTAACCTGTTCTTTATGTACAGTTTGCCCCTCCACCAAGATTATAATTGCTAAAACAAGTGGATATTGTAGGTGAAAGAAACTTCAATTTTTCTTTTTTTTAAAAGTCCCACTTAATTTTTTTAACCTTATCCATATTAGCCTAAAAGTCTCATTGCATGTTCCTTCAATGTGGTTTCCTAATGAGATAGGGTGTATGGTAGATGCAAGAATAGTATTTTTTGTTAAAAGTGAGAGGATATTTTAGCCAAGTTTTTTGGAAAAAATAATAGGTTAATTTTACTATTCATAAAGTTAATTTTTTTCTTCCCATTTCGTAAGTTTTACATATACATAAGGTATACATAAAAAATTTCTGTTAAACAACTGTCTCAAGACAAAATCATATTTATTTCTTCCAAAAGAAGGCTTGGTAGACTTCAATTTGCAATACAAACTGCAAACTGATTGAATTAAGGCTCTTTGCAATATGAAAATCTGTTAACAATATGAATAATAAAACTGTAAAGTCATAATCCAAAGCACTGAGTGAAAATACAACATATGACACAAATTTTATATAAATTTTAAAAGTACATTTTCTAATCAGTGATATAAGACTCAGATATAGGCTTAGAATTATCAAAACGTACACGAGTTGATTATTTGACCTTATTCATGCGTCTACATATGATATAAGTATAATATTTGAAACTAACTGTGAAAAAGTAAAATTTCACCTCTTTAATCTAAAACTTATGTGCTTTCTTTTTTGCTTTGTTTTGTGTTTTGCTGCCAAAATTCTCACTTTATGATTAAAAATTATATAAATACCCAGAGCCAACATTTTCAACAAAATGAGACAATTTCTACCCTTGCTCTTGATGTTAGATCAACAAGAAAAAGCTTACACACATATGTAAGAAATTGAAAAGTACAGCAAAATGTTCATTGCTTTCTTATAATGGCAGGATACTTTTGTTTTGTTTTCAGAAATACAGAACTTTTCTAGAGATCAGTCAATTTCTCTTCAGTATATGATCAGATGTAGCTCTTTAAGTTCTTCCTTGTCTCTCAAATTCATATTCTGTGGCTGAGAAGACTGTTCAAAGATAGATTCCTTCACACAGTCATACATAAAGACTGTTCAGTAGAGTTTACTGTATTCTCAAGAGTTCTTGGGGAGTTCCCTGGTGGTCCAGTGGTTAGGACTCGGCGCTTTCACTGTTGTGGCCCAGGTTCAATCCCTGGTCGGGGAACTAAGATCCCGCAAGCCAAGGGATGTGGCCAAAAAGAAAAAGAGTTTTCAATAGGATTTGAAACTTGCTGATCTTTTTCCTTACTCTCAGGCCCAAGTAGCAAATGAAACATTTTATGATTTTTTTTGCAAAATAATCTTTACAAATATTCCATTTCCTTTGATATCCAAGAATTGCATCACTTGAAGTCAAAACATTTTCTCCAGGACCTTGCTGAGATATGTACAACTGGTTCCTGTACAACTGGTGATGCCAAGTGCCCACCAAGTTCTGCAGACCAGGGTTGTGTAGCCATGCTTCATCTTCAAAGCATTTCAGCAAAATTTCTTGATAGCACTTCTGCAGTTATCCTTTCAGTTAAGACATCCTGTTGAAAAGCCTTCACACAGTTTCCAAGAATATTCTTAAGTGAAATATTTTTTGTTTTTACTAAAACTAACCATTTTTTTGACCATTATCCAGAACTTCTGTCCTTCCATCTCCAAGACTATTTGACACTAGCACCTTTCTGATGTGACAAAAATAGTATGTTATGATCACATTCAGTATTTTCTTTTTTCCTAAGAGAGACAAAAATCTCTGACAGAGTACCATCAGTACAGATACCAAGTCAGTTTCTCTAAGACACGTTTCCAAAAATTAATAGAAAAATATTTGATGTTTTCTTTTGGGGGACAGCTTTTTGCAACAGAAAAAAATTTATGAATTTCACAATAATTTTCAAATCCTGCAAAGGCTAAAATATGACATTTACTGATGAAATCTGTGGACAACTCAACATATATGGAGAAGCCATTGGTTTTTAGTTGATTACACAAAATCTTTTCAACATCATGTGACTTGTCATCAATAAGCTGGTTTATACAGTTTGTGATTGGAATCTTCAATTTCTTCATCATGAACTTTATCAGAATTTTCTTTTAGGACAGATCTAAAGTTCTCCTCTACCCCTATATACCTTATCATCAAAAATAACCACACTGGATCTTCAGAAATGTTGGTAAATTAGAAAATATTAATGAAATATAGAATAGAAAGACATAAAAATAACTAAATGAAAAAAATTGCAAACATGTTAAAAATTGTCCCATTACAGTTAATTTCTAATCTATACAAGTCATGTATTGCAATGTCTTGCAACAACAAAAAAGAGGCAAATAAAGTTGAGGGTATCATACATTTTTCTTTATAATGAAAATTTCCCTGCTAATTCCATTATACTAATAGAGCTTGTTCATGCCCATAAATCTGGCAGTTATGTATAACAGGGAATTGAGGAAAATAATTTGGGAAGGAGAGGTTATTATCATCAACCTAACATCATCCCCTTCTTGCAGTACAGAAAACACTAATTGTCAACAGCCTTTCATGCCAAAATGGAGAATGGAATCAACCAAATACACAGCTCTACCATTTGCTTCCATATGGGGTCAATAATGAAACTCATAACATAACTGCATGGTCACTGTCCATCACTGTGAGCACAAGCATTGCAGTTCAAAGCTCAAAAATTATGCTTGTTTAAAAAAATTGCTGTCTATTGTAGAACCCTTTAGCAACATCTCATAGTACTGTAGAGTTTTACAGAACCTAGTTGTGAAACCTACTCTAGGAAACCAGAGTTCTGCATAGCTTTTATGCTTTTCCAGTTATCTATTGCTATGTAATAGAATACATCAAAACTTAGTAGCTTCAAACAACTTATTATTCTTCCTCACATTTCTTGGATGACTGGATCAGCTGGGCAGTTCTTGCTTGGGATCTACTGTGATTACAGTTGAATGGTAGCTGGGCTGGAGGCATCTGAAGTCTTCTTCAATCACATATCTGGCAGGTGGCCTGGGATGGCTGGAACACATGGGAGTTGGCTGGCTGTCTTTGCTCTCCCTGTGACCACGTGGCTATCTTAGGCCTCCTCACTAAGCAATTCCTAAGGCCAGCTAACATTCAACTGGAAGGGAATTTGGCTCCACCTCTCAGCGGGAGGAAAAACAAAGATTCTGTGACTATCTTTTATCTACCATATACTAATTGTTTATCTAAGGCCCCAGATTTGTAGAATTCTTTTATCTTTTGAAAATGAGAAAGAAACTGAGATTTGGAGCATTTAAGAGACTTGCTCTCAAGGTCCTTCAGCAAATTAGTGACAGAGAAGTGAAAAGAATTATACATAAATCCCTTAATTCTTTAAATAGCATATCCTCCAGTTGCAGAGTGTTTTTAAAGTGAATAGTATATCCTCAGTGTTAAAATCTACCAGAATGACATTTTAAAGATTATTGTTGATGTGCATTAGTAGCTTTTGTGCAAATGAAATATTTTCTCAGTTTAATGTTTTCTTTTTCCATCTCCAGATCTCCTAATTTCTAGTCTCTGATGTTTTAGAGACATGTTACAAAAAGCTACTGCACATATAATTTTCTCAGTGGTGATTTTTATCCTACTGATTCTGCAGGCTGGAATTGCCGTTTGCCCTTATCTTGTGAAAATTAAACTGTAATGTCAAGTAGACATTGCAAAGGTTTGGCTAGTTAATATACTTTACTCATGAAAATCCACTTAAATCTTAATAAGCAGAAGTTGAAATGTTAGCACTTTAAGCTCCATGCATTTATTTTAAACTGGTTTGTTTGGGGGGGAAAAAAAGAGAAGAAAAAGGTGTTTTCTAGAAGCTTATTTATGTGAATTTCCTGGGGAATAAAGCTGCCTTCTTTGGGCCTTCGCCTAGAGTTTTACTCTATTTTCTTCTTGCTCAAATCTGTTGTTTTCTCCTTGATTTTTTGCGAGTATATTCTGCTGCTTTTGGGGATAGTTCTCCTGGAGGTTTCTTATTTTGTTCTTAGGCAGAAGCTTGATGCCTTTTTTTTGGTCATTTGCCAGTGGATATTTGAGTTGACCATGTAGCCTCTGATGATGATGGTGCTAGGACAGACAGCCTCTTTTTTGTACTTCTGTAGTTGCCCCTGAAATTTGTAAAAGCATCCTGTTTCATCTTTTCTAACTTTGGCATGGGTTTTTAGCATGTGTGTATATGCACATAAAATTCCTTCATCTTCCAAGTGAAAATGCACAGAACCCTTCCAGATATTGCAACCTGATAGAAATAAAAGACCAAACTCTTCAGCAAAATTATAACTCCATATACTTCTTTGCTTAAAGGCACTTTATAAAAATCATTATGACATATATTGTATGATACCACTTTCTTACTTATAAAGCAAGTTCAAATAGGCCATTTATTGGAACATCACCCACATAACTGGCCTGGCTCACAGCCCAGTTTTCTGACTTATAATTTTATAATGTGTCATGTTAATTTCCCTACAGGAGAAAATTAACTGACTAGTTGATAAGTCTTTCTATAGTTTTATTTCTCATTTTAAGTTTATATATTAACATTATGGTCAGGTTTATTGTGAATTAGTTGCTCTGATCCAGATCATCTTTAAGTTTACTGGCAAAATCTAGTTTCTAGATTTGTAAAGCTATGGGTTGATGCTAGACTGCTGTTTCTTCCACTGTTCTAATGGCCATGATTATTAGAATCACCTGGGGTTGCTACAGAAAAAGCAGATTACTTAGGTCCTTTCCTGATCTGTTGAATAAAATTCTCTTCTGGAACAGGCTAGGAATTTACTTTTAAACAGATTCCCCTGGTGATTCTTATGTATACAAAAGGGCAAGAATTACCACACCCTATTATGTTGACTCCACAAAGAAAAATGGAAAAAATATAAGTATGCTTTTTTTATGTCACAGGCATTAGAGTAGATGTAGGGGACATATGATTGAATAAGGCAGAGATCTGTCTTCAAGGAATACCTAAAAATGACAGACCAATGGTCAACTATCTATATATTTCAATGACTTTTTGAATAAAGTTCTATCAAGGGATAGAGAAAAGAGAAAGTAATTTTTTGTTTGTCAGAAAAGGACTCTCTAGGGATAATAAAATGGGAAGTTCTGAGTCAAGTTCTTGAGAAACAGCCAGATTTGAAACATTACAAATAATGAGACGATCATATTGCCTCTAATGCAGAAAGAAAAATCTCAAGAAATATGGATGACAAACTATACAGATGTAGTAGCTTTAAACAGTTTGAATAACTTTCATGGGAAGAGAATTAGGAACAGAATGAAAGAAAAGGCCCTGAGCCAGAGTTCTTAATCAGAAAAGTGAGGAGTGGGTGCTGGCCATGGGGAGTTGTTAGAATTCCCTGGGGGATTTGTCCAATTGCCCATGTCCAACATTCTCGCCCATCCCAAGGTGGGAATGGTTATTATATAAAATGGAGTGAGGTTGGAGCTTAATAATATTTCCTTAGGATTCTTATACATGCTGATCTCCCATTTGAGATCTACTGATCTAGGAAATAGTGCTTGTCTAACATTTAGGCCATCAAAACTGTAAACTATTACATGCAGTTTTCAGATATATATGGTATGTGAAGAATTGCATAATCATACGGTAGAAAATCCTCACCATGATTAGCAAAATCAAGGTATACTTTGTACTTTTTGGTTCTTAATAGGAAAATTTAGAAAATAATCTTCCTGGCCTTTGTGTTCTCCATCAATAATACTTAGAAAGGTTTAGCTAACCAGATGACGACCACAGCTAGCATCAACCATTAATGTGGTGGTATTCAGCTGAATTGAGGAGCAGTGCCTAGAAATATATTACTTGTCTCTGAAAGTCATATTTTTTTTTTTTCTTTTTTCTTTCCTTGCGGTACGTGGGCCTCTCACTGCTGTGGCCTCTCCCATTGCGGAGCACAGGCTCCGGACGCGCAGGCTCAGCGGCCGTGGCCCACAGGCCCAGCCGCTCCACGGCACGTGGGATCCGCCTGGACCGGGGCACGAACCTGCGTCCCCTGCATTGGCAGGCGGACTCCCAACCACTGCGCCACCAGGGAAGCCCCTGAAAGTCGTATTTTAGTTGCACAAATCCATAAGGTGAAAATAAGTCCCATAGCAACAAAACGTAAAAGAAAAATAAGATACTGAAAATGTGACAAGTCACTAGTGGAATGAAAGTACAATATCCTTTTTAAAAATGTGAGCAATGAAATTTGGGTATAAGTCATAGAAACAACAATGAGAGCTAATGTTATATAGTACTTGTATATATTATATACCAGAAATAGCTCTAAATTCTTTATATGTCTTTATATATCTTAATTTAATTCTCCTAATAACCTTTCTTATTACCATATTACTATCTCCATTTTTATAGATGAGGAGATTGAGTCATAGAGGTTAAGAAATTTGTGCAAGATTACTTGGTACTAAATATATTATTCACTGCCCCACCTGTATAACAGCTTCTCCTCCTTAAGACTAAGGTAGGGCTTCCCTGGTGGCGCAGTGGTTGAGAGTCTGCCTGCCGATGCAGGGGACACAGGTTCGTGCCCCGGTCCGGGAAGATCCCACATGCCGCGGAGCGGCTGGGCCTGTGAGCCATGGCCGCTGAGCCTGTGCGTCCGGAGCCTGTGCTCCGCAACGGGAGAGGCCACAACAGTGAGAGGCCCGTGTAATGCAAAAAAAAAAAAAAAAAAAAAAAAGACTAAGGTAAATTAAATCTGTGAAAACAATGATTCCTCATTCTTGCCTGTTGGCCTCGTAGTACACAGAGTCTGAAATAACTGGCAGGCAGCTGTGGCCTGAGGCTTAATAGAACTATGAGGACATCCCACGAGCACCACACTTATCCACTACATCAGTGATACCATGTTAACTGAAGTGGGTGAGCTAGAAGTGGCAAGTATGTTGAAGGCACAGAAAGCTCTCTAGCTGAAAAGATGAGAGTCTCTTTACCTGCTGTCTTTTTTTTTGCGGTATGTGAGCCTCTCACTGTTGTGGCCTCTCCCGTTGCGGAGCACAGGCTCCGGACGCGCAGGCTCAGTGGCCATGGCTCACGGGCCCAGCTGCTCCGCAGCATGTGGGATCTTCCCAGACCGGGGCACGAACCCATGTCCCCTGCATCGGCAGGTGGACTCTCAACCACTGTGCCACCAGGGAAGCCCTACCTGCTGTCTTTGAGGCCAACTATCTTTCATATTTAGTCCTTAATTGGTGATTAATCCCCCTCAGCATTTCATTGTCTTTTTCAAATCATCAGTTGCCCCCAACAGCAGTCATCACCTGTCATAGTCCTTGTAATCATGATTTCTCTGTATTTCTTAACTACTTTGTACACTGTATCTATTAGTGCATTTCCTTCTTCCAGTACACCATCCAAATTCACAACCTGTAAAAGTTTTGACAATTGTACCACTATCCCATGCAGAAGGCTATGTCTATACACTGACATAATAGGGCTCTTCTTGCCAGCTAGAGATCCAGCTTCAAAATCTCACTTTAGGGCTGTGTTTTCAGACCACTGCAGCACTAACTATTTCACATTGAGTTCCCCAGGAGGCAGCCTTTGAGACAAACCTTTGCATTGAGGACATTTACTGAGAAGTTCTCCCAGAATCAGCACCTAGGAAGGGAGTGAAGAAAGTAGGATCAAGAAAGTGGAGGAAGGGATTTAACTGCAATGAAGTTATGTAAGAGGCCTCAGCCAATCCTACGGAGAGCCCTCTTATTGAGATGACCCTTGAAAGTTATCTGAGATCGATGCAAAGGTCTTTATATTCTTATATCAATCAGTCATTGGATGCACACTGCTTCTGGAAATGGAGCATGATTTGGGGTAAGTCCTGAAGATATACTCACTTAAGCACTCTTAGCCACCAGCACTCCAAGCATCTGGGAGAACGTTTCAGTCTGCACGGGAGATCCTGGTGGTGCATTAATGGGATCCACTGCAATTGTTCTGGCTGCAACTGAATGATTCTTAGATAACTTTTCACAGTTAATAGAGATAGTCATCTTGGTTATGGGGTGCAGATAATAACATAGAAAATATATTAAGCCAACATTTAAATTTTTGTGATGGCTCAGTAAGAGCACATGTGGAGGATGCCTGCAGACCAGAAAGAGTCATCAGCAAGCGAGCTCATTAAGTAAAGGCATTGTGGTGAGGAGGACTAGTCCGAGAAACTAGGGATATATTATGACTCATGAATTCCAAATTGTGCGACCCTAGCAAATGAATTAAATTCTCCGAATTTCAGTTTAATAAACTATAAAATGGGGATAATGATCTCTTCATTATATGGTTGTTGCAAAGCACCTAGCTATGACTGTCAAAATTAAAGTATGAGTTCAGGGCTTCCCTGGTGGCGCAGTGGTTGAGAATCTGCCTGCCGATGCAGGGGACACAGGTTCGTGCCCTCGTGTGGGAAGATCCCACATGCTGCGGAGCAACTAGGCCCGTGAGCCACAACTACTGAGCCTGCGAATCTGGAGCCTGTGCTCCGCAACAAGAGATGCCGTGATAGTGAGAGGCCCGCACACTGCAATGAAGAGTGGCCCCCGCTTGCCACAACTGGAGAAAGCCCTCACACAGAAACGAAGACCCAACACAGCCATAAATTAATTAATTAATTAATTAAAAAAAAAAAAAGTATGAGTTCAACACATGCCCTTTTCTTAGAAAAGGGTGCTAATTTCTTCTCACCATTAATCCTTGTTGATTTGGGAAGAAGTATCTCGGTTAATACTGAAATCATTAAAAAATAACCAGTTTAAGAAAAGGTAATAGGGGGCTTCCCTGGTGGCGCAGTGGTTGAGAGTCCACCTGCCGATGCAGGGGACGCGGGTTCGTGCCCCAGTCCGGGAGAGGCCACAACAGTGAGAGGCCCGCATACCGCAAAAAAAAAAAAAAAAGAAAAGGTAATAGGGTATGAAAATGGTAATTCTCTTCCTTGTGTTTTACGTAGTATTCAAAAGTCTGTTAATTCTAGGAGGGAAGGGAAGTTCAAATACACTATTGTCATAATTTTATCTAACAACTAGAGAATTAAGTTTACTTGTTTCCAGGCAGATTGCTATTCTAAGCCTTTCCTAGATGGACATTCTGGAGCTTCTACTGAGCGTATCCAATGTCCTCTTCCTCCTTCCCTATCCCCTTCTCCTCTTTCTCTCTCCTTTCATTTCCCTTTCCCTCTCCATTCCTTCCATTTATTATTCCATTGATTGTTTTCTCCATCATCTGCGTCACTTGATTCATTTGCAAATAGCCTTTGCAAAAGTTTACACTAACTTATACCCTAGGAAGGGTAACAAGTGCTTTCTGATGAGTATATTTCCAATTTATTTAAAAGTAGGCTATGTATTTATTAGTTTTTCCCTACTTATTTGTTATTGCTGTGGATCAAGCTCGTGATTGAAGTCTCTCCTTTCAGTAGTAATTTTATTTGCATTTTTAAATTCTTATTTTGCATCCAACATGATTATTTAATTTTAGTACATAAAATAGCCTATTCTTAAGCTTGTATTATTCTCAGTACTATTATTAAAATTAAAGTTGTTACCTTTCTTATTTGTGAAATTACATAATGATTTTGTGACTATAAGTAACGCTGACCTAAACACGATGAGAGATGGAAAAAAATGCAGTTTTAGACAGGCCAAGACAGTTATTCTAGAATTAGTGACAGGCTCAACTATTGAAGATTGATTTTATTGGACATTTTTGCCACAGGTTATTCACCAGCTCAAGGATAGCTTGAACACTTTTATGTTTTCTGCAGATGGTGCCCAGTATAAAATTATTTTTCTAATGCAATGCATAAAGTGACGTGGCATAAAGTTTGTCAGACAATATAAAATAATAAATTTGTCGGATGCTGCCAGAAATAAAGGGAAGTGTATTTTTCTTCGTTTTCTTTTTTAAGTGAATAGCAGGATTTAGTTTGTCATACCTGTAAAAATTTCTTGGTGAGTATTTACTAAGTGCCAATGTTCCAGTTTTGCCTAGCCTGACAGTTTGAAACCTCAAAGGGCATTTGGCTACATCACAGGAGAAGGGTAAAGACAGGGGGAAGGATGGGTTACTAGGATATGTGTAGGGCTCAATTTGGGAAGCTACCTGAAAATTGCAAGGAGGGAAACTGAAAGCATGAAAGTCCATGCAGTAATGGGAAGAGAGAGATTTTTATTTAAAAAATGAGGAAGAAAGAAAGAAGGAAAGAAAGAGAGAGGGAGAAGAGAGGGAGGGGGAGAGAAAGAAGAGAGGAAAGAGAAAGAAAAAGCGAGAAGATCGTTTGTGGAGAAAAAGAAAAATGCTTCATGAAAAAGATTCAAAGGGTGTAAATACAGCTCCTAATCTGTAGTGGGAAACACAGAATGAAGAGCAACCAGCATTGCTTCCACAGCATAGAACAATAACGTTGCTAAGAGAACCACTGCTTTGAAGAGCAGACTGCTGCTTGAATGCAGGTGCAGTTTTGTTTGAGCCACAAGTATTTTGTATCTTTTTCCTCTTGTTGCTTTCTCTCTCCTTTGATCCTCTGTCCATATGCTGAGGCTTTTTTTTTTCTTTTTAAGTTTTTGGTCGCACCCTGCGGCATGTAGGATCTTAGTTCCCCAACCAGGGATCGAACCCGCGCCTCCTGCATTGGAAGGCAGAATCTTAACCACTGGACCACCGGGGAAGTCCCTGCTGAGTCTATTTTGAATTTATATCCTACGGAAATTTTCAGTGTATGGAACTAGCAATCAAAACCTAAAGAAGTTCACAGTTTTGAGCCCTATCTTGATGAACTTGGACTTTCCTTATTATGGGGGTAGGAATGTGTAGAAATATGAGCAAAGCTTAGAAGGTCTGCTTTTAAAATAATGCTCCCAACTGATATTTTAAAAATTTAGAATTATTTCTTCTTGTATTAATCACTAGCCTCTCCATAGCTTCCTCATTTAAAATGCATTGATTCCTGATGGGTAACAAATTTCATATTTTGCGAGATCTTCTACACAATAGTGGCAGTTTGGTCAGCGCAGTTGTCAAGTTTCATCTAGCAAAAATGAAATCTCCTCTTACCAATATTTCTGTATTATTTCACACATCAGTAATATTATTTTGAAATGCAACTATTTTAGACTCAATTGTGTTGAAACCCCCTAAACATTCCAAGATTAGGTGAGAGGCCATCATGCAAGTGTTGCCCGGGAGGTGGCCAATTCCAGTTTGTGAATCAATTCCTCATCCACATTTAGGTCTAAATTCCTAAATGTCAAGTTGGATGTTGGAAGAGGATTTTTGCAGAGAACTGTCAGTATGCTTTCAACTGTCTCTCTCCCCTAGTGCCCTACCCATGGAGGAGGGATGGGGGGCCATTGCCCCCCACATCAAGAATTATACGTGTTCCCTGGAGCTTGGTGGGCTAGCGTCTGACTCGCATCTGATAAATCTAAAGGATAAGAGGCCATGTAACTACTCTGATGGCAGTCTGAAAAGGGCTTAAAACACGGGCAGTCTGCACTTCCAGAATTGTCAGGACAAAGGCTGCCTGGGCATTGTTTGTGTGCCAGATGAAGGGAAGCTGACCATAAACATGTTTGAAGAAGACTGGAAGGGCTGGAAAACCACAACAGCTTAGCACTGTGAGAGACAGTGTCCCTCACAGGCGGCAGTAGTGGAGGGGAATGAATGGGCATTGTCCAAAGAGCAGGAGGGTCCGGAGCCCATGGAACCAGTGACCAGCCCAGGAAGTCAAGGCAGATTCCCAGGGAGAGCACCTGTGCAGTGCACATGTGAGACCTGCCTGGGGGCTCTCAGAAAGGATTTTAAAATCCCTGGGAGGATTTTACAGCACTGTGCATGTCCGGAATTCTTGGCTTACGGCCGAGGACCAGAGCAGCCAAAGTTGCAAATGTATAAACGTAGATGGAGAGTTTGCCCAAACAGATGAAACAGAACATATAGGGCCCTGAAGACATACTTTCATAGGCTGACTTTTAAAATCAGCACGATCCTCCTCTTATGAAGAGTTTAGTGGGCAGAGTTAAGGATAGGCTAAGATGAAGAGCTTGTGGCTGCCTTTTCCCTGTTAAGGACAGGACATCAAATTTTGAAGAATATAGAGTCATAAAAGAGTCTGAAAATTCTATCTCTTGCCCCAAATTTAATCTCTTAGGGGAGAGGCAATGATTTGGAATTAAAAATATAAAACTTAAATTTAAATGTTCTCATTGCAGTACTATTTACAATAGCCGGGTCATGGAAGCAACCTAAATGCCCATCGACAGACGAATGGAAAAAGAGGATGTGGTACATATATACAATGGACTATTACTCAGCCATAAAAGGGAATGAAATTGGGTCATTTGTAGAGATGTGGATGGATCTAGAGACTGTCATACAGAGTGAAGTAAGTCAGAAAGAGAAAAACAAATATCGTATATTAACACATATATGTGGAATCTAGAAAAATGGTACAGATGAACCAGTTTGCAAGGCAGAAATAGAGACACGGATGTAGAGAACAAATGTATGGACACCAAGGGGGGAAAGGGGGGGATGAATTGGGAGATTGGGATTGACATATATACACTAATATGTATAAAATAGATAACTAATAAGAACCTGCTTTATAAAAAATAAATAAAATTCAAAAATTCAGAAAAAATAATTAAATTCTCTCAGGGTATAGTACCACCTTTTGACATACAATTCATACTGCATTCTTTCACTAGTAATTATGTGTTAAATTATAAAAAGAGGGGATATAAAATTGGGTATACTTCCTACCACTAGGACACACTTGGTTTTGGGTAATCACAAAAATTAAATAACTGAGAAATCTTAAAATATAATGAGTCTTACCTGAGAATGCTCTGAAGAAAATGTTCAAAGTCCACGACTCAACAATAACTAGCCTACCTGGGGGACGGAGACAGCTGAGATTTTTAGATTTTGTTCACCTGCCTACAGGAAAGGTCTTTTATAAAAATAGCCCTTTACAGATAGCAGCAAAAGCACAATGAAATACCCTATTTATTCTTGTTTCAACTTGGGTTTAAAATAAAAACTTTTTATCTAGACATCACCATTAAAGTCTGTATTTTAAAGTTGAAGCAATGGTAATTCTCTAGGATGATTCATTTGAAAATAATAATATTAATAATGACACTAATGCAGCTAACATCTCTATGTGCCAGATACTATTCTAATTAACCATCACATATTAACTTGTTTAACCTTCAAACAACCTTATGCATTTGGTACTATTGTTACATCTCTTTTATAGAACAGGAAACTGAGCCTTAGAGAGCTCAAATAACTTTCCTAGAATACCAAGTTTTAAAATGCCCCATAATTTTTTATATGTACAAGTTCTGCCGAGTAAAATTCTGATTTTTTCTAAAAGAGAAAACAATTCAATAATACCGCTTGGTGTGATACCAAGTTCAAATAAGGTAATGCATAAGTAGAAAATCGTAATATGATATACAAATGTGTAATGACATTACCATCGTATGATGTAGTTCCAATCTCTGAGTTTAGGACTGATAGGAAAGGAGCTATATGGGAAACCAACTGATAAATCAATGACTACAGAAAAAGAGAATCCTTGATTTTCTTCTAGGCTAATATTGCTGTTAACCCGCAAAGACTGTGGTGATTTTATAATGCTTATAGTTGATGGGCAGAGGCTGGTACTATTAGGCCCACATTGAACTCTATTTCTTTAGGTGTAAATCCATCTACCCAAGTAGTACATGCAGTGACCTTTAATGAATCCCTGTAAGGGTGACAGAATGACCATGATCTCAAATAAGCAGATGCTAATTATGTACTGCTCTCAGGGATGAGCCTCAACGGTGCCCTCCTCAGCTGTCCTAGCCCCTGGTCTGACTGTCTAGGAGACAGAGGAGAGAGCCTTGCAGAAACTAACAGCAGTGCCTTAAAAATGAGAGGGTCAGACAGATGCTTGAGTTTCTGTACATATGGGGGAGGAAATGTGGAGGCAAGTGAAGAGAATGACTAGAAGGTGGAAAAAGGAGTAGATTCTGTAGTTATAAAGCATGAAGGTCTTAATGAGGAGTAATTTATAAATGTACATCTTCTAACATGTTTGGGGGTTTCTCTGCAGATTAGGTCACTCATGACCACAAAAGAGACATTACTTTTGGTGCAATTAAAAGAGAATTAGCACCAAGTGCACATATAGTAGCAGGGGGAGTTGAGAAATATTTAGCTTTCATTTGTTTATGAAATACATATGTGCCAGACTGTGTGATATGCTGGATATTAAAAAAAAAAAAAAAAGATGCTTAGGTGCTTAGGATGGTATTCTTACTTTCCAGAGCGTCTAGTTAGCTATTTTAGCTCTTGTAGAAAACTCATAGCAAAGAATATCTATTTATTTAGAATGGACTGCATGGGTGAATGCCAAACTATCAAGAGCCCAAAGTCATTATGGGTCTTGTTCCGATTTAGAACCTTGGTTACCAGTTTGTGTGGTGTGAAATCTTTGCTTATAGCTCGTGTCTGTAAGGATCCACATGTATTCCAGCACTAGCATGAATAACACAGTCTCGTTTCTGTCTGTTCACACATCTCTCTCCTGCCAAGTGTAGGACAGCCTCCTTTTATATATAATGCTTTATATACACATTTTCTGCTTCTGAGTAGTGACAGACTGTTTTGTGACAGCACAAACACAAAACCTCTCCTTCGTCAAATCCCAGATACTGTACAAGGCATAAAAGAGGAGGAAGAAAAGGGAAAGGTAGCTGGCTGTTTCTATCAAACGAAAGAGAGAAATTGTCTTGAAACTAGTCAGGGAAACGCTGCCACAGCTGGCCAACTATTTTTGTAAAAAAAAAAAAGCTCCCTTTGTACTACTGGAGAGATGTACCCAAACATCCTGAGTGTGTCATCACTATTTATATGTGGCCTCGAGCCTCGAGGGGCCTACTCTACAGTGTAAATTTGCGATTTTAAGATCTGCAGCATATGCAGACCTGCTTTATTTGCCTCAGCTTGGGAAGACAGGCTGTTACTGGGCAATATCACTAGGTAACCAAAGGGGAGGTGACAGTGTTCAAAACTCCTTTTCTTATTTAGGCAAAAACACAATTGTTCTGCAACCTGTTACTTGCATTGTATGCTCTTTATCAAAAGCGTTTTTTTTTTTTTTTTTAGCTATTTAGTTACTGAGATCACTATTCTAAGTAAAGAATACCATGAACTATAACACTGACAAGAACAAAATCCCCAAAGCTTTAAACTAGGATGTGAAACAGTCCTTTAATGAATTCACCTAAAAGCAAGACAAATTTAGGTCAAACCAGATAGCTCTTGATATTTTATACAACTTGTGACTTATTGTCCAATTATCCATTTTGCAGCTCTCCCCTGTAAGCTATGTGGTTTACAAGTTGACATAACAATATTTAAGACAGAGAAATAAAATCTAAATGCCTCATATATGTACATCACTGAGACGTTGTTCTCAAATTAGGCAAAAGTAATGGTCTCAAGTTCAGACTTCCTTACAGAGAGAAGACCAAAAAAATGTCCAGAATGTTTTAGGAGATACCCATATCTTTTCTTCCCTATCAAATATGTCTACATATTGATCTATATTCACTGTTTCATTTTTCTGGCCCACACTTACTCTTTTCACCCTAGTCTGGCTTCTGCCTTTAATACTTGCTGTGATTGTTTTCTCAACTGTCAGAAAAGCCCACGTAATTGCCAGATACCACTCGACCTCTCTGTAGTGTCTGACTTTGTTGTCAGTGTGGTTGCCTTGAAATGCTCTTTCCCTCCTTTGCTTTCTTGTGATGGTCCTCCCTCTTCTCTAACTGAAGCAACTATGCATGTGGAGCCAGACTGTGTTCAAAAGCTATGTGACTTTGGGCAAGTTACTTTAAAAATCTGTGCCTCAGATTCTCTGTCTGTAAAATGGATGCGATAATATTAATAATTGTGGCTACATGGTGCTCTTGAGAATTAAATGAGTTGATTCATGTCAAGGGCTTATGACAGTGCCTAGTATTATCTTACTCTAGATTGTGTTTTTACTGTATTCAATGAAGTTTAGTTCTGAAAAGCTATTGTTCTGAAAAGTTATTTTCCTTGAGTTTTGTATCTCCTTCCTGGTTTACACTTTTAGCTAACTTATCATGGTTCACAAATGTGACCTCTTTCCTCCTGGGCTCTACTCTCATGTCTTTCAGTTTGCCAGAACACTCTGGTGGATGTCCAACAGGGACTCAAACTCATATGCCATTACTAACGTCATTCATTTTTTTTAATCTATTTGCTGTTTTCCAGACACTGTGCTTGGCTCAAGAGCACTGTTCAGCCCAAGAGCCCAACACTTTGTTGGGTATAATGTTCTTGTATCTCGATGTTTTTGCTCCTTAAGACTTTTGGATATATTTCTCCACTGAATTCTAGTGTTCAATAATTTTGCTGACAGTGTGTCTTAGGACAATCTGAATGTTTTCCTCTGGGTGACTCAGGTCTTTTTTTTTTTTCATGGATACTCAACAGGTTCCTTATTTTTTATTCATCTTTATTTTGTTTATTTATTTATCTATTATTTATTTTGGGCTGCACTGGGTCTTCGTTGCTTTGTGTGGGCTTTCTTTAGTTGGGGCGAGCGGGGGCTACTCTTCATTGCAGTGTGCAGGCTTATTGTGGTGGCTTCTCTTGTTGCGGAGCACGGGCTCTAGGAGTGCGGGCTTCAGTAGTTGTGGCACATGGACTCAGTAGTTGTGGCACATGGGCTTAGTTGCTCCACGGCATGTGGGATCTTCCCAGACCAGGGCTCAAACCCGTATCCCCTGCATTGGCAGGCAGATTCTTAACCACTGTGCCACCAGGGAAGTCCCTATTCATCTTTAGTTTTGAAGTTCTGTAATTTTACTAGGATACATGTTGGTGCCCATTATTCTACATAAAATGACCTTTTCTAAGGTGCAGTATGTTCTTTCAATTTGTAAATTCAACTTTTTTATTTCTAGAAAACTTCTGAATTTACATGTTTAAATATATTTTTTCTCTTGGAAGTTTGGTTTTCTTCTTCAGACGTATTTATATTCATGCAGTACCTCCTTTGACTGTCTTCCAGATCTCATATTTGCTTTATAATCCTTTACATTTTTATTTTGCTTACTCTTCTTAATGTGGTGTTTTTCCCATTTCTACATATATATTGCTTTTATTTGTGTTATGATTTGTCTTTCTTTTATACTTTTTCTACAGAGTCCTGTTAGCTTATATTTTATGTTTTCCTGTCTCATTGTTGCTACCCTGAGTTATTGTCTCTGCTGTGACTTTTCTTGATTTGTTAAATTATTCAAACTCATGGAATCATACTACTCTGTAGTAATATTTTTCTTCATCTATGGTTTATCTTTCTTGTTCTTTCCGTTATTGTATTTTCTAATGGTTTCCAGTTTATTTTTTATGATTTCACATCTCTGAATGTGATGAGTTTTAACAAGATGATTTAATTACAGAATAGTCATTAGAAAAGTGAACAGCACAGCACACGTTCCCAGATGACGGGGATTCTCCCCAATTCACACGAAAGTTCCTTATGCCAGAGCTGTATACGTTTTGTAAACTGTTTCTCTTCTCTTCAGCCAGCAGGATTTGCAGTTACAGGGATCGTCATGATTCAGAATCTCTTCCCATAAGACATATGCAAAACTGTTCCCTGTGGAAACAGCAGGCTTCAGCCTCATCGCCCTTGTTGCTCAGGGTGCCACTTCAGAGCCTGGGGAAGAATGTAACACCAGTTCCATGCAATATTTTCATTGTTCCTGTTATGGATTCTGGGTGTTTCCCTTAAGGTGTACCATCTTCTGAGGACAGCTGTGCATAAGTTGATAGCTTGAGATCTTGAAATCATTCGCTCTTGTCATCTTTTCATACCTCTTTTACCTCCACTACATAGTTTTCCACACATTGTAGTTTGGATTATAAATGTCTTCCACTTCTCTTAAGATGAGACTTTTACTTCTGTTTCTTATTCTTCTTTTTCCTGACATGCTTTTCAAGAAGAGAATGGGACAGGACCATTTTTTCCACCATTTAAATTTTGGAAGTTAACATATACATTTAGATCTAAGCTATGCTAAAAAAATATTATTTCAGAAGGACAAAAGAATAGTTTCACCCCCCTTTATTAAGATTAGGTTTCCAGTCCAATTCAAATGTATGCATTTGTCTCCAATTAGAAATGCACAAAGAAAAAAATGTCATTGCAGCCGATAAATGCCAATAATTTGGACAATAAAAATGCTGGCATTGAGCATTTTTAAGCATACAATGAATTTAACACTTAACTGGATTTCAGACTGTAGATACTTTAAGGAATTAGAGGATCAGTTTTGTTATAAGTAGCTGTTTAAACAAATTCAATTGCAAGTAAAGAGCTCAATTGGTACTCAAAGGTATATATATTACCATGTACTAAGCGTTGTGCTGAAAAGGCAGCAAAACAAGTGCATAATTTCCTATAGTGGTAAGGGAATTTACTTTTTGTTAGACCAATATATGCACTTGTAATGTAAAGCTCTTCTATGCAGCAATAGTTTAATGCTATTCTGAGGCCAATGGGAATTCACTTGGTATTTCAATCTCAGTTGTGTCACAAGGAATTTTTCTTTTTCTTGGCTTCAGTTTGGTAATATTTCATATATCTATGATGAATGAATGTCAAAAAAATGATACATTTAAGGCAAATTCTATGAGTTTTTGTTTTGTCTCTTTACGCATGGGTTTGGAAGTGAGTGACTCTTTGACTATGTCATGATGGGATGAGGTCCTCTGTGCAGAATCTATAAGAGAGAATGAAGGAATCAAAACAAAAATGGGAGAAAATAGCTACCTGATTATTTATAAAAATAGAGAATGATACCTGGGGAAAAAATGGATTTCTGTCTGGAGAACTTTTGCTTGGTGTGCTTCTTATCTGTTTGGGACCCACACTGTTACCTGAAAAAAACTATTCTTCTCTGAACTGTTCTTCTTTATCAACAACAGAGGGAAATTTTCCTGATAGGGCAGTTCATACCAACCATGAAATTTCTACAAGAAGATCAAAGTTCAGCATGTACTTTGAGAAGCATGGTATGGTTTTTCCCAGGATCTGCTTTCACTATTCTCAGACTGAGAGGTTCTTAGTGGTTTATTGTTAGAAGGAATTTAGATAAAAACATACCCCAAAGAAACAATGTCTGGGGACAAGCTGTCTCAAGAGATTAGTAACAGATGACATGGAAACTTTAACCTCAAGGTCAAAAGCTCCAGTCTACCCCTAGTCAACAGTAGCTGAGAAGTCATTAGAATACAAATGGCCAGTATGCTAGGATAAAGAAAGAAGGCGTCCCAACCTTGCTCTTTAAATGTACTTGTATCACAAATCCCAGTTTGAAAATAAGAGGGGATTTATACACATATACAAGCACGCATAAACACACAAACCCACCCACATACATACACATAGGGGAATAGAACTGGACGATGTTCACACATATATTAAAAATGTTTTTGAACAGTAGGATTATGAATTAAATTTCATCTTTTTGCCAATTCCTATTTTCTAAATGTTACACAATGAAATACATTCTTTTTTGTTAGGAGAAGAAAATTAAAACATTTTCCTCAGGCTTGATTTTTATAGAACTAAAAGATAATCGTATCATTTTTCTCCACATGTCTATCTCTTTAGATCCAGTCTTTAAAATGCTTTGGCCAGTAACTCTTCTGAGAAGCAATCAATCTTGTCTTAAGTAACTGGTCCAATAGATAGTCTTCCCAGCTTCTTCGTTATTTAGTACTTATGTCTCCCAATCAGCTGTCAAAATAGGTTAAAACCTATTTTGAAACCTCCAAGGGACTATCCAAATATTTTTCAAATTCAATATCATTTTAGAAAGTTTTTTTCTTTATATTTGACCTAGTTCATATTTTTATAAAAAATATACTTTTCAATGAGAGTGTGCTCATTAAAGTCACAGTACAAGGCTTATAATAATAATAATAATAATAAAACCCAACCAGCCTCTTGCTCTTCAGAGATAATAACATTCAACAGAGGTTTACTTATGTACTCACCAGATAGCTAATGAAGGCCTACAATGTACCAGTGTTCTAAGTGCTGTGAATTAGCAGTGAGAAAGCACATAAAAGTCCTTTCCAATATGGAGTGTACAATATGTACAATAGGAAGACAACTAATAGATGAATAATAAATAAATAATAGATTATCCATTGGATGTGATATGTGCTCAGAAAATATAATGGAGCAAGGAAGAATATATGAAATATTCAGAGGGAGTGAAACTCTAGATAGATTGTCCAGAGAAGACTTTATTGAGCAGTGATTTTTGTCACCTTAGGGAAGTCAGGGAGTTAGTCAAGAGGATATCTAGAGGCAGAGTTTCTGAGCAACACATGCAAAGACCCTGAGGCAGCAGTGTGCCTGGTGACTCAAACAAACTCAATTATTCATGTCCCCCTAAAACATTTCTACATAGCTAATCAATCAGTAGGGTTTATTAATATTAGATATGTTCTATTGAATCCCACCAATATATGAGTCATTGGCTCTCTGCCTCATGACGGCTCCATCCCATTTATCTTCCCTTGTCCCCTAGTACAGTAATGTTAGAATATTTGGTTAAGTTGATTGTCACTTTTTATATTATTTTGACTATGCAAATAATATTCATAATAACTAAACTTTTTGCATGATTTAATTTTCTAAAATTAATAACTGTCTTATTCTTCATATGCCTGGTTTGTGATGGATACAACTGTGGTTAATATTTTCCCAAACACTTCTGTATCCCTGTTTAATGCCCATCTGTATCATTTATCATTTACTGCCCCTAGTCTTTTCTTTCTTTTTCAGTGAGACTCCTGCTTTTCAGGCCTACTGTCCTTCAGCAGGCAGCTTTCTGTGCCATTTTGCTAACCATCTGTGTTGAATCTCTTGTTACCTGGCTTTCTTCTCTTATTGGGATTTCATATTTCCTACTGAACTATCCAAATCAATTTTCTCTTATTCTTCATTCGTGGCTGATCTTGCATTTCTTTGTGTAATTACTTTTTATTATTTACTATTTACTTTTGAGTTCAGTTTTCTGTTACTTATAACCCAAGGTACCCTAGGTCATACAGAATTTAAAAGATTATATAAAATCTCATGTAATGAGAAGTCCTGCAGTGGTGTGACTCCATGTCTGGTTAATGCAGTGGATCAACAACATCATCCTGGACCCAAATTTTGGGCCCTGTCTGTCCACTTGCAATTTTTGTATCTTCCATCATGGTCATGGCAGGCTTAACAGCACTAGGCATCACCAGAAATCAGAGGAAGAGAAAGACACATTTTTTCTTATGTTAAGGGCTTAATAACTTTTCCTCTAGGTTTAATTACGTTATCCAGAGAAGAATCATCTACTCCTCACCTGTGATGGGGAGTGATCAGGCAGTAGGGTGGTAGGAAGATGTATGTTAAAAGCTTCCTCTTCTAGTAGAGAAAGAAGTTTAAGAGTCACACAGTTCAGTATATCAACTTCCACTTAATTTCTCTTCCACTTAATTTTTTTTCCAATTCTTCATCCCAGCTCATCACTATACCTAGTATTCACCAGTCCACAGCTGTTCAGAATGAAATTTTGTAGAAAATAGATTCATGATTATCATCCTGGAAAAGGGTGGGTTTTTATTCTAATTATTCAGATTTAGAGGATAGGACTTCTGGAGCCCATCATTCTGTGTAAAATGCTTTGTGTGGGCATAATTTTTCATTTCTCTCAGAAATATTCCCAGAAGTGCAATTTCTGGGCATACGTTGAGTGATTGTTTAGTCTTTAAAAAACTGCCAACTATTTTCCAGAGTGGCTGTACCATTTTACCTTCTCAACAGGGATGTATGTGAGATGCAGTGTCTCTACATCTTCACCAACTTTTGCTATTGTCACTCTTTAAAAATTTTAGCTGTTTTAATATGGATGGAGTGACATCTCATCATAGTTTTAATTTCCTTTAAATAATATCTTTAAACAATTTTCTTTAAATAATTTCTTTCCATAATATCCAATGGTATATATTGCTTTTAACATTTTACCAGTTCAAGTAAAACATAGAGAACTTACCACACTTTTCATTCAGTTACCTTTTCCCCTTTATATTACAATTGTCTTAAATATTTCCTCTGTATACATTAGTAACTACATCAGACAGTGTTAAAAGTTCTGCTTTACCCCCTAACAATTTAGAAAACTCAACCTGAGGATAGTATATTAACTTTATCCATATTTCTACTCTTCCCATTTTCAAATTGTTCTCTTTTCATATCTGATGCTACAAGTTTCCTTTCTTTATTATTTTATTTCTGTTTGAAGAATTCCCTTTAGACATTATTTTAGGATAAGCTTGCTGATATCAAATTCTCTTAAATTCCTTCACCTGAGAATGTCTTGATTTCACTTTCATTTCTAAAGGATATTTTTGCTAGGTATAGAATTTTGCATTGACTTCTTTGAGCAATGAAGATGTGCTATTTCCTTCTGGCCTCCATGGTTTCTGGTGAGAAATTTGCTGACATTCGAAGTGTTGTTCTTCCATAGATAGTGCATCATTTTTTTTTTTTTTTCTGGGTGCTTTCAAAATATTTCATTTGTCTTTAAATTTCAGAAGTTTGGCTTCTGTTTTCTTCTGAATGTATTTGAGTTTATCCTGTTTAGCGTTTTCTCAGTTTCTTGAATATATAAGTTTTTTCCTTTTTGCCAAAGTTTTAGTTCATCAGCCATTATTTCTTTGAATACTTTTTTTTAAATTAAGACAATTTTTTTAGAGAAGTTTTTAATTCACAGCAAAATTGAGAGAATTTGAATACTTTTTAAGCCTTGCTTTCTTTCTCCTTTCCTTCCAGGACTCATAACACAAAACGTAATGCCTTTTGTTATAGTCCCATATGTCCCTGGGGTCCTATTCTTTGTTTTTTTCCAATCTACTTTTCCTCAGTTGTTCAGATTAGGTAATATCTATTGTACTGTCTTTGAGTTTATGAATTCTTTCCTCTGTCCCTTCCATTCTTCTGCTGATCCCATCATTGAGCTCTTTATTTTGATTATTTTGTTTTTGATTTGTAAAATTTTCACTTGATCCTTCTTCATATCTTCTATTTCTTTGCTGAGACTTTACACTTTTTTCATTTGTGTTTTTGAAACTGTTTGCTGAATAATTTCTATGATGACTACTTTAAAATCCTTGTCAGATATTTTCAACATCAGTGATATGTTAGTATTGGTATCTGTTGATCGACTTTCCTCATACAAGTTGAGATTTTCCTTGTTCTTAGTATGATGGGAGATTTCTTATTCTGACCCTAAGAATTTGGAATTTGGGGTTTTGTTTTATGAGAACATGAATCTTATTTAATCTTCTTCTTCTTCTTTTTTTGTAAGAAAGTCACTGTTTTGTGTGGAGTTAAGATCTAGCGGAAGTGAAATTTTATTTTACCATATATTACCACGGTGAGGGAAGCAGAATGCCAACTGGCATCTCCCTGCACCATCTCATTCCACCTCTTTGCTGCTATGTGTGGGTAGCAGTTATGTTTTGCATTTGGTCCCACCGACACCAATCAGGTGAGGGGAAGGGGGAGGCCAACTTGCCCAGCCTTGCTGTTTTTAGGTGGGGCCAGAACTTCAGCCCCCAAGAGCCCCAC
Organism: Delphinapterus leucas; assembly: GCF_059928025.1. Lineage (NCBI taxonomy): Eukaryota > Metazoa > Chordata > Mammalia > Artiodactyla > Monodontidae > Delphinapterus > Delphinapterus leucas. The sequence goes on along the minus strand of NC_143132.1, from coordinate 57,374,121 downwards.
TGATTCTGCAGGGGTGGGGGCAGTTTTCCTTTGGTGTTTGGCTGGACTAAGGTATGTATTATTAAAAAGCTGTTCTATACTTCTAGGTCTTCCTTCACTGGTCCTTTGGTTAGAGTGTACAGGCTTTTCTTTGGGCTTTGTTGCTTGTCTGTGCCTCTTGGCTGCTCTAGGTCTTAGGTTTCTCCAGTGCCCCACCCAGGATACATGAAAGGCAAAAAGAAAACCTACGGAACTCTCACCCTCGTCAACATATTGTTTTTCAAGTCCTATAATTCTTATCCAGTCTATGTTCTTTTAACTTTCAGACTCTTTCTATGTTTGCTTCCTGTACTATGTCCAGGATTTTCTGGGTGAGTGAAAGAAGACTAGCTAAGAATGAGCTATCCCGTCCTGGCCAGAACCAGAAGTCCTGGCATTCATCTTTAAGTTTATTTTATGACATTATTCCATTCAGTTGACACGTAATGTTGAATTGTGTCATCCATCCATCCATACACCCATCCATCTGTTTATTCTTCCTTCATACCATCCTTTTATCCACAATACATTTGGTGTATGTGGAGTAGGTGTGAGGTACTATTCTGGAGGCACCTGGGGCATGGGATGGGAAACATGACTACCCAGGCTAATCAGCCCCTGGACAAGTCCACGCTTTATTGTAGGAGACATCATTGAAAAAAACGAATTATGTTCCACATAGGAGAAAAAAAGACAAATCATTATTGGGTTTATTGATATGCATAATATCTGTTTATAAATAAGCCACAAACACTTTTTTAAAAAAGAAGGTTATTTGTGAAATGTAAACGTGCACAGAAGATCGATGTGAAAGCTTCAAAGGCCTTCCACTCACTGGCTTTGGTGATGGTGATTATGTAGATGCCCTTAAGTTCTCTCTTGGCATCAGACTACCGTCCGAGTCACCCTCACCCCAGTCTCCGCCTCCAGCCCTGGGAGTGTATTTTGCAGTTCAATGAAACACCTGGGCACTCTTACAGTGAGGACTGAAATTCATAAAGAGTATTCACAAAACGATGTTTACAGTTGATCTTAAATATTTCATTTTCTTTACTAGCAGATTTTCTATTGTAGGTTTGGTGTCTCCCAAAACATGGAGCACAGAGGAATCACCTTCCTTACTGTACTCCAGTGACAGCTGTCACCAGTCACAGACAATTACAAATTCTCAGGTCAGATGTAGTAAGCCAACCAGAGTGTCATAAATTGCATGTGTGAATTGCCAGGGGCCCCTGGCAAAGTCTGCAACTGAGCTGAAAATAAAACTCCTGACTCTTCCCATACAACTGCCTTGCTTCTCTGAATCAAAGTCCCAATACACTGTTCTTTTATTGTCCTGGTACCTCCCCTTGCTGCACTCTTCAGCTGTCTCCTTTAATCTGCTCGGCAGGCTCAGTAACAATTTCCATTTTTTCTTGACCTTATTAACAGGTGGTACCAAAGAGATGATATGTGTCATTGTGCCATGGAAATTGATGTCTTCTTAATTTGGTCTCACTCCTATTATTAATATACTGCTAACACACACACACTTACACACTTTTTCTCAGTAGTTTTTGGCATGCATTATGATAAAATATTACCCTTGTGTTGTGTCCTGAGGAGGCTTAGTCTCTAAAGGTGGTCTATGGCAAAAAGTTTACTTACTACAGCTCTTGGAGATTAATAGTACATATTAGTACTATCAAAGAAATATTACTCTTTGTACTATTAAAGAAGTCTTACTTTATTTAATCCTATGTTTTTCAAACATTAACCAAGACAAAAATTTTAAATATATATATTTTTTATAATATAAATTTATTCTATTTTTGGCTGCATTGGTTCTTCATTGCTGTAGGCGGGCTTTCTCTAGCTGCGGCGAGCAGGGGCTACTCTTCGTTGCGGTGCGCGGGCTTCTCATTGCGGTGGCTTCTCTTGTTGCGGAGCACGGGCTCTAGGCGTGCGGGCTTCTGTAGTTGTGGTACAAGGGCTCAGTAGCTGTGGCACATGGGCTTAGTTGCCCCACAGCATGTGGGATCTTCCTGGACCAGGGCTCGAACCCATGTCCCCTGCCTTGGCAGGTGGATTCTTAACCACTGTGCCACAGGGAAGCCCAAAATTTTTAAATATTAAAAAAATTATTTCTTATAAAAGTAGTATTTTTATACAGTGTGTGCACCAACCTCAAGTTTATAGTTTGTGTAGCTTTGACAAATGCAAACATGTATGTAACCCATATCTCCCCATCAAGATATAAAATATTTCATCACTGCACGTAGTGCCCTCTGCTCCCCAGTCAATCTTTGAGAGTCCTGCTAAATCCATAAATCTGTGTTCTTCCATGGAATATTATTTTGGACTTTTTCATATAAATGAAATCAGACGTATACATTCTTTTGTACCAGCCTCTTTTGGTCAGCATTTGTTTTTGAGATTCAGTCAAGTTGTATATTTTAGTAACTCAATCCTTTCTATTTCTCAATAGTATTTTATTGTATATCTTAGTTTTTTTATTCTCCTCTTGATGGACACAAAGATTGTTTCCACTTTTTGGCTATTATGAATAAACCTGTTATGAGCATTTTTGCACAAGCTTTCTGTAGACATATACTTTCCTTTCTTTTGAATGAATCCCTAGGAGACGATTTTATGGGCCGTAGGGTAAATGTACGTTTAACGTTGTACAAAACTGCAAATTTGTTATCCAAATTGGTAGCACAATTTTACACTCCTGCAGTGTATGAGGATTTCTGACAATAAAAAAATTTTGTGTTTTTTTGTCAGACACTTGGTAACAGACTGAAGTATACAGTGTGAAATGCTGATGTAGTTATTACAGAAATGGGTATGGTCAAAAGAGATGAGAAGGGCTTCCCTGGTGGTGCAGTGGGGCACGGGTTCATGCCCCGGTCTGGGAAGATTCCACATGCCGCAGCGCGGCTGGGCCTGTGAGCCATGGCCGCTGAGCCTGCGCGTCCGGAGCCTGTGCTCCGCAACGGGAGAGGCCACAACAGTGAGAGGCCTGCGTACGGCAAAAAAAAAAAAAAAAAAAAAATAGAGATGAGAAAATAGGAACATACTTTTGCAAGGTCTGACTCAGAGAAATTCACGTATATTTCTTGAGTTTGTTCCATTCACATCTCAAAGTTTTTTAAGGTATAATTGATCTCTGGTGGCTGAGAAATTTTAGGTATTTCTTCATATTTCTATAGAGTTTCATCACAAAACGTTCTTCAGTTAAGTTACAAAAGCTGGTGCAAAATTTCTAGTCTGTTGTATATATGTGCCACATCTTCTTTATCCATTCATCTGTCGATGGCCACTTATGTTGCTTCCATGTTCTGGCAATTGTAAATAGAGCTGCAATGAACATTGTGGTACGTGACTCTTTTCGAATTATGGTTCTCATATATACAATGGAATATTACTCAGCCATAAAAAGAAACGAAACTGAGTTATTTGTAGTGAGGTGGATGGATGTAGAGTCTGTCATACAGAGTGAAGTAAGTCAGAAAGAGAAAAACAAATGCCATATGCTAACACATATATGTGGAATCTAAAAAAAAAAAAGGTTATGAAGAACCTAGGGGCAGGACAGGAATAAAGAAGCAGACATAGAGAATGGACTTGAGGACATGGGGAGAGGGACGAAGGGTAAGCTGGGACGAAGTGAGAGAGTGGCATGGACATATATACACACCAAATGTAAAATAGATAGCTAGTGGGAAGCAGCCACGTAGCACAGGGAGATCAGCTCAGTGCTTTGTGACCACCTAGAGGGGTGGGATACGGAGGGTGGGAGGGAGACGCAAGAGGGAGGAGATATGGGGATACATGAATATGTATAGCTGCTTCACTTTGTTATACAGCAGAAACTAACACACCATTGTAAAGCAATTATACTCCAATAAAGATGTTTAAAAAAATTTTAAAAACCACAAAAAAACAAAATTTGTAGTCTGGTTCGTTCCTGTATTGAATTGATAGTTATTCTGGAAATTCATATTTCTCTTCTTTAATGAAGTGGCAGGTATTGAATGACAATAAGAGATTGGATACTGAAAGCAGAAAATTTTTATTTTTAATTTTTAAATTGAAACTCCGTGGTATTCTTACAATGCTTCTAAATATTATTTAAATCTGGACTATTTGCATTGTACCTTGGCTGATAACATTTCAGGCAGTTCTCTTGAAGCGTTTTAAAAACATGTATGTTTTGGAAGGTCATTTATTCATGACTATTTAGTCACATGTTTATGTTTTATATGAGAGAATGGTTACCCACGGAATAAGATATGGGTAGGTTGAAGAAGGGTCCACTGATTTTTTTCAGTGGGGGGCTTAGTAGACAGAATGAGAATATGATGACTTGCAATTACTGAGTCACTCATATCCCCTTTGCTTGACTTCTAAAATCTTCTCAACACTTTATGATATTTTTTCTATTCATAGGTGCATGTAATGGTAACGGTAGGGGAGAGTTTTAAAAGCATCTAGTCAAAGCTTTCTATTTGATGCTTAAATTTCCACTAAATCATTTCTCCAGTTGTTGTTTACCTTCAACAGCAGAAAGATTTGCTTCCTTGGGCATGAAGAAGGTCTAGGGAGTATCTATTTAAGTACTGGAAGTGGGTTTTGTCATTAGTTTCTCACTCTTATCAGTTATGTTTTGTTTTTTTTTTTTATTCCAAGACAAAAGAGAACATGGAGAGTGTGTGATGACAAAAGGCACACTTCCTACCTGGTACTAATGCTCATAAAAAAGGGGAGGCTGTTTGATGCCTTTCAAAGTAGAAAGCACAGATTAACACAGCTGGAAAGCACCACGGTGTCTGCAGCTACAGCCCACAATGCCACAGCCACCAAAATGCCTCCTTTCTGAGATTTCTGAGTGTGTAGTGGTCATCAACACAGTCTCACTGACTGCATCCTACACTTATTGCTGACTGGCTACAGCCCACTCTCCAGTTCTCAGATACTGCATTGTTGCTATTGTTTTACTTTGTTATTATCTTAATTTTTTATTGTGAAGTATTTTCTCCTTGGAGACAACAAATGGTTAGTTTAGGAATCATGATTTTAATCTACTCTCACCAACCCAAACTAATAATATTACAAATAAATGCATTTTCTTTTTAAAGTAAGTTTTTTCTTAAGGGAAAATGATGTGGGTATCAGAGAGTAGGAGGCTGTCTGAGAATTTTTCCCGAAGTATTTTTGTTAATAAAATCAGAATTTCACTTTCTCTAGATACAGCTACCACTCCTTGCTAATATTATCATGAGCCTTTTATTATCCTGGAAACATTAGGTTGTTTTGGAAAGGACAAAAGGGTGAAGTAGGAATGAAAGCAAAAATTAGAGGTTACAAGTAGCCATTTGGTTCCAGTTGAGGTTTGCTTATATAAGGTTGACTGGGGTATACTGGAGTCCACGGTGGTCATGCATCAGCCTCTTATGTGACTGTGGTTCAGAAACCTAAATGCCCCCTAAGATTCTGAGCACCCTGGTGCACATGTCCTGTATAATTCCAGGCACTGTGACTATAATTCATTTCACTCTGGTGATTAAGTTATGCAATATGGTAGAGTTTACTTTAAGAAAGAGGGATTATTCAGGTGGGTCTAACTTAGTCACACGGGGCCTTTAAAAGTAGAACACTTTCTCCAGCTGGTCACAGAAGAGAAAGTCAGAGACAGCTCTGACTGACCAGGAAAAAAGCAAACATCCCTGTTGTGAACTGCCAGTGCAGGCCACATGGCAAGGAACCGGGGCAGTCTCTAGGAGCTAAGAGAGTGGTCCCTGGCGAACAACCAGCAGAAAACTGGAGACCTCCATCTTAGAATTCCAAGGAAGTGGATTCTGCCAACAACCAGTGGGATTGGAAGGGACTCCAAGCCCCAGATGGCAGCTCCACATGACTGGAACCTTGATTTCAGCCCCATGGGACCCTGAGCAGAGAATCCAGCCACACCACACTCAGACTTCTGACCTGCAGAAACTGAAATAATAAATTTGTATTATTTTAACTTGCTAATAGAAAACTAATACAGTGAAGCAATCAAGATGAGTTGGTTAATTTTTATTAAGAAGATTCATTTTTATTAATCAAAATCTTTATTTAAAGCAAATAGTCATGACAAGTGATTTAGACATATTTAAATTTTTTAAAACTAAATGCATTTGTTAATTAACTTTCTGATTTTTGTTGTACGACAAATCAATTCTGCAATTAAAATTTCAATCGTCTTTTTATATAAATCACACTTACAATGCTTCCTCTATATTTTTTAGTTTTGTGTTCTTTAAAGTGGAGAGAGATCTTAAAGGCGGTTGTGTTATGGTCTTACAGAATCACTCTAAATGTTGTGATTCTGCTCTCACTCCTGCCCCCCAATCTTTCAAGTTATCTGGATCACACCTAGTTCCACAGCGATCATTTAAAGATTTATCTTTATTAAGTCTTTTGAAAGCAATCGACTTAATTTTCATCAGCCCAACCTTTTTCTCTACTGTTATTTCAGCATTTTATATCATAGCTAATTAAATTTATTTTTAGTAACATATGAAACTAGTATAAACGGGTTTTGAAACAGGCACAGATACTGGTTTGCATTTAACTTAGTAGGAGTACATATCACAGCACCCTGTTGGTGTTCAGTATGCTGTGGATCTCAGAAAGAGGATATTATAGAGGGAATGAAGAATGACAGTACGTAAACTTTTACTTATATTTGGCAAGTAAATGAAGTGGAGGTAGGTTAGAAGGCTTTCTAATAAATACAGACATATGTAATTATCAATACCATTTTTATTGCTGTATGAAGATTCATCAAAATTAGAGTAAAATAATATTAGCCCTCAAGAACGCAGCTGCCCAGAGGCTCCAGATTATTCGAACGTGAACACAAAAATACTCTGTTAATACAAAAGTCATTAATTCCACAAGGGTCAAGTAAATATTAATTTTCACAGGGTCTTATTTCAAGCACAGGTAGACACAGGTTTGAATCAGGTTCTCTGGCTCTGTGGTTTTAGATGTTACACACTCATTCCAAAACTCCATTTGCTCCTCTCTAAAATGGGGTAATACAGCTGCCCCCCAGGATTGCTGTGGCAGTGAATGAGATAACCTGAGAATGCCTGCCATGTATTAGCTGCTCCTGTTTGGCCTTCCATGTCATGGTGAAATTATCTTTAGTAATCGATTTGTAAGATGGGGGCTATAGCCACCTGTAATTCTAATTCTTCCATACTTTGATGCATTGCTATTTTCTGGGTGTGAATGGAAAGCTATTTATGGGTATCATTATGAATCTTATTTTAAGAATTGAGATACAGTCCCTAGATTTAGTACCAACAAATCCTCAATACTATACCTACTTAGTTCCCAACTTTTCAATGATCGTTAATGCATCTTCCAATAATAAAACAATCATAAAATTCAAGGAAAAAAGTTACCTATCATTTCTCTATCCTAATACGTTTACTCTTTCTATGTTCTCTGTTCCATTGGGCTCCACATTCTCTTACAAAATGGTAATTGTAATTTTTAAAAAATCAAACGTCATTTTCTCCCCACTTTTCATCATATCATGGGACCATTTTCATGGTATATGCAGTTAGAAAATCTATAGATGAGCTGAGTGTTATTCCTGTTGCTACTGTCAGTCAGTAAGATGTTTCCAACTCCCCTCCTCCAGGCCTCTTCCATTGCTCTTCATGCTGGGTTAGGAGCACACACTTCCAGAACGAATTTCTGTGTGAGATGCAGAGGGGAGCTGGTACCAACAGAAAAGCTTGCTCCCACTGACTCTGAATTGAAGCCTCCAACAGATCATTTGCTTCCTCTTGAGAACAGAGCATCCAAGTTAGTGTTGAGCAGAGCTCGTTTCAGAAACTGTGAGGCAAGGTAAAGCTTCTTTCCTCACCAAATGGCATACAGTGAGAAGACAGAAACCATAGTGGAGGTATTCTAGAACTGGGAAAATCGGCACTTTTCAGAGCGGTAGAAAAGATGATGTAGGTGAAGTGAAAAAGAATTGGGAAGTCAAGGAAGAAGAGGGGATAGGGATTAAAATATATAACTGAAAGGTAACAGAATCTCAAAACCAGTTGTGAATCCTTGCTCTTTATTGGTGTATGGTAATTTTGCTGCCAACTAAAGCTGCAGATGGAGGCTAAGAGTCCCAGGTCACACCTGTTGCATGGAGTGTGGTTCATGATTTATGTCTGTGTGACCTCTGAGGGCACGCTGCAGAGACATAAGTTCTATAGAAATGAGACATAAATATACTTCCCCTCTTTGACACACACATGCCACCCCAAAATCTTTTGTGTGTGAGCTTCAGACATTTGTGTTGGCACCTGTTAGGCCAGCTGCAATGTCTTTACAATAATGTCTTTGCTAATAAAAGATGAACAAAAGTGATCCCCAACTCAGCTGTTTCACAATTTAAGTTTTACTATATTATTATTTATCCCTATTTTTTCATGTATTAAAAATATGTTTTGAGCATCAACTACGTGCTGTTCTCCATTCTTGGGAAAACTGTAGGGAACAGGGCAGGTATGACCTTATGGAGCTCAGCTTGTAGTTGGGAGAAATAGGCAATAAAATTTAAAAAAATTAATATATAGTATGTCTAAAGGCTAGGGAGTGCCAAGGTGGAAAGAAGTTGCCCTTTTGTATAGCAGAGTCAGGAAGAGCCCTACCTGATCATATGACATTTGAGTAGGTAATCGAAAGAAGTGAGAGAACAAGCCATGGGAATAGCTCTGGAAAGAGCAATTCAGGTTGAAGGTTCAGTGAGGGCCAAGGCCCTGAGCCAGGTGTGTGCTTTGTGTGTGTGAGGAACAGTAAGGAAGCCAACATGGCTAGGAAAAAGAAAAAGGAGTGTGGAAGAGAAGGGTAGGAGATGAAGTTAGGGAAGCAACAGATAATCTACAGTCTTATAGACAAATGTAAGGAATTTGAATTTTTAATTTTATTTTATTTTTAGGTTTTAGATTCTTTTCTGGGTGAGATAAGAAGCCCCTGAAGGTTCTGGCAAAGTGATAAGAGCTGACTTAGATGTTCACAGGTCAAACTGCATGTTGAGAATAGAAGTTGAATTGTGCTAGTGTCACCTGCATGTATGGAAGTGAGAGAGACAGGCATCCAGGGGTCTTTTCCAATGTTTGAGAAGAAGAAGTGAACGTTAAATTGCTGAAAGGAGACAATTTCCAGTCCTTATATTAAGAATATGAATGGTGTATTTTTCCATAATGAAAGGCAAATGTGCTCTAGAAATTAGCCTTGAAAAGTGTGTTCTTTATACAAAGACAGACTTTCTTTCAATTTTGACATGTGATTTCCTTACTTCAGTGATACTGAACTCGAAAATTCATAAAAGATTTTGCAAGAGCCTTCTGGGATTAGCTATTCTCTGTCTAGCATAAATTTGTGAGAAAATGTAGGTAATGACCTAACAGCAAGGTTTATAGCTAACATCTTTTCTTGATTCACTCAAATGAATCATTTATTTCTTCACCTTGCCTCAGTTGCCCAATTTCTCAAAAGTAAATAAAAACTCTGTTCTGACCCACCTTGTAAAAGTCTCAAAAGCTTTCTTAATCCTTGAGCATGCATTATTTTGAAAACACTAAATCTCTAAAAATTTTCAGCTTTCAGAAGTCATTATGCAAATGGCTATAGATGGTTAGGAAAACAAAGAAATACCCAACAAATGGGCTCTTGCTACTGTGGCAGAATAATTAAGATATAAGGGGGAAAAGTTTTATGAGTTATCCCATGCAAGATATGCAATATGCTAGGGAGTCACTAAAATAAACATGTCTTCTCGTGAATGTTGGGTATTTTTCGAAGTGACTGAAGAATATGCTAGATATTCAGCTTTTGACCAAATTTTGACAGTGATGCCTGCAATGTGAGGCATTAAGTTGAAATACAATAAGGAGCCATAGTCCAGTACAGCACATTGTAGAGAACCTGTTCAGAAACGACTTATATTTATACATGCACACATACACACATATAATTAAATTATACACAGATAATTTCACACGGAAGACTGCAAAAAGCTTTAGACTGCTGCCATAAATCCAGCAGAAATCTTCTTCACTCACTCTTGGTTCAGATACTCAGGGACCCAACAAGAAACCAATTCCCCAGTCAAATGGAAGGCATATTCAGTAAGTCCCCACTTAAATTATATAAGAAATATGTCTACTGTTCAAAAGTAAATTTGAATGTGGTTTTAACTGTAACTCAGGAATGTCCTATTCTCTAAGTTTCCTTAGCCTGGATCCAGCACCATGCTGAGTGAAGGGTAAAGTTTGAGAAGCATCTATATTCACAGACTGTCACTGGAAGTTTCTGTGTTTACTGTCTGGCAGCCATAACGCCCAATGCCATGTCTTTAGTACCAGGAAGAGGAGGATTGTTAACAACTCTTATCAATGGAGAAGGTACCAGCTTAAAGTAACAAATGTCGCTAAACAGAACAACTCTTGTTTACCATACTTTTCCCAGTCACCTTACCATAGCTGGCTTCACTTGCCCAGAACCCCAAAATTCCTTTCTTTCTCTTTAGCCTAAGATAGTACATAAGCCCAAGTTGTAACCACCCCTTTGAGTTACTCATCACTGGGTGCTTCCATGTGTATACCTAGGCACATGTTAATAAACTTGTGTTTGTTTTTCTCTTGTTAAGATGTCTTTTGTGTCACCTGGTATATGGGTCTGATCACAATTTTTAGGTGTGCAGTGTGTTGCCTTCCTACAGAAGCCATAGTGATATCCCTTGGATTTGATTTTGACAGCACTTGATCAGGTGCCTTGAACATAAGATTGAACAAATAAAGATTCATTGATTTAGGGGACTGGTTTTGGGGACACAGGATTTAATAACCTTGCAGGAATCACAGGGGATTGGGTGACAGGGTACTGTGGTAGCTCTTAAGAGCCTAAAGAAAGCATGGCTCATGCTGAGAGAAGTGGAAAAGCCTGGGTTTCCCTGGCATACAGAAGAAGAAAGAATAAAAAGCTTGAGGAAAGTGGTCATGCTGATTTGAATATATTCTGTGAGACCAGAAAACCCATGTCAACTAAGAAAAAAACACACACACACAACATGAGAGCTGTGATTTCTGTTTTATTTGGGGCTTACTGACTGAGTACTATGGCCTGGGAGACAGCCCCCAATGAAAGAATCGCCACCCAGGCCCCTGAGTTCAGAAGGAAGACATACCATTCAGAACAGAATTATATGACTTTTGAGAACCAGCTTCCGGCCTTTAACTGGGTCCTCGTAGAGATGGGACACATAATCATGTGAAGTGATTGTGCTTCTGGAATGTCCATCAGAAAGCCTATCATCTTGAGCTGGCCTTGCTATATCATAAAGACGGACAGACATACCAGCAGTCCATCTTAAGATGGAAATGGTACATCCGCCATTGCACTCAGGACTAGAGGGTGCAAGTGAGCTGCACAACAGGTGGTATAGACCCTTACACTACCCATCATCAGAACACACCTACCTCTTCCCTATAGCTATATGGAAAAAGAGTCTCAGAAAACCAGCTGAAGGAGGTTAAAGGAAAGGAAAAAATCCCTGCTTTGTTTAAGAATGCATTGTTAAGAACGCATTATGTGCGCACAAGCCAAAAATGAGTGGTGTCTTCATTGCAGTAATTTTTTTTTTAAGATTTTTTTGATGTGGACCATTTTTAAAGTCTTCATTGAATTTTTTACAATATTGCTTCTGTTTTATGTTTTGGTGTTTTGGCCCTGAGGCATGTGGGATCTTAGCTCCCTGACCAGGGATTGAACCCACACCCCCTGCATTGGAAGGCAAAGTCTTAACCACTGGACCACCAGGGAAGTCCCCCTGATTGCAGTAATATTGAGGGATGGTGTTGAAAAAGAGTAGAGCAGGGAGAATTTCCCCAATGAGCAAAGCTGCAAATGGCTCACAGGGTTCACCCCACTTTGGAAAAAAAATGGCTGGAGGTGAGAATATATATGGATTCCTGAACAGGGGTCAAAGGCCTAGTTAACTATTCAGGGGCCTGGAAGGCAAAAATTGGAAGATTGATGTTAGGGAGGTGTGGGACAGGAATGTGGATGGATACACAGGAGTGCACACAAAGAGTGAACATTTTGGTACACATATAACACCCACCAAAAGCATCCACCATGGAAGAGGCACTGAAAAACCGAGTAGACAAATGACTTGACCAGTTGACATCAATCAGTCCTTGTCAGTGGCCTTCTCCCGCCTTCCTTCTAAAGAGGAAATAGTGATTCCGATGGGGGAGTTTGGGAGAAAGATCAGTCTGCCTGAAGAAAACATGTATAACTCTCCTGCTCTGGACCAGGCAGGAAGTTTTCCAGTATCAAATGATTTTGTGGGGTGAGGCAATGGGGAAGTGGGGTGCTCTGAGATGCCAATGACTGTGACTGAAAATGAATGGCTAATTTAGGAGGAAGCTCTTAGCAGGCCCATTTGGCTAATGAGCCTAAAGACACACACTTCAACAACTCTATCAGTAAAGAAACAATAGTTTATTTCCATCTGCCTGACTCTTATGCCCATCTCGCCTTTGGTTCCTAACGTGGGATCTTATCATTAGCCCCTCAAATCCAAATAACTCACAAAATGGAAAGTAAAGATTATTTAGGAGTGTTTTATATTTTCTTCAAAAAGATGATTTTGTATCAGAAGAGTAATTTATGAGAAAAAGCAGCTGATAGTTCATTTTGTTTCTTTCATTATTATCTTGTAGGTGGCTGGGTGTATCTTTCCTTTCCCTTCCCTATTTAAAATTTTATTTTTAATAAGATGGGGATTTAAATTATGCAAAAATCATAGTCTATGTCTACATTTATTAAATTTTAAATGTCAGGACATTGGGCTCTAACAATCTGTTTAAAGCAAGGAAAGTCCAGGGTATGCATTTAGTTGGCAGTAAAACTAAAGAGAAGCCTCCCACATTCCCCAGACCAGACAGAGTCACATGTACCGTGCCAGGTAGGACTCAGGCAGGGTGGGGAAGCTGCTTTCCCAGCCACTATGAACATTTATATGATACTTGGTCATGTCCTGCCCTTAAGGAAATTTTGTACTTAAAGTCAGCCGCCATATGTTATTCACACAGATTTATTCATATTACAAATGGAGGACCTTCTAGAAATCATCTTGTTTCAAACCTGTTTTTCTTAAAATCGGTGACCTATATTTTTTTTCACCAGGAAGATCAAACATAAAGCAAACCAAAGAGGAGCTATTTTTGTTTAAAAGCTGGGGGTACCATGACTGCACACTGTCTACCCTAAAGCAACTCCATGAAAGTCACAGACTTCGGGGTGTGGCGGAGAGGGGGCACTGATAGAGCATTTCCTTCTCTAAGGGTGAGGAAATTCAGAGCTGTCTTGTGTATACCACAGTGTTGAGTGCTAAACAATATTGTTAAATAGATTAATGTAACTATTGTTTAATTTAGTGCTCCTGAGTTTATAATGGCATATCTCACCTTCGAAAATGGCATAAAGAGCATAAACTTTAGAGGCCAACAGATCAAGGTCCAAGTGTGTTAGCTCCTCTTGAGTCTTTTCATTTGTAAAATAACAGTATAGACCCTACCTCCTAATGCTTGTCCTGAGAATTAAATTAGAAGATATATAATACCACCTATTGTTGCAGGGTCATATTAAAAACTTGAAAACTCTTAACTTCCTTCTCCCAATTAGTTTTAATTTTGCCTCACATAATGTCATAGTAGACCTGGATTGGAGCACAGGAAAATCTAGAAGTTGATCAATGTAGATGAAAGGCCTTGGACCACCCAGATCCTCATTTTCCTGTTTGTCAGTTTATTTATTTATTAGAATGACAGTGGCATGACATCAAACACATTATAACAGATGCTCTATTAATAAAAAGTTGGTGGCTGATAACCATTTGTCTGGATGGCAAAATATTGATTTTCCTATTTCATATATAGTCTTACAATGGGAACTACAGAAAGAATGGAGCTGTGGCCTTGAAGAAAACTGTGAAACATGTCTATACATACTCTTGAATGAACATTTTAATGGATATTAATTTCATTTTAAAAGTATATATTGGAAGTCTTTCTCTTATTTGCCAATGAAAGAAATAAGAAAAAATGAAACAAAACTCTAAAGTGCCTGATCCACCCTGACACTTTCGGAAAGGCTTTTGAAAGTCATTAACACTTCTCCTTGCATATCCTATCGATGCTGCACAAACACCATGATTATTTTATTTACTTTGAAAATGTTTTCATTAATAAAAAGGAGCCAATTTATCTATGTCAGAAATGTCAACATGAGCCAATACAAGAAATTGATTTAACTTTGTTACTCTTAAGTGCTTTCCAACTCTTAATAAGAAATATATAGACTAAATACAATTAACACACAGTATATTACCTCTTAACCTTGAAAACACTTAATGGCTTACTGGCATAGTGTGAAAATACCTCCAACTATGAAAAAAATGGCTGTTATTTCAAATTTTTTATTTTGTGTAGAAGGTAAAAAAAATTAGAAGCAAACATTTTCTTTCAAGAATGTGAAACATAGTATTTCAATGGTCAAATAACTATGTTCTATATTTTTAATATTACAATGCTCACTTTTCATACTGTCTCCATCTTTTTCTTTTCCTTATTGTCTTGCATTCGTTTGCTGAGGTTGTCATAAAAAAATACTACAACCTGGATGGTTTAAACAACAGAAGTTAATTTTCTTATAGTTCTGGTGACTGGAAGTCCAAGATCAAGGCAGGTTTGTTGGTTCTCCTGAGGTATCTCTCCCTGGATTGCTGATAGCTGACTTTTTACTGTATCCTCACATGGCCTTTTCTCTGTGCATGTGTATTCCTGGTGTCTTTTTCTCTTCTTATAAAAACTGCAGTCATATTAGATTAGGACCCCACCCTATTGGCCTCATTTTAATTTAATCATTTCTTTGAAGGCTCTATCTCCAATGCAGTCACATGGATTAGGGCCTATACATATAACCTCATTGAGCCTCAACTATCACTTTAAAGACACTATCGCCAAAAACAGTAACCTTCTGAGGTCCTAGGACTTCAACATATGAATTTGCGGTGGGGGGGGGGCGTGTCACAATTCAGCCCATAACACTTCTCAATTCTCAAACTTACAAAGTTGCTAATTTAGTATTCTGAGTTCCACAACTGCTATAGGATTTAAACATTTTAGACTAACATCACAAAGACTTGTTTGTGCAACTAAGTGAGTAAACTTCTGTCTATGCCCAAGGAAAGTTTCTATCTATGCTGTGGAAATGTATCCATTTGCTCATTGTCTGAGGATGGACATTTATCTCCATGCCCATGTTCCTTTCTTTCTGGTTCTGCATCACACCATACCCTGTCAAACACCTATGGATAAGAATTTCCACATTGTCTTACTTCTCCAGAGACAACTTGTTAGTTCAGAGCTGGAACAGGGTACAATCTGTGTGTGTGTGTGCATAGGTACATGCATGTGTGTGTAGTGATGGGCGATTGACAAGCACACGAATACTTCTTTGCTCAAACTCAATCTCTCGCCACATTTTCTCATTGGTTTTCTCCTAAAGTCCTTTTGAAAGCTCTTTCTATGTTGTACTCTTTTTCTACAGGACACACAACCTCTGCAAGGATAACAGAGTCCCTGTTCCATCATGTCCTTGCAACTTCCACAACCATGGAGGTCAGCTAATGTTAATGCAGTTTCACTTTGTCTATTGCTTAGTCTTCTTAGGATACTGATATGGGTGACAGTGAGCTCTATTTCTTTTCTCTGCATGAGGATGTGTTAATAGAAACAGTTGGTTCTTAAAATATACTTATTTCATCACCAGCAATGCTATAGTAATAAGTAGCTTTCAGCCTTTTTTGATCATGAACCACATTCAGATTCAGCACCCAGATACCTATATATATGGAGTGCTCACTTTACTGGCAGTGGTTGTCTTGAATTCAGGTTGATAGTCAACTCAGGAGGCACCAGTGAGGTTTCACCCAGCATTGTCTACTTATATGTAAGAAAGGATACTGAACGGGACCAAACACAATATGCACAGGAATGGCAAAGTGGCAGTCTTGTGATCCCTAGGCCCACCTTCTATTATCATAATTATTCAGTGCATGGCAAAGTTAAGAGATAAGGCTGAATGTGTACAGAAAAACTTAGGGAAGGCATCAGCCCTGAAGTTTCTTAATGTTTTTTTAACTAGCTTAGTCGCGTAGCCCCTCAGGTGCAGGTGACTAGCTAATTATGTGGACCCCTGAGGGGTGCATGACTAGTGACCATTCTCTGGAGCACTTGTATCTCAACAATGAATGCCAGTTCTCATTAGCCAGTCTTGACAGCAAGCTACAGGTGCTTGGTCTGGTACATTTCTCTTGACCACTTTCTAGTTATGTTAGATATAGTATTGTATTCCATGAGTTAATGTTATAAGGTAAATTGATGAATCCTCAAACCCTCAAGAGTTTCTGAGTGTAGAAAAAAAAAACACCCACAATCTAGAAGAAAAACTACTAAACAGTTACCTTTCTCTATATAAAACTGTAACAAAATTTAATGAAGCAATTTTATTTTTACATGTAGGGTACTTTCATAGTTTCTGTTTCTCTATTTTATCTCATTTAAAACTTTTTGGTTGTAATTCACTTCATGAATTCACCCACTTCACTTTGGGTCTCATGAATATATTTTAACCTACAGTATGATTACTGGAGTCTTAATGTATTTAAACGTAAATGTACCTCATTATTTTTGAGCATCATTTTTTCCTAAAAATATCTAGTCAAGTCTATATGGAGAATGCATATTCCTCCAATCAGCATGACTTTGATTCTATTCATTGAGAGATACTAACCCTGGCTTAACTATGCCAAATGTAGTTACACTTCTTTCCATGCCTGGTAACAAAGGCTCCCCACCCTAACTGAATTCGACCCACGCTGCACTGTGAATCTCAGATTACTACCCTCCCTGAAAGAAGCAGGGTTCACTACATTTTGCTTCACTTGGTAACTTCTTTATTTCTTTTTTTATTTATGTAAAAAGTTAATAAACAGAAACTCCAATTAAATAGAGTTGGGAGACAGAAGGGGGAGCTCTCATGCCTTGTGACTATAGCAGAGCCCAACAGGAAGAAGAAACACTCCTCTTCTTTCCTGGCAAAGACTCAGCCAATGAAAAGCCATGGACTCTGTTTACTACAGCCCTCCCAGCTTCCTTTTCCTCCCCATAAAAGTGTTAGCCTTCCCTTGCCGTGAGGGGGACTTGCATGTGGCTCGCCCTGGTTGCAGACCCTGAATTGCAATTCTCTGCTGATCGCAAATAAACCCATCTGTGCTGGAGAAGTATCTGGCAGTCTATTTGTTCTGGGTCAACATTTAGAAATTATCATTGAAAACTAGAACAGAAAGGTAATCCTTTACTAAAGCATTTAGTGACTGATTTAGTCAAAGAGGCACTGTCTACTGCTTTGTCACTTTATGAATTACCAAGTTCGTGTCCATTACTGGAGAACTAGCTAATGAAATCCATTATGGCTACATTGCTCAATGTGTTTTGTACAGAGTCACAGAATAGGAGTCAGTATATGTGTTTTTTTTTGTTTTTTGTTTTTGACAGACAACCACATTTTATCACAGAAAACAACCTAGCAAATTTGGGGCATATCTTTTTTTTTTTTTTTTAACGTCTTTATTGGAGTATAATTGCTTTACAATGCTGTGTTAGTTTCTGCTTTATAACAAAGTGAATCAGTTATACATATACACATGTCCCCATATCTCTTCCCTCTTGCATCTCCCTCCCTCCCACCCTCCCTATCCCACCCCTCTAGGTGGTCACAAAGCACCGAGCTGATCTCCCTGTGCTATGCAGCTACTTCCCACTAGCTATCTATTTTACATTTGGTAGTGTATATATGTCCATGCCACTCTCTCACTTTGTCCCAGCTTACCCTTCCACCTCCCCATATCCTCAAGTCCATCCTCTAGAAGGTCTGCGTCTTTTTCCCATCTTGCCCCTAGGTTCTTCATGATCATTTTATTTTTGTTTTTTAGATTTCATATATATGTGTTAGCGTACGGTATTTGTTTTTCTCTTTCTGACTTAACCTCACTCTGTATGACAGACTCTAGGTCCATCCACCTCACTACAAATGACTCAATTTTGTTTCTTTTTATGGCTGAGTAATATTCCATTGTATATATGTGCCACATCTTCTTTATCCATTCATCTGTTGATGGACACTTAGGTTGCTTCCATGTCCTGGCTACTGTAAATAGAGCTGCAATGAACATTGTGGTACATGACTCTTTTTGAATTATGGTTTTCTCAGGGTATATGTCCAGTAGTCGGATTGCTGGATCATAAGGTAGTTCCGTTTTTAGTTTTTTAAGGAACCTCCATACTGTTCTCCATACTGGCTGTACCAATTTACATTCCCACCAACAGTGTAAGAGGGTTCCCTTTTCTCCACACCCTCTCCAGCATTTATTGTTTCTAGATTTTTTGATGATGGCCATTCTGACCGGTGTGAGATGATATCTCATTGTAGTTTTGATTTGCATTTCTCTAGTGATTACTGATGTTGAACATCCTTTAATGTGTTTGTTGGCAATCTGTATATCTTCTTTGAAGAAATGTCTATTTAGGTCTTCTTTCCATTTTTGCATTGGGTTGTTTGTTTTTTTGATATTGAGCTGCATGAGCTGCTTGTATATTTTGGAGATTAATCCTTTGTCAGTTGCTTCATTTGCAAATATTTTCTCCCATTCTGAGGGTTGTCTTTTCGTCTTGTTTATGGTTTCCTTTGCTGTGCAAAGGCTTTTAAGTTTCATTAGGTCCCATTTGTTTATGTTTGTTTTTATTTCCATTTCTCTAGGAGGTGGGTCAGAAAGGATCTTGCTGTGATTTATGTCATAGAGTATTCTGCCTGTGTTTTCCTCTAAGAGTTTGATAGTGTCTGGCCTTACATTTAGGTCTTTAATCCATTTTGAGTTTACTTTTGTGTATGGTGTTAGAGAGCGTTCTAATTTCATTCTTTTACATAGTATATGTGTTTTTTTTTTTTTTTTTTTTTTTTTTGCGGTACGCAGGCCTCTCACTGTTGTGGCCTCTGCCGTTGTGGAGCACAGGCTCCGGACGCGCAGGCCCAGCGGCCATGGCTCACGGGCCCAGCCGCTCCGCGGCATGTGGGATCTTCCCGGACCGGGGCACGAACCCGTGTCCCCTGCATCGGCAGGCAGACTCTCAACCACTGCGCCACCAGGGAAGCCCAGTATATGTGTTTTTAATAGCAAGCTCTCTACCTAATATCTTTGTGGATTTTAGCTTATTGATGCTATTGATTTGAAGTAAAGCATAGGTTGAATTAGTTTTATGTCACATATCTCTTCTAAAATCAAGAAAGTGCTAAAGGTGGTACATGAAGAGGTAAGGGTATGCATCTGACTCCTTTTAAAAAAATCTAAATTGAAATCTTAAAGTTAGGAGCCATGTCTATAAAGAAACTACTAAAGGGATTTTAAAATTGAGAATACAGTGATTAGTTTGAAGCATAAAAGTTTGTTTTTGTATAGGACAAAAACAATCAGCTTTAGCAACTTTGTATAATCACACTTATTTTTAAATTATTTAATTAAAGGTTTAACCTGGGGAAAAACAGAGAAAAACATTTGATGTTGCCTTTATGTAAAGCCTTGTGTACTTTGTTATAAGGTGAGGTACATAAGCAATTTATCCTTACTTAGATAAATATCTTCAGGAATAAACTAAGTTTGCTCAATTAGCAGGGATTTCTTAAGGTAATCTTCACTGATACAGACATTTGTCTTAGTCAGTTTAGGCTGCTATAACAGAATACCATAGATAGGGTGGTTTAAACAACAAACATTTATTTCTCACAGGTCTGGGAGCTAGAAGTCTAAGATCAAGGTGTAGGCAGATTTGGTGTCTGATGAGAGTCCTTTTCCTGGTTGCTGATGGCCACCTTCTTGTATTCTAACAAGGCAGAACAAGGGAGAGAGGACTCTGGGTTCTCACTTGTAAGGGCACTAATCCCATTTGGGAGGGCTTCACCCTCATGACCCAAGTACCTCCCAAAGGCCCCACCTCCTAATACCATCAAATTGAGAGTTGGGATTTCAACATGTGAATTTGGTGGGGGGGGGATGTAAACATTCATTTCATTGCAACATGTAAGATGGGAAATTGAAAAACGAAGTCTTTGACCCTCTGTTAAGCTTTTCAAAGAATAAGCATTTCACTTGCAACAAGATATTTCTAAAACCTATAGGAGTTTTTGTTGCAAGAAATGTTTTAAATGTCATCTTAAAATCAATTTTTAAAAACATTGTTTTCCATGTTTTCAGAGCAAGCTATGGACAGAGGAAAAGTGAATTTAGATGATTAAAATAAAAATAGTAAATAATGTTATCTTAAATGGTGGAACTGGAGTTGACTCATGCTACTTTATGTTTGTTCTTGTTGGCTTAGAGATGATTAGCATGATTGCCCTTCTGACCCCACCTCATCAGCCCATTATCATCACTCTCACCACCTATCACCATTATCATTACTGTCTCTAACTGACTATTCTCAGTGCACTACTAAAGCTCAGAAAATCCAAGTGTAGAATGTGTGAATGAACTGTTTTTCTATTTCCTATTGTCCTTTGAGATGGTTGACTCAAATGATATACATATGAATTTTATTAAAAGGTTTGACATGTTCTGCTTTTGAATTCTCATAAATCTAACAAATAAATATAGGGCCTTAATGAAGAGATTTACAAAGAAGAAAGGCATTTAATATTATTGTCCAGAAAACAATCCATATCCAAATTAGATATCCAATAATACACATCCAAAATAATCTAATAAGCCAGCCATATCCAAGAGAGAAAACTGAACGATGAAGTAGAAAATATTTCTCTCCTAGGGGATGGTGAATGAAGACTACTGTATTATCTACAGAGAAGATCATTGGCCAGATGGTGAAATTTCAGGGTTGGCATATTTAAAGTACTATTCCATAATGCTTAAAGTTTCTATCATGGGAATGATACTTCTCTGTTAAGATGTGTGTACACATGTGAACATAGCACACACACAGTTCTCAGAGTTGTTTTGGTTAAGGTGAGATATGGGCTTTCCCAGATAGATTGCGGGCGTATCTGAGCCAAGGTGAGGAGGGCAATGTGTACCTTGCCCTAAATGTGAAATAAAAGTGCTTTTTTCCCTCTCAGATCTTTTTTTCTATTAATAACTCTGATTTTAATCCTATATGTTTGTAACTGTTAACTTTATGTGTCAACTTGGCTGGGCCATGGTTACCAGATATTTGGAAAAATATTATCCTAAATATTTTCTTCAAAGGTGTTTTTTGGGTGAGATTAACACTTAAATCAGTGGACTTTGTGTAAACCAGATTACCCTTCATAATGTGAGTGGGCCTCACTCATTTCCTTGAAAGTCTTAATAGAACAAAGACTGATCTCCTCTTGAGCAAGAAGTAAGTCTGCCAGAATATTGCCTTTGGACTTGAACCATAAGACTTCCCTGAGAATCCAGCCTGCTGGCCTACTCCATCAGATTTTGAGAGTTTGGATTTACCAAGCCTCCACAATTGCACGAGCCAATTAAAATCAATCTCTCTCTCTCTCTCCCTCTCTCCCTCTCCCTCCCTTCCTCTCTCTCTCTCTCTCTCTCTCTGTCTCTCACTCTGTTGGTTCTGTTTCTTTGGAGAATCCTGACTAACACATATTTTGTTACCATGAGTGGTTCTATCAGCAGAAGTTCTTTGTAATAGAACATTTTTTTTTAATTAAAAGTTTTTTGCAATTGTGAGAAATGTGTAAATTCTTCTGTCAATTTTTCTAATTCAAAGGAAAACCTGGTTTTGCTATGGAAAAAGGGTAAGGCATTTGTAATTTCCTTCCTTCCTTCCTCCCTCCCTTCCTCCCTCCCTCCATTTCTAAAGAACAGTGCAATGATGGTTCAGTTGGAGTGTTGCAATTCAGAATTGAAGAATTCCAAGAAGTAAAGGTATAAGGGATGCTTGAAATTCACAACTTATGGCACTTACCATGGGTGGTTAAACCTTAAAAAAACCGAGTTAGAATAAAGTTTCTAAAATGCTGCTTTGAAACTTTAGCCTACTGTCTTCACTACCCTTGTGAATGGGGTCATAATGCCCCGTTTGCCAAGATTTTATTAATTCTATACACTGTGCCTTGTTTTTAAACACCTAGCTTTCACATTACTTTTTAAAAATATAAAGTTAGAGTTACAAGGCAAACAAAAAAAGAAACACATTTTCCTGTGGTCCTCAGGACCTCATTCAACTCCTTTTTTAATTCAGGTATTTGAAAATGTTAGTGGCACAGTGTGGAATTGTTGTCCTTAGTGATAATAGATAATCACCAGGGATCCAACCATAAAAACGTAATAGTGGTGACATTTCTCAATATTAATAAAAATAAAAATCCCCTATCTCAGAGGTTTAAAGGTCTTGTAAACCATAGAAATCCTCTCTCAGGGAAAGCAATAAAGCACACATTTACTGAGTGACCAATTGTGAATTTCTCAAAGGGCAGGATACTTTCTTTACATTTCTTAATACTGAAGTAAGAGTCTGTACTATGTACCAAAAGAGGCTGAGAAACTTTTATTGATATGACTACTTACTTATTACAAAAAAAGAAATATGTCTTGCTTCTGTCATATTAGAAATGGAGGACTGAATGGTGTCAAGTACACCCTCAATGTTGCTTTAAGGCAGATAAGCTGTGGAATCAAACTAAGCTTAGTATAGAAGGTAGAAAAATCTCATGTGTCCAACTCAAATGATATTCCAACAATGATTTTCTCTTTACTGGAGTATCTCAATAATTAGACCTTAATTCCTACTTGTATATTGTGTGATTTTGCATCCTTGTGGCAGGTTTAGTTACATGACCTGGTGATTCTCCTATTTCACACCTATTGTTTTGTAGCTTTGATGGTGGCTTCCTTCCTTTACTTGACTCCGGACCCAAGGCTCACATCTACTCAGCTGTACCCAATACATGTCTTCTAGGGTTCTCAGAAGTCCTTTTTTTCTGCACTAAGCCACCTTGAAGAAGGAAAATGGCATGAGTTAAGGCATTCAGGAAAACCTCTTTATTGCTTATTTGTTGTTTATGGAACAATTTCCTTCTCTGTCAACATCCTTAAGCTTCTTGGCGTTCTCCCTGTTGTTTTTTTTTGTTGTTGTTGTTGTTTTGCCTCTCACTGTGTGGCCTCTCCCGTTGCAGAGCACAGGCTCCGGACGCGCAGGCTCAGTGACCATGGCTCACGGGCCCAGCCGCTCCGCGGCATGTGGGATCTTCCTGGACCGGGGCATGAACCCGTGACCCCTGCATCGGCAGGCGGACTCTCAACCACTGCACCGCCAGGGACTCCCCTCTCCCTTTTTTTCGAAAGAAGAATAACCATCAGGTAACAAAGCCAAAATTATTTTGAAGTTTCTGAAGAAGGTAGGTTAGGAGAAATTAGAGGAAAAAATGTATGCATAGATAGATGAGTAGCCATTTGTTACAAGATATTTACAACAGCTGAATAACACATAAACTTTTCCAAGTCAGAAACAAGGAAACAAAAATTGAGGGAAACCATAGTTTTCATATACTTCACAAGTTGCTTATTCAAAGTCTTCCTGTTTCTACTTCCTTATTCATCCAGGCTCCTCATTACAAGAAACTGCTAACCCAAAGGGTACTATCCCCACTTTTAGTCTTAGTGAAGTGGCAATTTATTTGGTTACTGAGAGTTGGTGAGGTATTAGAAAGTTGTAATGAAGACAAAGAATTCTGCTTATTCTTTTGAAAACTTGGATTTTTTTGAAAAAATGTATATGTTAAAATGAATGTAGCCTGGGATGGCACTAAGAGAGCTGTGCTCCGCTGGCTATGTGACACTGTGCCTGTGTCTCACCAGCTATATGATGTTGTGTAAATCACCTGTATTTCTCTGTCCGAATGTTTCTCCTTGCTTATGGAATGAGTCTTGGACCATTTCATTTCTAAAGTGCTTTCCAGTTCCAACATTTTATACTTTAAATATTTATGAAATTCTACCACTGAGATTTTCTTCCAGGTATCTCAGAACATTTATTCTCTCAGTAACCCTGAGGATTATTACATTTTTAAGAGGCTAGAGAGTGGTACAGCAAGGCCAAGTGTTCAAGGCTACACGATCTTCAAAAAGGCTAAGACTGGAATCTATTGTTGTATTCACTTTGCTATTTTATCAACAGATAATGATGCATCCTACATTAAATGTATAAACTAGAATACAAATGTTCTCAAAATATTACCCACGTTCTAAAACTATAAGTCTTAGAAATAGAAGAGTCTTTTCACATCTGCCAATGCATATTAAAAGTATCAGCCTTGTCAAGGTAATAGGAGAACAGTGTGGTATATAGAAGACAAGGCAATGATGTGAATAACTCTTTGACATTCTATAAACCAAGGTCAATCTATATGCAATCAAACTTCTCGAGTTACATTAGGGGTCTGGGCTGGGTTTGGGCTTCCTGGGAAACTTGTTGCACTTGGAATGAGGTACTGAGGTTCTTTGATCAATTTGGGAAACAGTTTCTATGAGCTGTTCGGTTGCTCTTCAGAAAAGTTAAGGAGACACTGAGAAAACTTTGGTCTCTAACTTTCATCCAAATATGCAGAGGTCAGAATCTTCCCTGATCTTTGGGACCAGCAGAAATCCTAGAATCGGGTCTCCCCGAGGCAAATAAATCCAGACTAATGACATACTGCATAAGTTTTCTATTGTTGTGTTGCTTTGCAACCTCCTCTGGAGCTTCCCAGGTGTAATCTGAAACTGGCCCCCCATACACAGAGGATGGGGAGAGACAGAAGAAAAGGGCAGACCACTTCAGATTGGTAGGTGGCAGGTTTATAAGAAAGGGAGCTTGGTTATGAGACTTTTCATGGGCAGCCACAAAACTAGTAGATTCTGTGCCTGCCTGCCTGCCAGAATCTTAAAAGTTTATATAGAGGTCTTAACTCGGTTCAGTCACATACACAGTCCAGATAGCCTCAACTCTACATTTCCATTACAAGGCTGTATCCTTAAAAAAGCTTCTGGGAATGGGGAAGGCAAACAACACACATTCCAAGGACGAGGAATGGGTAAGCAGCCTCTGACTGGCTGGGTCCAGCTCAAGGGTCAACTGGTGGTCACCTCTTCTTGATGACCTCCTCCAACTTGCTATTGTAACAATTACCCCAAAATCTGCAGCTTAAAACAACACAGATTTATTCTTTTATAGCTATAGGGGTCAGAAGTTCCAAAATCAAGGTTCCTTCTGGAGGCTTTAAGGGAGAATCCATTTCCTTGCCTTTGTCAACTTCTAGAAGCTGCCTGCCTCCCTCGGTTCTTGGCTCCTTCTTTCGTCTTCAAAGCCAGCAACATGCGCTTCAAATTTCTCTCTTTCTGGTTCTGACCCTCCTACAACCCTCCTAACAGGACCCTTGTGATTATATTGGGCCCACCCAGAATATCCAGGATAATCTTCCAACTCTACATCCTTAATCACATCTGCAAAGTCCCTTTTCCCATGTAAGGTAACATATTCAGAGGTTCTGGGGATTAGGATGTAGGCATGTTTGGGGGCCATTATTCTGTCTACCACATATACTGGTCCATCTGGATCCACCCTGCTTCCAGAAATGGTATTTGGTAAGTTGTTTGTTTGTTAGAGGACCTTCAGTTGGATGAAAGCAGATTCCCAGTTGTCTACTGGGAATTATAGCATCTGAGCCATACAAAGGGACAGATACTGCAAAAGCTCTAGGAGGATAATGGACATAACACAGATGACTAAAGTAAGCACTAGGGGCAGCCACTGAGAAATCATAGGACTCAGGAGGCCTTGATAATGCACACATATTCTTTAACTCTGAGGCCAATTCAACACAAAAGCACATTGAGCCTCTTAAGGTTAAGGCCGTGCTTCTGCCACAGGGCATACACTGGAGGCCTTTTCTGCCTGGGACAGTATTTACTCAGATATTCACATGTTAACCCCCTTACTTTCTTCAAATATTTGTTTAGGGCTTCCCTGGTGGCGCAGTGGTTGAGAGTCCGCCTGCCGATGCAGGGGACACGGGTTCGTGCCCCGGTCCGGGAAGATCCCACATGCCACGGAGTGGCTGGGCCCGTGAGCCATGGCCGCTGAGCCTGTGCGTCCGGAGCCTGTGCTCCGCAACGGGAGAGGCCACAACAGTGAGAGGCCCGCATACCGGAAAAAAAAAAAATTGTTTAAATGTCATTTTCTCAATGAAGTTTGCACTGATCATTTTAAAATTGCAAACTGTCCTTCTCGAATGTCTAATCCACATTACCCTGTTCTAGTTAAAATTTTTCCATAGCACTAATCACTTTCTTATAATTATATAATTTACTTATTTATTATGCCCACAGGGCATTATCTTCTCCTGGCCCTCAACCTAGAAGTTAGGTTCTAAGAAACCTGAGATTGTTTTTTTCACTGAATTATCCCAAGTGCTGGTAATAGTGCTTGGCATATAGTAGGTGCTTAATAAAGATTGTAAATTAAGTGAATGACTAAAGATAAACCTCAGGTACTCCAGCTAAGTGTACCCTAATTGGCTGCACCCCAATTTTAATTGATTAACTGTTCCAATTTTAATTGATTAATTAATTGTTCCAATTTTAATTGATTCCTAAACTTTAGCTTGTTAAGTGATTTTGGCTCTTGTATTTTTGACATACAGGTCAATACTTGTCACTCATAAGGAATCAGGTTCCAACTCATCCCTCTAGTTATTTCAACCGTGGCTGTATCCAGAAGGAAAATCCACTGTAGCTCTGGCCTTGGGACACAAGTTTACCTGGCAGATGCCTCCGCTGGGCCCATATAGCCTGAGAGAGATCAGGATTAGTCAGATAATTTCTATAATAAATGCTTCTCTGACGTACTCTCATATTGGTTCCATGAAACTGTTAGAATCTAAAAGGAATGGATTTGCTGTCCAAAAGTAATAGAATCTGGCTTTATTAAAAAGGGTATAACTCTTTTCCTCTTGACTATTTCCTAAGCTTCCTAGCTTTGTTTCCTTCCTTGGATAAGAAGTGAAAATGTTCTTCATTCCTCCAAAGTGATTCATTTCCTCTGAGGCAATTCTGCAGCATAGGAGAATCTCATGGGTTTGCCAGCATGGCTTTGAGGCCAGCGTTAAATTTATATGAAACAAAACCCTGCGTGAAAAGAAACAGTTTTAGAGGTGGCATAACAATGCCAATTTGTGAAACATGCTAGTAACAAATATTGATGTTTGCCCAATTTGATGACCGGCTAACCTAGCACAGCGATTGGTCACATCTTTTAGACCAAACAATCTGTGCTACACATACTGTGTTTCCAAAATATGACAAATACATAGTTCTTTTGACATCTACCATGTCGTAAGATACTTGGGATGTCAGAAAGAGTCACTAAACTGTTAATAACCAAGGGGATGAAAATATTTAATTTGGCACGTCATGTGGATCCTCAGGAAGTAAAACCCCTTGTGCAGTCCAAGCACAGTGATAAACCCTTTCTTTAAGTCTCCCTCTGCTGGCTTCACCATTCTGCATGCTGAGCTCACTACTTGCATGTCATATTCTGTTGAAGAGAACAGGATGACAAGGCTTGATCCACGTCTGCAACAGCACAGCAGGTGAGTTTTACTTCGATGAGCCAAAAGCCATTCTCAGCCAGAGATGTCTTATTAACAAGCATGAAACGATGAAACAAATTCAACTAAAACATAGTTTACAGGAAAAATTTTGCAAGAGCATCAGAAGTCCTCTATATCGGGGGTCCCCAACCCCCGAGCCATGGACCAGTACCCATCTGTGTCCTGTTAGGAACTGGGCACAGCAGGAGGTGAGCAGTGGGCAAGTAAACGAAGCTTCATCTGTATTTACAGCTGCTCCCCATCGCTCACATTACCACCAGAGCTCTGTCTCCTTTCAGCGTTATGGTGAGTTGTATAATTATTTCATTATATACTACAATGTAATAATAATAGAAATAAAGTGCACAATAAATGTAATGTGCTTGAATCATCCCAAAACCATCCCCTCCCCATCCGTGGAAAAATTGTCTTCCATGAAACTGGTCCCTGGTGCCAAAAAGGTTGGGGCCCGCTGCTTTATATTCATTTGTCAATTCCTTTATATAGAAATCATTTGGCAGCTTAAAGAAGTTACTTATGGAATAAGATTCATCTATATCTCTCCAGACATTTCACATCATCAAAGAAACTAAAGGTTTCATTTATATGAAAACATATGTGGAGAGATCATAATTATATCTGTCTTTATTATCTATGTAGTGAATAAATTAATCAATGCCTAATGCCAAATTTGAGGCCAAGTTTTTGTCCTGAGACTTTCCATCTTTCACTCATGTCATCAAATTTGTGATAACTCTAATTTTTCCAATACCAATTTAAAAAATGGATTAAACTTAAAGGAAAATAGAAAATTTGCATGACTGCGGAGAGGGACATGGGTGTTACCAGTAGAGTGGAACTCATCATATTCCTTCAAATGCAGTTCTCTTCCAAACAAACACCCTTACTTCTTTCACTCCTTAAATTTTCCAGGGTGCCAGAATATTCTCTAATCTTTTTCCTCCTTTACCTCATATATATAATATCTCTTACCTAGCCATCTCCCCCCAATTTTTTCTTGTCTGAGACCCTCAATTTCCATTCATTGATTTTCAGACCTAATTGAAGGTAACACAAAAGCGCCTGATTTTGGCCTCCTAACTAGTCTTTTGAACGGCAGTTACAGCCACTCACTTGCCCTTCCCCAACCTCCTCCACCTCCAACCTACCCTGTCTATACTTTTTCTTACTCAGAATCTCAAAAACCACTGAGCCCGTGCACCACAACTACTGAGCCTGTGCTCTAGAGCCCGTGAGCCACAACTACTGAAGCCCGTGTGCCTAGAACCTGTGCTCTGAAACAAGAGAAGCCACCGCAATGAGAAGTCCACGCACCACAGTGAACAGTAGCCCCCGCTCGCTGCAACTAGAGAAAGCCCGTGTGCAGCAACGAAGACCCAAGGTAGCCAAAAATAAATAAATTTCTTAAAAAAAAAAAAAGAATCTCAAAAATTCTGTGCATTATTAGTCATTCCCTTTTGTGGGAAACTCTCTCCCTTTGGATTCAATAACCACATAGTTTTCCCTCTGCTTTTCTCTCTCTTGCTTATCAGTTTCTTTTTTACTGATTCTTCCTTCTCTATTGGGCTTTAAATGCTGCCCCTTAAAAGACTGCCCCTCAATTCCTCTCTTCAGACCCCATGCACACTACCTACTAAAGTCCATGCCCCTGACTCTAATTAGGATTGCTACATTGACTTTCTCAAATTTATTTCTCTAGTTCAGTTCTCTCCTCTTATCCCGTAACCATGCATACAGTTGCTACTCAACACTGCTATTTAATTCAAATACACCTCAAAATTAGCATGTCTTAATGTGAATTAGCTCCCACCCCTCACTTACGCCTCCTCTAGAGTTTCTTATAGTAAGCAATATCACCACCATCCAATTGCTCAAGTTGAAATCCTGAATCTCACACTGGCTTTCTCACACTTGCTTTCAAGCACTCACTTTCCTTCTATACCCAGTCTTCTTTATCTCTTAAATATCTCTTAAAGAGTTCCACAACCACTGTAGTCTAAGCCAACATCATCTCTTGCTGGGATTACTGAAATGGCCTTCAAACTGGTTTCCTCATGTCCACTCTTTTTACCTCTTTCCACAGAGCATTTTTTAAAACAAGTGTTTCAGGTCGTTTCTCACATGAATTCTTTCATTAGTTCTTCATTGTTCTGCAATAACGAGCAATATTCTTAACATGGCTTTACAAGGCTTTGCATCACGTAATATAGCCCTTGACTATTTTCTGCTCATACCACACCCCTACTCTTTCTCTGCACTTCATTGGCCTTGGACTTCATTTACCTCTCAAAAGTTCCATGATCTTCCTATGTCAGAACTCTTGCCTATGCACCTCATTTTCCTGGGACACACTTCTACACCCTCCTTGTTTTATGTACTTCCCTTAATCCCTGAATTCTTAGCTTAAATGTCACTTCATCAAGAGAGCCTTCCCCACATCACATCCACCTTCCCCACACCACATACACACTTGCTTTACTACTATTCTGTATCTCTCTTTAGCACTTTTCCAATCAACAATTACATATTCATTTGTATTTATGACATCTATCTATAAATATCTAAAGATATATACATATATATGTAAATTATCTCCATGAGGAAGAAATATAATTTATCTTATTCAGTGACATATTAGTAATGGCTATAAGCATGTATAGTACATAGAAGTCTCTCAATAAATTTGTTGAATAAATGAAGCCCAGATAAATTCACTTAAAATTGAATTTTCATCATGTCCTTGTGTAGTTAAAAAAAAAAAAACAACTAAACTAAAATGCTTTAAAACTTTACTACGTGGCTTTCAGGACTGCATAAGCCTGCGTACTTTACGTTTCACAAGACCTGGCCCCCATCAGTATTGTGTGTATGAATGTGTTCCTAAAGCAGAGTCTGGGAGATGATGTGAAATAAGTTGCATATGCATGATTGGTTCCAACGATGTATTAACCTGCATTCAATAAGGGAATGTAATTCAGAATTGTGGAACTGAATGAAATGAGACAGAGTAGAATACACTTAGGCGCTTTGGTGCCATGTGGGTATGAGCTCTGTAAGTGAAAATCTAACTTATTCTTCGTAAGTCTGAAACAAATAACTGTGAGGAGTAATGATGTGCAGTGATTGTGTGGGGGGAGATTCAGATTATTCAGATTATGATGACTATGGAACAGAAGACATAATGCCATGTGGAAACTGAATTGAACATATATAAGTAAGTATTTGAAGCAAGAGAAGTTTCTAGGAGACAAAATGTCTTCAGCAAAATAAGGGAGGTTTGGTAGAGCCATTGTGGTATACTGTATTTTAGTCACATCCCACCTCTTACTCAATGATTTTGAAACAGCCCATAACAAAGGACATATATACAAGAAGGTTAATAAAATCAGAGTTTGAACAGAAGGAGGAAGCAAGTAGATGGGAGGTTGAATCACTCAGAATTCTTGGTTGCAACCAAGAGAAATAGACCCGAACTAATTTAAGCAGAAATGAGCTCAAAGGAACTGCTATTATGTGGTCCAATCCTCTCAATTTTTAACTGACAAAATTAAGGCTGGTTTAAGCTACTTCCCTGAGGTCTCATGGCTCAATTGGATTAATGCCACTGGTCATAATTTCTGTTTATATTTTCTTATTCCTTTAAATGTGTTTTATTTTACTCCTTGAATAATTTATTATGATTCTTGGGTATAAGCACTTATATGAATCTACATTCACTTTTTTCCTAGTCTCTTGACTTATAAGAGTACATGATGGATAAATGAAAAGAGATTAGGAAAAAATGCACTTTCTCAGTAAAATGTATAAGTAAGTGCAAATTTATCATTTGTATTTTGAAGTAAAAAGATGTTAGAGGTCATTTCTCTAAACTTTAAGATTATGAGAGAGAAATGCAAATATTCAATTGGCATTTTCTTGCCATGATCTGCTATCTTTGCCAAAGCTTTGTCATTTGTGAGCAATTCAGACCAAAAAAAAAAAAAAAACACTTTTGCCAATTAAACTTTGATATTGTACAAATGTTTTATATGTCACTTATTTAAATCTGTGTTTACAGAGAAATACCTTCAGTGCTATAATAAAAACATTTCTCTTTGATTTGTCATGAAAAATATTTCCATTAAATATCCCCGTGTTTCTACATGCAATATAATGAATTCTCTTAGCTATGAATTTGAGTCAGTAGCATCAAGTATAATTTTTGAAGTTAGTTTATAAAACAGACATTGTCCAAAGAAGTAGTCTTACTTCTACTTTTCACCCAAGGGCCCTTTCTTTCTCCCCACCTACAGTCTATTATAATTTAAGGAATTAATATGAAGAGATCTGGTACTTATATGGTACGTTTAGTTGTTAGGCTAATGGAGAATTTTAAAAACAGATATGCATAGTTAGAATCTACCCTTATTTAGACATAAGAAATGTTTTAGTGAATTGGGTCTTAGATCAGTTAATCAATTAAAGAACTCAACTATTTTTTATCAATTTTTTGACAAGGTAAATAATATACTCTAAGAGCAAACCCAGCAATTCCAATGATATAGATGTAATTCCTAAAGATATTTTTAGCTAATATTTATATAAAATGCTAGTTGTTTTACATGTATTATCTTATTTATTTGATTTTTACAACAGAGCTATGAGGACTTATTATCATTCTCCTTTTCCAGTGATGAACCTGAAGCTTACACAAGATAAGTAACTGAAGTCAAACAGCTCGTACATTAAAGGAGTTAAGATTTGAACCCCCAAATGCATGACTTCAGAGTTCACGTATATAATCACAAAATTACATTCCCTTTCAATGTTTTATCACATCTTTAATTTGGAATTTTAAGCTTGGTAGTCAGATATTTGTCAGATATAATTTTTATAAATACTATAGGGTTGGTAATTACTATTATTCCTAGTTGGAATATTGAACTAGTGAGACTGCGGAAGTAGGGATGATCTCATTAATAGCACGCAGACAAATCTTTTCAATGTTAGGGATTGATTTGGCAAAATGTCTAAGAAAGTTATACATCATTTACAGTGACACAAAGGATAGTGTAGAATCCTATAAAGAAATCTCAATTTCTCTGCATGGCCAAAGTATCTGCAGTTATCCTGTATTCTATATTTCTAGTTGATTTTCTTCAAAAGTGGCTTCACACCACTAAAACTTCCAAAGCGATTTATTAAGCATGAGCCTGTAATTCTGCTCTATCCTATTAAGAATGATTTTCAAATTGGTAGTTATTACATTTTATTGCTGTGGTGACTGCTAATGGTCTGAATGTTTGTGTCCCCCCCAAATTTTCATGTTGAAGTCCTAATGCCCAGTGTGATGGTATTAGGAGGTGGAGCCTTTGGAGGTGATATAAGATTAGTGCTCTGCAAAAGGGGCCTGTGACAGCTCCCCTACCCCTTCTACCATGTGAGGCCACAGCAAGAAGTTCGAAGTCTGCAACCCCCGAAAATGCCCTCACTAGGCCATGCTGGCACCCTAATCTTGGCCTTCCAGCCTCCATATCTGTGAGAAATAAATTTTTGTTTGTGGTATTTTAATATAGCAGTCTGAACAGACTACAACAGTGACTTTAAAACATGTCACAGTCCTTCCATGGAGATATAGGGCCTAAAAGATATTGGGCTGGGGGTGATTGATGAGCTTGGCTGGTTGAAAAACCCCAGTGTTTCAAGGAGAAGAGCTTGGGTTGGTGGTGGTGGTTTTCTATGTGTCCAAGGTAAGGTCCTGCTGATCCTTGGACCAGCCCAATAGAGAACTTCCTAAGACTTTACATACCTCACCATATTCCCTAAAATCATATTTGTATAGTTGCAGAAACCACGTTTACCAAGCTATGTCATTTGAATCCAACATTGAGGTTTCAGGCACAATATTTCACTGTGCCACCAGAGTCAAGTTGCTATATAATCCACAGGTTATATAAAAATGAGGAAACATCACACATGTGCATTATATGTCACCACTTAGGTGAATGACAGGTAGTTATCCACCAAACCCAGACCCAGGGAAGGTCTGTGGGCAGCTGGTCTACAACAGTAGTCAAGTATGACTGATAGCTTAGGAAAATATAATTTCACATGTATCCCGTATTTTCTTATAATACTTTGACACATTTCTGAAAAAATATGACATGATACTTCTTCCTGGTTTGCAGACTGATCCATCACTCATTCACTTATGTTCTTATTTATTCAGTCATTCAACAAATGCTGACTGAACACCTGTATAAGACCAAACGCCTGCTTAACACTCCCCATGCTGTTTAGTAAGAAGAATGGCTTAAACACTTTTGGATGCTCTAAAGCATGCATTTCAAATTAGAATGAAGGATGAATTATGCAATTAAAGGCTAGTAGGCAACTGGTTGTTTTGGGGAAAAGCAAACATAATTCCTATATTACACTATAAATTTATTGTCTTCAAAATGAAACAAACGCTTAACTCTTTTTCACAACTCTTTTCTCTTTTCACATTTAGCTTTCTTTCTCTTTCCATCCTCCTTAGCAGCTAGTAACCCAAATAAACTGAGATAATTTCAAGTTTTACTTCACAGAGGAATTAGATACCATCAAGTATAAATTTCCTGCCTTCAAATTTATAAATATATATTCATTTACATCAGTCCATCCTACCGCCCTCCTCTTTGTTACAATAGACAACATGTCCCTCCCCATTCTGAGTCCAATCCCTCCACTAGTGCTCTGGTCTTATCATTTTTTTTGCTTCGTCGTGATCCTTGCACTATTAACCATGTCTTGTATGTCCAATGTCTTATTCATTGGCTCTGTCCTGTCAGTATTTAAGCTCTATCATATTGGCTCCTTGGTAAAATACCAACAAAAATTAAACCGTAGTTATCTCATCTTCTACCATATTGCATCTCTCTTTTTGCCTGTCCCTGTCTCTTTCTGTCTCTGTCTCTGTGTCTCTGTCTCTGTCTGTGTCTCTCTCTCTCTCTCTCACACACACACACACACACACACACACACACTGAATTTGTTATTTCCACACTCATTATCTCCACTTCCTCGACCTCCTATAAACTTATGCTAGCCTGGTAACATGCTGTGAAATTTATTCCCTTGGTAAAGTTACCACTGACCTCCATTTTGCCCAGATAATAGCAATCGTGCCCAATTGATCCTCGCACCTCCATTTTGCCCTTTACAAACCTTTCTCCACACTGAAGCTGAAATGAGATTTTTAAAACTATAAATCACATAATGTTAATGCTGCTTAAAACATCAGAGTCAATCCTTCTTTCGGAATAGGGCTCAAAATCCTTCGGTTTATGAGGTCCTCTACTAGCTGGTGCCTGCCAATATTGCCAACCTCGCTTCTCTCTATTTCTCACCCCCATCTCCGTTCCTCTAAGCTCTGGTCATATTGAACAACTTTTAATGCAACATGTTCTTTACTATGAGCCTGTCTATGTACTCTTTTTCCTCCTAAGGGTCTTCTCTTTACCCTTTAGCTTTCACCTTAGACATTAATGCCTATGGAAAGACTCTTTAGCTTTCAATGTCCTTCCAGTGGCTTTCCATGTCACCATGAATTTCTTTGTCTTAGCACTTTATCACACTCTATTTAATTACTTGTTCATTTGTTTGTGTTCCCCATTAGACTGTAAGCCCCATCAGGTTTACTGCTCAAGAATCCAGGACTTATACCTGAATAAATGAATGAAAAATAATCATTCAATACACAAATAAAAACTTCCAAATGGACTGAATATTTAAATATACAGAACAAATTTGCTAAACAGCTAACAAAGGATAAATATCCATCTGTTTTTGGCATGGGAAAGCCTGTCAAAGCCTACAAGCAGATGTGTACATTACCAATAAAGCAATTGATTATAGGTCAGTTAGCATAAAAGGAAGAAATATATGGCAGTAACAAAAAACATCATCAACTATATTGGAAGCCACATGACAAGTTGGGGGAAAATATTTGCAAGCTATATCAAATAAGTGGTAAATATCCATAAATTTTTTTAAAGCTCTTAAATATCGAAATGAGAGAAACAAATCCTTCACTAGAAAAATATACCACAATATGAAATGTATATTGCAGAGGAAGAAACACAAAATGACAGATAAATATATGTAGTGAATACCAACCAGTGAATGTTTATTGTGTTTACAGTTGTGTCAGGCATGTGCTAAGCAATTTACAGTTAGCCCATTAATTCTCAAAATGAGCTAATGAGTTAGATGCTATTATTATTCTCTTATTTATCTTACAGAAGAGGAAACTGAGTCACAGAGAGGCTAAGTAACTTATCCCAAATCTCACAGTACTAGTGGAGCCTGGATTTAAACCCAGACAATCGAATCTAACAGCTCACACACTTAAAAGCTTGGCAATCCCTTGATGCTGTAATGATGTTGGGGAAAATACTTCACCTTGTTAACAACAAATCAACATAATAATGTGTAAGACTTGGTTGATTAAATTGGGAGCTTTATACACCATTAACAATATGAAGAATTGAGTAAAAGGGACTTTCATAAATAGCTGGTAAGAAATAGGTCCAAACTTTCTGGAAAACAAATCTTAAAATAGTGCCTTTGCTTCAACCTACTCACTGCATTGTGGTTGACTGGTTCAAAGTTTTAACATCAGGACAAGGTTGCCTACTCTCACCACTCTTATTCAACATAGTTTTGGAAGTTTTAGCCACAGCAGTCAGAGAAGAAAAGGAAATAAAAGGAATCCAAATCGGAAAAGAAGAAGTAAAGCTGTCACTGTTTGCAGATGACATGATACTATACATAGAGAATCCTAAAGATGCTACCACAAAACTACTAGAGCTAATCAATGAATTTGGTAAAGTAGCAGGATACAAAATTAATGCACAGAAATCTCTGGCATTCCTATATACTAATGATGAAAAATCTGAAAGTGAAATCAAGAAAACACTCCCATTTACCATTGCAACAAAAAGAATAAAATATCTAGGAATAAACCTACCTAAGGAGACGAAAGACCTGTATGCAGAAAATTATAAGACACTGATGAAAGAAATTAAAGATGATACAAATAGATGGAGAGATATACCATGTTTTTGGATGGGAAGAATCAACATTGTGAAAATGACTCTACTACCCAAAGCAATCTACAGATTCAATGCAATCCCTATAAAACTACCACTGGCATTTTTCACAGAACTAGAACAAAAAATTTCACAATTTGTATGGAAACACAAAAGAGCCCGAATAGCCAAAGCAATCTTGAGAACGAAAAAAGGAGCTGGAGGAATCAGGCTCCCTGACTTCAGACTATACTACAAAGCTACAGTAATCAAGACAGTATGGTACTGGCACAAAAACAGAAAGATAGAGCAATGGAACAGGATAGAAAGCCCAGAGATAAACCCACGCACATATGGACACCTTATCTTTGATAAAGGAGGCAGGAATGTACAGTGGAGAAAGGACAGCCTCTTCAATAAATGGTGCTGGGAAAACTGGACAGGTACATTTAAAAGTATGAGATTAGATCACTCCCTAACACCATACACAAAAATAAGCTCAAAATGGATTAAAGACCTAAATGTAAGGCCAGACACTATCAAACTCTTAGAGGAAAACATAGGCAGAACACTCTATGACATAAATCACAGCAAGATCCTTTCTGACCCACCTCCTAGAGTAATGGAAATAAAAACAAAAATAAACAAATGGGACCTAATGAAACTTCAAAGCTTTTGCACAGCAAAGGAAACCATAATCAAGACCAAAAGACAACCCTCAGAATGGAAGAAAATATTTGCAAATGAAGCAACTGACAAAGGATTAATCTCCAAAATTTACAAGCAGCTCATGCAGCTCAATAACAAAAAAACAACCCAATCTAAAAATGGGCAGAAGACCTAAATAGACATTTCTCCAAAGAAGATATACAGAATGCCAACAAACACATGAAAGAATGCTCAACATCATTAATCATTAGAGAAATGCAAATCAAAACCACAATGAGATATCATCTCACACCAGTCAGAATGGCCATCATCAAAAAATCTAGAAACAATAAATGCTGGAGAGGGTGTGGAGAAAAGGGAACAC
This sequence comes from Delphinapterus leucas, assembly GCF_059928025.1. Taxonomy (NCBI): domain Eukaryota; kingdom Metazoa; phylum Chordata; class Mammalia; order Artiodactyla; family Monodontidae; genus Delphinapterus; species Delphinapterus leucas. Next base: position 57,336,201 of record NC_143132.1, on the reverse strand, counting down.
TCTTGCACTGCTGGTGGGAATGTGAATTGGTTCAGCCACTATGGAGAACAGTATGGAGGTTCCTTAAAAAAACTACAAATAGAATTACCATATGACCCAGCAATCCCACTGCTGGGCATATACCCTGAGAAAACCAAAATTCAAAAAGAGTCATGTACCAAAATGTTTATTGCAGCTCTATTTACAATAGCCCGGAGATGGAAACAACCTAAGCGCCCATCATCGGATGAATGGATAAAGAAGATGTGGCACATATATACAATGGAATATTACTCAGCCTTAAAAAGAAATGAAATTGAGCTATTTGTAATGAGATGGATAGACCTAGAGTCTGTCATACAGAGTGAAGTAAGTCAGAAAGAAAAAGACAAATACCGTATGCTAACACATATATATGGAATTTAAGGAAAAAAAAATGTCATGAAGAACCTAGGGGTAAGACAGAAATAAAGACGCACACCTACTGGAGAACGGACTTGAGGATATGGGGAGGGGGAAGGGTGAGCTTTGACAGGGCGAGAGAGAGTCATGGACATATACACACTAACAAACGTAGTAAGGTAGATAGCTAGGGGGAAGCAGCCGCAAGGCACAGGGATATTAGCTCGGTGCTTTGTGACAGCCTGGAGGGGTGGGATAGGGAGAGTGGGAGGGAGGGAGACGCAAGAGGGAAGACATGGGAACATATGCATATATATAACTGATTCACTTTGTTATAAAGCAGAAACTAACACACCATTGTAAAGCAATTATACCCCAATAAAGATGTTTAAAAACAAAAAACAAAGTTTTAACATCAATTATGTTCATTACAACATTGTAATGAATAAAAGAGAGAATAAAATCTTAGTTACTTAAATGACTAACAATAGGGGAGTAAATAAATTATGCTAAATGTGTAAAACGTGCTTCTATGCAGACATTAAAAATTACAAGTAGAAGAGTATTTAATAATAAAATGTTCCCAAGAAATTGTTAAATAAAAAAACACACAGTAATATTCCAATATTATAAAATGAAAAATATTTTAAAATTGAGGGCTATGCAATAATTAAATAAAATGATCACATTTGGCTAGTAAACTTGTAGATATCTTTTTCTTATTTTGTTTGCTTCTGAATTTTCTAAGAGTTCTATGTTGAAAATATTTTCCTTAGTCGTGGAAATTAATATGATAAAACCCTGGACTTTAGGATTTGCCCCGTTTTTTTTTTTTTTTTTGCGGTACGCGGGCCTCTCACTGTTGTGGCCTCTCCCGTTGCGGAGTACAGGCTCCGGACGCGCAGGCCCAGCGGCCATGGCTATCGGGCCTAGCCGCTCCGCGGCATGGGGGATCTTCCCGGACCGGGGTACGAACCCATGTCCCCTGCATCGGCAGGCGGACTCTCAACCACTGCGCCACCAGGGAAGCCCCCTGACTCCTGGTTTTGAAGTTTGATAGCTTTTATGTATTCTCATTCTTCTGTATAACTGGGCAAGTAAGCATACCTCACAGGAAGACTGTAAGGATTAAGTGAAGTATGAATAAAGTGCCAAGTGTATAAAATGTGATCGAAACATGAAAACTCCCACTTACTTGGTGCTTGAGAGGTCTTGGCATAGTACTTAAATTTGTTCAACCAATTTCTAAAACTTCCACAGTCAGCTGAATTAGATTATAAGCCAGGGACTGTGGTGATGTTGAGGGTACAAAATACCATGGCTGCTGGAGATTTGGGCCAATACAGGCAATTTGTTCCCAATATAGGCAATCAGTAATTCCGAGTATGCTGCCTAACATACGTTATACACATGGGGGCTTGATTCAGGTGAATGCCAGTTTCAAAGGAGTCTAATCTGGCTGGTGCTAAAAGGCAGCATGAATCTTCAGTGAGCCGGAGTATTTGGAGAAAAATAGGTGACTGCCTTTGATCTAGGTGATGAGTTTAATCTGGAGCATGTTTTCAATGAGTGCCATAGGTTATGTGTAAATATGATCATTCTTCTCAGTAAAAGATTCTTGCAAAAGGTGAACATCTGCAGTTCAAGACATTGACCCAGCCCCTAGAGAGTACAGTAGAGAACTAATCAGAAATCGAAGGCAGTTTTAAGCTGACCAAACATGGCAGGGTTCCAAGTAGTTTCCAGTTAGCCATGTACATTGGGTACCAGCCTTAGATGTCACTGATGGAAAAAGGATTCTTGGCTTGGGATTCTAGCATGGCTAAATCTCTCAACTCACATATTAGTGGCCTGGGGTCTACATTCCATCTAACACTACAGAGTTTAAGAAAGTTAAAACTTAGTTTCCAGTATTTAAATATTGGGAGACTTCATGGCGAAATTTGGATTTTGGATTTTTTATGAGACATGGGAATAACTGGCAACACTGGGGCTCTATTTCTATCTTGCAAAAACTGGCTAGAGCCAAGTAGATGCTACCCGCCAGATGAGGCATGTGGTCTCTGATTGTCCATATTCCTCACTTTCCCTACCCAGCCCACTTCACTCATAGTCATTACCTGCTAGGCCCCTACAGTGACTTGTTTACAATTTCTCCTGGTTTGCAGTGCTGTCTACTTCTGAGGGGAAGTCAAAGGCTGTTAAGACTGATGTGTATGTCAAGCTGATAACAGGGTACCCTTTGGTCTAATCACAAAATTTCAAAACCAGAGGGTTAAGTAGAGATGCGTACTGGCGTACTGCTCTCCCATGTACATAAAAGGAACCAAGAAGTGTTAGGCAAGCAGTCAACTTGAAACTAGGAACTCACTGAAAGTTACAATTTCCAGAAAAAATAAAAGCACTCTGTTACCCCTCAATCAGGAATAGTTTAATGGAAATAATATTTAACAGAGAAAGTAACTTAGATATACGTGTGAGAGTGACTTTTATATGACATGTATGAATATATATAAAACATTTGAATTCTCTAGGCCTTAGTTTTCAATATGTAAATAAAGGAATTTGAAAATGAGACTCTCCAGTCCTTTTAACCACTCCCATTCTATTGTTCCATGCAAAATCTTGCTATACTTAATTAGGAGCTATCATATTCTCAACAGGGTCTAGCCTCCTAGCTCTTAAAGGAGGATATATGGAGATGATGCTACATCAAACCAATACAGTGGCTTCCTGATGTGTTTTTCTGTTAAAAGACAAACAACATTACCGAAGCGAGCTCTTTATCTAGGAATCTGAACCTATAGCTTTCAATACAGAAATCTGTGAAATTCGGTAGACATTTTCAGCATTAGCTTCCAATGCCAGATAGCAAGATCTGCTTCAGTACTTATTTTATAAGTGCCGTAAATCAAGTTTTCTAACCAGATAGTTTCCATCCAGAGCATGTCTTGTTAGCATTATTTCTTTGCACGGTACTCAGAATTTTCTTTTATCATGGCAAGGGTTAGAAAACATTGCTTAGATTTTGTTTATTTACTATCATAAATGTGCTGATAGATGCAATTTCTGTTTAGCCATTTCCAAGGTACTATTTTAGTACGGCAAGAAAATATACATTTTAATTCTGTCTAGACAGAACTTCTGCTCCAAGTCAACGCCAGAAATGATCTAGGATGTGTTGTCCAAGGTCTAACATTATGTATGACTTCCCCAGTAGACAATATAGTGGGACAGCCATCAGGCAAATTCCAGCATTCAAATCCCAGCTCTACCATTTCCTAGAGGTATAAGATTGCACATATTACTCAATATCTCTGAGACTTTTCCCCTGTTATAAATTGGACTGATGTTAAAATATATTAGCTAATTTGTAAGTTCCTAGATTGTTAAATGAGATAATATATTATTTAGCTCAGAATTAATACTGGTTGTTAATAAAAACAGTATTATTATTAATACAAAATTATGGAAATTTATCAATAAAAATGCATTTTGCTTCTGAAAATTGTCATCAACAGATGTACTCAATATATAAAACAACCAAAAAGTGTTCTTTAATATTTTTAGGCCCCTAGGGGGGCTAACTAATGAGATGCAGTTGCCTCAACTTTCCTTAGGCAGGACCATGAAATCTGGCACCTGGCTATTCAAAATTCTCTAGAGGTCAGTCTAAGTTACAAATTATGCTAATCAGATATTCTTGCATAGTCAATGAGCCAATGACAAGAATGAAGAAAGCTGATGATTATTACTAAGTAACCACTACTGACTCTGAATGAAATTGGAAACAATTGACAAATAATAGGGGTAAGATAAAGTTTAGTATGGCTTCAGTATATTTACATTAGATAAAGAATTCTTAGAGAATAATCCTTTGCAATTTATGCTGATGACTTACAAAACCTTTGCTCCTGTACTGTCAAAGGATTTTTTTAAATTATGAAACTTCTTGTATATTTATAAACTGACTTCTAAAGATTTTTATCTTAAATTTATATAATTCCAAATGCTGTACTATTCCACACATTGTACTTATTAGTTTTTAAAGTAAAACAGTTATATTGCTTTTCTAAATTATTTCAGTCCTCTAAACACTTAGCAAGTTCACATTGCCCTTGATTTGTTTAAAAATACACAAACTGTTTTTCCTTAATCAGACAGAAATGTTCTTTCTCTTCTTGAACTTATATTTCTATTCCATGTACAAACAGAATATTATATCTAAGTACTGGTTTTGATCACCTAACAATATTACTCTGCAGGAAAATTTGTATATTAATCCTAATTTTTAAAAGTTCTGGTAATTATAAATTTCTGTTATTTTTTTCTTTTTGATTGAGCTATGTTACAATTATTATTTGTTAGAGCAGAATTATTCAAAATAGCATAACATAACCCAGATTTTTACTAGTAACAAATATATACAGTAAAATATTATTAGAAATATATTTCTTAATAATTAGTTCACTTATATATGAATTAATAACTAATTATTGCTATATTGAGGCAATGTCAAATTTATTCTAATTTTTCTATATACATATATGAAAACATTCATATAAAAAAATAAATGGGAATTTGAAGGTGGTTTTACAAAAACAGTGTCCTTAATTCTTAAAACTCCTTTATATTTTAAAATTCACATTATGATCTAGCATCAAAATAATTTTTAGTGATTTATCAACATCAAGAACTATACATTAAGTCTTCCTGCACACTTTTAGGCAGCAAAGAATTATATATAATCTAGTTTTACAAAATAATTTATTACACAGTCATTAGATTTCTGGAAAGTAAACTAAATATGTTATCAAAAGTTGTTAATGACTAGGTGCATTACAGTTTTTCACTTGGATATATGTTATTTAATATGATATATGCAAAAGTTGTGAAAAATTACAATCGTAAATTTAAATATATCTTTGACAATAATTTTTTTAATATCATGGTTCTATCTTAACAGGCACTTTAAGTATACTTTGGAGCTGCAGACACAGCTGAGACAAGCATGTATGGGAGTATTCACCAAGCTTTTCCTCATTTCCCAGAGTGGTGCAAATGCAGAGTGGGGAGCAAATTGCTGTTGCACTACATCTGATATTTTCTATGTATATTCTCTTTGCTTTGCATATTCTTGCTCCCTTAATTCTTTACCAATAATCCAGGGTTGTGAAATAAAAATTAGTCATGCTGCCCACTCTACAGTATGTCTTAATTTATAATACAACAACATGAGCCATAATACAGTTTCTAATATCCCATTACCACCCAAACATAACTATGTATAAGACTGCAAATGACGTGAAGCACTATGGTGCTTTAATCAAAAGATATTGGACTGCCACTAATAATTTGAACTCTTTATTAATGTGGTATACAGAGACTTCTATACCCTCAAGTAGTCATTGTAAAATATAGAATGATGGAGAAGCATACTTTTCTTCTATACAGTGGAAAGAGAGTGAGTATGAAGGGGAACATGGGATAGAAAAGGAAATACTTCATTGTCTACAGATGCGAAGTAAATACAGAATAGAAAATTTCGAAACTAATAATTTGTTCTATTAAAACTAACCAGGGGGACTTCTACTTTCTAGTCCAGCATGACAGAGATTAGAAGGTGCCACTCCATCCTAACAACAAGAAAAATCTGAATAAACTGAAAAATCAACAACTATCCTTAGATTCATCAGAGAAATGAGGCCATAGGGCAAACTGCTGCCTCCCATATTGGAGGGACAGACAGACACAGAGAATTGCAGCTTACCAGAGCAGAAACCCAGAAGCAGAAACACCCACAGGAACCAGTACTAGGATAGGAAAACTTGAACTGTAAATAATGAATTGCTAGAGGCTCAGTATGGACAACTCTGAGAATGAAAATCTCTAAGAAGATCCAAGTATGAGGGGAGAGTACTTTTGTGAATTTTACTTCTAGGAGTTCTACTAAGTCCTCACAGTGAACAACCAAGTAAATTTTTTGGTGCTTCTATCAGGGGGAGAAAAAACTAAACCATTTTGACATATGCCAGAGCATATTGTTTGTCTTAAAAGACCTGGCCTTAGGAGAAACTATTTTCCCAGAGGCTAATGAGTAGGGGTTTTATTAGAGCCTAACCTACCTGGGGGAAGGGAAATACCTAGCTCCAGCTGGCTTCTAACTGGGGGAAGGGAAATAACTCTTAACTCCTTCTAGTCCTCATGTCAACCTAAGGGGAGAGGGAACTGAGAAGCACCAGTAAAGTTCACAATCCAGGGGCACAGGTTCACCAAAAGACTGAGATCCAATAGGACCATAGAACACTTTCTCTTCCCCCACACCTTACCACTACATTACTAAAAGTCCATTTACCACAATTTCTTTTATATAGTTTATCATGTCTGCATTTCAACAAAAAATTGCAAGGCATACTAAAAGGCAAAAAATACAGTCTGAAGACATAAATAAGCACCGTAACCAGAGTCATATAAGGCAGGAATACTGGAATTATCAGAACAGGGATTTTTAAAAGTACTGTATTATTAATGTGCAAAGGACTTTAATATATAAAGTAGAAAACATGAAAGAACTAGATGGATAATGTAAGCAGAGAGAAATTCTAAGAAAGAATAAAAATGAAATGCTAGAGTTCAAAAACACTGTAATGGAAATAAAGAACGCCTTTGATGTGCTCATTAGTAGACTGGAAACAGCTGAGGAAGGAATCTCTGAGCTTGAAGATGACAACAGAAACTTCCAAAATTGAAAAGCAAAGAGAAAAAGAGAAAAAAAGAATACACAAGAACTGTGGAACATTGTAGTTTTGATTTGCATTTCTCTAATGATTAATGATGTTGAGCATTCTTTCATGTGCTTGTTAGCAATCTGTATATCTTCTTTGGAGAAATGTCTATTTAGGTTTTCTGCCCATTTTTGGATTGGGTTGTTCGTTTTTTTGATATTGAGCTGCATGAGCTGCTTGTAAATTTTGGAGATTAATCCTTTGTCAGTTGCTTCATTTGCAAATATTTTCTCCCATTCTGAGGGTTGTCTTTTGGTCTTGTTTATGGTTTCCTTTGCTGTGCAAAAAAGCTTTTAAGTTTCATTAGGTTTCATTTGTTTATTTTTGTTTTTATTTCCATTTCTGTAGGAGGTGGATCAAAAAGGATCTTGCTGTGATTTATGTCATACAGTGTTCTGCCTATGTTTTCCTCTAAGAGTTTTATAGTGTCTGGCCTTACATTTAGGTCTTTAATCCATTTTGAGCTTATTTTTGTGTATGGTGTTAGGGAGTGTTCTAATTTCATACTTTTACATGTAGCTGTCCAGTTTTCCCAGCACCACTTAGTGAAGAGCCTGTCTTTTCTCCACTGTATATTCTTGCCTCCTTTATCAAAGATAAGGTGACCATATGTGCGTGGGTTTATCTCTGGGCTTTCTATCCTGTTCCACTGATCTATATTTCTGCTTTTGTGCCAGTACCATACTGTCTTGATTACTGTAGCTTTGTAGTATAGTCTGAAGTCAGGGAGCCTGATTCCTCCAGCTCCATTTTTCGTTCTCAAGATTGCAAAACTACAATAAGATATCATCTCACACCAGTCAGAATGGCCATCATCAAAAAACCTAGAAACAATAAATGCTGGAGAGGGTGTGGGGAAAAGGGAACACTCTTGCACTGTTGGTGGGAATGTAAATTGATACAGCCACTATGGAGAACAGTATGGAGGTTCCTTAAAAAACTAAAAATAGAATTACCATACGACCCAGCAATCCCACTACTGGGCATATACCCTGAGAAAACCATAATTCAAAAAGAGTCATGTACCAAAATGTTCATTGCAGCTCTATTTACAATAGCCAGGACATGGAAGCAACCTAAGTGTCCATCGACAGATGAATGGATAAAGAAGATGTGGCACATATATACAATGGAATATTACTCAGCCATAAAAAGAAACGAAATTGAGCTATTTGTAGTGAGGTGGATGGACGTAGAGTCTGTCATACAGAGTGAAGTAAGTCAGAAAGAGAAAAACATATACTGTATGCTAACACATATATATGGAATCTAAGAAAAAGAAAAAAGTCATGAAGAACCTAGGGAATAAAGACACAGACCTAATAGAGACTGGACTTGAGGATATGGGGAGGGGGAAGGGTAAGCTGTGACAAAGTGAGAGAGTGGCGTGGACATATATACACTACCAAATGTAAAATAGATAGCTAGTGGGAAGCAGCCGCACAGCACAGGGAGATCAGCTCGGTGCTTTGTGACCACCTAGAGGGGTGTGATAGGGAGGGTGGGAGGGAGGGAGATGCAAGAGGGAAGAGATATGGGGATATATGTATATGTATAACTGATTCACTTTGTTATAAAGCAGAAACTAACACACCATTGTAAAGCAATTATACTCCAATAAAGATGTTAAAAAAAAACCCAAAAAACTGTGGAACAACTACGAAGCATAAAATATGCATATAGAAAATACCAGAGGAGAAGAGAGGGAAAAAAACCCAGAAGTAATATTTGAAGCAATAATGATTCTGAATTTCCCCAAATTAACATCAGACACTAGACTGCAGATCAGGAAGCTGAGGGAACATGAAGCAGGATAAACTTCAATAAAAACTATATCTAGACATGTCATACTGAAATCTCAAAAAATAAGAGATAAAGATAAAATTTTGAGAGAAGCAAAAGGAAAAAACACCACACCTATAGAGGAACAAAGGATTACATTCAACTTCTCCTCAAAACCATGCAAGCAAGAGCAGAGTGGAGTAAAATCTTTAAAGTGTTCAGAGAAAAAAACCCACCAACCTAGAATTCTGTACCCTGTGAAATTATCCTTCCAAAGTGATGGAGAAGTAAAGAGTTTCTTGAACAAAAACTGAAAGAATTTGTTGCCAGTAAACCTGTCTTGCAAGAAATGTTCAAAGATGTTCTTCAGAGGAAGAAAATATTTTTTGGGTTAGAAACTTGAATCTATATAAAGTAAGAGCATTAGAGGATAAATACATGAAGGTAAATTAAACTTTTATTTTTCTCATTTTAATTGATAACAATTTGCTTCAAATAATAGCAGCAATGATTCTATTCCCCTCTTCCCTCTGTGTGTATATACTTTTATACTATATTATTTACATATATTTGTTTATGTAAAAGCAAGTTGAATTACAATATGATGCAAAGGATGGTAGAGGAATTGGGAATATTTTATTGTTGTAAGGAATAGGTACCCATGAGCGGTATAGTGTTATCTGAAAGTGAACTTGGATTAGTTGTAAATGTATATTGGAAACTCTAGAACAACCAATAAAAAAGGTTTAAAAAAGGTATAATTGATATGCTAAAAAAGGAGAGAAAATGAAATCATATAAAAAGCACAATTAAAACCACAAAGGGCAGAAAAAGTATGGAAGACAAAAATAGGGATACAGAACAAGAGGAACAAATATAAAACAGTAACAAATATGGTAGATATTCATCTAAATATATCAGTGAACACCTTACATGTCAATTGTCTAAATACACCAATTAAAAGAATGATTTTTAGAGTGGATCAAAAAAAACAAGATCTAACTAACTATATGCTGTTTACCAGATATCCATTGAGTCTATCAGAAATGGACAGATCCTGCAGGCAAAAATCAGTATGGACAGATTTGAACTCAGTGGTACCATCAATCAACTAGATATAATTAACATCTATAAACTATCCAACAACAGCAGAATACACATTCTTCTCAAGCTCACATGGAACATTTACCAAGACAGACAATGATAACATTCTGGGCCTTAAAAAACCTCTTAACAAATTTAGAAGGATAAAAGTCAAACAATTTCTAAATAACACATGGGTCATTGGGGCAGTTCAAGATGGCAACTTGGGAAGAGCCTGGACTAATCTATTCCCACAGACACACAAAGATACAGCTACATATGGATCAATTCCTTCAAAAAAGAACCTGAGAACTAGCTGAACATCTGCTCCACAACAAAGGATAAAAAGGATGACACTGAGACAGGTAAGAGAGGCAAAGAAATACTTTCACCAAAACCCTACCCCTGGTGAGGCAGCACACAATTGTGATGGGTCTTACCAGACAGGTTTTCCTCCCAGAGGAGCAAGGGGTGGCACCCCACAGCAGGCACTCCTGCCCTGGGATCTACACCAGAGAAATGAGCTCTCAAATTATGGCTTAGAAAACGAACAAGGCTGATGTCTAAGGGTCACAAAGGCCTGTAGGAAACTGAGACTCCTCTCTTAAAGTGCTCACATATGGTCTCATTTGCCCCAAGACCCAGCAAAATAATAGTTTGTAAAGTGCCAAGATTATATGTGAAAGAGAGCCATTTGTGAACCTGCAAGCATCAGCTGAAAAGGGGAGGAAATGGTGGAACTTCTCTCCGGAGATGGAGGCACTGGCAGATGACATTGCTGTGCTCCCCACCTAACCTGCTAGCACAGGTGGGTGAGCCTGGATGAGGGGGTAACCAATCACAGCTCTGTCCCACAGCATTGCTGAAGCTAATGCGGGGTTGGGCAAGAATAACCATCACCTACACAAAGCCACTCATTTAAGACTGAGAGAGGTAGCAGTTTTGCCTGGTACATAGAAACAGAGAGACAAGCAAAATGAGGAAAAGAGAAATATGTTCCAAATGAAAGAACAAGATGAAACCTCAGAAAAAGAACTTAATGATATGGATACAAATAATCTACCTGATAAAGAATTCCAAGTAATGGTCATAAATATGCTCACCGAATTTTGAAGAAGAATGGAAGAACACAGTGAGAACGTCAACAAAGAATTAGAAAATATAAGAAAGAATCAATCAGAGCTGAAGAATACAATAACTGAAATGAGAAATATACTAAAGGGTACGAACAGCAGATTAGAAGACAGAGAATAACTGATCAGCAATCTGGAAGACAGAGTAGTAGAAATCACCCAATTAGAACAGCAAAAAGGAAGAATTTTAAAAAATGAGAATAGTTTTAAGGGGCATTTGGGACAACATTAAGTGTACTAACATTCACATTATAGGGTCACAGAAGGAGAAGAAAGAGAAAAGGAACAGAAAACATTTTGAAGACATAATGGTTGAAAACATTCCTAGCCTGGAGAAGGAAACAGACATCCAGGTGCAGAAAGCACAGAAAGTCCCAAACAAGATGAACCCCAAAAGATCCATACCAAGACACTTTATAATTAAAATGTCAAAATCTAAATATAATGAGAGAATTTTAAAAGCAGCAAGAGGAAAACAACTAGTTACATACAAGGTAACCCCCGTAAAGATGATCATTTATGAGGCCAGAACTACCCTGACACTAAAACCAGAAAAAGACATAACAAAAAAAAGAAGTTACAGGAAATCTCCCTAATGAACTTAGGTGCAAAAACCCTCAACAGAATATTAGCAAACTGAATTCAACAAGACATTAAAAGAATCACACACCATTATCAAGTGGGATTTATTCCAGGGATGCAAGAATGATTAAACATTCAACAAATCAGTCAAAGTGATACATCACAAAGAATACATTTATAAGATTATCTAAATAGATATAGAAAAAGCATTTCACAGAATTCAACATCCATTTATGATAAAAATCTCAACAATGTGGGTATAGAGAAAACATACCTCAATAGCATAAAGACCATATATGACAAAACCACAGCTAACATCATAACAGTGAAAAGCTGAACTATTTTCTAAGAACAAGACAGAATGCCCACTCTTATCACTTTTATTCAACATGGTACTGGAAGTCCTAGCCACAGCAATCAGAGAAGAAAAAGAAATAAAAGTCATTCAAACTGGAAAGAAAGAAGTAAAACTATCACTATTTGCAGATGACATGATACTACATATGTGGAAAACCCTGAAGACTTCACCAAAAAATTGTAATTAATAAATGAATTCAGGAAAATTGCAGGATACAAAATTAGTATACAGAAATCTGTTGCTTTTTTATACACTAATAAGAAACTATCAGAGAAATTAAGAAAATAATCACATTTACAATTTCATCTAAAAGAATACAATACCTAGGAGTAAATTTAACCAAGGAGATGAAAGATCTATACCCTGAAATCTATAAAACATTGATGAAAGAAATTGATATGACACAAATATGGTAAGATACACCATGCTCATCGATTGGAAGAATTAATATTGTTAAAATATTCTCAAGTACTACAAAAAGCAATCTACAGATTCAATGCAATCCCTATTCAAATACCAATGGCATTTTTCACAGAACTAGAAAAGGAATCCTAAAATTTAATGGAACTACAAAAGACCCTGAATTGCCAAAACAATGTTGAGAAAGAAGAATAAAACTAGTGGTATCATGCTCTCTGATTTCAAACTACACTACAAAGCTATAGTATTCAAGACAATGTAGTATTGGCACAAACACAGACACATAGATCAATGGAACAAAATAGAGAGCCCAGAAATAAACCAAGCAATTAATATACAACAAAGGAGGCAAGAATATGCAATGGAGAAAAGGCAGTCTCTTTAATAAATGGTGCTGGGGAAACGGGACTGCTACATGCAGTCTATCTTACACCATCTACAAAAATAAATTCAAAATGGATTAAAGACTTGAATATAAGACATGAAACCATGAAAGAAAGAATAGACAAATAGATCAATGAAACAGAATAAAGAGCCCAGACATTTAACCACATAACTAAAGTCAACTGATTTTTAATGAAGGAGCAAAATCAATACGATGGAGCAAAGATAGCCTCTCCAATAAACAGTGCTGGAAAACTGAACATCCACAAGGCAAAAAAAAGAAAAAAAAAAATCTAGCAATAGTATTACACTTTTCACAAAAGTAACTCAAAATGGTTCATAGACCTAAATGTAAAGCACAAAACTATAAAATTTCTGCAAGGTAACATATTAGGAAACCTAGATGACTATGGGTATGGCTGTGAATTTTTAGATAAAATACCAAAGGCACGATACATGACAGAAATATTTGATAAGCTAGACTTCATTAAAATTAAAGACCTCTGCTCTAGGAAAGACAATGTCACGAGAATTAAATGACAAGCCAAGAACTGGGAGAAAATATTTGCAAAAGAAACACCTGAAAAAGAACTTATCCAATATATAAAAAAAACTCTTAGAGCTCAACAACAACAACAAAAAAAACCTAATTAAAAAATGGGCAAAGGGCCCATCATCAACGAAGATATACAGATGGCAAAAAAGATATCATCAGGGAATTGAAAATTAAAATAATGAGATACCACTATGCATTTATTAAAATGGCCAAATTTAGAACACTGACAACACTAAATGCTGGTGAGTGTGTAGAGCAACGGAACTCTCATTCCCTGCTGGTAGGAATTCAATGTTACCATCACTTTGGAAGGCAGTTTGACGGTTTCTTACAAAACTAAACATCTTACCAAATGACCCAGAAATCATATTCTTTGGTGTTTACCCATATAAATTGAAAAAAACCTAATATGGCTATTTATAGCAGCTTTATTCGTAATTGCCAAAACTTGGAAGCAAGCAAGATGTCCTTTAGTGAATGAGCAGATAAATAAGCTGTGGTACATTTAGGGAATAGGATATTATTCAGCAATAAAAAGAAATGAGCTATCAAATCATGAAAAGACATGGAAAGAATCTTGAATGCATATTACTGAGTGAAAGATGCCAAACGGAAAGGTTACTGTATGACTCCAACTATTTAACATTCTGGATAAGGCAAAACTATGGAGACAAAATATTAGTAATATCCAGTGATTATACAGGAGAGAGGGATGAATTCGTAGAGAACAGAGGATTTAAAAAAAATTTTTTTAACATCTTTATTGGAGTATAATTGCTTTACAATGTTGTGTTAGTTTCTTCTGTACAACAAAGTGAATCAGCTATATGTATACATTTACCCCCATATGCCCTCCCTCTTGCACCTCCCTCCCATCCTCCCTATCCCACCACTCTAGGTGGTCACAAAGCACCGAGCTGTTCTCCCTGTGCTAATGCAGCTGCTTCCCACTAGCTACCTATTTTACATTTGGTAGTATATATAAGTCAATGCTACTCTCTCACTTCGTTCCAGCTTACCCTTCCCCCTCCCCATGTCCTCAAGTTCACTCTCTATGTCTGCGCCCTTACTCCTGTCCCATCCCTAGGTTCATCAGAACCATTTTGTTTTTTAGATTCCATATGTATGTTAGCATACGGTATTTGTTTTTCTCTTTCTGACTTACTTCACTCAGTATGACAACCTCTAGGTCCAACCACCTCACTACAAATAACTCAATTTCATTTCTTTTTATGGCTGAATAATATTCCACTGTATATATGTGCCACATCTTCTTTATCCATTCATCTATCGATGGACACTTAGGTTGCTTCCATGACCTGGCTATCGTAAATAGTGCTGCAATGAACATTGCAGTACATTTCTCTTTTTGAATTCTGGTTTTGTCAGGGTATATGCCCAGTAGTGGGATTGCTGGGTCATATGGTAGTTCTACTTTTAGATTTTAAGGAACCTTCATACTGTTCTCTACAGTGGCTGTATCAATTTACATTCCCACCAACAGTGCAAGAGGGTTCCCTTTTCTCCTCACTCACTCCAGCATTTATTGTTTGTAGATTTTTTGATGATGGCCATTCTGACTGGTGTGAGATGATACCTCATTGTGGTTTTGATTTGCATTTCTCTAATGATTAGTGATGTTGAGCATCCTTTCATGTGTTTGTTGGCAATCTGTATATCTTCTTGGGAGAAGTGTCTGTTTAGGTCTTCTGCCCATTTTTGGATTCGGTTGTTTGCTTTTCTGATATTGAGCTGCATGAGCTGCTTGTATATTTTGGAGATTAATCCTTTGTCACTTGCTTCATTTACAAATATTTTCTCCCATTCTGAGGGTTGTCTTTTCATCTTGTTTATGTTTTCCTTTGCTGTACAAAAGCTTTTAAGCTTCATCACCTCCCATCTGTTTATTTTGTTTTTATTTCCATTTCTCTAGGAGGTGGGTCAAAAAGGATCTTGCTGTGATTTATGTCATAGAGTGTTTGCCTATGTTTTCCTCTAAGAATTTATAGTATCTGGCCTTATATTTAGGTCTTTAATCCATTTGGAGTTTATTTTTGTGTATGGTGTTAGGGTGCATTCTAATTTCATTCTTTTACATGTAGCTGTCCAGTTTTCCCAGCATCACTTATTGAAGAGGCCGTTTTTTCTCCACTGTGCATTCCTGCCTCCTTTATCAAAGATAGGGTGACCATATGTGCATGGGTTTTCTCTGGGCTTTCATTTCTTTTCCATTGATCTATATTTCTCTGTTTGTACCAGTACCATACTGTCTTGATTACTGTAGCTTTGTAGTATAGTCTGAAGTCAGGGAGCCTGATTCCTCCAGCTCCGTTTTTCTTTCTCAAGATTGCTTTGGCTATTCAGGGTCTTTTGTGTTTCCATACAAATTGTGAAATTTTTGGTTCTAGTTCTGTGAA
Organism: Delphinapterus leucas; assembly: GCF_059928025.1. Lineage (NCBI taxonomy): Eukaryota > Metazoa > Chordata > Mammalia > Artiodactyla > Monodontidae > Delphinapterus > Delphinapterus leucas. The sequence continues at coordinate 57,320,320 of NC_143132.1, read as the reverse complement.
AAATGCCATTGGTAGTTTGATAGGAATTGCATTGAATCTGTAGATTGCTTTGGGTAGTACAGTCATTTTCACAATGTTGTTCTTCCAATCCAAGAACATGGTATATCTCTCCATCTGTTTGTATCATCTGTAATTTCTTTCATCAGTGTCTTATAGCTTTCTGCATACAGTTTTGTCTCCTTAGGCAGGTTTATTCCTAGGTATTTTATTCTTTTTGTTGCAATGGTAAATGGGGTTTTTTCCTTAATTTCTCTTTCAGATTTTTCATCATTAGTGTATAGGAATGCAAAAGATTCTGTGCATTGATTTTTTGTCCTGCTACTTTACCAAATTCATTACTTAGCTCTAGGAGTTTTCTGGTAGCATCTTTAGGATTGTCTATGTACAGTATCATGTCATCTGCAAACAGTGACAGCTTTACTTCTTCTTTTCCTATTTGGGTTCCTTTTATTTGTTTATTTTTTTAGTCTGATTGCTGTGGCTAAAACTTCCAACACTATGTTGAATAATAGTGGTAAGAGTGGGCAACCTTGTCCTTTTCCTGATCGTAGTGGAAATGGTATGGTTGCTTGTAGTAATCTCTCATGATCCTTTGTATTTCTGCAGTGTCAGTTATTACTTCTCCTTTTTCAATTCTAATTCTGTTGATTTGAGTCTTCTCCCTTTTTTTCTTGATGAGTCTGGCTAATGGTTTATCAATTTGTTTATCTTCTTAAAGAACCAGCTTTTAGTTTTATTGATCTTTGCTGTAGTTTCCTTCATTTCTTTTTCATTTATTTCTGATCTGATCTTTCAGATTTCTTTCCTTCTGTAAAGTTTGGGGTTTTTTTGTTGTTGTTGTTATTCTTTCTCTAATTGCTGTAAGTGTAAGGTTAGATTGTTTATATGAGATTTTTCTTTTTTCTTGAGGTAGGATTATATTGCTATAAACTTCCCTCTTAGAACTGTTTTTGCTGCATTCCATAGGTTTTGGGTTTACTGTGTTTTCAGTGTCATTTGTTTCTAGGTTTTTTTTGATTCCCTCTTTGATTTCTTCAGTGACCTCTTGGTTATTTAACAGCATATTGTTTAGCCTCCATGTGTTTGTATTTTTTACAGTTTTATTCCTGTAATTGATATCTAGTCTCATAGCACTGTGGTTGGAAAAGATACTTGATACGATTTCAATTTTCTTAAATTTACCACAGCTTGATTTGTGACCCAAGATATGATCTATCCTGGAGAATGTTCCATGAGCACTTGAGAAGAAAGTGTATTCTCTTGTTTTTGGAAAGAATGTCCTATAAATATCAATTAAGTGCATCTTGTGTAACGTGTCATTTAAAGCTTGTGTTTCCTTATTTATTTTCATTTTGGATCTGTTCATTGGTGAAATTGGGGTGTTAAAGTCCCCTACTATTATTGTGTTACTGTTAATTTCTCCTTTTATGGCTGTTCGTATTTTCCTTATGCACTGAGGTGCTCCTTGTTGGGTGCATAAATATTTACAATTGTTATACCTTTTCTTGGATTGATCCCTTGATCATTATGTAGTGTCCTTCTTTGTTTTGTTTTTTTTTTTTTTTTTTTGCGGTGGCCTCTCCCATTGCGGAGCACAGGCTCCAGACGCGCAGGCTCAGCGGCCATGGCTCACGGGCCCAGCCGCTCCGCGGCATGTGGGATCTTCCCAGACCGGGGCACGAACCCGTGTCCCCTGCATCGGCAGGCGGACTCTCAACCACTGCGCCACCAGGGAAGCCCTCTTTGTCTCTTTTAATAGTCTTTATATTAAAGTCTATTTTGTCTGATATGAGAATTGCTACTCCAGCTTTCTTTTGATTTTCATTTGCATGGAATATCTTTTTCCATCCCCTCACTTTCAGTCTGTATGTGTCCCTAGGTCTGAAGTGGGTCTCTTGTAGACAGCATATGTGTGGGTCTTGTTTTTGTATCCATTCAGCCAGCCTATGTCTTTTGGTTGGAGCATTTAATCCATTTACATTTAAGGTAATTATTGATATGTATGTTCCTATTACCATTTTCTTAATTGTTTTGTGTTTGTTTTTGTAGGTCTTTTCCTTGTCTTGTGTTTCCTACCTAGAGAACTTCCTTTAGCATTTGTTGTAAAGCTGGTTTGGTGGTGCTGAATTCTCTTAACTTTTGCTTGTCTGTATAGGTTTTAAGTTCTCCATCAAATATGAATGTGATCCTTGTTGGGTACAGTAATCTTGGTTGTAGGATTTTCCCTTTCATCATTTTAAGTATGTCTTGCCACTCCCTTCTGGTTTGCAGAGTTTCTGCTGAAAGAAACTCTGTTAACCTTATGGGGATTCCCTTGTATGTTATTTGTTGCTTTTCCCTTGCTGCTTTTAATATTTTTTCTTTGTATTTAATTTTTGAAAGTTTGATTAATATGTGTCTTCGCATGTTTCTCCTTGGATTTATCCTGTATGGGATTCTCTGTGCTTCCTGGACTTGATTGACTATTTCTTTTCCCATGTTAGGGAAGTTCTCAGCTGTAATCTCATCAAATATATTCTCAGACCCTTTATTTTTCTCCTGTTATTCTGGGACTCCTATATTTCAAATGTTGGTGCATTTAATGTTGTCCCAGAGTTCTCTGAGACTGTCCTCAATTCTTTTCATTCTTTTTTCTTTATTCTGCTCTGCAGCAGTTATTTTCACTATTTTATCTTCCAGGTCACTTATCCATTCTTCTGCCTCAGTTATTCTGGTATTGATTCCTTCTAGCGAATTTTTAATTTCATTTATTTTGTTGTTCATCACTGTTTGTTTGCTCTTTAGTTCTTCTAGGTCCTTGTGAAACTTTTCTTATATTTTCTCCATTCTATTTCCAATATTTTGTATCATCTTTACTATCATTATTCTGAAAAATTTTTAAATTTATTTATTAATTTATTTAATTTTTGGCTGCATTGGGTCTTTGCTGCTGCATGCATATTTTCTCTAGTTGCTGAGAGTGGGGGCTACTCTTTGTTGTGGTGCATGGGCTCCTCATTGTGGTGGCTTCTCTTGTTGAAGAGCACAGGCTCTAGGCACACAGGCTTCAGTAGTTGTGGCACGCAGGCTTAGTTGCTCCACAGCATGTGGGATCTTCCTGCACCAGGGCTCGAACCCGTGTCCCCTGCATTGGCAGGAGGATTCTTAACCACTGCGCCACCACAGAAGTCCAATTCTGAATTCTTTTTCAGGTAGACTGCCTATTTCCTCTTCATTTGTTTGGTCTGGTGGGTTTTTACCTTGCTTCTTCATCTGCTGCGTATTTCTGTGTCTTATCATTTTGTTTAACTTACTGTGATTGGGGTCTACGTTTCTCAGGCTGCAGGTTCATAGTTCCAGTTGTTTTTGGTGTCTGCCCCCAGTGGGTGAGGTTGGTTCAGTGGGTTGTGTAGGCTTCCTGGTGGACGGGAGTGGTGCCTGTGTTCTGGTGGTTGGGACTGGATCTTGTGTTTCTGGTGGGCTGGGCCACATCCAGTGGTGTGTTTTAGGGTGTCTCTGAACTTAGTATGATTTTAGGAAGGCTCTCTGCTAATGGGTGGGGTTGTGTTCCTGTCCTGCTAGTTGTTTGGCATGGGGCGCCCAGCACTGGAGTTTGCTGGCTCTTGGGTGGAGCTGGGTCTTAGTGCTGTGATGGAGATCTCTGGGAGAGCTCTCACATATTGATATTACATGGGGCCAGGAGGTCTCTGGTGGTCCAATGTCCTGGAGTCAGCTCTCCTACCTCAGAGGTTCAGGCCTGACACCCGGCTAGAGCACCAAGACCCTGTCAGCCACACAGCCAGGTACGTGGGGATTTTCTTGCCTTTTGGGAAGTCTGAGGTCTTCTGCCAGTGTTCACTGGGTGTTCTGTAGGAGCTGCTCCACATGTAGGTGTATTTCTGATGTATTTATGGCGAGGAAGGTGATCTCCATCTCTTACTCCTCTGCCATCTTGAAGGTCCTCCCAGAATAGAGGAGTTTTAAGGCAGTGAAACTATTTTGTATGGTACTATAATTGTGGATACTCATCATTATACACATGTTATACCCATAGAATGTACAACACCAAGAGTGAACCCTAATGTAAACAGTGGTCTTGGGCTGATAGTGACATACTGGAGTAATTTTATCAATTGTAATAAATGTAGCATTTCTGGCGCCTCTGGGGGGGGGGGTTGTGCATGTATGAGTACAGGGAGTATATCCTAGACTATTTCCCTCACAGAAATTATGCATTGCCCATGTTGAAGACTGCTAAATTATATTACAGAATGTAGTTCCAATTTTGATTGGGGAGTCAAGGGCACATTTCCCTTGTGCCTGCTCTATGAGGATATGATGGATTCATCAGAAATAAGACTCAGCCTCTGTCTCAACTGGGAAACAATGGAGATAGCAGCTTCCCGGGACAGCATGACTCATGAATGACTGTCTGACTGTAGAAGTCCATGTATGACATCTTGTGGAATATCATGAAACCGGTTAGCATGAGTTTGAAAAGGACTGCAATTTTAAAGACTGAATGGGGACAGAGAAATAATGTTTTCAGTGGCTATACATGAAAAAGAATACAGACTACAGAATTGTTCAGAAAAGTCACTAAATAAAGAAAAACTATGGGGAGGGGGAGAATTTGATTTCCACAGTTACCACATTATATGATTTCAAATGTCCAGTTTTGAACAAAAAAAAATATGAGACATACAAAGAAACAAGAAAGTAAGGTCCATTCACAAGGAATAAAGCAAACACTAGAAACTGTACCTGGTGAAGCCTGGAAGTTGGACTTACTAGACCTAGACTTTAAATCATCTACTTAAAATATGTTCAAAGAATTAATGGAATCCATGTCTAAAGAACTAAGTTAAAGTAGGAGAATAATTTATCCTTAAGTATAGATTATCAATAAAAATGTACAAATTATGGAAAAGAACCAACTAGAAATTCTGAAGTTGAAAATACAGTGACTAAAATGCAGAATTCAGTAGAGGAACTCAACAGCAGATTTCAGCAAGCAAAGGAATCAGCAAACTTGAAAATAGTCAACTGAGACTATCCATATAGAGGAATGGAAAGAAAAAAGAGTGAAGGAAAAATGAGAGCCTCAGAGCCCTGTGTGACATCATGAAACATACCATCCTGCCCATGGGATCTCAGAAGAAGATGAGACAAAAGGGTAGAAAAAATATTTTAAAAAATAATAAAAACAATCTACACATCTAAGAAGTTTATAAGCTCACAGTAGGATAAACTCACAGAGCCACATCTAGACACATCATAAAGAACAGCTTTCAGGAAGAATTTATATTACAGAGAATTATTTATTTTCTGATGAAGGGTCTAAACACATTTAATATATAATGTAAAACAGTGCTAGTGGTTGCGGTAGAGCATCAGAGCCAGAATTTAATTTTAAGGGTAATAACAGATTATGTTCTTTAAATTCTCCATTTTTCGTTTTCTCCTTCCTGTTTTTATCTGTTAAAGTAGGGATCAAAGTGACAAGATGGATCTAAAAGAGGATGGGAAAAGGTCTTCAGGATAGCAACCATTTGCTCATGAAATTCCAGATGGAATTTCATTACCAGGAAATTGTAATTTAAATACTGATGTTAAATGAGAAAATTTGGCATTCTTCTCTCAAGACACACTGTGACATTTACCATTACTTAATAAGTTTTGAAATGCAAGGTCAGCCTTAGAGAGAATGTTTATGTCATCCTTGGTACTCCCTTAAATATGAGGAATGTTAGATGAAAATTGATTCCTGGGGTTGGGTGGTTTATTTTCAAAGATACGGTTTTCTTCAGATAAGAATAAGTGAGCCAGGTACAAAATTCAAGAAACATTGTTTGAGCACTTACTATTTACTTTGGTGTACAAGATAGACAAAGTCTCTTTTCTTATAAAGATTACATTCTAGAAGGGAAGAAAAAATATAAACATGTAGTAGAGTAAATAAGGTAATTTCATATGGAGACAAGTAGGACCAGATATATAATTTGTGGTGCCCAGTGGAAAATGAAAATGCAGGGCTCTTGTTCAAATATTAATAAGAATTTCAAGATAGCGACAGCTGAGCATAAACCAAGTGAGAGACCATTTTAATCTTAGGGCCGTATGTGACTGCACAGATTGCAAACCCATGAAGCCAGGCCTGGATATAAATGTTATAAAGAAAAGAGTACAGGTTAGATGGGTTGAGTAGAATAAGTTGGTTAAAAGTCTGTTAAAGCTTTAACAGTTGAAATACTTAAAAATACAACTCTATCCAAATAACTGTATGCTGTGTGCTTTACAATGTAAGTTATGGTATTTTAAAAATGTAGCTAGCAAGACAGAGTTTAAATGCATGCTCTCATTAAACTAATAAAATGTAGTACTTTTATGAAGGAATAAATTCAGCCTTTGAGTTGAGCAAGTTCTGAGTGCCCTTCAAAAACCTAGCATTGAAGCTGCTTTTGGGATTAAGTATGATTATCTTAATATTTGGTCCTTAGCATGGTTCCAAGAATATAATAAAAATTTTAAAATGTTAATTATCAGTAAAAGTAAGTGTTATCATTGCTGCTTAATTTCCTATAGATTTTTTTTATTTGCAGAAAAATATTTCACTTTCTTCTACCAGTTTTTCTATGGAGATATGTTCATTATCTTGACTATTTATAGCCACTCATCTAACCCTGCCTGGTACATAAAAGAAAAACAGACATTGACAAAACAAACAAAAATTTTCATTACATTATTTGTGTTTGCTGTTGGTAATTGATGATTCATGATATTGTAGAGTCTCACTCAATTACCAATAACTAGCCAGATTTTCTCTGAAAGAAGAATTTACTTGTTTACCTGTGGGAAACTTTCAAACTCTTGTTGGAGCTCTTGTCTGTATACTACTTTGTTTTTCGCTCTTATATGTAATAAAAAGGGAGGAATTACGATCTTTCTTTATATAGTTGATACAGCAATAACTTTATAGATATAGATATATCTCCTACTGGATGTTTCTTCTCTGTAGAACCCTGATTAATAATGATTTTGGTATTGAGAGTGGTTTATGAAGAACAGAATTTTAAGGATGACTTTTCTGGAAGTGGTTCTCTAATTCAATTAGATTTATATTTAAAGGCACTCTCCCAGTGGTAAAGTGGGAACTGGCAGTCCATGCCATGATGTGTCAATAGAGATGAAAATATCACCTATAAAAGGTAAAGTTATGGGTGGTGATCTATTAGATAGTTTAGAGCATTTTAGTCAAATTGAGAAGTATCATGAAATTGGTTAGTTGCTCCTAACTGCACTGGAAAAAGAAAAGGATGAGCTCAGAGTTTCAGATTCCCATTTCAGGGTCCACATAAATGATCTGAAAGTTGCTATGTGTGTCCTGCAAGAAACCTATAGCCACAGCACTGAAATTGCTGAAAACCAAGTGCAGAGCCTCTTCAACTGAGTGGCTAAATTACAAGACAAATACAGATTGGGTGATCAATAGTATTCCAGCTCAGATCAGTTTCACAGTGGGTCCAATAGGTCTCTGAACCTACTATATGTTTATTTCCCAAGGTCCAGAATAGATCATTGAAATAGACACACTTAGCATCTGACAGAGTCCTCCACGTTGGCTCCCTGACCTTTGAAATAAGGGCTTTTATGATAGAAAAGGTCAGGTGGAAGTCAATAGAACTGCCTGGACTTGGAAAAAACACTAAACCAAAAGCAATACTGCATTCCCGAGGGCATCAAAAAGATTAGTGCCACCATCAAGGACTTGAAATATCCAGGGGTGGCGATTCCCATCATATCTATTTGATCTGTATAGAAAAACAAATGGATCTTGGGAGAATGGCAGTGAATTATTGTAAACTTAACTGGATGATGACTCTTAATTGTAGCTGCTGACATGACTTCTTTGCTGGAGCAAATTAAAACATCCCCTAGTACCTGACATGCAGCTACTGATCTGGAAAGTGCTTTTTTCCAATACCTTCTGACAACCAGAGCAGTTTGCTATCAGCTGGCAAGGCCAGCAATATACCTTTACTGTCCTATCTTAAGAGTGAATCAACCCTCCATCCTATGTCATAGTTTAATTTCCAGAGACCTTGATCGTCTTTCCCTTTCACAAGACAACATAATCATCCACCACATTGTTATGCTAACTGGGCCTAGTGAGCAGAAGTAGCAACTACTCTGGCATATTGGCAAGTCATCTGTGTGTCAGAGGGTGGGAGATTAACCCAACAGAATTCTAGGGTCTTCCACCTCAGTGAAATATCTAGGGGATACAGCTGGGTGGGGTCTGTTGAAATATTTCTTTTAACATGAAGGATAAGCTGTTACATTTAGCCCCTTGTAAAACTGATAATCAAGGCACAATGCCAAGTGGACATCTTTGGATTTTGGAGGCAACGTATTCCTCATTTGGGTGTGCTACTCTGGCCTGCTTACCCTGTGACCCTAAAAGCTGCCAGTGTTGAGTGGGCTCTGAAGAAGAGAAGGATCAGTAACAGGTCCTAGATGTCATGCAAGCCGCTCTATCACTTGGCCAAAGGATCCAATAGATCTGATAGTTTTTGAAGTGTCACTGGCATACTGAGATGCTGTTTGGAGCCTCTGGCAGGTCTCTGTAGGTGCGTCGCAGCTCAGACCCTTAGACTTTGGAGGAAAGCCTTGCTATCCTTGGTGTAACTACTCTCCTTTTGAGAAACAGCTTTTGGTTTGCTCCTGGGCCTTATTAGAGACTGAACACTTAGCCATGGACCACCAAATTAACAGGTGACTTGAGCTTCCCGTCATAAGCTGGGTATTGTCTGATCCACTAAACATAAAGCTGGGTGTTCATCGCATCACTGGATTATCAAATGGAAGAAGTATATACAAGATTAGACTTGAGCGGGCACTGAAGGCACAAGAAGTAACGTGAGAAAGTGGCCCAAGTGCCATGGCACCTACTCCTGCTACATTACTCTTTCTGTCCCAGCCCAGTTCTATGGCCCCATGGGGAGCTGCCTACTACAAGTCAACCGAGGAAGAGAACACCTGGGCCTGGTTTACAGGTGGTTGTGTACAACATGCAGGCACCACCTGAAAGCGAATAGCTGTGGCACTACAGTTCCTTTCTGGGACATCCCTGAAGGACAGTGGTTAGGTGAAATTCTCCCATTGGGCAGAGCTTTGAGCAGTGTGCCCTGTTGTTCATTTTGTTTGGAAGGAAAAAATGGCCAGAAGTACAAGTCTATACTGCTTAGTAAGCTGTTGTCAATGGTTTGGCTGGGTAGTCAGGGACTCAGAAGGAATATAATTGAGAAATTGGTGACAAGGAGGTCTATGGCGAATTATGCGAGTAGACCTCCCTGAATGAGCAAAAAAAGTGAAGATATTTTGTCCCATGTGAATGTTCACTAAAGAGTGACCTTAGCAGAGATGGACTTTAAGCATCAAGTGGATAGTGTGACTCATCGAGTGAGGCTCTTTCCCTAGATACTCCTGTCATCACCCAGTGGGCTCATGAATAAAGTGGCCATGGTGGCAGGGATGGAGGCTATGCATTAGCTCAGCAACATGGACTTCCATTCACCAAGACTGACCTGGCTATGGCTGCTGTTGCATACTCAGTCTGCCAACAGCAGAGATTAAAACTGACCCTGATGGCACTATTTCCTGGAGTGATCAGCCACCCAGTTGGGGGCATGTGAATTACACTGAGGCTCTTCCATCACGGAAGCGACAACACCTTGTTCTTACTGGAAGAGACATGTACTCTTTATACAAATTTCCTTTCCTTGAATGCAATGCTTCTGCCAAATTACCATCTGTGCACTTACAGAATGCCTTATCCACCATCATGGTAACCCACACAGCACTGCTTCTGATCAAGGAACTCACTTCATAGCAAATAAAGCAATGGGCCCATGTTGATGGCTAATGTATGATACTCTTTCCCCCATATAGACAGAATTCACAGGATTAGGAATCAAGATGTGTAATGGGAGGAGCTCCACTCACTATTCCCCTAACTGATCCCCAAGCAAAATTTTTGTTTCTTTTTCCCATGGCCTTATTCTCTGCTGGTCTAGCAGTCTTAATTTCAAAGAGAGGAATGCTCCTACCAGGAGACACAATGATTCCATTGTACTGGAAATTAAGACTGCCACCTGGTCACTCTGAGCTCTTCATGCCTCTGAATCAATAGGCAAAGAAGGGAATTACTATACTTGCTGGGATAATTGATCCTGAGTACCAAGGGAAAACTGGGCTGCTACTATAAAATTGTGGTAAGGAGGAGTATGTCTGATATACAGCAGAACCCTTCGGGGGTCTTTTATTACTACCATAACCTGTGATTAAATTAGTTGGAAACAACAGCAACCCAATTCAGGCAGGACTGCTAGTGACCCAGACCCTTCAGGAAGGAAGGTTTTGGTCACCCCCAACAGGCAAAAAACCATAACCAACTCTGACGCTTGCAGAGGGCAAAGGGAATATGGAATGGATAGTGGAAGAATGTAGTTATAAATATAACCTATGACTATGCAATCTGTCATAGAAATGATATTATGATTATTTATTTTGTTATGAACACACTTGCGTGTGTGTGCATATACAGTATACACAGTAGTCAAACTACTTATTCAATCTACATGTTCTTCCTACTTCTTCCAACTAAGTGACTCTACTTTCCATGGCATAGAATTTCTTTCATACACCGTTTTTAAAGTATATGTCCAGCTAACTTTTTAAAACTTGGTTTGTTTGAGGGAGGGAGTAAACTTTAAAAAAAAATACCATATAGTATTTAGAAAAAAATCTAATTTTTTTCACTCCAACTACTGCTTCCTATGTGTTATGTGTGTTACATCTATCAGCTCATGGACTATGAAGGACCTTGCTGAAAATTGAGACTCTTGGAGACAATTACTTCTAGATTTTTAAAATCATGGTTGAGGGATAGGCAAAAGACTTACATGTCTTTGCTGAGAAGCTTAGATTTTCACAATTTAGGGGGTGATTTTAAACTTCATTAAACTTGACAGAAGTGATTTTAACATCACACCAGAGACTGCCCATTTTAAGCTGAGTCTCTGGGGGCTGAATCACAGCCAGGGTACTAGGGAGTTGGGAGTTGGCACCAGGGCATGGGTGAATGTTGCTGCCTCTTTGATCCTGCAGGGCAGGGGTTCCCTGTCTATACCACCTGAGGGGCCCCTTCCATGGCAACTTGTGATGAAAACCAAAGAAGCAAGCTGCTGTAGATGCTACACTCTGTGTAAGAGGTACAAAAATTCCCCACCATCATGTTTCCTTCATGTAGTATTTTAAAATGTAATTAAGTTCATGAGGCAGCATGCATAATCCCTTAGCAAGAACTACTATGGGAATTTACACTTGACCTGTGGGGCTGCTCCTGATATGCTGGAAATGCTTCCTTGAAAAAGAGTTCTCTTTTCTATTACACCCCTTGATTTAGATAAATCATCAAGCACTGAGACATCATGGTTTGCAGGACTGAAACGATTGTGCTTTTTAATTCTGACCAATCAAAATCACTTGGGCTCAGTCTGTGAACATGGGTTTACAATTCTACTGTTGTATTCATGCCTTTCTTTGTGGAGGGTTTCTGTGATTTGGGGCACCTAAAAATGTGTTTTAGTTATTCAGTAGAAAATCTCTGGGCTTCCTAGTGATTGGAGAAGCTGACATGTTATTTTACAAGTGAAAATCCTCAGATTAAGTATGTAAATAATGAGTCTACCTCTGTGACTCACTTCTAATTCTAGTCCTCTTTTTTAGCACTTCAAAATATGGCATATTCCACTAGTCCAATAGTACTATGACATATGTCATCAGATTTTGAAAGGACTGCCATGGGCAAGACTTTTTTATTTTCCTTAATATATTTTTCTTACGTGGCTTTTCCTAATGGTAACATGAGCTATTATCTCTAGAAGCTTGTACTGCTTCCGAATGAATGTGGCCTTTCTTTAAGCCCTTAAGGAAACCTGAATAAAAACATTTTGTCTTTGCACCTTGCTGTTCTCTGTTTCCTTCTAAAAATACAGAGAAGCTGAGAACTTTCATGCAACACCCACTGTGTGCAATTCCTGTTCCAGACTATGTAAAAGCAGAAGAGGCAGAGAGGGTGAATGAGTCCTGGGGTATTTAACATTTGAATTCCCAGGAAAAATTTTTGATGCCTGCTGACTACGTATAACTTCTGTTTTGGTACAAGTGTAAGTCTATAACCCTTCCTTCAGAATCTAATGATCAGTCTTCACTTATTTTTTCATTTGCTAATATTCACTGAATACTCCATGGCACATGCTAGCAAGGCACTAATGATGGCTGAGAGTCGTCTCTGTACTCAGGCACATGATCCAGAGAAAACATCTCTGTAAGTGGCCAGATCGTGTCTCTTTAACCAGAGGAACTATCCTATCTTTCCACATTTTTCATCTCTCATGTCTTCAATTATAACATTGAGATCTTATGTTTCACCCAGCCCATAGTGACTAAGGAATTTTTTGTGTCATTCGTAACCACCTTTGTCTATAAAGGTGAGGTACATAATGAAAGGTGCTATATAAACAATAAGCTCTTATGATGGTTTCTCACACATGATAAGCCTGCAATTAATGTTCTCTATTTTGTCTTGAGAGTCTCCCAGTCACGCAGTCATAAACTATTTGTGATAGTAACTAGAAGGACTAGTTATAGAAAACACAGATAATGGTGGTCTTGTGCCCACACAATGTGAAAATAGTGGTGTGAGAGGAAAGGTATGTGAGAAAAAACAGCATGAGAAAGTGTTCTCGGAAGGATGAGCTTATTGGAGTCCTTTATATGAAATTCCACTGGGAAGCGTGTTAAGTTCTATGAATGATTTACCTATATTTACTCAATTTCACAATATATGAATTTTTTTACTTCAAATTTCATTTGATTAGTAACATTAGGTAGATTTATTGCATCTCATCTATGGTCTTTAAATTTTTTTTTTTTACGATAACCTTGACAGGTAGGTTTAGTACTTCCATGTTCCATTTGAGGAAACCAAGACTCGGAAAGATTTTTGCATAAGATGGCACAGCCCTTATTTAGTACAGCTGGCTCAGACCCTCTTGCTACTATACTGCATTAATTGGTTGGGGTCAAAAATTAATTTTGACTTGTAGCATTATTTTTAGTACACATAAGCACAATTTGGGGCATAACATTTTTATTGTTCCATATTTCATTAAAGTTCCATATAAAGTTTCAACTCTTTGCCAGCAAGGTTTAATTCAGAATAAAGGGCTTAATAAGTGGCTTTAATTGTTATTGTTACTTGCTGCTAATTCATGGTGATGAATGGCTGGAGATTCTTTTTTTTATAAATTTATTTATTTATTAAAAAATTTTTTTGGCCGTGTTGGGAATTTGTTGCTGTGCACGGGCTTTCTCTAGTTGTGGTGAGCAGGGGCTACTCTTCCTTCTGGTGCGTGGGCTTCTTATTGCGATGGCTTCTCGTTGTGGAGCACGGGCTTCAGTAGTTGTGGCACACGGGCTCAATAGTTGTGGCTCACGGGCTCTAGAGTGCAGGCTCAGTAGTTGTGGTGCACAGGCTTAGTTGCTCCACAGCATGTGGGATCTTCTTGGACCAGGGCTCGAACCCGTGTCCCCTGCATTGGCAGGCAGATTCTTAACCACTGTGCCACCAGAGAAGCCCCAATGAATGGCTGGAGATTCTTTATGTCCAATGTTTATTTTTTTAATTTTTTTTTATTTTGCGGTACACGGGCCTCTCACTGTTGTGGCCTCTCCCGTTGCGGAGCACAGGCTCCGGACGCGCAGGCTCAGCGACCATGGCTCACGGGCCTAGCCGCTCCGTGGCATGTGGGATCTTCCCGGACCAGGGCACGAACCCGTGTCCCCTGCATCGGCAGGCGGGCTCTCAACCACTGCGCCACCAGGGAAGCCCTATGTCCAATGTTTGATGTATTTACACCATGTTTTTTTACCCTGTATTCGGTGGGTTAGCCGTGCTTTAAGAATAAACACAATAGACGTGTGTGTGTGTCTGTGTGTGTGTGTGTGAGAGAGAGAGAGAGAGAGAGAGAGAGAGAGAGAGAAAATTTTTAAGGGACTTACTAATGAAGTTACTGGCAATGAGAAAACCCTAAAATGGTAAACTTGCAATAAGTCAAGCCTTTGAGCCTAAGCCGAGAGCAAATAAAGACATAGAATCCAGCTTCTAAGATGGCACCAGAAGTCTTATTAGACCCGGTACAGGTACTTTTCTACCTTCTTTTTTATATCACTTACGAGAGAATTGGGGGTGGTATTCCTATTGAAAATAGTCAAGAGAAATGGAGTTGAAATTTTTTGTATCCTTTTCTCATAACTAAATGTCTTTCATGCCCTGGTGATGAGAATGGCTGCAGATTTTAGACTATCTAGTATGGTCTATTTTTCAAATGTACTTGGTGAAGGTTTATGAAAAATAAAGAGATCGTAGAGTAACTCAGGCTCCTTGTGGCAAGGGCTTCTCCAACCATAGGTATTACACAACACCACAACTCTACATGTGCCTCTTAAGTCCCTAAGCATGTAGCCATTTCCTGTCTCCTTTCTCTGTGTTCATCTATGTTAGTGAAACACACTTGCTACAGAAAATTTAACTCAATCCATACAATTAAACTAACATTAATTGGGTTTTCATGGTTATATATCAAGCCTCTGGTAAAGGAAAAATCAAATGCTCAGAAATAATCCAGATTAAAGTGGGAAAATAAAGTTTACAAGAAAATTACAGATTTTAATCTCTAGGAAGGTATAGGCTGATGGTAAAGACAGTGACTCATACTGGTTATTTTTCATTGGTTGTCATTAGTTTCCAAACTAAAACAGCTGCAATTTAAAGAAGTTTTTTCTTTGTGCCTCAACAAGCAGCATGGTTATGCATGCAAAAGAAAGACTGTATTTGTTTTGGCTCAAGTGTATTTAATTAGATAACAGGAATCATAGGCAATGTTGTGGCTAAGTAGGGAAACTGAAAACCTGTAGTACTGAATCGCACATGAAGCTTCACTGGCAGAGAGATAATTTGAAATAAGTTGACTCCAATTTAGAATCAATCAACAAAAACACATTAAATGGTTATTACGTGATTAGCGTAAATTATCTGAATGGGATATTTCTAAGTCTGCTTGGCCACTAATCATAACTTTTAAACTGTGTGAGGTCCACGTGCAACACAACAAGCAGACAGAAAAGACAATCCTTATACCTAAGTAAACACTCTGATGTAAGAGGTCTGCTTGCATGATCTACCCAGAGAGTCTTGATGACTATTATCAAAAAACTTCAACAGCCTAGACATCAGAACTTATTTCTATGTCTTTACAATTCAACTCAAGACTTGCAAATAAGACAGGATTTATTGAAAATTGTTGGAAAGAAAACTACTTACATTGTTGTAAAACAGCAAACATATGTGTAACTCTAATTCAGTCATGTATGCATATAAATTTTGATATAAACATCTACCCCTGATTATTTGTTCTTTTATTCATTAAATATCTACTGAGCATCTATTATGTACGAGGTATTTTTCTGAGTACTAGGGATTCAGTAAACAAGACAGGGAAATAACTTTGCCCTGTCAAACTTACATTTTATAGGACATACAGATAATAAACAATAAGCACAGTAAATAAATGCATTGCATAGTATGCTAGATGGTATATGCATAGCATGATAGTGACATTTAGGTCTACTCTAAAGGGAAATAGGCATTTTCAGGCTTGGACGTGTGTGTCGCCATCACTTCAGTTTTGGTCTGGGCTGGGAAGATTAATACTGACCATTGGCTGTGGCAACACTATTAAAGTTATTGCCTTTTGGGGAGATGGTACAGACCTGGATGGGACACTTTAGAATAAGTGGATAAATGGGATAATTACATTTACTAAATCAGCACAGTTAAAGCAGAATATTTATAGAACAACATAGTGATAAAGACCAAAGATTTTAGACTCAAGATGACCATGGTTCAAATTCTGCCTTCGTAATTTTGTAACTGACTTTATCCAGTTATTTCCTCTCTCTATGCCTTTGTTCCCTCATTTATAAAGTTGGACTTATTACTTCCTCCTCAGAGAAGTGCTATGATGATTTAATAAAATAATGCAGGTAAAATATTTAGCATCATGATAGATACATAAAACCTATTTGAGGAATAGGAGACATCATCATTTTGTGTCTAAACACTCAAGGAACGCCAGAAATGGAAACCATTTGAGAGAAGACCTAATTCAATCTAATCATTTTGTAGGGGGAGGAAACTGAGGGCCAGATAAGTGAAATGAGTTGACCAAGACCACAAAGTTAATCACAGAGGTAGATCTAGTTTCTACCAATTACCAAACTCCAGAACAATATGACCATACCTGGACATACTTGGATATATCTGAAGCATCCAAAGTATCATATACATATTCTAGTTCCTTCTCTATACTTAAGGAAAAGAGTAAGCACAGTCAAAGTTTGAGTACACATGGCCTTCAATAGCTCAACATCCAGTTTCTGAGTATTATTCCAAACTTAATTCCTACTCCTTAAGTTAATTATTGCCAAGTTATGAACTTAGATTTATTCTGTGGTCATCTTAACTACTGAAGAGATTTTCTGTGCTATAATTTGATTAAAATGGGAATATAAATATGCCTTTAATATCTGAAGTCATAAACATACTACATTTTAAAAATAAATTACTTTCAGAAATGTGAAGTGTTGATTTAATGTACTTATATTTACTCTAATGACATAGTAAATTAAAGCAACGATTCCTATGTCCATCATATACAATAATTTAACAGAAAAATGCCAATTCCAATGGTCATAGAACTTTATAATCTTTTCTAGTCAGGGGAACTGAAGTCAGAGTGACATGAATGATGGGGAAAACATGCCATGGGAATATAAAAGAGAAGCCAAAAAAAAGTGGAAAAGCAAAAGGTCTGTGTTCCCCAGGACTCTTAGGTATTCTAGTCCTACAGACAAATTTGAGCAAAGGCAGCATAGATTCCCAACTCACTAAAAAGAATGATGAATTGTGATTACTGTGACATCTTTTCCCTGTTGATTCCGAACAAGGACATTTGGGCTTTTCTTTCCTGACTTCTGTTGCTTTCTTGGATTAGTTAGGACTTCCGGTAACAAAGCTGAATAGAAATAATGACAGTAGGCATTTCTGTCTTCTTCTCACGTAATGATCATGCTTCTAAATGTTCACTATTAAATTTGATGCTTCCCACAGTTTTGTTTTGTTTTGTTTTTTTCTTAAGACAGGAATTATTTTCTCAGTCTGGAAGCCAGAAGTCCAAAATCAAGGTGTGGCAGGGCCACACTTCCTCCAAAGCCTTGAGAGGAGATTCTTTTCCTTGCTTCTTCTAGCTCCTGGTGACTCTAGGCATTCCTTAGCTTGTGACAGCATCACTCCAATCTCTGCCTCCCTGGGAACACTGCCTCTTCCTCTTCTCTCTATCAAATATCCCCTGTGTATCTCTTATAAGGACACTTGTCATTGGATTTAGCATCCACTGGATAATCCAGGATAATCTTTTCATTTCAAAATCCTTAATTTAATTATATCTGAAAAGACCTTTTTTTAAAAAAGCAAGCTAACAGTCACTGGTTCCAGGAATTAAGATGTAGACACATTTTTGGGTGGCCAATTTTGTTTAGGTTATTTTAAAATTTTTCCTTTTGTGTTCAGTCCAGTGAGATTTAATGAATGTAAACGTAGGAGGCACTAGAGCAAAAGTGCTATAAACATCTGTCAGAGTCAGATGGACCTGGGTCTGAATTGCAGCTTCAACACCTTCTAGCTGTATGGCATTAGGAAACTGATTTCAACTCTCTGAATATCAGATGCCTCATCGATAAAGTGCACATGATAATTTCTATCTCACAGGATTATTGTAAAAATTAAATGAAATAATAGGAAGTTCTTGGTACCATGTCTAGAAAACAAATATGGTCAGTAAAACACATGTATAGCAGTATTGTAGTGCTTAAACATGGTAGTATTAGTAATTGAATTTGTGTTGAAGTATTCAAAATAGCTTTGTAAATAATTTGAGTATATGCTACTGATATGACATAATTATTTGTATCTTCCCACACTTAATATTTTAAAATGTATGTATATTTTTATTGCACTAAAATAGACATAATGTAAAATTTACCAATTCAACCATTTTTAAGCATACAGTTATGCAATCCCATAGGTTTTTAAAAAAATTTTATTTATTTAATTTATTTTTATTTTTTGGCTGCGTTGGGTCTTCGTTGCTGTGCGCCGCCTTTCTCTAGTTGTAGCAAGCAGGGCTACTCTTTGTTGTGGTGCACGGGCTTCTCACTGCAGTGGCTTCTCTTGTTGCAGAGCACAGGCTCTAGGCGCACAGCCTTCAATAGTTGCAGCACGCGGGCTCAGTAGTTGTGGCTCACGGGCTCTAGAACACAGGCTCAGTAGTTGTTGTGCACGGGCTTAGCTGCTCCGCGGCATGATGGATCTTCCCAGACCAGGGATTGAACCTGTGTCCCCTGCATTGGCAGGCGGATTCTTAACCACTGTGCCGTGAGGGACGCCCCCCCGCCCCCGCACATAGGTTTTTAATAGCTATTCTCTATTCCCTTCTATTCTGATTTTGCTACATTTTTTTAAAATTAGGAATTTGTTATTATCAAATGACTTTTCTTCATCTATTGAGATAGTTATACAATTATTCTTTTATATTCTGTTAAAGCGACATTTTAAATTATATTTTCAAATTGGAATGGCCATGCATTTCTAGGATAGCTCAGTATTTTCATGGGGAAATTTATCCAGCATACAAATATACAGAGTTGCCAAATAGAGAAAAAATTTAGACCAAAAGTGTAGATTATATAGAGGAGCAGGGCTTCCCTGGTGGCACAGTGGTTGAGAGTCCGCCTGCCGATGCAGGGAACATGGGTTCGTGCCCCGGTCTGGGAGGATACCACATGCCGCGGAGCGGCTAGGCCCGTGAGCCATGGCTGCTGAGCCTGCGCGTCCGGAGCCTGTGCTCCGCAATGGGAGAGGCCACAGCAGTGAGAGGCCCGCGTACCGCAAAAAAAAAAGAGTAGCAAATTTTAACAACACATATGATAGGAAGAAAGAAAAACATAAACTACATCTCTAAGTCATTTGGAAATTTCTTATGTAAGCATACTGTTGTGTTAAATTTCAGTGAAAAAAGTGTGAGTGTATATCATTTCTTACAAGTTTTGCAGTTCTCAAAATAAAACCTCTATAATCACCTGGATTCATTCTACAAATATTTTACCATCAAGATACATTCCCAGACTTAATAAAAACATCCTTTTGCTTACTGTTATCATTATTATCCCTCAACATGCCTGTTCCACCCACGAACCCATGGTATTTGTATAAAAGCTGAGATAGTTTCCAGCTGGTGTTTCTTCCATCTTGGTTGACGTTTGAGGTCTTTCTCATACGGCTAATCTGCAAGTATGTACAAGATGATGCTGAGTTATCGTAGCAGGGGAAATGAGATCAGTTATCTTACAGCACACAAAAGCAGAGAAAGATGTCTTTCAGTTACATTTTGCCTAAAAACGAACAACCATAATTTATTCCAAGGGAGATAGCCATTCAAGTATGAGCCTGACTCTACTATTACACTCTCAGCAGGAACAGACAAAATCTAGTCCTAGGGTCTTAGCTGGCCACTGGGTGCCATGAAAAATAGACTCTCAATCATTACGAATTCATAGAAACTTTAAAATACTAATTGGAGCTTCCAAGAATATTCGAGGAAGAGAAAGAAACCTGCTGGTGAAGGCAGACAAGGGCCAAATTTTCCTCCTTTCCTTAAGAAAGGCTAAACTGCTACAGAACTATTTGGCTTAAACAACATAACAATAATTTGGGGCTGAGCAAGTGGATGCCTGCAGCTTATTTTTAGTCAAATCATGTCCCTTTGAAACACTAGGGTTGAAATGGAAATGTTGATAGACTATTTACCAGTTAGGCCCTGGTGAGAGCAAGGAAAACAAATGTAATCCATTTTATTAACATGATGAAGTTATCATAATTAAGCAGTTGGTAAAGAAAGAAATCTATCAGGAGATCACATTTCCTGCTTTAATGAAATCTGGTGGTCGAATAAATGGGTATCATGGGGTTCTGTCATTGTGTACATTAAAAGAACCCAGCCAGAAAAGTCACTTTTTTGATTCTGGCCAGATCTTTTTAACAAGCAGATTTTTTTTTTTTATCCACTCCTGGCAACTCTCTCAACTTCCTGCTTTCCGCAGTCCTTGCTCAGAAATATTTTCCCATTTAAATTAGATATAGGGGGCAAGCTGATATGTCGTTTCCCTATTGCAAGCCAATTGTATTTTAACTCTCTGTTGCCTTTTCAGAAATACAGCAAATCCTTAGTGGGAACCTATGGTAAAGGAGATAAGATACCCCAAGAAAGGAGTGAGCAGCTCTGAGCCAATTTGTTTGGATTCTGAATTTCCAAATTGATGGATTACATTCTAAAATCTGCTGCAGTTAAGGAGATTGCAGCAGCCAAAACATATTCCTTCTTTCATTGCAGCACAACCCAACCAAAAAGCCTTCTGAGGAAGATGAAGAGTCATTAATCTGTGCTGAATTCAAAGTATAGCCAAGATAAAGGACTGCTTTATAAAATGTGAGATTGATAGTCTATTAGAATTCCATGTTTTGCAGTAATCTTTCAATGTATTTACTTTCTATCATTAAAAGAATGAGGGTTAAAAAACCATTTTATTTCTTATAAAAGTATCCCATATTCCTAAGAGCAAAGAATGTGACCATTTAGAGAGATAATCAATATTAAGATTTAATTTTGATAGTAAGATTATATACATTTATATATAAGATTATATAAAATGAAACCACATTTATGTTATGCTCAACTTTTTTTACTCAATAATGCATGGGAAAATTCTATGTCATCCACCGTTGTTTTGATTTCCATGAAAACAACTGGTTCAATATTCTAAGTAATATAACCACTCCCGTGGGCAAACCTACAGTTTAATACTGCTCTTCAATAATCTATATTAACCCATCACTTATTGTTAAATCTGTAGGGTTTTTTCCTCTCACGTTGTTAATATTGCAATGATTATAGTTGCAGCAAAATCTCCACGCATATCCATAGTTATTTTCTTGGGCTATTCCTAGCAATGTAATTGTTGTGCTGATGGGTACATGTTTAAGGCTTTTGATATGCAGTGGCAAGCTGTTTCCTGGAGGTGACTAATTCCTGTGTTCACAACTTAATTTGAATTATGTGGCTGAGATGGCGAGTTGTCCTATAGAATCCATTTGTCTCAATGTTTTCTTTAGTAATAGAACCTTCCCCATTGAGTTATATAGCTTGGTCTTGGCTACCCAGGTAGGAACTATATTCTCATCCTTCCTTAGAATCAGATTGATCATATGATTTAATTCTGGCAAGTGACATGTACACCAAGTGATATAGGCAACTGCTGGGCCATGTCCCTAAAAGGAAGCCACTTGCCCTCCACACCCTCTTTTCCTCCTCCCAGGATTCAGCTTCGTTACGGGGAGCCATTGTGGGCCAAGCAGAACTGGGAATGATGGAACCACAAGAGAGAAGTATCCCACGTCTCAGAGCCAGCTCGTGGAACAGGACTGCCCTACATCTCAGACATTTATATGAGAGTGAAATAAACATTCTCTCTTGGTGTAAATCAATGTTAAATTAGCCCAACTAGTACCCTAAATAATATAACTACTCCAGTGGACAAACCTAAAATTTTTGGAAATTTGAAGCAGAATGGTAATAAGAAGGGGGAAAGTAATGATCCGTCTCTGAAAGCTACTTATTTTCCTGAAACCACGTATTTGTGCCATGAGCTTTATAGTTGTCCTCCAGCAGGACATACTTTATGCCTGTGGCTATAAGTGATACAGTGGTTGCTGAAGTCTAACATGTCAAAAATGAGGTTATGAAGAAAATCTGCCCTATGCCTGAGGTTGGCGGGGATTGATGCTCTACCTTGAGTTTCTCTCCTAATATCTCAGTTATGAAGGTTTTTGTTTGATAAAGTTTTGGGATCTAAAGTTGAATTATTCTGGCTACATGTTATTTAGACTGTTCCATATTCCGGCTCCTGGAACATACCAATGAGACCATCCATAAAATACATGAAATAAGAAAAGCCACTCATCTATCCCCAGTTGTTCTCAAGGAGCCCACCACTCTGGTTTCAGCATGCCTGTCAAAAAGAGCACTGAAAGGAATAAGTGATAATAGATAATGGGCTACACTTAAAATATCCAGGTAATGTGTAATAACAGATCAATTTTAAAAGAAGTTGACTAGAGAGAAATAGCAATTTAAAAACTTAGTGAAAGAAAGGCCCAACACTGGGATTTTTACAAATAATGTTCGGGTACAGATATGGTCCATGAATAGATTCACATACAACAGCATTTACTCTCTGCGGGAAGATAAATATCTGATTACTTGGAGCTAGGTAGGGGTCATTATGTTTTAAGGAAAAGTCACTATAATCTTAAGGAAAACAAGTGGCCTGAATTCAGGACAAATATTTGGAAGCATTTAAAACGAATCTATTAGAAGCAATAACAATATGAAGAAGAGGGAATAGTTTGTTGAAAATTTTGCAAAATTACTCTTAGACCCAGTTTTTAAAGAAAGAAGAAATTTCAATATTTATATATCAATGTGCAGACTGTTTGCAAAGATAGCCACAACAATTTCTCTCATCTTTATTCTGTGCTTTTTTTCAATGTGACTTTGCAATTCCTCCCATGAAAAGGAGGAGACTATTTCCCTTCCCTTTAATATGGGCTGGCCTTGTAACTTGCTTTGGCCAACATTTGGTAGAGTAACGTAAGAGGATGTCCAGCTTCTGTTCTTGTCCTCTTAGCAATCAGATACTGTACAAGAAAGCCTGAGGCAGCCTGCTGGAGCTGCCACATGCTCTGGCCAAAAGTCCCAGCCAGTTGCCAACAATATAAGTGAAGCCATCCAGGACCAACCAGTTGACCGCCAACTGACCGCAACAGCATGGTTGAGTCCAGCTGACACCATGAGGAGCAGAGATGCACTATGCCAGCTGAGCCCTGCCCATGTTGCTAATCCCCAGTATCGTGAGCAAATAAATGGTGGTGGTTTTAAGCCACTAAGTTTTGGGGTGGTAAAATACTTAGAAATAAATAATTAATACAGTTGATAAATTTTAAAATTAATTTGTAATTCTTCTTCTTATACCTCTTACCAAACGACTCAGTTAAGGGTATTAATTTACTTGAATGGAGGTGTTTCACTGTTGCTTAGAAAAAAGTCCTCACTTGCTGTATATTGTCATCACCAATTAAATACACTGTTACTGCAGAGGTAGGCTAGTTCCTTGCTGCATAAATTGGGAAGGTTTGACTTCAGCTTATGATAGGTCTTTGTGTGAGTGGCACTGTATACAAGGCAGAGTTATTGGTCACAAAATACCTTTAATAAATGGGTGCAAATATATACCAATGATGGAAAACTTACTCTGTGGATGAATGAAGTCTGATGCACATATTTTTAAAAATGTAGTTGAGTTTATCTGAAGATAACTGAAGCTTGCTTTGATCTACTGACTGATTAAACTTTTTGTTCAATATAGCACAGTGATCCTTTGGACCTGAAATTGTTTTGGTATGGCTTTTAGATGCATTGATATTTTTACAGGATGATTTATGTCTTATGAAGAGATTCATTTGCAATATCAAAGCTTAAATTCGAGTCAATTTGGCTGCTTTCCAATTTGAAACTTGCTATATACAATGAAAAAGTCTTTAAGGCTGGAAAATCATTAAACAAAATAACTTTGTAATCTAAGTGGCTAATCAGATCATCTCTATTTTATATTAATTTTCTATTTGTTCTTTTTTGACATTCTTTTTTCTAACTTTTATTTTTACTTAATTTTAGATTTACATAATAATTGCAAAAATAGTACTAATATTTCTTGTGTGACCTTCCCTAGATTTCCTGTATTATTAATATTTTACCTACATTTTTATCCACCTCTATTTATATATTATAGACATAGATAGATAGATGATAGATAAATAGAATATTTTACTGAGCTAGTTCAAAGTAAGTTGCAGGTATAGTATGCCCTTTCCTCATAAATACTTCAATGTTCATTTTCTAAAAACAAGACAATTCTTTTCATAATCGCAATAGTTACATAGATTAGGAAATCGCTCTCTTTTGCTTTATTCCAAATTCATTTTTTTCAAATAGTATATCTCTTCTTCTAGGAGTACTTGTCTGTTTCTCATTTTAAATTCAGAATTCATACAGACCTCAGAGTTCATCAAAGCATAAACTACTCTATTTGAAGCAATTTATTTTAGCATTTTAGATTAAATTATAGCTTCATCAGAAAATTAAATAATAACTTAAAGGATAAATTAATTACTTTATTTACAAAACTAATTAATTATAATGGCATAAATTTTTTGAAGGCTTGCTACGTTTGTGGCACCTTGCAACTATTTTACATATATCTATTATTTAATCAGAATAGTAAGTAATATATAACCAGTACCATTTTTAAGCACTATATTAAACACATTACAAGAATTATCAAATCTAATAATAAAATGGAAAACACTTATGAACCTTTCCTTCTATTTCAGGGTTCAGGAGTAAGTGCTTTACATATAACACTCATTTAATCCTTTTAACATTATGATGGGGATACTGTTATCATTCCTATTTTACAGATGAGGAAGCTCAGACTACAGAGAAATTAAGTCCTTAATGGGAATTATCGTGTCTATTTGAAGGAGCAGAAAATCTGAAACTTGAATAAGTTGTTATTTACCTGTATTAGTTTCCTATGGTTGCTGTGACAAATGACCAAAAACTGGGTGGCTTAAAACAGAAAATTTATTCTCTCATAGTTCTGAAGGCTGGAAGTCTGAAATCAAGGTGTCTGCAGACCCATGCTGAATACTCTAGGGGAGAATCTATTTAATGCCTTTCTCTTAAATGGCTGGTGTTGCTGGCAATCCTTGGTATTCCCTGGCTTGTAGACGCATCACTCCAATCTCTGCCTCCATCATCACCTGGCATTACTCTCTCTGTGTGTCTGTCTCTGTGTCTCTTTTTATAAGGACATCAGTCATATTGCATTAGGGACCACCCTAGTAACTTCATCTTAATAACTTCTTCAGAGAGCCTGTTTTCAAAAAAGTTCACATTCAGATGTACCAGAAGTTAGGGCTTCAACATAATATTTTGGGAGGGGGGGACACATTTCGACCTACAACATTACCAAGGACATTCAGCTCGTTAATGGAACTGCAAGTATTTGAACACAGACTTATCTGACTCCAAAGCCCACGTTTTTAACCATTCTGTTCCACACATCATACAAGACTTGAGTCACCTTCAGTTCTACTAGTTAACTAAATTATTATTATTTTTTTTCTGGTATGCGGACCTCTCACTGTTGTGGCCTCTCCCATTGCGGAGCACAGGCTCTGGACGCGTAAGCTCAGCGGCCATGGCTCACGGGCCTAGCCGCTCCGTGGCATGTGGGATCTTCCCGGACCGGGGCACGAACCCGTATCCCCTGCATCGGCAGGCGGACTCTCAACCACTGTGCCACCAGGGAAGCCCTAGTTAACTAAATTATTAATGACCATGGCAATGATCAAAACAAAAGAATCTATTTTTAATAATAAATACATAATTTAGATACTACTGGAAAAACACACAGATAACTGTTTCAAAAAGTGAATACTTGAATTTAACTCTTTTGAATTATAAATATAATATTTATTTTTTAAAAAATTAAATGACTTTTTACATAAAAAGTTCAGTTGTTTCTGCTGCTAACAACACAAACATCCCATTCTTTTTTTTTTTTTTTTTCAGGATTTTCCATCACAATTTTATTGTTAATGTTTCCTTCAAATAAAGAGCAAAGATTTCCCTGCAGGAACAATTTGAAGCAATACTGAGATATGATAGAACAAATATGCATAAAGTATCAAACATCCCATTCTTAAGGAAAATTTTGTATCAAAAATCTTTGCTTGTCTCTGCTTATTAAAATATTTTTATGTCCTTGAATAAAATTGTGTCCTTTAATTTATATAAGGTTTGTACTTTCTTTTAAATTTTATTTTATTAAAAACCCTAGTTTTATTACTTTAAATTTAATATTTTCTTATATCTTTCTAATATTTATATAGATGTAAAATTTTTTTTAGTGTATCTTTAAACAATATCTTACAACTAGTTATTATCATATAGAAAAAATCTTCAGTCTTTATTTTGTACTTGTGTATCTGTGCTCACCTAGTAATTATATCTAATAATTTTAAGCACAATTAATATTGCTCTATAACACAAAAATATTAATACTATTGGCTTAATCAATTTCTCTAATTTAGGGCATTACATTTATTTTTATAGGTCCTTAAACATCTGTACCATAGAGGAGAGCTTTAATCTTAACTAAACAGTTAAATCTAAAGTTCACCTTATTTCAGCTTAATCACATACACTATAGCCATCCATGTATATAGTAAGAGCACTCCAGCTGGTTCCCTCTATGTTTTCTTCTAGTGTAATACATCCTACATACCAAGTACATACCAAGGACAGCATAACCCTGGTAAAGCTCAAATGTGGTCAAGTCACTCTCTTGCTCAACATCATTCTGTGGTTTGCCATTGATGTAAAAAATACTGTCTGTGAACTGCTTTCAACAAAGGAATAACCAACCAAACAAAACCAAAGCAAAATATTACTTAGAAATAAGAAACAGGCAAGAAGACTTGCTTTCAGTAATATTAAAACAGGGTGAAAATGACTCAAGCACCATGAATTCAAGGCATTAATGCAAATATGAATAATTAATCACTTATTTTACTAATTTTATCTTTATTTTGGTAGAATTTTTGCATCTATTTTAACAACTGAAATTGGTCTTTAATTTTCTTTTCCTACCCTGGGCCAATTTTCCTTTTTAAATTTATATTAGTTTAGATAGATAGATAAAATAGAAATATAGATATTTTATCTAATTTATTGCCTTGCTTATTAGTCTTGCTAGACATTTATCAATTTTATAGTTTTCTTCCAAAGAACCAACTTTTAATTTTGTTAATTTTTGTTGGGTTCTGTTTCCTGTTCCCTATGCTTAAGCTATCTTCTAGGTTTCTTGTTCAGCTTCCATGATACTGTTGGCAATAATCTTAGTTATTGCTTTAAAACCAAGATTTAAGTATCACCATTATTATTATTATTATATTTTATAGTCACACATTTTATGCCCATCACTTTCATCTGTGTGACCTTGGGCAACTTTCTTAGTCTCTAAGCCTACAGCTCTTCATCTTAAGATAGATAACTCTAGTACTTATAGAGTGGCTGTGACAATTAAAATAATAATTTAAAGTGCTAGCACAGTGCTGACACTGATAAAAGTTTCTCATATAATGGTGATGATGAAGTTGATAATTATGTAAACGATACGATATTGTGTCTATTTAAATTTTTTTTTGATGTGGAACATTTTTAAAGTCTTTATTGAATTTGTTACAATATTACTTCTCTTTTATGTTTTGGTTCTTTGGCCTCAAAGCATGTGGAATCTTAGTTCCCTGACCAGGGATCAAACCCGCACCTCCTGCATTGGAAGGCGAAGTTCCAACCACTGGACCACCAGGGAAGTCCCTATTGTGCCTATTTAAATCAGGCACATTTTGGATCTTTTTCTTGTTGTGTTATCTGAACTTGTATTTCAATGCTCCATTCTATGTGATTTCCATGAATATTTACTTATAAGAACTTATGAGAAAAATAAGACCTTATCTACAGATAAATTTATTTTATTTAATTTAAATGTTCTGCATGGACTATTTTAGGCAATTCTTCACATGTGCTTCCAAATAAATTTTAATGTCTTATAGTTTACATACTTATAGTTTATCTTGGGACTAATGAGGTAATGTCTAAAAAGAACTGTGAATTCTTTGGAGGACATACAAGGTCAGAGTCCAAGTTGTGTCAGCAATTATGCTTATGTTTATAAACTAGAAAAATGTCTTTTCTACCTCATAGGGTGTGAGTTGCCAAGAACTCATTACTGTTATTTGAAGAGTTATTGTTATGAGGAAAGAGGAGTGAACAAAGACACAGGGACTGATGGAAAGAGGGAAACACTGGGACCTAATTAGAAAGAGTGGAAGCAGAAAATACCAAAGTAAAGCAGATTTGAAGAAACAGAACAATGAGATAGGGTCATCTTAGTTAGTAGCTATGTATGGCACGGTGTTCATCACTCTCTTCAAAACACTTTCCTTCCTCTGATTTCAAGAGAAAACATTTGCCTGGTTGTATTCCTTTCATCTCTGCCTATGTTATCTTAGTTCTATTGCTGGCTCTCCCTCATCTCCCTGACTTCCAAATGTGAGAGTGTTCCAGCATTCAGTCATTGACCCTCTTTTCCATCTACATATCCTCCTTTAATGATCTCATATAGACTCATGGCTTTAAATATCATCTATATGCTAATAATTCCCAAATGTATTTCTCCAGCTTGGACCTCTCCCCTGGAATCTAGACTTGTATGTTAACTGCCTATTTGACATCTCTACTTGAATGTCTAAGATGTATCTCAAATTTAACATGTCCAAAACTGAGCTTTGAATAACTTCACCCCACCCTGGCCCTGGTCTTTTGAAAACCTGCTTTCATAATCTTTGACTTCTCAGTGGCCAACCATTTTCCCCCTTTTTCTCAGGCTCCAAGTCTCTAGTCATTCCTGGTCCCTCTGTTTTCCATCACACTCCATGTCCAATCCAACAACAAATGGTGTCAACTCTATCTTCAAGATAGATCCAGAATCTGAGCACTGCTCACCACCACCAGTTCCACCTCCATGAGTTATAATTGCTTCCTAACTGGACTCCCTGTTTCTATCCTTGCCTTTGCCATAAGCCCTCAAATAGTGTGTTTGACAGAATCCAGATTTGGTAGGGCATTTCTGGCTATATGTCATTTGGTATCTTATAATGCATCTCTAGCATGGCTAGTATCACACCAGGAACTATTATCTAAAAGATGTTTAAGTCTTTGCAGATGGTATCGCCTTACTCCAGAACCCCAGGGGACTTCATTATAATTTTCTCACTAAGCTTTACATAAACCTTACATAGCATCTTTTCTTATCACAGATATACTTAAGACCATAGGGTCTGTCAGATTAAATGATCCAAAGATTAGGGCCTCTTACACCAAAATCTGGAAATCTAGACCTGCTACAAAGCCCTTTCCTGCTCTGTGTTTCTCAAATTTTACAGCTTTTCATATCACTCTGCATAATGGCTAAGACTCTCCAGATATGACCCACCAGACATGGAACTTCCTCCTTTGTGGTAGGAGGTATGAGATGCATTAATTGGCCTTTATTTTGGAAGGTATTTCTTGGAATGCCACAAACCACTGGATCCCTAAAAATTTTAATCATCATAATAAAATTATTTTAACTTTTTATAGTTTATATCTCACCCCCTGAAGTTCATGGGTCTTTCCAAGGACTCCAACGTACTTGCTATTTGTTGTTTATCTTGTCTGATTAGTATAATGCCATCAATATAGTGGACCAATAAGATGTTCTTTTGGATGCAGAACCAACATCCAATATCCAACACTGCAAAATCTACCTCTATCTATTTCCTCCTGAATTCTGCCATTAAATATATTCTAAGTCCTATGGTTCTTTCATGGTATTATCTCTTTCCTCTCTCAGGAAGCCCAGGACATCTCTGGACTTGTTACATGGTGATTTGATCTACTTGTTGGTCTAAAGGTCAGGAAGGAAAATTAAGGAAGTTCTTGAGAGGGCAAGAGTTATCTTCTGGGGACAGCCAAATGTTTTCTGTAAAGGATGAAACACTGACCTTAACCAGAAAGAGTAATTCACCTTGTCAGGCTCACAGGATTCACTGGATTTAGGGAGCCAAGATTTTCAAGTGCATCAATCCCAGATGTCCTCATTGTATGTTTTATAGTTGCATAGCTACCTTGTACTATAAATTCACCCACCACCATCAATAGGGTCCTTATTACCAGGAGAGTAGATAGCTCTAAAATTTAATTGTAGCTTCTTTCTTCTCAAATCTCTCCAGAAAGCAGACTCTGAGATGGAGAATAGCTTGCAGGAATTTTCATTAGGAAGTGCACTAAGGATCAATACTTTTAGGGTAAAGGCAAGAAGGAAGTTCTGGCAACTTGTGAATGTGGGTTACAGCACAGCCAAAATACAACTTTAGTTCACTTTGCAAGGAAATCTGAAGCTGGAATGACATTTTAGGGTTGTCCTGAGGTGATGCAAGAGGGCTGGGTATTTGCAACCCCAATTTAGTCACAGGTTTTTTGGGTGATGGGGCAGCATGATCTTGGACAATGTATATCTCTTTTGTTAAAGGCAATTTTCAAAGAGATTGATAGCTGGGAATAGTGCATGACAGATCCATAACAACCTCCCAAGTTTGGAATCAATATTGTAGAGATTTCTCCTCTACCAAACCTAATTTTTGGCTAATCTGGAAATTTTACTAGGTCAAATGAGAGTCTCTATTTGGGAAAATACCGATGATGTTTAAGACAAATAAAAGTCATAGACTTACTTATAGTTGGAAATGATTGAGAAATCATCTAGTAAAATTCTTGAGTAGAACCTTGAACCTTATTGATAGCATGTTCCTCACATCTCAGGACACGTGCACTGTTGGAATACTGATTTCCAGTTTCAGTAGTCTGATCGTTTTGAAAAAATTTCCCTTCTTGTTGAGCAGACTCTGCCTTCCTGTCACTTTTACATTTTCCCCTACTTCTGACATGAAGAATCATATACATAGATCAAATTCTAATGAAAGTGCTTCAGATGTACAAAGGTGACTCTTAAATTGTGCACACACACACCCATCCCCTGACTCCAAGTACTGTTTATGTGGTCTAGTTTGAATGCCATCATAGACTGGTTACTATCTTCTGACTTCATTCCAACTTGTCAATTTTATCTAAGTGTAACTTTCAGAACTGAATACAGTGCTCCAAGGTATGACTCGCATAAGGAAAAGGAACTCCTATTTTTTAAGACATTGTATTTCTATTCTGTTAAGACAGCTTCATATTTTATTAGCTTTTTTGGCAGCTACAAGGTACATTTTACACAATGCTTGAAAACTACTATATCATTGTTATAATTAAAATACAAAAAGCAATGTTCTATTTAATTAATTGATACGGACTTTCCTATTATTTTTTCCCTTTTTTCACCTTCCAGAAAATTATGACAGTGAGATCTCATTCCACACCATTTTTGAGAGAGAAGTAGTGCAAATAGAAATGAAAAAGAGAACTTCCCTGATGACACAGTGGTTAAGAATCTGCCTGCCAATGCAGGAGACATGGGTTCGATCCCTGGTCCGGGAAGACTCCACATGTCGCAGAGCAACTAAGCCCATGTGCCACAACTACAGAAGCCAGCGAGCCTAGAGCCCGTGAGCCACAACTACTGAGCCTGCATGCCACAACTACTGAAGCCCACACACCTAGAGCCCGGGCTCTGCAACAAGAGAAGCCACCGCAATGAGAGGCCCACGCACCACAACGAAGAGTAGCCCCCGCTTGCCGCAACTAGACAAAGCCTGTGCACAGCAACAAAGACCCAATGCAGCAAAAAAAAAAAAAAAAAAAAAAAAAAAACAGAGAAAGAAATGAAAAAGCAAACTTAAATAGAAGTAAAGATGAAGAGGTGAGAACATACCCCCAAGTGATGAGAAAAATAATCTGTGAAGAACCCAGTTCCTACACTGGGTAAAAACCTTGTATTTTATTTTTGAATATTCATTCTCTGAGGAAGGAATATTATCAAAGATCAGAGAAGAGGAAATGAAAAAAGAAAATCAGCATCATAAACTTTAGTTATATGAATAGTTTTGCAGCTAACAAAGTTATGCAATTATGATTAGAAATTTTATAATTTTTTTAAACCTCTGCATTACAAGGTTAATTTTAAGCATCATATCATGAACATAATATATTTCTTTTTTTTAAAGAGCCAATAATAATTTCTTATTTTCCCAGCCTTTACATTTGTAAAGGACCTCATTTTATATCTGCTTGAAGCCCAGAGGTTTCAAGACAACTCCATATAACATCTTGCTGAGTTGCCATACATTTAGAGTGATCCTGAAACTGTTGTTCTTGAAACAAAAGAATGGTTCAATGACTTAAAATTCATCATCTGGCTTAATAGATGGCTTCATTATCTCTCTTTCTCTAACATATTTTCCACACCATCTCAACAAATATCCCCAGTGTCAATGCAGAGACAGCCAAGTTTGGCATTGTAAAAAGTTATGATCTACAAATGACTGGCAAATCTCACAGGGTCTGGAAAGCCAGGACACTTTAACAGACACCAGTAGAAGTAGATAATGTTAGCTTCCCCTAGGAATGGTAGAATCTGTGTGATAGCAATTTAGTATTATGGACGGTGGGATTTACATTAGTTATTAAGAACATTTTGCTGGTAAATGCTGAGAAGAGGAAGAAAAGCACGCTTTCATAAGGAGCAAAACCCTGAGTTAAGACCTTGTTGGCATCAGCATCACCATGAAACTGCTATTTTGCTTTTATCGTTATCTAATGCTCAATTATTTAAAATACTTAAATGAGAGCTCAAATGCTGCCATAATATACCAGTGAGACATTAATTGTATGTTTTTAAATGGATAAAATTGCGATTTATGTTTTAAGGATATGGCTGTATTTATGAGGTTCCCCTGTAATCACTGTAACACTAACTTTCTCAATTGATTTTCAGCTGCCGATGACAAATTGTTTTACAAACCATAATTAAATCTCA
Source organism: Delphinapterus leucas (assembly GCF_059928025.1). Taxonomy (NCBI): domain Eukaryota; kingdom Metazoa; phylum Chordata; class Mammalia; order Artiodactyla; family Monodontidae; genus Delphinapterus; species Delphinapterus leucas. The sequence goes on along the minus strand of NC_143132.1, from coordinate 57,287,335 downwards.
CAATAGCACTGACTGGCAGGTATTAACATTCAAACTTTGACTTATTAATAGTGATTTGTGCTTCTGTGTTCTGTAAACACATGTTAGTCAATTCACTGAAGTCTCAAGTAGTTGACAGATGGCAAGTGCACAGAGAGCTAGAGGCATGAAATCAAGAAACCACAGGACGGAGACATGCCTGGCCATGAATGGGGCTGGAATTCCAGGAAATTCACTGCTAAAACATTTCTTATAGGATTTAAGTAATGAAATACAGTACACCTGTAGTTGCAAGATACAGGTTCTAGTTTCATACTACCATCAATTAGGTAGCCATAGGCTAACTTCCTAGGCTAACTTCCTTAATTATTCCAGTCTCAGTTTTCCAAACGTGGGGAGTGGAATAGGTGCTCTCAATAACTTCTTTCTCCAAGATGCCAGAGTTCCAATCTCTTACATGTATTCTATATGTATTCTCTATATGTCATATATACATATATATGAGAAAGTAGATTCAAAGAAATGTTTGGCTCCTAGCCACAAGAAATTGCATTTTAATGCCAATAGAACCCAAATATGAGTTAATGTGAAGAGAAACATCTTATTCATATTAAAGATCAAAACTGACATCAGTTATGATCAAAATGGATTAATAGAAGCCGGATTTACCCTTCCACTGAAAAACCGTCCCCCCAAATCTATGAAGCAATAATTTTGAAGATATTGGACATAAAGCAGTGAAATCCAGTGATCCCTGAGAAATGAGAAACAAATAAGGTGAACCCCACAATTTCCTTAGCTAACTCTCTGGAGACAGTTTCCAGGCTATACCAGAGTAAGAAAGCATCCAGGCAAAGTCCACGGTCTCCCTGATTTGAGGCAATGAAGCTAGAAGTCTGAAGGCGAGGGCAGTTATAATTCTTAGGCACCAGAGACACGACCCATGAAAGAAATAACTGATAAGCTGGACTTTATTAAAATTAAAAATTTCTGCCATGTGAAAGACAAAGTCAAGAGAATGAGAAGAAGCAGCCACAGACTGAGAAAAAATATTCGCAAAAAGCACATCTGATAAAGGATTGTCAATCCAAAATGTACAAAGAACTCTTAAAAACAGTAAGAAAATAAATAACATGATTAAAAAATGGAACAAAGACCTTAACAGATATCTCATAGAAGAAGATCTGTGGATGGCAGATAAGTATACGAATGGAGACTCTCCACATCATATGTCATCGGGGAAATGCAAATTCAAACAAGAAAGCACTACAAGGAATGGCCAAAATCCAGAACACTGAGGATACTAAATGCTGATAAGAATGTGGAGCAATAGGAATGCTTATTCATTGCTGGTGGGAATGCAAAATGGTACAATCACTTTGGAAGGTAATTTGATGGTTACTTACAAAACTAAACATACACTTACCATAGGATCCAGCAGTCATGTTACTTAGTATTTACCCATATGAACTCAAAAATTTTGTTAACACAAAAACCTAAATATGGATATTTACAGCAACTTTATTTGTAATTGCCAAAACTTGAAAGCAACCAAGATATCCTTCAGCAGATGAATGGGTACATAAGCTATGGAATATCCAGACAATGGAATATTATTCAGTGCTAAAATTAAATGAGCCATAGAAACACATGGAGAAATCTTAAATGCCTATTACTAAATGAAATAAGCCAATCAACATATTGTATAATTCTAACTATATGACACTCTGGATAAGTTAAAACTATGGAGACAACAAATAGATCAGTGATTTACAGGGGCAGGGGCCAGAGGTGGGATGAACAGGCAGAGCACAAAGGATTTTTAGGATAGTGACATACTCTGTATGATACCATAATGGTGGATACATGCCATTATACATTTGTACAAACCCACAGAATGTACAACTCTAGGAATGAACCATAAGGAAAACTATGGACTTCGAGTGATTATGATGTATCAATATTAGGTTCATCAGTTATAACAAATATGGCACTTTGGTAGAGGGTATCGATAATGGGGGAGGCTATGCATGTGTGAGAGCTGGAGATACATGGGAAATCTCTGTACCTTCCCCTCAATTATGCTGTTAACCTTAAACTGCTCTAAAACATAGCCTTAATTTTTTTTAAAAAATTCAATTGCAAATTAATTAATTAAAACCAATCTAGAACTGACATAGATATGAGAATTAGCAGCAAAAAGTCATTAAAGGTATATACTATGTGTGAAAGCAAACAGAGGAAAGATTGATAATGTTAGAGAGACATAGAAGATATGTATTTCAAAAACTTCAGTAAAACCTCTAGAGATGAAAAGTTCAATGTTGGAGATAAAAAATACACTATTTGGGATTAACATTGAATTAGACATTACAGAAAAAAACACCTCATGAATCTGAAGATGTAATAAAAGCTATCCAAAAAGAGACACAGAGATAAAAAAGACTAAAAAGAACAAATACACAAGCAAAACATCTGTGAGCGTTGAGACAACTTCAAATGGCCAAATATATATGGAACTGGAGTCTCCAAATGATAAGAGAACGGAGGGGAGACAGCAAAAAAGAGTTGAATAAATAACAACTAAATAGTTTTCGAATTCAATGAAAACTATAAACTCATAGATCAAGAAACTGAACAAAATCCAAGTACAAGAGGTATGAAGAAAATTACTACAAGGCACATCACGATCAAATTGTTTAAAACCAGTGATAAAAAGTAATCAAGGTAAAAGAACACTTTACTGTTTGGAAACAATTCTTAATGGGTCTCTCACATTTCATAAGCAAGGTATTAATTCCCTTTTATTATGGACTATTTTTTCAAAACTGTTCATATAGTGAACAGCTTTGTCTCCCTCCGGAGCAAAGAGCAGTCATGTTTAATGCTCATTATCAAAGATTTGGACTCCCTAAGCTCAGGGTTCCTCTGCTATAATGCAACGCACAGCATGTGAAGCTGTTACCTCTCACTCTTCACATCACCTTGTGACAATCGAGGCTCAGTGACTGGCACAAAAATGCTGATAGTCTGGATGCTGCTATTGGTATAAGCAATAAATTGTCCTTTGTCTCTGACCCATGAATCTCATGCTTTCTAACAATATCTATGAAAAATAGCAGGCTAACATGTGAGCTTGTAAGTTGGATAAAATCTCAGACCCTTCACAGTTCTTGACAACTTTGTGATAAGGCTGGGATGTTGACAAAAAGACATGGTTTTCCAAAAAAGGAAATTTGACAGCTTCATATGCCAGTTATCAAGATTTAAGGAAAGACCATAGAATCAATAACAAATGTATTGAGCAAATTACATGGGTATTAGGCAATAAATGCTCCTCCATGTTAATGTCTGCTAAATGAGGGGGCGATTGAGGATGTGGTTGAAAACTGAGTACCAGGAATTAGATTAAAAAACCACTGACCAGGGCTTCCCTGGTGGCGCAGTGGTTGAGAATCTGCCTGCCAATGCAGGGGACACGGGTTCGAGCCCTGGTCTGGGAAGATCCCACATGCCGCGGAGCAACTGGGCCCATGAGCCACAACTACTGAGCCTGCGAGTCTGGAGCCTGTGCTCCGCAACAAGAGAGGCCACGATAGTGAGAGGCCTGTGCACCGCGATGAAAAGTGGCCCCCACTCGCCGCAACTGGAGAAAGCCCTCGCACAGAAACGAAGACTCAACACAGCCAAAAATTAATTAATTAATTAAAAAAAAAAAACAAAAAAACACTGACCAAATGGTGCCCTAATTCTCCTCCAAGTGACTTCTTTGTTAACTTGACAGTCGACCTCAGGTGTACACATTGTAACTGGTATTCAGATTCATTCTGAGTAGACAGAAGGTTTAGCCTGTTTTAGATAAGAGATACAGAGATGGGCAGCTATACTTAGGATAAAAGGAGGGAAATTAGTCATCAGTATGGTTCAAACAGGCAAAAGGTTAACAGCTTGGCTGGTTCCATCGGGAGATGAGGGGGTGATGTTCATAAATGTTTGTTAAAGAAGAATGACAACAAATACATCATTTTATGGTTCAGCCTGTTCTGCAGTCTATGTGCTAACTTTAGATTCATTCAAGGATGACAGTGAAAGCCTCAGAGTTGTTTTTCCCAGTGGATTCTGGCTGCTATATGGGTACTTTGGCCCTCTTGGGGAGATATCCCTAATACACAAAAAGTTCCACAGGGAGCCATGGATGTGGCACTGAATAATGTTTGAGTCGTCATTATAGATCAGGTTTGCTCATGAGAGTGATCCCCTGGAGAAGGAGAAACTGACTCAAAGGAATCTAGATAAATTCTTGTTGTTATCTCTACCACCTGGAAAACTCTTTTAGGTCTTATGATAAAATCACGTGAAAACTTAAGATGTTATCATGAGAATGGAGTAGTAGAAGTCAGGTATGAAACTGAACTCCTTTATAATGCTGTCTCACTGCAAATCAAATCGACTCAGGCAAAGGAGCAAAACCTTCAGCCCCAAACTGAATGCCATCTGGCTGTGGCTGCAGAATCGAGAGGTTCCCAAGCTGAAGTAAGTGGTATCTGCCATAAGACCTTTGTTCTTCCATATAGACCTTTAGGTGGAGTGAAAATATTATGCTGTTAGTTGGTTGAGCTGCACCACAGGATTCCAAAAGTAAATGTGCCTTGCTGCCTGCTATGGAGCTGCTTACTCTGCACCACGTCATTCCTCCCTCCCCTGCTGTCCCAAACACAGTTGTTTTAAAGAAGATGATGATGAGGGGTGGGACCAACATCTGCCTGTCCCCAAGAGAAGTGAAGACCATATGCAACTGTCCAGTTGTGCTGCAGAACTTTGGGGGAAAGAGCAGCTCCCTTCTTGGATACAAGCCAAAGTCATCATTCTACCCTGTCCCATAGCAGGAGGAGATGTTGGATTTAACTGATGGGGTTTGGACAAGCTTCCAAGTGGGGAACAGAAACTGAAGTAACCTTTCAATATGGCCCATTGGGCTGATTCAATGTACTATTGTTGTGATTTCCACTGCTAAATATTTAAATTATATCGATGTGACTTGCATTTCTTGATTCAATAAATATGAGAGGGGATTCCCAAACTATAAAACTTCTAGAAAAAATATAGGATAGAACTTCTTAAAAATAATTTTTATACTTTTTTTAATAAACTTATTTATTTTATTTATTTATTTTTGGCTGCGTTGGGTCGCCGCTGCTGCACGTGGGCCCCCTCCAGCTGCAGCAAGTGGGGGACACTCCCTGCCGCGGGGGTGTGGGCCCCTCATTGTGGTGGCCTCCCCCGCCACAGAGCACGGGCTCCAGGCACGCGGGCCTCAGCAGTTGTGGCTCACAGGCTCAGCAGCTGTGGTGCAAGGGCTTAGTCGCTCCGCAGCATGTGGGATCCTCCCAGACCAGGGCTCAAAGCCGTGTCCCCTGCACTGGCAGGCAGACTCCCAACCACTGCACCACCGGGGAGGCCCAGGATAGAAGTTTTATGAACTGGAATTAGGGAAATTATTTTTTAGATTCCATGCCAAAGTATGATCCATAAAAGAAAAGAAAGATAGGGCTTCCCTGGTGGCGCAGTGGTTGAGAGTCCGCCTGCCGATGCAGGGGACGCGGGTTCGTGCCCCGGTCTGGGAAGATCCCACATGCCGCGGAGCGGCTAGGCCCGTGAGCCATGGCCGCTGAGCCTGCGCATCTGGAGCCTGTGCTCCACAACAGGAGAGGCCACAACAGTGAGAGGCCCGCATACCACAAAAAAAAAAAGAAAAAAAAAAAGAAAAGAAAGATAAATTGAACTTCATCAAATTTAAGAATTTCTGCTCTTCAAAAGACACTGAAGACAATGAAAAGACAAGCCACAGACAGGGGATAAATACATGCAGATCACATATGATGAAGGAGTTGTATCTAGAACATGTAAAGAACTCTCAAAAATCAACAATAAGAAAACAAACAAGCCAATTTTTTTTAATGAGGAAAATATTTGAACTTTACCAAAGAAGATACATTGATGACAAATAAACATGAAAAAATGCTCAACATTATTAGTTACTGGGGACGTAAAAATTAAAATCACAAGTGGAAACCATTTCACACCTATTGGAATGTCTAATATGAAAACTACTGAGTATTCCAAATACTGGTGAGGATGTAGAATGACAGGAACTCTCAAACACTGCTGGCGAAAATGTAAAATGGTACAAACCCTTTGGAAAACAGTTCAACAGTTTCTTAAAAAGTTAAACATACACCTACCATAGGACCCAGCTATTTTAGTCTTAAGTATTGACCCAAAAGAAATGAAAGCATATGCTCATATGAAGTCTTGTAGGCAGATGTTCATAAAAACTTTCTTTATAACAGCCCCAAACTGGAAACAACTCAATCTCAGGTGTGATCATTTCAGGTGAATGGAAAAACCATGATATACTCCTCAGCAATAAAAGAAGAAACTATCAATCCATACAACATAAAAAATCTCAAGTAATTACACTGAGTGAAAGAAGCCAGATTAAAAGAGAATGCCTACTATATGATTCCAATTATATTAAATTCTAGTAATTTTATTGATAGAATCCATGGTTCCCTTGAGATGGGGGGCAGAGAGGAGCAGGTGGGATAGTTTACAAAGGGGCACAGAGAATATTTTGATGATGATACTTATGTTCACTACCTTGACTGATTGTGGTAATGGTTTTACAGATTATATATATATATATGTGTGTGTGTGTGTGTGTATATATACATACATACATATATATAATTTATCAAAGTGTATGCTTTAAACGTAAAGCTTTTTGTATGTTAATTATACCTCAATCATTTAAAAAAAAGAACTTAGAGGAATATTCATTTACCCTTTCTTCCCATTTTTGTTAATTTTCTCTAATTATTTTTTTCTAATAATCAAAAGGCCAGGGCTACAAAATGTATGGGTAATAAAGTTATCATTTTAGAGCTTCTATTTTATCTCAGACACTGTATCCAAGGACTTTACATACTTGATCCTGTTTTATCTTCATAAGTCCTATATTTAAATCAATTTGTAAAATTAAATCTGAGGTTTAATGAGATTTTTCCACCCTATATTTGCTCTAATCTCAAGATAACTAATTTACTATTCTCTTACTTTCTTTCTCATCAAACTTCCGCTCTTTATACCTAAACACACACACATACACAGACACACACACACAGAGCAAATAGTCACACCTATTACTTCACTGTCATTGACCATTTAGACTGGAATTCCCTCATCTTGCCTCCAAATCCCCTAACTTACTTGTATCTATATCTGTATTCTATTTCTTTATTCTTATCAATTAAAAATCATAGGTTGTATTGAAGACCTATTCTCTCTGTTTTCTCTTGCATCTCATTCCCTGTAACTTTTTTAAGGGCTTGGCTCTTGTAGTTCCTGCCACCACCACCTGCATCTTATTTCTCCCTAACTCCTTTCTGTGAATCATTCCTATCGATGTGCAAAAAGTGGTCCAACATAATAAAAAACAAACCTCCCTTTTATCTCACATTCACCTCACTGTTGCAAACCATTTTTCCGTTAATCATCACAAACTCATTACAAACTTAAAAATAGTCGTCCCTATTCTTCCTTTACTATCTTCGTCTCTCATTTCTTTCACTACTTCTTCACCTTCCAGTCATACCTCTGTTCCCTCTCACCCAGCTTCCTTCTCTACTGTACCTCTGAAGCTGCTCTTCTCCAGGTAACCAATGATCTCCACGTTACCAATTTTATTGGTCACTTCTCTGTCTTCATCTTACTCATTCTCTGGGCAACATTGCCAGTGTGTATAAACTGCTCTCCTTCACTTTGAAACACTTTGCTAGGCTCCCATGGCATGAGTGTCTGTCTTCCTCCTACCCTGTGTGCTAGCCTTCCTCAGGCTCATTTCCTGAATCTTTTCATTCTTCTCAGCTTTTACCTTTTGGAGAATCCCAGGGCCTTTTCTCTTCTATCTACACATTCTCTCTCAAAGTGATACAAAGTGATATTCTTCAAGCTCTGGCTTTAAAATTCATCTTTATGCTTATGATACTCAAAATTTTATGCTCAGTGTAGCTTTTCCCTTAGGTCACAAAATGTATATACAACCCCCTACATAGCATCTCTACTTGAGTATTGTATAGGCATTTCAAATTTAACATGTTTGCAACAGAATTCTTGATTACCCTTAACTAATCCTCTCCCCCATCTCTTCTTACCTGTTTCTTCCCCAGAATTTCTCATCTCAGCAAATTACACCAGATTCTGTCTAGTGGTTCAAGTTTCCAAATACAGATTATGCTTGATTCCTCTACTCCTTTGACCCCATAAACAATGCATTTGTATTTCTGAACAACTCTACTTTCTAGTAATTCTCCAAATATGCCCTGACAACTATCGCTTCTCTCCACCTCTACTATCAACACTTTAGTTTACACCACCCTCACTTTTCATGTTGACCAATGCAACAGCACTTTTCCTGATCTCACATCTTCAGCTGTTGTCCTTTGATAATCAGTTTCCTAGAGAGTAGACAGTGATCTTTTTAAAAAATGTAAATCAGGTTATGCTATTCCAAATCAGGTTATGAATGACTTGCAAGGACTTTCCTCAGGTCCTCTGAATTAGCTGTCTCTGCATAAAAAACTCTTTCTAGTCACATGAATATTTCTCTCTCATTTAAGGCTCAAATTTTATGTCACTGCCACAGAGAAACTTTCAATAAAGCCTAAATCACTTCCTATCATATTATCCTGATTTACTTTCTCCATGACACTTCCAACTACTGAGATTATTTATGATTTTATATGTTTATTTCTTCTATATTATTCTTCTGTATTTATTCTATATGAAGCTCTATTATATGAAAAAGTTTCCATGTAAATAAAGAACTCAGTAGAAATATTGGAACTGCAGAAGTAGTTAGTAAGTAAAATTCATAAATAGACTCGGTAACGTAATTCAAAGTTGTATCTCTCAGTTCTTTGCTTCATTATCTCCTTCTGAATATATTGTCAGGATAGATCTTTAATCTCTGGTTGGATATGCTTGAACTGACATAGAATGGAAAGAAAAACAACTACGATTCTTAATATCTTTTCTCCCAAAGCAGTATGATTTCCTTTCCTTTCTTTCTTTCTTTTTCCCTCGTTTAATCTGTTGTTTATTTTTGTCTCTAAAGAGTAAAGTCTCCGTTCATTTTAGGTTGAAAAGTCATAATGACTTTTTTTGGGGGGGATAAAAAACGTATGCATATCACATTTTCACTGAAAATACAACATTACCCAAGAAATACTGGTTTACATTTTTGCTTTCTGAATGAATTCTTAGCAGCAAATGGACTTGAACTGAAATGCCTTTCTCAGATGACAAATTGTTAGTGTATAGATTTTGTTATATCCTGTTGAAATGTCCAAGTACCTGTCTCTTTTGAAAGAGAGGATGGTTTAGAGAATGTGTGCATTTTTTTTCTGATCTCCACTCTCCCCCTCTTCAAACTCCACTCTCCCCCTAATGTTCTTATAAGATTAGCTGAAGGGACAGCTGGTGGGTCAAAACAGAGAGAAGAAAAGAAAACAACTTTGCCTGAAGATTGGTCAAGGATCTCAGAGATTAACAGATAGGCCCTCAAATCACTAAACGTCTTCCTTCTGTTATGTGTCATCTGAGATTACTAATCTTAAGGGAAGGAGTTTACACCTGCTTCCATTATACTCTTTGAAAAACTCTTATATGACTTACTATTGCATTACAGTCATTTCTTGACATATCTGACATGCCCATTCAACAGTGAGGTCCTCAATGTCAAGGGAACTGTAACCTAGAGCCTATCATATAGATGATGAATGAATTTTAAGTTAAAGTATAATGTAGTATTTTTGCTTCTTACCTGTTTATCCTCAGATGAGAGATCTGCACTGTGGAGTGTTTGGTTTCCTCATCATCAGGATTACCAGCTCTGAAGACTTGGCAATCAGGTTGAGTTGTTAGCAAAACTAATAGACTCAGATTTATGCCATCAGTTCCTGCCATATTATTCCAATCTGTAACAATATAAGTTGTTGAATTTCAACAGAGGGAGAAATCATATCAAATATTTTCCCATATGTATATAAGTTGTGACGTTTTCAAAATAAAAAAAATGAATTACAAAAGGAAGCTACATGTTAAAAACAGAATATTTCTGAGTTTAGCTTTGTAATTCCACTATGACATCTGTGAAATATACACCTACTATTGTCAAATGAAAATGGAGCACTTTAAAGTCAGATTTATGGGGGAAAAAGAGAGGAGGCTACAGTTATAAGCTCCCTCCAGCTGTGAAGGTACAGTGAGAAAAAGGGAATCATTGATGTAGATACTTTTTAATCACGGCTATATCATGAGAGAGATCTGAATACACATTTTATACACAATTTATAAAATATTCGAGGTCCAAGAGCTGTTAGAGGCTCTTCTGCTGGAAGAGGAATGGGTAGCTCTAACAATTCAATAGAATTTGTTACTATCTCTAGATGTATCAGTTAAGTGGGTACATATGAATCATAATGACTTATTAAGACACTTTTGTGTCCTACGTAGAATTATGTTATAATGTTATAATGAAAAACTGGGACAACAAATACATTAAGGATACATATTGGGTTGGCCAAAAATTGGTTCGGGTTTTTCTGTAACATCTTACGAAAAACCTGAACGACCTTTTTGGCCAACCCAATACACACACTCACATTGATCTCAACTAGGTAAAATCTGCATACAAAGAGAAAATATTTCAAAAGTTAATTGCAGATTTTGGGGAAAGTAGGGGCTGATGGGATTGTGGAAAAGTTTTGGTCTCATAATTTTCTATATTTTCCATGTATTAAACAATACAATTATGTATATATTATAATGGGAATAAAAGCATTTATTGTAAACTGAGAATGACATGCCTACAAATTAAATATATTACAAATTATTTACCATGACAAATCATGCATAAGATATGAACATAACTAAATTCATTAAAATTAACTTTATTGAGTGGCTTTCATGTGCTAACATAGGAGAAGTAGTAATTATAGGCACGTGGCTATATTTATTCATATCCAGTGAGTAATACGGGCTCATGGACACAGTTTGGTAGGGAATAACATAAAAATATTATTTATCTATTATCTAGTATTTTATAACTATATTCTTCAATCAATATTAATACTATTAAATACTCAAAAGTGAGATGAAATATATTAAAATGTCTTCAGTACTGTTGAATGCCATGGTTGAGTTAGCAGTCATTAAAGGGTTGTAGCTAAATGACAGTCAGAAATTCTATATCTTCAGTTGTCAGGGTCACCTTCAGGCCATCCACACCTGCCATCTTTCTTTGTGAAGGGGTAACTCAAGAAGGATGTTTTCATGAGAAATTGAGGAGAGTCACCTGTATTTAACCAAAGGTACTTCAGTTATTCTTTGTTGTTATAGGACAGGCAGACACAGAGGGCTTTAGCTTTCATGTCAGCCTCTATTGGTAACTTGTGTCTAGGTGGTCTGGTCTCCCCTGGGGAAGTGGGGGTGTAGGTGGAGAGGGTAAACAGGAGGAAGTTCTCCAGCAATGTATGTTTTGTACCATGTTTAACCCATTTCTCTGGTCATCTGAGGTCTTAAATCAAGTCAATGGAAAGGAATGTATTTGCTCTAATCTATGGATTAGCTTTGGGTTAAAGGGCTTGAACTTCACTGACCTTTGTCTGTTAACTTACTCCATTCTTTTTCCTTCTTTTCACATAAAAAATGTAGTCTGATGTATCGAGGGTATCGGATTTGTGGAATGAAGTATCAGGCTTATGATACAAGTATTATTAACTATAGCCAATTGCAAGCCAATAAGAAATAGTGAAAATATTGGCTACTAACATTCTTTTGCCTGAAACAATGACAATGTTTATGGATTTCAGATTCATTACACACCATATTCATATTTTGTTTTATAAAGGAATATGTGTGCACAAAGTACAAGAAAGAGAATGACACCTATTATTCTGCCACCCAAGCCTTTAAGAGCATTTTGATTAATATCTTTCCTATAAATACCTATATATGCATGCACACATCTAAAATTTTTAATGAAATTTTGATCTCTTGTATGTATTGCTTAATAAATTACCTTTTTAATGTAGCAGTATATTATGTCACTAAATATTAATTTACAAAAGGCTTTTTGTTGGCACAGAATTCTGTTTTATACATGTACCATCACTTGTTTAACTAAATGTCTCTTTGGGGGCATTTATATCATTGTTTTCTGCAAGTGCTGCCATGAATATCCTAGTAAATTTTTTCTGTACTTTTATTATTTTTTCAATAACTTATTAAAAGTTAGATTACAAATGAATATTTTAAGTCCAAAGTTCATTCCAGAAAATCTGAAGGAATTTGAAGTAACATATAACCCCACCTGCCTGTGTGACAGTATCCAGGCCTCCTCTCCTTTACTACCCTGTACTTGTACTACATACCAGTCTTCTCTTGATAATACAGAATCTTTAAGAGTTTTAAGTATCTTTACCAAATTGATAGAGTGGCATACCATTTTAATTTGTATTTTTATTAAAAGAGGCACATTCTTTCTAATACTTAATGGCTATTTGTTTTTCTTCCTCTGGGAATTACTTATGCGTATTAATTCACTATGCATTGTTAAAAACTTAATCAGCCAAAGACCACCAGGCACAAATTTGAAGTCTGATAAAATCAGATGTATTAACTTGATGCAGCAAAGGAGGGCACTCCAGAGGAGCTCTGAAATGCCACACGACAAGAGGGAGCAAGGAAGCATCTTTTGAAAGGTTTTGGTTACTGCTGAATTATTTTGTAAAGTGTCTAAGGGAAGAGGGCATTAATTCCGGATTAGCTGCTGGTTTTAGGTGAGATTAAGAGAACGAGGATTCACTAGGGATTGGGTGCTGTTATGAGATGACAGCATTTTAGCAATTAGATGTCCTCAGTAATAGATGAGGAAAACAGAGAACTCTGGGAGCATCACTGGTACGCAAACAACAGTTATACAAAGAGAGCCTTGTTATGGCATTTTACTGCATGGCCTCGGGGAAATAATTTTTCTGTTAATTTGGGGATTAGCTTTTCTGTGTCCAACCTCCTACCCATCCTGATTAATGGCAGAACTGTCTTTTCCTTTTTTCAGTCTTACTGATATTCATTCTTACAATCCCAGATAGGTTTTTACACTTTCAAAATAGGGCTTAGGTCACATATATTATTTAGGTCACATACATTATTTAGGTCACATACATTATTGGTTAATGTTGCAGAATTATACACTCTTGAATTGGAGGCTTGGCATGTCTCCTTACTGGTAGTGTAACTTTGGACAAAATATTTAATCACATTAGTTTCAGTCTTCATATCATGAAAAAGGAAGTACTACTGCTACTACTACTACAACCTATCTTGTAGGACTATTGAGAAAATTAAATATGACTATTTTTATAAAGCACTTATCAAAATGTCTGGCATGATGCAATTGCTCAGAAAGCAATAGCAACTAAAAGGGTATGCTTAATATAGGTTTTTTCTAAATGAATTGATGGAAACAACTAATAAAAAGAACATGATTAGTATAACTGTATATGTGTCTACAAAAGAGAATTGAAGGATGTTGGACTGTGTGGAAGTTGCTAATGAATATTTTATGAATTGGCAGTTTGGTTTTTGTTAAATAATTGTAGATATTTACAGAGGAAAGAGGAGCACAATTCGTAGATTTAGATGATCTTACAGGCAGAATTCCCTTATTAGCCTAACGTAGGAAAGCTGAAGGGACCAGTGAGAAATAGACCCTGGTATTGCAGTCTAGTGGGCTGTGGTTCCTATTAAAAAAAAAGGACACACCCTTTTCCAGAATGTTCTCTGGAAGAAGAGTGAGAGTCTATTTTCATGGCTCTGGATATAACTTAATGAACTTGAAGAGCACACACCCAATAAAGAGAAAAGAAATGTTTCAGAGAACAGATTAATAAATTGAGAGGCAGAGTTGTACAAGAAATGAATGCATCAAGGGGACAGGTATTAAAATGCTAATCACTGGGTTAGAAATGAGAAACACCTTAGAAGAGGAGGAATATCAATCCATCCTGAAAGGGAGGAGAAGCAAGAAACCAAGTAGGTGTGGACTCAGAGCAAAAGTAATGAAAGGCAGATGGGTTAGAATTAAGGGTGGTGAAACAGTTGATGTAATGCATGGATGTACTTTGGCTGCTCTATGGATGACCATAGATCAGTCTGTTGTTTATATGTACAGTGGTCCGGGATGGTGAGAAACTGCACTCTGTGCTAGAAAAAAAACATTACGAAGTCCAGCCAATAAAACAACTGAAAGGCCACCAAGTATGTTCTAGAAAACATCCTTTGTTGCAGTTAATACAAATCAGCTATTCTGGTTACCACTCCAACACATGACCATGGGGAGACAGTGGAAATCACTGGTGGCTTAAACACTGAAATCACTGAGGAAACAAAGGTGATGAATGCAACAACCAATCTGCTATCATCATGCAGCCAGACGGACACACACGGTCTTGTAGCCAACTGAATAAGCATAGAAAACGTTAGAGAAGTTGTGGATAAAGGAGGGTGGATAAGTAAAATTTAGATGTATTTGCTGCTTTTTGCAATAATTGAGCAAGTCACAGAAAAAATACTTAAATAAAAAACTATGCCATTAATGTGTACTATATGGTCAACTTCACCCTGGGTGCTAGTATTCAAAAACCACTATTTTTAAAACTGACTAGGTCAACTTTTCTCAACAGTGAGTCATTGACTGAACCAAATTTAGCTAAATCCAAGCCACTGAACACCTGCTCTCATAATGCCTCTCTTATATGATTGTAGGGAAGGGCTGTGTTCTTGTTTTTAAGTCCAACTTCAGCATTTTTGTTTTATTTGGCTTTTATCATAAAGCTAAGAAGATGTGAAATTTCCCTTTTGTTGTAACAAATTGTAACAACATCATAGTATTTTGAGCATTTCTCCTTTGTTACATCTGACTTAGATACTAACACAAGCATTATTTGCCTTGAGCAGCTATGGAAGAGCTGTTCAAAGCCTAGTTACAGATTTCTGAAAGTTTTCACCATTCTCTTTTCAATTTATTTTCAGATCAGAACTGGGCAACTATTTTATATATATATATATATATAAAAATATCTATATCATGGAAATAAATATATTTTCTCCAAGGGAAAAAATATATATAAATGCATATGTTTGTGTATGTCTGGTATACACATATACAAAAGTTTAGAAAAAATTTGAAAGAAATAAAATTCTTTAATTTAATATAAGACTTTCACTGGCAGAATTCAATGTCAAGCCAATTAAAATTATATTAGAAAATTTCCTGATCTGGGAAAAATCATTTATTTTATTTTGTTTCTGTCATTTTATTTCAATAAAGTTATATTTAACCTTCCAAAATAATTTCAAAGATTTTTGCATCTTATTGTGACTTACAAAGAGTCACAATTTTAAAAAAAATTATTGTGTTTATAAAGTAAAATCACAAATATTTATTTAGATGTGAGACATTTGATTTAATTTTGCAAGTTTTGTAATTTAACAAGCAAAATAAGATATTCAAACCACTGTTCTCTTCAGGTCATAAAAAAAAAATTCTGAAAATATTTTTCTTAGATTTGGGATAAAATTAAGTCATTTATACATCATGAGACAAAACAGATGGAACCAAAACAAAATTAAAGTATAATATATGGAAGCAAATTTTTAGTTTGTTGACTCTACTGTAATAAGCTTGCATGTCATTGGCTTAAACTCAGGTTATATATGAACATTTTTCCTTACACTATAATGTAAATAATAAAAAGAGATTGCTTCATGGACACTTAGCAGTTTCACATCTATAATAATTAACCGTCAGGGGACGCCTTCAAGATGGCGGAGGAGTAAGACGTGGAGATCACCTTCCTCTCCACAAATACATCAGAAATACATCTACGTGTGGAACAACTCCTACAGAGCACCTACTGAACGCTGGCAGAAGACCTCAGACTGCCCCAAAGACAATAAACTCCCCACGTACCAGGGTAGGGTAAAAGAAAAAAGGAAAAACAGAGACAAAAGAATAGGGATGGGACCTGCACCTCAGCAAGGGAGCTGTGAGGGAGGAAAAGTTTCCACACACTAGGAAGCCCCTTCACTGGCGGAGACTGCAGGTGGCGGAGGGGGGAAGCTTCGGAGCCACGGAGGTGAACACAGCAACAGGGGTGCGGAGGGCAAAGTGGAGAGATTCCCGCACAGAGGATCGGTGCCGACTGGCACTCACCAGCCCGAGAGGCTTGTCTGCTCACCCGCAGGGGCGGGCGGGGGCTGGGAGCTGAGGCTCGGGCTTCGGAGGTCGGATCACAGGGAGCGGACTGGGGTTGGCTGCGTGAACACAGCCTGAAGGGGGCTAGTGCGCCACGGCTAGCCAGGAGGGAGTCCGGGAAAAAGTCTGGAGCTGCTGAAGAGGCAAGAGACCATTGTTTCAGGTGCGCGAGGAGAGGGGATTCTGAGCACCACCGAAATGAGCTCCAGAGATGGGCACGAGCCGCGGCTATCAGTGTGGACACCAGAGACGGGCACGAGATGCTAAGGCTGCTGCTGCGGCCACCAAGAAGCCTGTGTGCAAGCACAGGTCACTATCCACACCTTGCCTCCCGGGAGCCTGTGCAGCCCACCACTGCCAGGGTCCCATGATCCAGGGACAACATCCCCGGGAGAACACATGGCATGCATCAGGCTGTTGCAACATCATGCCGGCCTCTGCCATCGGAGGCTCTCCCCACAGTCCACACCCCTCCCTCCCCCGGCCTGAGAGAGCCAGAGCCCCCTAATCATCTGCTCCTTTAACCCCGTCCTGTCTGGGCGGAAACAGACACCGTCAGGCGACCTACACGCAGAGGTGGGGCCAAACCCAAAGCTGGACCCCAGGAGCTGTGCGAACAAAGAAGAGAAAGGGAAATCTCTCCCAGCAGCCTCAGGAGCAGCAGATTAAATCTCCACAGTCAACTTGATGTACCCTGCATCTGTGGAATACCTGAATAGACAGCGAATCATCCCAAAATTGAGGCAGTGGACTTTGGGAGCAACTGCAGACTTGGGGTTCCCTTTCTGCATCTAATTTGCTTTTGGTTTTATGTTTATCTTAGTTTAGTATTTAGAGCTTATTATCATTGGGAGAATTGTTTACTGATTTGGTTGCTCTCTTCCTTTTATGTATACGTGTGTGTGTGTGTGTGTATATATATATATATATATATATATATATATATACTATTTTTTCCTTTTCCTCTTTTTGGGAGTGTGTATGTGTATGCTTCATTGTGTGATTTTGTCTGTATAGCTATGCTTTTACCATTTGTCCCAGGGTTCTGACTGTAGTTTTTTTTTTTTTTTTTTAATATAGTTTTTAGCACTTCTTATCACTGGTGTATTTATTTTTGGGTTTAGTTGCTCTCTTCTTTTTTTCTCTCTTTCTATTTTTTATTACTTTTTAATTTTTTTATTTTTAATAACTCTTTCCATTTTAATAATTTCATTTTATTTTATTTATTTATTTTTTTCTTTCTTTCATTTTCTTCTCCCTTTTCTTCTGAGCCATGTGGCGGACAGGGTCTTGTTGCTCTGGCCGGGTGTCAGGCCTGAGCCTCTCATGTGGGAGAGTCAACATGAGGACATTGGTCCACATGAGACATCCCAGCCCCACATAATATCAAATGGCGAAAGCTCGCCCACAGATCTCCAGCTCAATGCTAAGACCCAGCTCCACTCAACGACCAGCAAGCTACAGTGCTGCACACCCTATGCCAAACAACTAACAAGACAGGAACAAAACCACACCCATTAGCAGAGAGGCTGCCTAAAATCATAATAAATTCACAGACACCTAAAACACACCACCAGACCTGGTGCTGTCCACCAGAAAGACAAGATCCAGCCTCATCCATCAGAACACACACCCAGTCCCCTCCACCAGGAAGCCTAGACAACCCACTGAACCAACCTTACCCACTGGGAGCAGACACCAAAAACAACGGGAACTACGGACCTGCAGCTTGTGAAAAGGAGACCCCAAACACAGTAAGTTAAGCAAAATGAGAAGACAGAGGAATACACAGCAGATGAAGAAGCAAGGTAAAACCCCACCAGGCCAAACAAATGAAGAGGAAATAGGCAGTCTACCTGAAAAAGAACTCAGAGTAATAATAGTAAAAAATGATCGAAATCTTGGAAATAGAATGGAGAAAATACAAGAAACGTTTAACAGGGACCTAGAAGAATTAAAGAGCAAACAAACAATGATGAAAAACACAATAAATGAAATTTAAAATTCCCTAGAAGGAATCAATAACAAAATAACTGAGTCAGAAGAACTGATAAGTGACCTGGAAGATAAAATAGTGAAAATAACTACTGCAGAGCAGAATAAAGAAAAAAGAATGAAAAGAATTGAGGACTATCTCAGAGACATCTGGGACAACATTAAACACACCAACATCTGAATTATAGGGGTCCTAGAAAAGAAGAGAAAAAAAAGGGACTGAGAAAATATTTGAAGAGATTATAGTTGAAAACTGCCCTAATATGGATAAGGAAATAGTCAATCAAGTCCAGGAAGCACAGAGTTCCATACAGTATAAATCCAAGGAGAAACACACCAAGAAACATATTAATCAAACTATCAAATATTATATACAAAGAAAACATATTAAAAGCAGCAAGGGAAAAGAACAATTCACATACAAGGGAATCCCCATAAGGTAAACAGCTGATCTTTCAGCAGAAACTCAGAAGGGAGTAGCAGGACATATTTAAAATGATGAAAGGGAAAAACCTACAACCAAGATTACTCTACCCAGAAAGGATCTCATTCAGACTCCATGGAGAAATTAAAACCTTTACAGGCAAGTAAAAGCTAAGAGAATTCAGCACCACCAAACCAGCTTTACAACAAATGCTAAAGGCACTTCTCTAGGCAGGAAACACAAGAGGAGAAAAAGACTGATAATAACAAACGCAAAGCAATTAAGAAAATGGTAATGGGAACATACATATTGATAATGACCTTAAATGTAAATGGATGAAATGCTCCAACCAAAAGACATAGACTGGCTGAATGGATACAAAAACAAGACCCATACATGTGCTGTCTACAAGAGACCCACTTCACACCTAGGGACACATACATACTGAAGGTGAGGGGATGGAAAAAGATATTCCATGCAAATGGAAATCAAAAGAGAGCTGGAGTAGCAATTCTCATATAAGACAAAATAGACTTTAAAACAAAGACTATTACAAGAGTCAAAGAAGGACATGACATAATGATCAAGGGACCAATCCAAAAAGAAGATATAACAATTGTAAATATTTATGCACCCAACATAGGAGCACCTCAATACATAAGGCAAAGGCTAAGAGCCATAAAAGGGGAAATTGACAGTAACACAATCATAGTAGGGGACTTTAACACCCCACTTTCACCAATGAACAGATCATCCAAAATGAAAATAAATAAGGAAACACCAGCTTTAAATGATACATTAAACATGATGGACTTAATTGATATTTATAGGACACTACATCCAAAAACAGCAGATTATACTTTCTTCTCAAGTGCTCATGGAACACTCTCCAGGATAGATCATATCTTGGGTCACAAATCAAGCCTTGGTAAATTTAAGAAAATTGAAATCATATCAAGTACATTTTCCGACCACAACGCTATGAGACTAGATATCAATTACAGGAAAAAATCTGTAAAGAACACAAACACATGGAGGCTAAACAATATGCTACTAAATAACCAAGAGATCAATGAAGAAATTAAAGAGGAAATTAAAAAATACCTAGAAACAAATGACAGTGAAAACACAACCACCCCAAACCTATGCAATTCAGAAAAAGCAGTTCTAAGAGGGAAGTTTATAGCAATATAATCCTAACTCAAGAAACAAGAAACAACTCAAATAAACAACCTAACCGTACACCTAAAGCAATTAGAGAAAGAATAACAAAAAAACCCCAAAGTTAGCAGAAGGAAAGAAATCATTAAGATCAGATCAGAAATAAATGAAAAAGAAAGGAAGGAAATGATAGCAAAGATCAATAAAACTAAAAGTTCTTTGAGAAGATAAACAAAATTGATAAACCACTAGGAGGACTTATCAAGAAAAAAAGAAGACTGAAAGCAACAGAATTAGAAATGAAAAAGGAAAAGTAACAACTGACACTGCAAAAATACAAAGGATCATAAGACATCCTTACTACAAGCAACTCTATGCCAATAAAATGGACAACTTGGAAGAAATGGACAAATTCTTAGAAAAGCACAACCTTCCAAGAGTGAACCAGGGAGAATTAGAAAATATGAAAAGGCCAATCACAAGCACTGAAATTGAAACTGTGATTAAAAATCTTCCAACAAACAAAAGCCCAGGACCAGGTGGCTCCACAGGCGAATTCTATCAAACATTTAGAGAAGAGCTAACACCTATCCTTCTCAAACTCTTCCAAAATATAGCAGAGGGAGGAACACTCCCAAACTCATTTTACGAGGCCATCATCACCCTGATACCAAAACCAGAAAAGATTCCACAAAAAAAGAAATCTACAGGCCAAAATCACTGATGAACATAGATGCAAATATCGTCAACAAAATACTAGCAAACAGAATCCAACAGCACATTAAAAGGATCATACACCATGATCAAGTGGGGTTTATCCCAGGAATGCAAGAATTCTTCAATATACGCAAAACAATGTGACACACCACATTAACAAATCGAATGATAAAAACCAAATGATCATCCCAAATGCAGAAAAAGTTTTGACAAAATTCAACACCCATTTATGATAAAAATCCTCCAGAAAGTAGGCATAAAGGGAACTTACCTCAACGTAATAAAGGCCATATATGACAAACCCACAGCCAACATCGTTCGCAGTGAAAAACTGAAACCAGTTCCACTAAGATCAGGGACAAGACAAGGTTGCCCACTCTCACCACTAATAGTCAACATAGTTTGGGAAGTTTTAGCGACAGGAATCAGAGAAGAAAGAGGAATAAAGGGAATCCAAATTGGAAAAGAGAAATAAAACTGTCACTGTTTGCAGATGACATGATACTATACATAGAGAATCCTAAAGACGCTACCAGAAAACTACTAGAGCTAATCAATGAATTTGGTAAAGTAGCAGGATACAAAATTAATGCACAGAAGTCTCTTGCATTCCTATACACTAGTGGTTAAATATCTGAAGGAGAAATTAAGGAAACACTCCCATTTACCATTGCAAGAAAAAGAATCAAATACCTAGAAATAAACCTACATAAAGAGACAAAAGACCTGTATGAAGAAAACTATAAGACACTGATGAAGATAATTACGGATGATACAAACAGATGGAGAGATATACCATGTTCTTGGACTGAAAGAATCAATATCGTGAAAATGACTATACTACCCAAACAATCTATAGATTCAATGCAATCCCTACCAAATTACCAATGGCATTGTTTTACAGAGCTAGAACAAAAAATCTTAAAATTTGTATGGAGACACTAAAGACCCCAAATAGCCAAAGTAATATTGAGGGAAAAAAATGGATCTGGAGGAATCAGACGCCCTGAATTCAGACTATACTACAAAGCTACAGTAATCAAGAAAGCATGGTACTGGCACAAAAACAGGAATATAGGTCAATGGAACAGGACAGAAAGCCCAGAGATAAGCCCACACACCTATGGTCAACTAATCTATGACAAAGGAGGCAAGGATATACAATGGAGGAAAGACATTCTCTTCAATAAGTAGTGCTGGGAAAACTGGACAGCTACATGTAAATGAATGAAATTAGAACACTCCCTAACACCATACACAAAAATAAACTTAAAATGGATTAGAGACCTAAATGTAAGGCCAAACACTATAAAACTCTTAGTGAAAAACATAGGCAGAACACTCTTACATAAATCACAGCAAGATCCTTTTTGACCCTCCTCCTAGAGAAATGGAAATAAAAACAAAAATAAACAAATGGGACCTAATGAAACTTAAAAGCTTTTGCACAGCAAAGGAAACCATAAACAAGACAAAAAGACAACCCTCAGAATGGGAGAAAATATTTGCAAACAAAGCAACTGACAAAGGATTAGTCTCCAAAATATTCAAGCAGCTCATGCAGCTCAATATCAAAAAAACAAAACAACCCACTCAAAAAATGGGCAGAAGACCTAGATAGACATTTCTCCAAAGATATACTGATTGTCAAGCAACACATGAAAGGATGCTCAACATCACTAATTATTAGAGAAATGCAAATCAAAACTACAATGAATTATCATCTCACACCAGTCAGAATGGCCATCATTAAAAAAATCTACAAACGATAAATGCTGGAGAGGGTGTGGGGAAAAGGGAACCCTCTTGCACTGTTGGTGTGAATGTAAATTGATACAGCCAGTATGGAGAACAGTATGGAGGTTCCTCAGAAAACTAAAAATACAGCTACCATACAACCCAGCAATCCCACTACTGGGCATATACCCAGAGAAAACCATAATTCAAAAAGAGTCATGTACTGCAATGTTCATTGTAGCTCTATTTACAATAACCAGGACATGGAAGGTACCTAAGTGTCCATCGACAGATGAATGGATAAAGAAGATGTGACACCTATATACAATGGAATATTACTCAGCCATAAAAAGAAATGAAACTGAATTATTTGTAGTGAGGTGGATGGACCTAGAGTCTGTCATACAGAGTGAAGTAAGTCAGAAAGAGAAAAACAAATACCATATGCTAACACATATATATGGAATCTAAAGAAAAAAACAAGGTTCTGAAGAACCGAGGGGCAGGACAGGAGTATAGACACAGACATAGAGAATGGACTTCAGGGCACGGGGACGGGGAAGGGTAAGCTGGGATGAAGTGAAAGAGTGGCATGGACATATATACACACCAAATATAAAATAGATATCTAGTGGGAAGCAGCCACATAGCACAGGGATGTCAGCTCGGTGCTTTGTGTCCACCTGGAGAGGTGGGATAGGGAAGGTGGGAGGGAGACGCAAGAGGGAGGAGATATGGGGATATATAGCTGATTCACTTTGTTATACAGCAGAAACTAACACACAATTGTAAAGCAATTATACTCCAATAAAGATGTTAAAATATATTAACTGTAATTTTATTTTGTCTATATTCAATAAAATGAAGATAAAAAATAATGTAACAGGGCAAAATCCTAAGAAGGCAGTTAAAAAATCAGAATTAAAAAACCTTTCATATAAAAAGTTAATACAGAATTATTTTAATATAAAATATAAATGTAAGCAGGAGAGAAGAATGAAAATCTAGTCCATAGCCAATTTTTTTTAATCCTTGTGAAATATAAATTCAACACTACCTACATCTTTCATGCTCTGAAACATTATCTTTGCAGCTTCAACATTTGTGTCTACTTCCTTTCTTGAATCTAAAAGTGATCATTCACCTTTCCTAGAGTGCACTGAGAATAAATATTGATAACCAGGAGTTAATCCATACAGGAAGAAACTGAGAGTCCAATAATTAATTAAGTTCCTCAATATGTTCTAGCAAGTGACGGAAATGGAATTCAAGCCCAGGTTTCTCTGACTGTAAGGGTTTTCTTCCCAGTCTGTAGTTCCCAACATTTTTAGCATATGGGTCTCTATTTAATCATTTAAAAATTGCAGAAACCAGTATATTTTAGAGACCAAGTGGTTGGCAGTGGCATCTGATTCTCTGGATTTGAACCTCACCCCTTCCAGTCAATAGCTGCATGGCCTTAAGTAAATGATTTACACTGCCTACGACTCAGATTTCTAATCTCAAAAAAAAGAGGAGTCCAGACTTAATGGATGTGAACCACTACACTACACATGCTATGTCTTAATAGAGTTCTTTAACTTTGTATTTTCACAGCAGGTGAAAATTATCTCTCTTTTTTGTTGCTATAATAAGAAATGTTTTTGTAGTTAAAATTTTTTCTTCATTGGCACTTTGCCCTGATTAGTCTCCTGATAGAAGTTATTTCTATTATTCGTCAGAGTTAATTTTACCCAACATGGCTTTTTCTTCCTAACATATCACCAAACTTCTCTTCATAGTGACTGATCTTATTTTCTGCAGTTTACATCAGACATGGGAACAGGGACCATCTTCCATCTTTGAGTAGAGATACAAAATTATTATGGTGTATATACTGACTGCTAGAAAATTCCCTGTTAACTGGGTAATATCTTGGGTTCTATTATTTTGCAAAAGTTGAATATCTGTTCAAGTTCATACTGATCATAAGAGTGACATCTTTTCAGATACTGAGCTCCATTTAGTTAAACCATGATAGGGTCTACTTTCTGTTCAATCTCTCTGCATATCTCTCATTTTATTTGAAATTGCTTGCGTGCATCATTAAAGAAACACACTTATATTTATCTCGTAAAAGTAACAGTTCCAGAAGGAAAAGAACTCTTGAGTCTGCAATATTTCTCCATTTAAAGAAGAAATGATTCTTTTGCAATGACTGCTATAAACTATTCAGACTACTGAAGCTTAGAAAGCACGTTAGCACTGATAAGTGTTTATGAATGGAATGGTGAATCATAATTTCAACTGAATTTACCCTGTCCTTACCTATAAGAGACTTCCTTGTCTAATGTAACTGTGCTATAAGAATCTCTTTATTATACTGAATTTTGCTTGTGTGTCTTGAACATACATGAAACAATTATTCTAAGATACACCTCTGAAATATAACATGCAGAGAACTATATTAGTACACCCATGAAATTTGAAAGAAACACATGGTTCAGAAATTAGTTATGAGAATTATTCATCTTTATCACCAACATTTAGAGACCAGCCTTTTCTATTAATGCTGTAATAGAAATTGTATACACATTTTAATAACTGACAGTTTAAGAATAAGCCCCCCTTAAATTCTTTTTGAAACAGTAATATCAAAATTATGTAACACTAAACATTATCATGAAAGCGAAAAACATTGTTTCATTTTTCTCTTAATATGCTTGCATTTTACTTTTCAGTATAACTGGAAATGGTATACTTAAGCAAATTAAAATCATGTGTTCACACATTTTCTTCTTTAAATGATCACAATTGTGCCATTTAATTTTGTTGCTTATTTTAGATTTTGTTGCTAGAAAGTATGGTATAGTATAGTATAGGAAAAAAATCAGTATTTGTAGAACTGAAGGAGTTGGGAGACCTACCTTCTATTTTTACTTCTAACACAGAGTCATAAATGCACTGAGGGAGCTCAACTTCCCCAAGCTGCTCATCTCTTGTTTGAAAATGAGAAATCTGGACCAGATATTCTCTAAAAACCATTTTTGCACTAACAGTATGAATTTAAACCACTGTCAAATTTTTACTCAGCAATGACTGAAATGAAAGGGACCTTTCCTCATATCAGGCATTGCTACTTGAAATTGATTTGGTTATGATTCGACATTATTAACAAGTAATAAATTTCCCCCACTGAACTTCTGCATGTAATGTGACTATATCATTAAACATAACTAGATTAGAAACAAATTAGGTTAACTCTTGCCAGGTGAAAACAAAGTACAGTCTACTCTACTCAGCAGAAGGATTGTTACAGCAGAAGGATTGTTACAGCAGAATGATGGTTGGTAATAATATGTGGCCAAACTGCTGGACTGTAGGGCCCTAAATGGATGATAACACGGAGCTAGTCATGAGTGCCAGTAGGCTAGCCTCTAGGAGTTGGCTTTGGAAAAATCAATGAGGAGAAGGTGGTTTGGTTGGAGCCTTGCCCAAATACTCTGATTTCTTTTGCTCTACTGACTCACCTCCAAATTCAAAGCAAGGAATGGAAAGTACCCCTAGAGAACTGGCAAGAGAAAGATTCTTGCTTCAAAATTGTCCCTTGATGTTACTATGATTGATCAAAATTTTCTAAGTCCTTTCAATCATGGGCAATCATAGAGTTGCTTTATGTCAACTTGCTTCTCTCTACATCTCACATTTTTCATCAACAACCAAACGTGTGGAATTGGGCATTCCAGGGGAGAGAAGATGAAGTTCTCACCTTACTGGTTCCAATCTAGTTGAGAAGATAATTGATAAACTATTTTGTAATCAGGAAATCTCACGTAAGACATTTAAGGCAAATCACCCATACACACAGAATGTGCATTTAACTGATTTGTTAATCACAACATTCTAATTTTCCACATACAATCAGTCTACATTTACTACAATTTGGTGTTCACACAGTGTTAAGTTTGCCAGAAGGAGTTATTACTGATTTACCAAAAAAAGAAGCCATCTTAAATTTAGTTTCGATGAAATGTCCTCAGTAAATTTGCATTTTAATGGAATTTTTGTATAGAAACTAATGGAGTAGATTCTATTGTTCAACAAATATTCATTGAGTAGAGAGCATATATTATATACTAGACATTATACTAAGAACTAGGTATCAAGCACATTTCTCCCTTATGGGCATGGATATTTTAGCGGCCTCTCAAGTTTACAGCCTGCTGGTTTTGAAGTCTAGTTGCCCATGTTGACGGGATCCATAATTTCAATGCCTGAACTCAATCTCTTGAATGAAGCTAGTATCTTACTCATTAATCCCCTTGTGACTTTAAGGTCCTTTGGCAAATGATGGATGCCATAGCATAGATGAAATAAGTAGTATCTGGGTCCATCAATGACCTTGATAAGAGCTCTTCAGAAAGTTCAGATTGTTGGGGCTGGTAGTGGAAAACAATGAGAGTAATATAATTTTTTCTGACTGTGCCCCGCACGGCTTGTGGCATCTTAGTTCCCCGACAAGGGACTGAACCCAGGTTGCCGCAGTGAAAGCAGTGAGTCCTAACCACTGGACTGCCAGGGAATTCCCGAGAGTAATCAGAATTTTATGTGAGCTGTGAAGGAAAGACTTAAATGATTGAAGAAATGGAGAAGAGGTATTCTGAGGGGGGCGGGGGGAGGATGGCAATACTGCATACACAAGTAATGTGGTACAAATGTACTGGGAATGTGAGGTACCTGGGATGATACATAGAAAAAGGGTCTAAACAGTGAGAAACACATCAGAGTTTCAGGATGGTGGGTTGTTTTATTGTCCTTCACATCTCTTTTAAACATGGTATTAAGCAAAGAATTCATCACAAAGAGGATTTATAATGTTAGATTCATTTCGATAAACTATGGCTCAGGTAAACCACAGCTTTTCTTAAGGAGCTGCACCAATATAATTCAGCATTGAGTGGCTAATTCTCAATTTACTCTATTTGTCGAATTTGTCAAAGTACAGAGAAATTGCAAAGCTCTAACATGTGGTTTTCTGATTCTTGGAAAGTCTTCAAAATTACTCTTGCAAAAATGAAATGATAAATTTGATGTACACTAACATATTTCCATTTCTGATTTGTCTTATTTATTAAACTCCATAACATTAGAATGAGGTACTTAAAACCTGATGGGGATTTTAGGCAAATACTGTATTTTTTCAGTGTTTCTGGGCTTTCAATCATCATGTTTAAAATTTATTATAGGGCTTCCCTGGTGGTGCAGTGGTTGAGAGTCCGCCTGCCGATGCAGGGGACACGGGTTTGTGCCCCGGTCCGGGAAGATCCCACATGCCGCGGAACGGCTGGGCCCGTGAGCCATGGCCACTGAGCCTGCGTGTCCGGAGCCTGTGCTCCGCAACGGGAGAAGCCACAATAGTGAGAGGCCCGCGTACCGCAAAAAAAAAAAAAAAAAAAAAATTATTATATCCAAATATCTCAACACCCAACCTTATACTTGTTTCACTACTTGGTTTTCACAGTTATTTCACTTTAATTTTAATTAAGGAGTAATTCACGTTACTGTTAAACACTACTTTTAAAAATTTTTGAAGAGGTAAGATATTTATGAAGCTAAAATTATGTATTTATATATATACACATATATTTGTGTGTATGTGTATATACATGTGTGTATGTGCATGTGTGTGTGTTTACTAGAAAAATTATTTTTCTTTCCAATCCCTTACACCATCTTCCAAGTTCCCATTCCACAGTGCCCCTGCCACTGCCAACAAATGAACACTGTTGTTCCATTTTTATATCCTTCCAAATATTTCATACATGTACAAGTAAGTAGCAATACATATTAGCTTTCACCCCTTTTTTACTTAATAGGTTAGTATACTCATCACCCTTTCCTGTATCTTGCTTTTTTTTTCACTCTAAACCTATATTGTGAAGATGTTTTCATGGAGAAAGGAGATTTATGGATATCTGTAGGCTCAAGGGCTGAAGGTCCAAAAAACAGAAATAACCATCATGGGGTGGTTGTTATCTTATTGTAATTAAATAAGGACTTATTAAGATTTGATTACCTATTTCCAATTTAGTTTGAAATCTTTAGATGTGATTCCATACTAAATCATCTATTTTTCAAGTTTACCTAAACAAGAAGTTAAAGCTTCCTCATATGATGTTCATAAAGTCCATCAAACTATTGAAGACTGGATCATCTCTGAAGTTAAGAAGTCATCCAACTGGAATTTAATAAAGCCTCTAAAATGGAATAGTTTTCAAAGACAGACTCTCAGACATACTATAGGCATGCTGTGCAAGTTTTGGCCACTCAGGATTTCCTGGTCAGGGTGTTCTAAGGTGACTTTGAAAATAATGATCCATTAACATTGGAAAGGGGAAGCAGAAATTCCTGAATTCTAAACCATCTCTCAACTCTTGAGGCAAAAATCACTCCACATGCAATTTTCTGAGTTCACATCTCTCTCCTCCTTCCGCAGATGTGAAAGGAAAGTGTATCTATATTCCAACTATGGCTTGACCAGATCCTCACTTGTTCATCCTGATATGTATGGTTCTCTCCAACCCTAAATGGTTCTTTTAAGTGCCTGTTTCTGAGTGACCCACAAACAATGCATTGTTCCCAGATACGTATGACCTTGGTTGTCTCCCAACTACTTTGAGTATGCCCCCACCCCCATGCACAGCTTCAGCCTCATAGTTGGTCTGGGCTCATGAACATTTACTTCAGTACTCCTCCAATGTGGCCAACTGCTTTTACCCCCGCTTTCCAAATAGGATTCCAACAGACTCCATGGCAATAAAAGTAATGATGCCAGCTTTATAGGGTGGATCCTAATGCTTCCTGGAATATAAAGAGGTCTCATGGATATGATCTTCCTAGTCAAAAGACAGAAATAGTCCCTATATAATAAAAAGTAATTTGGACAATTAAGTTATATCCTGTTACACAGAAATAGGGAAACACAAATTAATTTTGAAGAGTAGAAAACAGGAGAAAGAGAAAATATATCTTTTATATAGAAAAGTGACAATTTTATAAGATAAAACAAACATAGTTATAAGTAACATACTGTGGAATAAAATAATTCTTGCATAAAAGTCTGGAGGTTTATACAATAAAAATAGTTTTGCCTCTGACTTGCTTTCTACCTGGACAAAAATTATATAATCTCTCTGCTCTCAGTTAAATAAAAGGGAAAGAGCTAGACTCGTTTAACTCCAAAGTCACTTTTAATATATAATTATAATAATTATTTTTCAGGTCACAGTCTCTGGTTTAAGAATTGATGAAAGAATCACAATTGCATTTTATTTTAGGATTAACTATACAGAAAAAAATCTGTAGTTAATCATGAGAACTTTTATATTTTAAAAACAATAATGATAAATCCCATTTATTAAGTTTATTTTGTACCAGGCACTTGTTAAAATTTTACTCATATGGTCTCTTTTAATGCTCCTTATAATCTTGTATTAGTTTGCTAGCACTGCCATAACAAAGAATGAAGGGCTTAAACAAGAGAAATTCATTTTCTCACAGTTCCGGAGGCTGGAAGTCCAAGATTAAGATATTGGTAATACTGGTTCCTTCTGAGAGCCCTGAGGGAAGGATCTGTTCTAAGCTTCTTTCTGTAACTTGTAGATGGCCGTCTTCTCCCTGTGCTTCTTGCCATTGAATTCTCTCTGTATCTGTCTGTGTTCAAATTGCCTCTTACAGAAACACCAGTCATATTGTATTAGGGCCAACCTTAATAATCTTATTTTAATTTAATTACCTCTGTAAAAACCCTGTCTCCAAATATTCTAAGGTACTGAGAATTAGGATTTCAACATATGAATTAGGTAAGGACACAATTCAGCTCATAGCAAACCTCATGAAATACTTCACTAGTATTTTCCCTATTTGAAAAATAAAGAAATTAAAAAATGAGATGATTTATCCTGGATCATATGGCCAGTAAAAAGATTAGAACCCAAGTCCATTTTACTTGTAGTCCCTACTCTTATTAGCTATTCTTGCTTTCAGACAATTAGTTATAAGAAACTAAAAGCTTCACTGCCTATGACTATAGTCAAAGAAGTAAGTTATTTTAAGAGTTAAAACAGTCTTCTGTGGAACTCAAGTACATGTTAATTATCAGAGGAAAATGGATAAAAAGAATACAATGCATGTTAACTTTCAAGAGATGGATATTTGGCCTTAAGCTATATAATTACTTATAAAATATGTTTAACTTTTTTCCCAATGATAAAAATAATGAATACCTATTGTACTCTTTGGATAATATTGAAATATACAAAGAAGAAAAGTTATAATCACACACAATCCCATCCTTTAGAGCTAAATATTATCAATATTCTTCTTTCTTTCTAGCATTTTAAGTAAATATATACTGATACATTATATATAGTTTTAAACCTTTTTTTAAACTAAAAGTAGTATATAATTAATCTTTCTTCTTCCATTTACCATTCTTTGGCATCATGACATTTTCCTATAAGTTCGTACACTGAAATAATTTCCAGTCTATAGAAAAGTTATAAAAGTACTACAAAGTACTCTAGTTATTCACTAGATTCCTCAATTGTTAATATTTAACCACATTTGTCTTACTGTTGCTTTTCTGTGAGTGTGTATGTGTTTTCTGAGAACAAGGAAATTGAATGCTTATCCATAGTAAATTATGAAAATTAAGAAAATAACATTGATACAGTACTATTATCTAATGTACAGATCATATTCAAATTTTGGATATTGCCCCAATAATGTCATTTATAGCAAAAATTGTAGAAGAAATTCCAGAAGAAACTCTGCTCTGGATTTCATTCAGGTTCATATATTGTTTAGTTCTCCCTAGTCTTTAATCCTTTAAACTTGAACAGCATTTTAATCCATCTTTGTATTTCTCAGCCCTGGTATTTTTAGAGTACAGGCCAGTTATCTTGTAGAATGCAACCCTCAGATTGGGTTTTATTATAAGGAATTCCTACAACTCAATAATAAAATACGAAATAATCTGATGAAAAATGGGCAAAAAATTTAAAACAATAAGATGCCACTACACACATATTAGAATGGCCAAAATCCAGAATGCTGATAATTCCAAATTTTGAAAAGGATATGGAGCAACAGGAACTCTCATTCATTGTTGGTGGGAATGCAAAATGGAACTGCCACTTTGAAAGAGAGTTTGGCAGATTCTTACAAAACTAAATTTAATCTTATCATACGATCCAGAAATTGTGCTTCTTGATGTTTAGGAGCAAAGGAATTGAAAACTATGACCAGACAAAAACATGCATACAGATAAGTTTATAGCAGCTTTATTCATAATTGCTAAAATCTGGAAGCAACCAAAATGTCTTTTAGTAGGCGAATGGACAAGTAAACTGTGGTATATCCAGACAATGGAATACTATTCAGTGCTAAAAAAGTGAGCTATCAAGCCAGGATAAGACATGATGGAAACTTAGATGCCTGCTACTACGTTAAAGAAGCCAGTGTTAAAAGGCTACATACTGCATTATTCCAATTATATGGAGATCTGACAAAGACAAAACTATGGAGATAGTAAAAAGATCAGTGGTTGCCAGGGGTAAGAGTGGGGGAGTTATGAATAAGCTGAATACAGAGGAATTTTAGGGCAGTGAAAATACTCTGTATGATATTACAATAATGGATAGATGTCATTATAAATTTTTCCAAACCCACAGACTGTACAACATCAAGAGTGAACCCTAAGGTAAACTATGGACTTTGGGTAATTATGATGTGTCAACGTAGGTTCTTCCTTTGTTTTAAAAAAAAAAAATAGTACCATTCTGGCGGTAATGTGCTGTGTGGTATGCATGTGTGGAGCTGGGATATATGGGAAATCTGTTTCTTTCTCTCAATTTTATTGTAAACCTAAAACTGCTCTAAAAATATTGTTAGTTTTTAAAAATTCAGAGCTCAACCTTTCTTTAAAAAATGGACAAAGGGGCTTCCCTGGTGGCGCAGTGGTTGAGAGTCCGCCTGCCGATGCAGGGGACACGGGTTCGTGCCCCGGTCTGGGAGGATCCCACATGCCGCGAAGCAGCTGGGCCCGTGAGCCATGGCCGCTGAGCCTGCGCATCCGGAGCCTGTGCTCCGCAATGGAAGAGGCCACAACAGTGAGAGGCCCGCGTACCACAAAAAAAAAAAAAATGGGCAAAGGACCTGAATAAATATTTTTTCAAAGAAATACAAATGTCCAGTAGGTATACAAAAAGGTGCTGAAATAACTAATCATCAGGGAAATGCAAATCAAAATCACAAAAAGATATCACCTCACATCTATTAGGATAGCTTTTATATATGTGTGTGTGTGTGTGTTTGTTTGTGTGTGTGTACTGGATAGGTTCTGGAGAAACTGGAATCCCTGTGCATGGGTGGTGGGAGTGTAGATTGATGTAGTTGACACAGAAAACAGTAGAGAGGCTCCTCAAAAGATTAAAAATAGAAATGTTACATGATCCAACAATCCCACTTCTGGTTTTATATCCAAAAGTACTGAAATCAGAATCTCAAAGAGCTATCTGCCTTCCCATGTTACAGCATTATTTTTATTTTTTGGCATCACAATAGCCAAGATATGGAAACAACCCAAATGCCCATCAACAGATGAATGGATTAAGAAAAAGCGGTGTATATACATGCAATGAAATACTTAATAAGGAAGGAAATCCTACCATTTGTGACAACATGGATGGTCCTGGAAGACATTAAGCATCTGGAAGGAAGAAGTGAAGTGAAATAAGTCAGTCACCATAGATTGAGATGTTACACACATAAAGGTGAGAACTGAACCTATATAAGGAGAAAGCTCTTGGAAGTGAAAAACAAGAAGAAAAAAATACAGGAGGCCAAGACAGATTCCTAGCCAGTACTCACATCTGGTTGGCAGAAGAAAGAAAGGGAATAAATGAGGAAGTGAAGGGCCACAAGTGGAGTATTTGAAAACAAAAACAAAAACAAAAAACACTATGGTATTTTCAGCTCTATTTTGGGAGAATTCTATATCCTAAATGTTAATCAGGGAGGTTGTCCACTATGTATATGCATATCAATTTCAAAATGCTAGTTTCTGTGTCAGTATGTATATCTGGCCAAATGTTTGAAATCTTGCATGAAAAGCAATTACAGAAAGTTCAGTAAAGAACTTTGAAAGAAGAGAATTACATCAGGCTAGTTCATCTTCAGAAATGCAATAGTGAATTGAAATAGTTCATTAAAATTTTGATTTCTAAGTAAAAGTCTTCCCAGACTACTTAAATATTAGATATCAAATTTGCTTTTGCTCTGAAACCCCTTTTATCAGGATTTATGTCCAAGGCACAAATGAGGTCTGTTGTCTGACTCAGTGGAAAAGCCTACACTAGTCTGGTTAAATTGCTTAAATAAATTGACAAATCTGGACACCAATATCATTGGAGGAGCTACATATAATCTTGAAAGAGACAGAAGAAGGAAGGACAACCAGTATCAGAATTTGTTTAAATTAAAAAGCTTGCAACCACTCACTGATTCATTGAATGATGCTCTTTAAACCACAATAAATCATATACTGTCAATGCTGAACCTGCCTCCCCCGCACAAAAAAAAAGAAATAAGTCGGTCACAAGGACAAATACTACATGATTCTTCTTCTACGAAGACCTAAAATAGTCAAATGTATAGAAGCAAACAATAGAACGATGATTACGTGGGGATGGGATGAGGAAGATATGAGGAAGATAGTTGTTCAATGGGTATAAAGGTACAGTTATACAAGCCTAGTAAATTCCAAAGACCTGCAGTACAACACACGGTTTGTAGTTAATGATAAGGTACTGTGTACTTAAAAATTTGTTAAAAGAGTAAATCTTATGTTAAGTTTTCTCACCACAAAAAAGTACACACACACACGTACACATACTCACAAACAGCAAAGGGCAAAAGGAAACTTCTGGAGGTAATGTCTATGTTTATTACCTTGATTGCGGTGATGGTAACATGAGTGTATATATGTGCAAAATCATCAAATATATAAATTAATTTTGTGCAGATTATGTGTATACCAATTTTATCTCAATACAGCTGGAAAAAAAGACTTGTAAATAAATGTTCGCGGTAACTTTTTTTTGCAACTTTATTTTTAATAGCCAAAACCAGGAAACAGTTCACATATCTATCGACACATAAATGAATAAACAAATTCTGGTGCATCCATACAATGGGATGGCACTCAGCAATAAAAAGGAATGAACTTTTCTTATATGCAAAAACATGGATGTAAGTTACACTGAGGGAGAGAAGCCTGAACCCTCCCACCCCTGTTACCAAATGTATATACTGTAAGATTTCATGTATATAAAATTCTAAAAACTGCAAATGAATCTGTAACTACAGAAAGCAGAACATGGGTTGCCTGAGGACGAGAGTGATAAGGGCAAAGAGAAGAGAAAGGGAGGGATTACAGACGGCCACAAGGAGACTTCTGGAAGTAATGGATATGTGCATTATGCAGTGATGCTGATGGTTTCATGAGTGAATACACATGTCAAAACTCATCATGATGTTCACTTTATTTTTTGGACATTTTATTTATTTATTTATTTGTTTGTTTGCATATCTTCTTTTTTACTGAAGTGTAGTTGATTTACAATGTTGTGTTAGTTTCAGGTGTACAGCAAAGTGATTCAGTTTTACATACGTATAAATATATGGGGTTTTTTCAGATTCTTTTCCCTTATAGCTTATTACAAATTATTGAGTAGAGTTCCTTGTGTTATACAATAGTTCCTCACTGGTTTATTTTATATATGGTAGTGTGTATATGTTAATCCCCAACTCCTAATTTATCCCCCCCTCCTTTCCCCTCTGGTGACCATAAAGTTTGTTTTTTATATTTGTGGGTCTATTTCTGTTTTGTATATAAGTTCATTTGTATCATTTTTTTTTTTTTTAGATTCTGCATATAAGTGATATCATATGACATTTGTCTTTGTCTGGCTTACTTCACTTACTGTGATAATCTTTAGGTCCATCCATGTTGCTGCAAATAGCATTATTTCATTCTTTTATGGCTGAGTAATATTCCATTGAGTGTGTATATATATATGTATACCACATCTTCTTTATCCATTCATCTGTCCATGGACATTTAGGTTGCTTTTATGTCTTGGCTATTATAAATAATGCTGCAATGAACATTGGGGTGCATGTATCTTTAAATATGTGTGGTTTATTGTATTTCAATCATACTTCAACAAAGCTGAAAAAAATTAGTGAATCTAAAATAACAAGATATTTTTTAATTTAAATTTTTAATATAAAATTTTAATTTTATTAATTTCAACAAATAAATATATATAAATGAAAATATTCTAAAAGGGATTTAAAAAAATTAACAGGAAAAAAGGAAGGAAAAGGAATCTCAGGGAGAGAAAACAGCAAGTACAATGGCCCTGGGGCAGGAAAAAACATTTCTGTAACCAAAAGAAGACATGTGGTTGACATGCTGCAGGAGTTGGTAGTGGGGACTGGCATCAGATAAGCTCAGAAAGGTCAGCAGATAGCAGTTCCTACAGGACTTCTTAAGCTTTTTTTTCTTTTTAAGATTTTGCATATTTTATTAAATGTAAAGAGACTTATATAAGAAGGTACTCTGCAAACTGTGAAAGTCTGCTCTGGCTTCTAAGTGGAAAATAACTTTGAGGAGGGCAATAGAAGTCAGGTCATAGGTAGAAAAATGACATCAGCTTACACTAGAGTAGTGGCAGTGGAGATGGAAAGAAACAGACAGAGCCAACCTTATTTTAAGACAGAAACAACAGTACTTGTGTCAGATGTAGAGAGTGAGGGTGAGAGAAGTGAAAGGAAACTTTCCAGTTTACTATCTTAAGAAAGTAAGAAAACAATGCGTTAGGAGTAAGATAAAAATGTTAAAGGAAGAGAAATTTGTAAAGGAAATATCAAAAGTCAAGTTTTGAACATAATAAATTTGAGAAACCTGTGAGACATCTAAGCAAAATTGATGCAAAGGTAAGTGGATTTATGAAGCTAAGTGTCTTTAAGCATGATCCCCATTGAAGATATACATGTGTACATAATTGATTGACCTAATCTCTGATTATTTCCTTAGTCCACATATTTTAAAAATAGAAATGATCTGTGAATACTTCTGAGAATATTAATAATTTAAAGATACTTCAAGCATTGGATATAATTTTGAGAATGGTTACATCCCTCTATATATGCTGTAACAGTATAAGTGAATTCCTAGCTGTGTAAAAAAGATGTTTCCATACAAGACCCTTGTCAGGGTGTTCATACATATTTTAATCATAATTTTTTTAATAAGCCAATCAAGTCATTTCATTTTGTATGAGTATAAAGAGACCAGATTAATTAGAGATTAATATAAGATTATTGTTGCCTAGTGTATTTTAAGTTGCTTTACCTCTGGTCAACCACTTTAACAGATATGAGGACAATTCAGGAAAAGGAGGGCAAATGAAATCAAATTAAGATAAATATCTGTAGGCTTTCTTTCCATTTCTTTTTTTGAAATCATTTCAAAAAATTTATAATTTTTTGTTCACCAAGCTGCCAAAGTTTTGCCTATTGAAGACCATTTCTAAACGAGTTTTGTTTCTGTAGGAATGGAGATGGCTTTTGGGTAGCAGTCTTTACAGGACATGGCATATCTTAAAGCTAAGTTCTCTATTTTAAAAGCATAATTATACTGTGAACATATTCATTTTTTTCTCATTGGCTGATTACAGCTAACAAATGTCTTCCCCATTTCTTCCCTTATAAGCACATTCTCCTACAACTGCAGCGAAGGAGCTAATACCTGTCAGTAAGCCGGTGATGCATTCCATAAGCAGATATTGGAGTTAATTGATGTGACACAGAAAACAATCTCCTTTTTCAGTTGCTACAGCAATGTAAATGCTGAAACATGAAAATGAATGAACACTGTTTATTTTTCTTCTTTAATTGTACTTTCTTGTCAAGCTCAGGTTCAAAGGATAGGACTACATGTGAATAAAGATTTTGGAAATGGACAGAACCCTACAGGCCTACCCCCACCAAGTACAAAACTGAGCAGCTAATGATTAGGACAATAGAGTCACAGACTCAGTGTCTGATGCACATTCCTGAGTTGTTTTACAGATCCTATAACTGCCACCAGAGGAAAAAAGCTAACTGCATGATGACAGACTGCAGCCATGACATAAGCTGCTCCAACTTAAGCAGTACTACACATCTATGGCTAGCACAATTCCAAGAACTGGCCTCAAGAGAATGGGATAATGGTAATCTATATCTTTGTGGGCATCAAAATTATCGCGGCTTGTTCTGGCTGTATGTATAAGCAGACAACTAAAATTGTTAGCAAAGATATTCTACAGACCCACGTTGACATCTTCCACAGTGCCTTATGTCAACAAGAAGAAGTTACAGAAGATAGACCTTCGCCCCCTAATCCCATAGAAATGGAATGAATTCTGACAAGTGGGGATTTGTAAGCAGCTCTCTGCAGGATACCGCCCTCTGCAGGAAGCCCCTTTTCTTATCACTTTAGTAGAGCTATCTTGTAACTAACTTTTTATTTTTTTAATTTTTAATTTTTTAACATCTTTATTGGAGTATAATTGCTTTACACTGGTGTGTTAGTTTCTGCTTTATAACAAAGTGTATCAGTTATACATATACATATGTTCCCATATCTCCTCCCTCTTGTGTCTCCCTCCCACCCCCCATCCCACCCCTCTAGGTGGCCACAAAGCCCGGAGCTGATCTCCCTGTGCTATGCGGCTGCTTCCCACTAGCTAGCTATTTTACGTTTGGTAGTGTATATATGTCCATGCCACTCTCTCACTTCGTCTCAGCTTACCCTTCCCCCTCCCCATATCCTCACGTCCATTCTCTAGTAGGTCTGTGTTTTTATTCCCATCTTACCCCTAGGTTCTTCATGACCTTTTTTTTTCTTTTTTTTTTCTTCTTAGATTCCATATATATGTGTTAGCATACGGTAAACCAGGCACTCCCCACGTTCTACTCATCTCGGGCCAAAGCACACCTTTCAAATCTTTTAATCACACAATACCTTGCCTAACTTGTCAGTTCTTTCCGTAGATCAAAGAAGTAGAAATGAAGAATAAGTAATTAACAGATGACCAGATCTCTTCCCTAACTTCCCCTTCACTAATCTCCTGAACAAACCATGTGACTAAATTGCGTGAACAAGACACCAGCTAGAGGTAGACCACTAGGAGTCAACAAGCCTGGATGAAGTCGGGGATGGTGATGACTCTGATCCCTTATCTCAGTCATTAACTGAGATTACTTCTCTGTTTCTCTTTAAAAGCTTTCTTGGCGGAGCAGAATCTTTTTTTTTTTTTTTTTTTTGCGGTACGCGGGCCTCTCACTATTGTGGCCTCTCCCGTTGCGGAGCACAGGCTCCGGACGCGCAGGTTCAGCGGCCATGGCTCACGGGCCCAGCCGCTCCGCGGCATGTGGGATCATCCCGGACCGGGGCACGAACCCGTGTCCCCTGCCTCGGCAGGCGGACTCTCAACCACTGCGCCACCAGCGAAGACCCGAGCATAATCTTTGAAGGCGGTTTTGGGGGGATGCTGAGTCCACCATCTCCCCAGATTGCCAGCATTCTGATTAAAGTCACCTTTCCTTTCTACTGACATTTGTAAGTATGTAATTGATTTTTTAAGTCGTGAGCAACGGGACCCAATTCATTCGATAACATTTGGACATTGGAACTCCTGGTTCTCAGGCCTTTGGCTTTGGACTGGGAGTCACACCATCAGCTACCTTCATTCTCAGGCCTTTGGACTCGAACTGCAATTGCACCACTGGCTTTCCTGGTTCTCCAGCTTGCAAACAACAGATTGTAGGACTTGGCCTCTGTAAGTTCGTGAGCTAGTTCCTAAAATAAATCTCCTTATATATATATATATATATATATATATTCTGTTGATTCTGTTTCTCTGGAGAACCTAATAAAGATACTAACAATAGTACCTAACTTTTAAGGAAGCTGTGAAGCTTCAACTTACGTAAAAATATTTAGCACAGGGCTTCCCTGGTGGCGCAGTGGTTGAGAGTCCGCCTGCCGATGCAGGGGACCCGGGTTCGTGCCCCGGTCCGGGAAGATCCCACATGCCGCGGAGCGGCTGGACCCGTGAGCCAAGGCCGCTGAGCCTGCGCGTCCGGAGCCTGTGCTCCGCAACGGGAGAGGCCACAACAGTGAGAGGCCAGTGTACCGCAAAAAAAAAAAAAAAAAAAAAAAAAATTAGCACAGTGCCTGGAACACGGTAAGTACTTAGTATATGTTAGTGTGTTTTTATTGGATTTAATTTTTAAATTTACTTTGTTAAAAATAATTATGAGAACACATTAATCTCATTGATCCACTTGTGTTCTTAAAATAATTTAATTAAGTAGATGCTACGTGCCGGGTACCAGGGTCAGGTAGTAGTGATAGAAAGATAACTTCGACATAGTTCCTGCCTTCAAAGAGCTCCTAACCCGGTAAACTGATTTGAATTCTTATAAACACTCTTAGTCTTCAGCACACAATTTAACATTCATCATATGCAGCTTTGCATTGCTGCTTGCTATTTTCTGTCTATAAAAAACATTCTCTTCTATTCTATGAGGTCTTATGTATTCAGTGAAGTAATAAAATTATAGCAATGAAAGGATCTATATTTTACCTTTATTTGGCTGCTCATTTAACACAGAAGGAAGCTAAGGTCTTGAGGCAGTGTGGGAGGAGGCCCACAGGGAGGAAGGGACAGTTCTGATCTCACCCAATGACAGACTCAAAGCCACAGCTCAGGTCTCCACGTCATCCAGGACTCCTTCTCTCCACAAGCACTAGATAACTAACATTATCAGAGCAGGACATTGTCCTGCACTCTGTGACATGCTCTGAAACTAGTATCCCTCTGTTCTGACACCTTTAGGGGCATTGTGTTGGTAAGTCATGAGCTTTTGCATGGCCAATTGAGCATAATTTTATAATCTGTACTGTATCCCATTGCTCTCTGAGATACAAAGGAGGTCTCATTAAACTGATCATTAAGATTGGTTATTTGACCCCTAGCTCCTGATGCAAGACCTTAGTCTACCCTCTCTCCTTCCTCAACACATGCTTCAGTTACTTGGAACATTCCCATAGACACACATTGCGGGACACTCATGTTCTTCATTGTTCCTCATCAGGGTATCTTTCTTCGGGCGTTTTCCAGGCAATGCGCTCCCATCTGACGTGACTGCTCTTGTCCTGCTCACTCCTGT
The DNA here is from genome assembly GCF_059928025.1 of Delphinapterus leucas. NCBI lineage: Eukaryota > Metazoa > Chordata > Mammalia > Artiodactyla > Monodontidae > Delphinapterus > Delphinapterus leucas. The sequence continues at coordinate 57,246,611 of NC_143132.1, read as the reverse complement.
TGCACTGAGGTCTGTGGGGGAAGGTGTGAGTGGGCTTGTGAGCATGGAGCTCACAGTGCGGTGCTGGCAGTAAGGTGGCGAAGTCTCCCTCTCATCAAAGGAGAACTTTCCCATGGTATGTCCTATGGCAGGTGTACCTAGCATTTTAGGACATATCGGGTTTAGCTGCTGATCTTTCCTTTTCTCTTTTGGAACTCGAAGGAGTTCCAAATCAGTCACTCAAGCCTGGTAGGGCAGACTAGGGGAAGATGGTGAGGGTGAAGGGCAAGTGAAAACTCAGCTGTCAGATGCCCGTGTGGGGTGGGATCAAATAAAACATAATAAAAAATCAACAGCTCTTTCTCCCTTTAGTGAAACCACCAAACACAAAGCCCCCAGCCATAACCACTTATATAGTAGATGTCCACAGGGGTTATTGGCCTCTTGTTCCATAAACAAAAAAATACAAAATTCTAAATTTGGTTTCTTCTAAGATAAAACACCCTGCTAAATTTGTTTTTTACAGATGAAGAAATTAAACCCTAGAGAGGTAGAATGACTTTCTCCCATATAATGAAACAAGCTGGTACCAGTGCTGGGATTAGTGCCCAGAATTAGGTCTGTGCCAATTGTCATTTCTAACAACTGTCTCATTATAAAATAAAAATACTCCTTTCTGAATAATAATAATGAAGTATTCTATTATGAACACATGGGGCACATCATGTGATGAGTGATACATAAATAAATAAATATATATATAAATTTACATTTTTTTAAATTGGTTCTTTATATCTGAAATGAGCCTTCACAGCGAGTTTGCTGGTTGCAATGATAATGCCCTTTATGCGGATCCAAAAGGAAAAAAAAGCAAAAGGAAATTGATAGCTCCTTACCTTCCATACAGTCTCTTGGAACAAATTCTATAAATCAAGAGCTTTAGGATATCCCCGCTATAGGCTAAAACTGCAAAAGAATGAATAGATCTTAATTTCCAACTTTTTAAAAATTGCTTTTGCTCTGTCCTTGCATCCATAATACATATATTTTCCAAGCCAAATACACTGTTTATGTATAAGATGGATGAGTCAACTTCAAGAAGTTTGTTGAATACATTTTCAAACTTTTTGTAGTTGCTGCAGTTAATGGAGCTGACTGAATTTACAAAGTAACTCACTCCAGGTTTTGCATGGAAACAAGGTCATTGTCTCCATTACAGTGCTAAAATAACATTTTTGCTATAATAGATGGGCAAACCATGATCCTGTGCTTAATTTTCCTTTTAAGATTCAGACAGATCCTCTTTTTTTCGGTCAGTGGGTTTTCTTATTTTGTAGTCTGTATGATGCCTTAATAAAAGAGACCTTTCTTTTGTTTTAAAACAGTTGCTGTAATAATGCCTTTCTTTGTTTTTTAATGAGGTTTAGTTCTCAAACTAGTGGACTGTGTTCTGATGGCCCCAATGATCTCTCTTCAAATAAGCAAGATAGTTCTTTTTCCTTTCAATACATATGTTTCTTCTTTAGATCCAGTTAAAAATATTGACTTGCCAATGCTTGCTGCTTCAAACTGTCAAAGGCAGTTTGCCCTATAATAGCATAAACTGAAAAACATCACTAAGCTGTAGTGTAATTCAATATTTAGAATTCTAAATGTTTTTTTGCAAATCAAAGGGGAATATCACACTCAGAACTGTTTCCTGACCTGTAAAGGGCATGGAAAGTTTCTTCACTTTTTTTTTTTCCATTTTGCTCAATATTTCAAATACTTGCCAAATTTTTCAACTGTGTTCAATGATTTTCCCTTCATCAGATAGGAATTTTAAAGGATCAGTATAAACAGCATAAGAAGGGAGCTCACGATACTTTGAAATCCTTACAAGTCACCAGAGTATCACTAGAGTAACTTAAGGTTACATTACTATTTTTAAACAAAAGTTGTGTCTTTTTCCAATTCCCCCTTATACAGAGTTGCTGTAGGGTAAAAACAGCCACAGAACTGGAGTATGCTCGGCTTGAGTTCTGATGGCTCTGGCTCTTGGAGGTTTTGAAAATTCCATTTGCATTGCCCTGGAGTGCTTGGCTGATCACAGAGATCATCAACTCCTTTGAGAATTATTCATGTATTTTTTTAAGCATTTAAAACAGTAAAATTTATCAATATTTATGTAGACATTGTCCCAGTGTTAAATATTTGAGAAACTAAGAAATATACACGTATATAAGCCTAAGAATTTAAAACATCCACATTGTAAATATTTGTTTTATTAGTGGAAAATATATTTTTAAAATTATATATACTAACTCTTACAAATGTTATTAAAGAAATACTTTCCTTATTCTTCATTAGATATGTAGATGTTGATATTAAAATTTTCAGTGACTTTAACATTTCAAAACATCTATGTTCTTAGATATCTTTCTATATATTCTAAAACATTCCTGGCTTTCCTTCTTAACATATTGTATAGAACAAGAGCTATATACCAGCTGCAGAAGAATATAAGTCTGGGAGATTTTGAACACTATAATTCTTTTAAGAAAGGTACAGACATCATTCTTTGTGAAGCAAGAATAAAATCATGCCCTTTATTCATTGTCAATGGGCCTGCTCTTCCAGAATACATTACTGTCTTTTATCTAATAGCCTATTACAGACTGCAGATCATGTAAAAGCAGTGAGGTTGCTCAGTCTACAGATTTCATTTTTTATTTCAATGCCATTATTAAATAACCCCTCAGATGGAAATTCAATACTGGCATGCTACATGATAAGCTATGTTAATAGCTCATGTTATGCAAGAGTTGAGCAATTACTTGAAACTTAATAGCAGGACTGTGAAATTGTGTAATTGGCCAGATTCTCATCCACAGTAATGTTATGTAGTTACCTTAGTGATAGCAGATTAGAGAGTGATGTTTTGTAAAAAGTTTATGAAGCACAGCCAGATGACTAAAGAGGGGATTCCTTTTGTATGGCTTTATTGGGATGAGAGAGATAGAAATGCTTTAAGGACTGGTTGGCTTGAACAGAAGTGGAAGTGCTACAATGAGATTCAAGTAGTAAAAACATGAGATTTTGATTTTCTTTCGTCTTACATATGTGTCTCTTTGAAAGTGGCGTCTGTAGAGACTTTTTGCAATAAGAAGGCAATTATAAGTTTTAAATATACTGCAGATGGGAAGGTTAATTTAAAAAGAAAAAAATCCAAAATATAAAAAGTCAAGAATGAAAAATAATCACCAGCTGGCAGATTAGGTATAATTATAATTAATGATGATGATGTTATTATATTCAGAAAGCAGTGATACAGGGAAGCCACATTAAACAAGAGCAATCATGGCGAGTTTGAAATGTTGTCTCATCAGTAGGAGCCATACAGTTGTGTACTCATTGATTTGATATAGATGATTCTCATGGCATTTCATAACTCAGAATTATTCTTTTTTTCTATACCAGTGAAAACCGTCAGAAAATCACTGAGCTAGAAGTTAAATCAGGTATAGTGGTTAAGAACAAGCTTTAACTTGAAATTCTCAGCCAGACTATATAGGCAGTAGCAAGAAATAGGCCAATGACTGATTTAGAGCTAAAAGAGACCATTTGGATATTTCCAACGAAGAGAGTCAAACCCACAGTGGTTACTCATCCAAGATCACAATAGCTAGTTAGTAAAAGAGAGCTAAATCCCAAGGTTCTAGTTGCACAGATCAGGGATCATTCAAACTGGCTTTTTAAGGTAACGACTTTTAAGAATTTTTAGGTGAAATAAAGGGAAAACTTTTTTTTAGACGTCCCATTGGGGAAAAACAATATTAGTTTTCCTTATGAAGTAGGAGTGGTCCTCTAATTTGTTATCTAAGGATTATCCTTTCCTTGAACTTGCTAGCACTGCCTGTAAATAGAGAGGAATGAGTGTAGTTTTAAAAACTCAAGATGTTTAGGAATCAGGTCTATTACTAAAATTGCACAACTTACTTTTAAAGACCTAGAAAATTCCAGGCTATCCACGTCATGAGGTAGAGATATTACGCAAAGACAGTCTGCAATAAAGTCTACAAGATGTCCAGATGGGTAGCTTCAGAGAATTAAATTCACAATCTCAGGATTATCATCTTTTCTATTAAATAAACTAACACATAAGCACATAGAATAGTGCCCGACACATAGAAGATGCCATATAAGTGTGTACTTTTATTGTTATTACATTTGTGATCATCATCTTCGTCTAATCATTCTTCTTGTTCTCTCAGATGTTCTCCTTGGTGCTCTGAGCCTGATAAGGCTCCAGGAGATGGAGAATCCTAGCATTTACGTTCTGTATCTCTAAGGCTGAGCACTTTGCCTGCTATACAAAATGTAATCAAAAGTTGCTTATTGAACGAATGCTGTTGAATACTCTCACCAGGGGCCAGCTTAACAAATCTCTTTCTATGTAAGAAAAATCCAAATATGACAACTTTGAACTTCGTGAAATTTCTAAAAAAGTCCAAGTATTTAAAGCAAAGATAAGAGGACAAGAAAATTTTTACCCTGGAAAAGAGAAGAAAATGGAAGAGAAAGAATTTGTTACGAGGTATAAATTTATGGCTCCTATACATGCATGTGGTAGGCCGAATAATGACCCCCGAAGATGTTAATGTCCTAATCCCTAGAACCTGTGAACATGTTATCTTACATGGTAAAAGGAACTTTGCAGATGTGATTAGGTTAAGAATCTTGAGATTTGGAAGGGTTCAAGATGGTGGAGTAGGAAAACTCTGAATTCACCTCCTCCCATGGACATACATTTACAGCTACACAGAGAATAATTTTCCTTGGAAAAGGACCCAAGAACTAGATGAACAGTGCCTCCACAACAAAGGACAAAAAATAACACATCCAGAAGAGTAGGAGAGGCAGAGACATAGCCCTGCCTGGGACCCCATTCCAGATGTAGTGACCCCACAGTCATGAGAAATTCCAAAATACAGAACTCTCCCCTGGGTGCTGGACTGGAAAGACAAGTCCCCAAGACACGTGGCTTTGAAAATCAATGGAGTTTAAGACCAGGCAAATCATAGAAATGTAGGAAATGGAACTCCTGCCCTTAATGTGCTCGAGTGCAAACACACTGGCCCTGAGATCCAGTGCAAAAGCAACCGATTGAAATGCACCTAGACCATAAGTGAAGGAGACCCATTTACTAATTTTAAAGCAGCTGCTAGAGAGGCAGGAATCTGCAGGAACTTTATCCAGGGATGGAAACACTGATGCATACCATTTTTGCAACCTCATCTTAACTTGCTGGTGATGGCACTGATGGGCACCATTTTCGGTGTCCCCGCCCCAAGCCTTCTAGCACCAAAGGGCATGCTCTGCTTACCTTGTGCCATAATTGGGCTGGGTGAGCACCTTGCATCCCACCCACCCCACACAGCATTCGTGCCACACCAGGCTGGGTGAGCACCACAAGCCCCACCCACCTTATGAAGAAACTGAACCACGGCTGGACTGGGCAAGTGCCCTGAGCCCTGCGCTCCCCACACAGGGCTGAGACGGGTGAGTCCCCTAAGCCCCACCCTAGCCTCACAGCAGCTGAGTCATAATAGACATTTGTGGGTGCCCTGAGTCCCACCCACCCCTCACGGCTCCTGAGCCACCACCAGGCTGGGCAAGCACTTTGAGCCCAGCCATCCCTGCGTAGCAGCCGACCCATAACCAGGCCAAGTCAGCTCTCTGAACTTTGCCCACTCTGCACAGAAACCAAGCCACAACTGGGACTAGCAATGCATTCAAACCCCTCTCCCCTTAACAGCAGCCTGGGCCCTACACCAGCCAGTGGGCACACACAGTGAACAAGGGGTGTGCATGGAAAGCCTGTCGCTGGTGGCCAGGGGGGATTGTGCTTGTGGGCCACAGGGATCAGCTCCTGCACATGCCTGCTCTTTCAACACGGAGGGAGGTAGCGATTTTGTCCAATACATATAGACAAACACAGAGAGACAGGCAAGATGAGCAGATAGACGAATATGTTCCAAACCAAGGCAAATGCCACAAAGAGACCTTAATGAAACAGAGAGAAAGAAGCTATCTGATAGAGTTAAAAGTAATGGTCATAAGAATGCTCACTGATCTCAGGAGAAGAATAGATGAACACAGTGAAAACCTCAACAAAGAGACAGAAAATACAAGAAAGTACCAAACAGAAATTATAACTGGACTCAGAAATACAAGAGAGGGGTTCAACAGCAGAATGGGTGAAAGAGAAGCATGAATCAGTGAGCTGAAAAACAAAGCAATGAAAGTACCCAGACTGGACAGAGCAGCACAATGAAAAAAGAACTTTAAAAAGTGAGGATACTCTAAAGGATCTCTGGGAAAACACCAAGCAGAATAACGTTCACATTATAGGGGTCCCAGAAGGAGAAGAGAAAAAGGGCCAGAAAAATTATTTGAATAACTAATGGCTGAAAAATTCCCTAATCTGGGGAAGGAAACAGACATCCAGCTCCAGGAAGCCCAGAAAAGTTCCAAATAAGATGAATTCAGACAAACACACCAAGACACATTATCATTAAAATGGTGAAAGTTAAGGATAAAAAGAGAACCTTAAAAGCAACTAGAGATAACTGACAGTTATGACATAATGCCTCTTGGAGTTGGCATGGATTCAGCTTTACCTCCACTTTTATGCTTACCTAAGCCTGATACATTTTTAATGACCTGGGATCGACTGTTTAGTATGTTTTCCTCACGGAGTAAAGCCAGGATTAAACTACTTGAAATGATTGCTATGTAAATAGTGTTGTGTCTGAAAAATATAATCTATTTTAAGTCCTCGGTTCTTGGTTTTGTTGTTGCAATATAAAAAATCCAATCCACCTGTGCTCACTGTGTTTGCAAGAGTTGTCATCACCTGCAGGAATTGTAAGAAATGTTTATCCACCTTAAACAGGAGAGGTGGATTTGAGGTCTGCCCTGGTTAGGTTGAGCCAGAGTAAAAAGCCAGAAATGCTAACTGAGGCCAAAGATGATTGGTAAATAAAGAATGTTATAGGGCTTCCCTGGTGGCTCAGTGGTTGAGAGCCCGCCTGCCGATGCAGGGGACACAAGTTTGTGCCCTGGTCCGGGAAGATCCCACATGCGGCAGAGTGGCTGGGCCCGTGAGCCGTGGCCGCTGAGCCTGTGTGTCCGGAGCCTGTGCTCCGCAACGGGAGAGGCCACAACAGTGAGAGGCCCGTGTACAGAAAAAAAAAAAAAAGAATGCTATAATACTTTCAATTCTTTATAGCTGAATAATGAGCCCATTTGAAACATAATTTCAACTTTGAACTAATAATAGCATTGCTTAAACTAATCATTTCAACTCCCTTTATATGATTGCTGAGGTCTGTTGTGAAAATTTAGGAACAAATGATGCTTATTCCACACTTTACTCAGATAAAATTGCTATCTGCTCGGCAAGAACATTATGCTCTGGTAATATCTCTGTCTCTATTATTTATCTGTTGATGCAGAACATGTTTGCTCAAATATTAGCAGCTTAAAACAACAAATTATTATCTCAGCCCGTTTCTAAGGGCCAGGTCCTGGAAGCTTAGCTGGATGGTTCTGACTCAGTCACTCATGAGGCTGCGGTCAAGCTGTTGCTCAGGGCACCATTCATACAAAGACTTGACTGTGGATGGAGATTCTACCCTCAAACTCACTCACATGGCTGTTGGCAGAAGACTTCACTTCCTTGCCAAGTGAGCCTCTCTATTTGGCAGCTCGTGACTTGGAAGCTGGCTTCCAACAGAGTGATTGTGGGGAGAGACAGAGACCAGAGAGAGACAGAGAGGGAGAGAGAGAGAGAGAGAGAGTGAGAGCGGAAATGCGGCCTGTTATGACCTACATCTCAGAGTCACACACCATCACTCCTGCTTACTAAATTCATAGAGGCAAATCACTAAGTCCAGCCCACACCACAAGCAGGGCTCATGTAAGGGTATGAATACCAGGAGGCAGGGATCAATAAGGGCCATTTGGGGTGGTGCTTATCACAGCCACCAACTTGCTGACTGAACGTGAGCAAGGGACTATGCCTCTTGGAGTTTTCCTTTTCTTTCAAGTTTAGGGATTTTCCCGTATAACTCCTTCTACACCAATTTGGGCTCTCACCAATGATAATATAATGGAGAATGATTAGATACTGGAGGACTTGGACAGAAGCATAGTCAGTGAATGGGAAAATTTGACTTTACTACCCAAACGGGACCGCTGAATTGTTTTTGGCCATCTGAAACACCTGCCAAAGGTGCCTTGTAACTGTGATCAGTACCACTTGTAAGTAATTATCGTATATTATTTTACATATCACTATTTAACGATGGTTTCTCAGATTTCCTCATCTCATCTTTAAGGACACTGAGATCCAGACTTGTTTCATATGCTGCTATGCCAATGACTGGCATTTATCTTTGTACAATAGTGTATGTAATAGGACTACTTTTGCTAAAAGAATGAAATAAATAGCATGTGTTGAGAATTACTAAGTGCCTAGCACTCTTCTGTGTGTTGTTTGAAGCCTCCCAACAATCCTGGTGAGGTAGAACCAAAATTTGCTTTGGTCACACAAACATGGCATGGCGTAGTCAGGCTTCATACCAGACAGTCTGGTACAGAGAGGCCACAGAACTTGCACATGATCATAAAGCAAACTCAAGTAGGGAATGCAGCTTACAATCACATACCCAGGGAACTCACACTCGTGGCAGATGTTGTCGTGGTTCTGGAATGACTCAACTCTTCCTTAAGTGTGTTCAGACCCCAAAACTGCAGGCAAATAAAGAGGCTGACTGCATGGGATCTGAATTAGGGTTCTGCGTACATTAGACATTCTTAAATTTTAGGAAGTCAATGTGAGCCCCAGTTTCTTAATTACATGTCAAAGTTAGTAATTTTACATTCCAAAAGCATAAAGTTTCCCTGTGGCTATAGTGTCAGTTAGATGATTTCATCTTTTGTCCAGTATGTTTAAAAGGAACTGGGTTTCCGTGTGGGAATAAAGTGACAATGGTAGCTAGCTATGAGTTGACAGACACTAGTCTCAGTAAACACAATTTATTTCTCTTGTTCTTGTTTCCAGAGTGAATCACATGCTAGAGAATCCCCGGAATCGCTTACAATGAGGTACACAGGATAACTAAAGCTTCCCTGAAGGCTTTTTGTCAGTATTTGTTGTTTTGCAGATCTACTCAACAATTCAGAGAAAATTCTGAGCATATCTGCTGGCTGCTTCAGTGAAAACAGCATAGAGCACATAGCTTCTCTCTAATGCTTTGAGGAAATAATCATATGCACTAGAATACTGACTCTTGAGTTTTCTTCATTTTTAACTTGTTTAATACAAACTAATGCTGAGAGTGCCACAGTGCAGTGTACTGAATATGGTTGGCTAGATAAAATACAGGACTGAGTTAAATTTGCATTTCAGATGAACAACAAATATTTAGTGTAAAATATTTGGTACCTATTTAAACTAAAAAATATTTGCTCCTTATATGAAATTCAAATTTAACTGGGCATCTGTATTTTCATTTGCTAAATCTGGCAAACTTAATTTGGGGGCCTTGAGAAGAATTGAGAATATTCTCTTCCCTATTGTTTTGGGGAATGGAGGCCTCACTTCTTTGGACTCTACTTTAAAGTGTAAACTAAGTAACAACTGAGCTTCCTTATCTTATGAAAATAAGGAGAGGCTTTGAGGTAAAATAGACTAGTTTCCAACTTAGCTCTGCTATTTACTATCTGTATGACCAGGAGCAAAGTACTCACATGTTCTTGAAAATTGTTCCCTTATATTTTCCCTCTCCAGCCTACTTTTTAGGATTTGATATTTTTAAAGCAGTTTTAGGTTTACAATAAATTGAAAGGGAGGAACAGAGATTTCCCATTTACCCATTGCCCACACACATACATAACCTTCCCAATTATCAACATCACTCATCAGAGTGGTACTTTTTTTTTTAATTGGAGTACAGTTGCTTTACAATGTGTGTTAGTTTCTGCTGTACCGCAAAGTGAATCAGCCATATATATACATATAATCCCCTCTTTTTTGGGTTTCCTTCACACTTAGGTCACCACAGTGCACTGAGTAGAGTTCCCTGTGCTATACAGTTGGTTCTCATTGGTTATCTGTTTTATACATAGTAGAGTATATATGTCAATCCCAATTTCCCAATCCATCCCACCCCCTCCCTTCCTTCCTTGGTATCCATACATTTGTTCTCTACGTCGGTGTCTCTATTTCTGCTTTGCAAATAAGTTCATCTATACCATTTTTCTAGATTCCACATATATGCATTAATACACCATATTTGTTTTTGTCTTTCTGACTTAACTTCACTCTGTATGACAGTCTCTAGGTCCTTCCGCATCTCTGCAAATGGCACAATCTGGTTCCTTTTTATTGCTGAGTAATATTCCATTGTTTATATGTCAGAGTGGTACAATTTTTACCAAGGATGAACCTGCATTAAAGCATCATAACCAACCAAAGTCCATAGTTTACATCAGGATTCACTCTTGGTGCTGTACATTCCATGGGTTTGGACAAATGTATAATGACATCCATCCATCACTGTAATATCACACAGAATATTATCACTACCTTAAATATTCTGTGTGCTTTGCCTATTCATCTCCACCCCTACTCCCCCAAAATCAGTGATCTTTCTACTCTCTATATAGTTTTGTCTTTTCCAGAATGTCATATAGTTGGAATTATACAGTGTGTAGCCTTTCAGGTTGTCTTCTTTCACTTGTTTACATGCATTTAAGGTTTCTACATGCCTTTTCATGGCTTGATAGCCCATTTCTTTTTAACACAATAAAATTCCATAGTCTGGAGGGACCACAGCTTATCCATTCACCTTGAGAAGGACATCTTTGTTGCTTCCAGCCTATATTTATCTGTTGCCCATGAGGCATTTCAGGAATATTTATCATCCTTGCAGCTTTTGAAATCCTTGGGACTGTTGATCTTTTCAGTCAGGTATTAATTCCTTGTTCTTCCAAAGCTGTAAAGCCTTGTGGGGTATACAAGTATACTACATTTACTCTAGTTTTTGTCAGCCCCAGGGTCAAACCGAGTTCTGAGGACTCGTGGGGAGAGTTCTTTTTTTCCACCTTGGCATTTAGGGTATCTGAAGTGCTAACGTTCCCCTATTTCACAATTCTCCTTGTAAAAGAGCTCTTTTTGGGGCCCAACCTTCATATTAGCCTATCCTACTCTCCTTCTTCCTTCCCGCCCTCCCTCCCTCCTTTCCTTTATTTTTTTCTTCTCTTTCTATAAAAGTGAAGTTCAGGTCCTATGGAGTTGCCCTGAAGATAAGAGGATTTATTTATAGAGAAAAGAACCCCATGGCAAACTGCTTTCCCCATCCAGAATATCCTATTCCTTTGCCGACAACCACTGGACTCATTCAGTATTCAGTGGGATGAATTCAATGTAGAATTCTATGTAGATGTAGAATGGGCGATATAGAAAAAAAGCTTATTAAAAAGTCCAAATTTCATAGTATTTATCAGAGAAAAAAAGAACAAATGACTATTCAAATTTAAAGGACCTGGGCAATATTGTGCAATAGTCATGTGTTTATTTGTTTTTGGACTGTTTGGGGTTGAACAGTAGAATCTCTTTATGCTTTATTTTGGGTATAAAGTAACAGGACTCAATGAAGCAATATTCTGGAGAAATGCCAGAACTAAGAATAAAAAGAATGATTTCAGTTAGGCCAACATCCAAAGGTATGATAATGGCAAAAACACCAAGCTATGTCATAACTGAACGGAACATGCAGGATTTCTGAATGTACCTGCACTTCCCCACGTGTTAGTCTCATTTCCTAGAAAGCTCTTTTCCCTTTATCGTTCTAAAATTGTTTTATTCTTACCATGAACCACCTTTCTTCTGCCCAAATGTGTGTTCCTTCTCACCCAACCATTTTACAGCTTATGCACCTTGCAAATATTTCTCTGACTGCATATGCCACTTGCAAATTTAATGATATCTTTGCATGTTTCTCTCACCTCCTTGAAGGCAGGGACCGTCTCCTATTCATCTCTGTGTTCCCAGTTGTCCCTTAAGCATAGAGCTTAGTGCATAGTATTCTGTCGTAAAAGTTTGGTGAATTGAACATAGCAGGACTGTTGGCTATAAAGTGAGAGATGCACATTTGAATTATTTCAATACATCACATGTATTATTCTCAACTATTAAACATGTTTAAGGCTTTAAGGAATTATAAAAAAAGGCAACAGAGTTGTGAACAATTTCATATGTCAGGAATTGGAAGATATTAATCTTCTGGTACCTAGGTGCTCATTCCAACATTGATATGTATCCTTTATTTTCTTATCATGCCTGGAGTCCAGATAGATTTTTATTAGTTCATCAAACAATGCAGCAGACTTGACTTGTATTTAAATCAGTATAATCTTAAAATAAAGCAAATGAAATTGCTAAGTAGGCCTGGATATTTAGTTATGATTTGTGCCTAATAAATTTAAGTGAGATAAAAGAGCAATATACCTCCCCATGATCTGATGCATAAATTTTTGATAGCACCAGCTAATGTTACAGACTTTTACTGTCTTCGGGGTTCCAGCAACTTTACCTGATCCAGATAAGATTTCATTTGCAGAAAATTTTAATAGATTTTACCCCAAAGTAAATACATTTTTCTTGTTTCTGTATCAGAAGCCTGTTTTCCACGAATTTCAGTTAGTTTGAAACTTTCTGTTTTTTGATGAGTAGGTGCCAGTCCAGAGGGTTTTCTAAGAAGGCACTTTTCTTACAAGCTGGATGTAGGAATGAGGTAATATTAACAGTGAACATTTGTTAAGCATTGATACATCCTGCACTGTGCTGGGTGCTTCACATTTAATCCTCACATCATTCTCTGAGACAGGTGTGATTCTTATCCTCACTTCAAATGACTGGTAGGCTGCGGGAGAAGCCTGCCTCTAGACGCTGGTCTCTTAAAAGCTATTCCAATTAGCTGTGGGATGGGCACACATTATTGTTAAAAATTGTGATTAAAATTTACTGATTATGTAAATTAAGATTTCCTCGCACTCAGGTTACCCTGCGTGGAGGAGCTCATGACCAATTAGGTTCAGGTATTGCTATTGGACCTTGAGCAAGTTCTAGTCCACCAGAACCACGGTCCAAGTGGTTATTCACAGCATGACCACAAGGGGGCGCTCGCTAAAGACAAAGGAGGCTGCACCTTTCTTTTTCCCTGGGGAAAGTGTCTTACTTCGTTTGAAATGTGTTGCTTGGTCTAGAGTGATGGCTGGATTTGGGAGTTTAACCTCGCTACAACTTTTCCAGTGTGTTATAAAGGTCTTCCGACAGTTCAGTTCTCTGCTCGTTATGCTTAATTGCATCACTGGCACATTCCACGAAAATAACATGGCTTTAGAAAGGCTGTTTCCAGGGTGGGTACTAAAAATCACCATAATCATCTAACAATACAGTTTAGCTACTTTTAAATGAGACTCTTTCTTTTTTAGTAGCTTTTTCCTAGAGTCTGCCAGCAAGTTCTGTAGAGCTGGAAGATGGATAGGTCAAGAGCCTTTGCTCACAGCAAAGAGGAATTTGATCATCAACATGAAATTGAATAAAGAATGCAGTTTGGAACCAAGTGGCTGAAAATACAGTTTTCATCGACTTAAGATAATTATGCTAAATGCACTCATTTAATTTAATAACTATATTATTGTAACTGTGGATTAAAAACATATGCTACAACAAAAATTTGAGAGAAAGCTTTATAGAAAAAAAGGAAATTGACTCATTATTTAATAAACTCCTAACAAGGAGAAGAATTCATCTTAGACAGCTGTAGAAATTCAAGGGTTTAATGTAATCTCTTTTTTTTTTTCCATTTTAGGTACTTACATAGATCATTCCATATAAGCCTATTAAGGTTTCATTTCTCCATGCTAAACTGAGTAGGGAGAAACACCTAAAAAATAATTATCATGAAAATCTAGATTTCTGTATGTGTGTGTATTTGATGTTTTGTTTTCAGAGTTTTAATATCCATAGTAACACTTGAATATAGTCCTCCACATTCACATGTGAACATAATTTATTCACTCATTCAATGATACTTATTAAAAGCTTAATATATGCTAGGCACTATTCCAGGCACTTGGGATCCATTAGTAAACACAACAGCCCCAAATCCCAGTCACTGTGAAGTATATATTCTAGTGAAAGAAGAAAGGCAACAAACAAAAAACTGTAATGGATAAGTAAAAGACACGGTGTGTTAATATATAAATACCATTGAAGAATAGATCAGGTTAAAGAGGATTTAGGAGTACTGAGGACAATTGTCATGAGGCCAGAGTAAGCCTGATTGCGAGAGTAAAATTTGAAAAAGACTTGAAGGAGCAAAGGGTATTTCCTTGCATATTCCTGGAGCAGATGAGGGAACAGCCCATGCAAAGGCTGCCATAGGCAGAAGGACAAAGCATATGACATAATCTGACTTAAGTTTTTAAAAGATTCACTTTGATTTTTATGTTGCAAATAGACTGCATGTGTGCGTGGGATGGGTGGAGTGTCTAGGTTTCCTAGAAGAGATGGTGGTAGCTACTACCAGAATGATATCAGTGGACCCTGAGTTTATTTTGAAGGTTGAGTCAACTGGATACCCTGAGAGACTGGATGAAAGGGGTGGAAGGAAGAGAGGGGCCAGAGATGCCTCTAAGGTCTTTGGCCTGAGCAGCCGGAAGGATGAGGCTGTCTTCAGCTGGTATAGGGAAAAGTGTGTGAGGCAGAGGGGGTGGGGAGAGGATGAGAACTTCAGCAATAGGAAAGATGAGTTTGAGATGCTCATTGGACACCTGCGTGGCACTTGGATACAATCCTCTCTTCCCGTAAGGAATGGGAACCTCTGGTCCAAGACCACCCTCCCCTTCTCCCATCCAGGACAGACATCTCAATCAAAATGTCCTTCATTCCTCCTAGCTTAATGAAGCTCAGGCTCTTTCTTAACACAGGGACCCAGATACTCAATACTTCCTGACTGAAGTTTGAAAGTAAAATTAACCCTAGTGGGTTTCTTGCTAGGCTATATCTAAAGACAACCAGATTCCTCCAAGTCGTCTGGTTACTGTAGCCAAAGAGCTCTTTTAAATATATATGTTATCAATATCCAAATGGGGGGCAGGCTTGGCATGAAACCCAGGTTATTCAAGCTGGTAACTTAGTGTTTCCCTGTGGAATAACTGTGGCCTTCTACATTTTCCTAGGATGGGAAGGAACAATGCAGTGCCCTAGAAATCTGACTCAGCCCTGACAGCAGACAGACTTTTCCTGACTGCTTTGTAGCTGTCATCCTATTCTCTTTGGCAATTTCTTTTTTTTCATTTGTAGGGTGAGAGAAAGTAGAACAGGTACCGTGGATTTTACCAGCAATAAAGCATGTCTGATGTGAGAGGCCTACCCTTCTGATTTCCTAATGAGAAAACACTTTGATTGTTGGAAGGAGGAGAACAGAGGTCTGATTCTCTTTTACCAATTAAAGCTCTGTGTCTTGCACACTCTTCTACAATCTACTAGAATTTAACGAAGGGTAAGTGAGAGGTCATGGTAAATGTCTCCCCTGGCACCAAGACACCAGAGAGTAGGGCATTTAAAAAGAAATAATTGAAATAAAGTCTAAAAGACATGCTATAAAATACATCACTTCTTCATTTCAAAAGGAGTTTATTAAGTGTGTCCAGACTTTTGTTCCATTAAAGAAAAAAGCTTTTGCATTTCTCTGAGGGTGGCAATAATCCATTTGGTAATAAGTGACAAGAAATGTACATACAACTCATGCTAGTTAGTGGGATTGTCTTTGTCTGTCTGTCTTGCTGCGCATAAACACAGATGTCAGGAGAGAGTCTCTTTGTCTGTTAATCTGAGTATGGAAAACTGCTGACACAGCCGCTAAGATACCTGTATAATCTGTCTACATGCTGTTCTTCCCTGGTTTATAGAGTAGGGTTTCTTTGTTTTGTTTTCTTGGTTTTTTGGGTTTTTTGGTCTGAATATAAATCAACAGAAAGAGAGCTTTAGAGCTATTTAGAATTCTAACCACTTGTGTTAAGACAGAAACCCCTTTGACTATGTAATGTTGCCATGAATTCACTCATTTAGTAAAACCACAACTGTCTTCCTTTGTATTATCCTGAATTTGTGTGTCTGAAAAAAGGAGCAATGTACCTAAAAATGGATTTCAAAATAAGTCAGTCGTTTCTTTAAAAAAAAATTATCATTCTACAAATGCCTATGAGTTTCTGGAGAAAAACATAATTTGAAAAGATACATGCACCCCCATGTTCATAGCAGCACTATTTACAATAGCCAAGATATAGAAGCAACCTAAGTGTCCACTGATAGATGAATGGATAAAGAAGATGTGGTACATATACACAGTGGAGTACTACTCAGATTTGCAGCAACGTGGATGAACCTAGAGGTTATCATACTAAGTGAAGTAAGCCAGACAGAGAAAGCCAAATATCATAGGATATTGCTTATATGTAGGATCTAAACAAATAATACAAATGAATTTATTTACAAAACAGAAACAGACTCACAGACCTAGAAAACAAACTTATGGTTACCAAAGGGGTGGGGGAGGGATAAATTAAGAGTGTGGGATTAAAATATACTCACTACTACATATAAAATAGATAACCAGCGAGGACCTACTGTATAGCACAGAGAACTATACTCAGTGTCTTGTCATAACCTATAATGGAAGAGAATGTAAAAAAAGAATATATAGATTTACATGTATAATTGAATCACTTTGCTGTACATTTGAAACTAACCCAACATTGTAAATCAACTAAATTTCAATAAAATTTTTTTAAAAAAACAATTTCACCTTTCTACAGAGAAAATATACATGTATATTAGGTAGTAAAAAAGAAAAATGCTTATGAGTTTCTTCACTAGTAAAAGAGCATTTTAACAGAATTGGCAAATTAAAGCCTACAAGAGCCGGCACTCCTCTCTTCGAGTTACAGCCATGCAAACCTGTAGTACTCCCCACTGGAGGCCCCCTGTGCTGTGGAAGATAGAAATGTCACCCACCAGCTGGTGAAGCATTTAAGGAATGTGTGCCTATCAGGTTCTGTGATTAGCAACGTTATTAAGGAGGTAAACTGATAAGATAATGGGGGTGAAAGAGTGTTCTTAGGCCCAATGATGAAGTGCAAAATGGAACATTCCTGCTGCTTACATGCTCCAGTTGATGGCTTGATTAGTACACACATCATGGAGAGATGACAGAAAATAAGTCAGAAGAGAGAAATATGACTTCAATTCTGTTAAGTTTGAATTATAAGGTAACAGATTTCTCCCTAAGCATATTGTCAGACAGATTGAGTATATATTTATTCAAAGAAGTGTTATCTCCTTCTCAACAACCTTGTTATAGAATCTTGTGTTGTTCTTGCACTTTTTTGTTATGGTTTTGTTTTTATAGTTACCTTAACGTCCTTCAGCATATTTCCTTGGAAAACCTCAATGATGAGGGCATTTCATCTTCTGAGGGTGGCTTTCTAGAAGCTATCCAGTCATTTAAGGATCGTTAGAGGATACGATGAAAACATGATTAAACTGAATAATATTGATTTGGTCAAATAGTAGTGATTCTCAGAGTGTGATTCCAAGATAAGTAGCATCAGAATCACCTAGAGGGTAGGTGGCCTCACCCTCAGAGCTTCTGATTCAGTCGGTCTGGGGAAGGACCTAAAAACTGGCATTTCTAACAAGTTTCCAAGTGATATTGATGTTGCTAGTCTAGGGACTGCATTTTGAGAATCACTGAAATAATATACAATCTTAAAATAATTGTCCAGATTTTATTTTGTATTTCAAAACTGGTTTTAAAAGTAGTTCCAAAGCATCCCCCAATGTCAGCATTTAGAAAAAGGTTAAAACCTCTGAAAGCCACTGTTTTATATAGGCAAATATTCTGTAGATTCTGTTGCATTTGTTTCTAAACAAAAAGCCCAAGGACTTCATGGCTCCCCCTAGGAGGCTGACCCAACTGAGCCTGGAAGAGCTTGGCGTATGGCGTGCAAACACCACCCACAGGGTCACTGCCACCAGCCACCTCTTGTTTGTGTGTCACAAGTACAGGGAAAGATGATTTTTGATTATGCTAACATCCAGAAGTTTTGTTAGAAGCTTTTCATGCATCTTCACTTCTCCATTCAAGAAAAAAAATTAGGCTTAGAGAGCTGATTTTTGAAAAATTAGAGTAAAACTGATACCATGACTTACCTATGTGAAACTCTGCCAATGCCTCCCCTTTGGGGATTATTGTATAGCTTGTCTGTGAGACACTAATCTCCATGAGGGCAGGAATCATTCCTCTCATGGTAACTGGTGTGTATTCCATGCTTCAAATGGTACCCTGGAGCAGAACTGGCACTCTGAAAATTTATTTATTTTTTTCTTGAATTAAAAAAATCTTTTTATGTTTTGACCTCTCTGTAAATTTATTTTGAATATTAAAATCCAAAATCTTGGCACATAAGGCCCTTCATGATCTACCCCTTTCTTTCCTCTCCCTCCATACCTGGCCATACCTTGGCCATTCGGAAATACTTATTTTACTTATTTTCCTAAATCACCATGCTCTTTGTTACTGCCATAGAACCACATTGGCAGCTTTACTTTTATTATTGGTTGAAAAATCTTGTGACCTTTGGAAAAATAAATTAGAATTGGTTGAGCCTGATCTAGTAGTTTGCTCTCAGACCCTCAAGACAGTCGTTTAGTATTTAGTCCACGTCGTTAAAATGAATTATTGGTTAGCAGGCATGGTAGCTATTTTAGATATAACAACAGAGCATTTGAAGAATATCTCAAGCGGCTACGGTGGGAATAGTAACTGAAAGGGCAGTTGCCTCTGCTTTTATCTAATCAAACTTGGGGAAGGGGACTAGGGCACAAAGGATTTCTCTGACATTTTCCTGGCCCTCAAAGAGCTTGGCAATCCATCTGAAAATCAGTATTATCCTTAAACTACTTAAATTGAATACTTTTAACTTGCTTCCGTTAGAAAGGATAGAGTAGAGGTGTTTGATTCTGAAATTCTGAAAAGTCAGCAAGCAGTGTGAATGTTCCAGACCAAAGAGAATATACCTTGCTTTATATTAGTAAGAAAGGGTAGAAGATCATATTAAATATTATTCTAAATTGCCAGAATTGTTACAAACATTGGTTAGGTCTGTTAAGGAGTGCTGTGGTCTGAATGTTTGTGTCTCGCCAAAATTCTTATGTTCAAATCCTAATCTGTAAGGTGATGGGATTTAGCAGATGGCGGCTTTGGGAGGCGCTCACGTTATGAGGTGGAACTTTCATGAATGAGGTTAGTGTCTAATAAAAGAGGCTCCAGAGAGTTCTACAGCTCTTTTCACCAAGTGAAGACACAGTGAGAAGTTGTTGGCTATGAACCAAGGAGAGGGCTCTCACCCAGCCATGTTGGTATCTTGATCTTGGACTATCCAGCCTCCAGCACTATGAGAAAAAAATTCTGTTGTTTATAAGCTGCCCAGTCTGTGGTATCTTGTTATAGCAGCCTGAACAGACTAAGATACAGAGTGAAATATAGGCATGACCATGGATACAGAGTCAAGAGGACCTAGAAATCTGCTTTGGTGACACTCACTAAATGACTACAGTCAATAAATCTTTTCACCCATCTGTCAGGACTCTGGTATGGATAAGTGCAGGTGATATGTACAGAAGAAACAAAGGCACTACAGATTATACATTTATTACTATTCAGCAAAAGCCAGGAGATGTTCTAGATATTTCACCTACCCTAGTGGTTGAGACTGTTGGCTCCAGGTTAGACATATCTGCATTCAAATTCCAGCTCTATCATTGAAGGACTCTGTGACCTTGGACACCCTTATAAGTTATCTTATATGTAAAATGATGACACTAATAGTACTAATATCACAGGTATGTTTTGAGGATTCTACCAGATAATCAATGTAAACTTCTTGGCACAAAGTAATTGCTCAATACACACTAACTATTATTATTAGCAAACTACTGCTATATATGCTCTATGTGAGGATGCAGAACGGACACTGACTTGCCAGGATATCTCACCTTTTCTGATAGTAGCTGTTTTTATTTGTAAGAGCATCAGTTGTCTCTTTCCCCTTTACTGTCAGGTGTATTGTAAAGGCATATTTAAGCAGCAGTAGCTTATTTATTCACCAGAAGACCCACTGAAATCACACGCTGTTTCTTAAGGACCTGGTTTTCTTGAGCCAACTCTGCAGGATGACAGCTCATATTTAGTTTACATTCTTGCAATTTGGCTCACTGATTTAAAATCGATTCCATCCATCCTTGTGCATTCATGGACATCAGTCTGAATTTAGACCAGGTACATGGCAACAGATTTTTAACATGTAAATATGAAGTACCAACATGCGAGGTGCTAGACAGAATGCTTCGAAAAGCAAACCACACCTGTATAGCTCAAATCATAACAAAGTCTACTTCCCAGAATTTACTCTGACACTAAAATGTGCCATCAAATCTTAGCATGAGTTTTATAAAAACATCAGCGAGTTCAAACATCGGCATTCAAATAAACAACAGGTGCTCACTGTTTGGGCAGACAGAAGAGAGCCTGCAATAGTTAGGTTTCTGCCTTTTTGGTTTTCCTCCTTGATTCCTTCTTACCTGAGTGCCTGAAGGTGATTTCTGTACTCTTGTTTAAAACATGCTACCCATTTGCTTTTTCTCATGCAGGGTCAAACACACTTTCAGAAGTCAGAGAAGTCACTCTTACTCCCATACCTTCATTGTCTCACCCCTAGGTACCCAGTGCCCAGTCTCAGGGAAGTGAGGCTACATCGCTGTGGCAAGTCCAGCTCATAAGGGCAGCGCGGTGGTGACCTCTGTCCCTGAGGGACTGGCGTCACTGGGCAGTGGGGACTGCTCCATTCTCTAGATCCTGCCCTTCTCTTTCTCCACCACCATCCCTGGGCTATGCAGGGTGCCCAAGTGTTTTGCAACAAGTCACCCTGGATTAAAATTTCAAATCTCCACAAAGCACTGGGAAAGACGTGACGCTTCTTGATTTCTAGTGGCCTCGTTTGCTTTCTGCTCCCCTTTATAAAATACCTGTCCCATTACTTTTGATTCTCTAATTTCTCTCAGCGGAACCAAACATTGTACTGCAGAGATCATAGTCCTGAGCAATTGACTCTTGCGTGTATTTGATGAAGAGGAGAAGACAGCACAAGGGCAGATTAAATACTTCAAAGAAGAAGGACCAAAACAAAGACTATTCCAATTTGCCTAGGATGTTGGGACTCAACTGTCTTTATGAAACTCACATGCCCCCCAGCCCTCCTTCTACTGCAGATACTGGGGATTCACTCTGTCATTCCTTTTCTTTAGCCCTCTGGCACAAATTCAGACACAAAAGACTGGCCATTGTTTTAGATGCTAAATATATGGCAACTTATGAAAAATATAAAATATTAAAATGAGAAGTAACTGGAGCTTTTCTCTAGTTGGTAGGGGGCGGCCACAGAAGAGCATGACGGCTACAGAAATGAAACTACTCGGCGAGGCCAGAATTCATTCAGTTTCTACAAATTCCTGAACTTTTTTTCCTTCTTCTTCTGTCTTTAACTTCTTAAATCTTTCTTCCTAACAACTTTTAGTTCTCTCTTCTCTGTAAAATGTTCGAAATTTCCCATTTCTGTTTTTTTGCTTCTTGCATCATAGTTATGCTTATATGTTGCCTGTGAACTCCCAGCTTCCATGCCCCCTACTGGATTCAATCAATCAGGGCCTTTCTGTACCATATGCTGTGCTGTGCTAGAACAACCTCAGTTTAGAGGGTCAGGGGAATAACAGTTCTTGTTTTACAAATATACCTTCTAAACGTTTAATGCTGTGAACAGATGGACTTGCTGTGTAGGCAGCTCACCACGAAGACAAAACACAGAGGTATGCGGAATTTCCTATGATAAGACTAGGAGACTTGCAAAGAAGATAATCAAAATCATATTTCATGACATGCACAATCAAATATTGTACTGAGTGGTAATCTGTGATCAGTGGAAGGGGTGTGCACACCTGGCTAATTACCAATGTTTTTACACAATAAGTGTACATTTTTGTTTCTTTGTGTCTCACTATGTTAATTTTTTTTTTTTTTTTTTTTGCGGTACGCGGGCCTCTCACTGTTGTGGCCTCTTCCGTTGCGGAGCACAGGCTCCGGAAGCACAGGCTCCGGACGCACAGGCTCAGCGGCCATGGCTCACGGGCCCAGCCGCTCAGCGGCATGTGGGATCTTCCCGGACCGGGGCACGAACCTGCGTCCCCTGCATCGGCAGGCGGACTCTCAACCACTGCACCACCAGGGAAGCCCATCACTATGTTAATTTTTAGTCTGTGCTCACTGTCTCACCAGTCCTCCTGATGCCACAGGCTATTTAATTATCACTCCTCCAAGAGAATTTCTGGATCTAAGTCTACAACAGTCAGGCACTCTTGTCCTTGACTTTATCACATGCCTCTGTAAAAGATTTCCTCGGCTCCACCCATGTGTTCCATCTCTCAGACTTCTCCTATGTAACATCATGTACCCGAAAGCTCTTTGAGAAGAAATTCTAGCTGATCGTATCTTGTGGGTAACAGAGGAAGGAGGAGAACCCACGTCTTTCTTGGAGGAGCATATATAGTCAGCTTGTGGGGAGCAGGGGTGTAATACACTACGAATGAGCTCTTCTTTGGGATCTTAAATGAGACGAATATGAGAGGAGAATTTGCATATAAAGGATGAGGGAGAGGAAGGGTGGCTG
Source organism: Delphinapterus leucas (assembly GCF_059928025.1). NCBI lineage: Eukaryota > Metazoa > Chordata > Mammalia > Artiodactyla > Monodontidae > Delphinapterus > Delphinapterus leucas. Next base: position 57,223,733 of record NC_143132.1, on the reverse strand, counting down.
TTAGTTGCCCAAGGAGGCAACTTTCCCTGTGGTCCTTGGATTGAAGAGCTCTTTTTTGTTTCTGTTGTTCTTAAACACCAGAGGCCCTATAAAGGAATGAATCATGATCCATCTGATCCATTCATGGTACTCTCATTCTTTTTTTGTCAAATGCTGGATTAGGGACAATCATGCAATCCTTTCTGCCCAATGATGTGTGAGAAGAAATCTGTTGGGGGTACTTATGGAAAACATTTTCCTCTTTGACTTAAAAAAAATATGGCTGCTGGGATAAAAGCCTTTTTTTTTCCCCCTGGCTTTGGCTTTGAAGCTACTTGTGTGTGTTTGAAGGTGCTGTTGCTTTGTTGTTTGGGAGATATCCCAAACACTCTGAGAGTGATGGAGAAGTATGGAAAGAACCTTGGTCCTTGATGACGTCACGGAACTGCTGCACCAATCCAGAATCACCCACCAAGTGATATATCTAAATCGATCTCACTTATATAGGGAATAAAGAGTGAAGGCCCACATTAATATTAACCCCTTCTCTATACTCTCCAACTTTACAAAACCTACTCTTTTTTTAAGACCTAGATTAAGTTCCACCTCCTCTGGGATCATTTTTCAATCACTCCCATTGATAATTTGCCTAATATGAATTGCTGGAGGGTTATTGCTTGGGCATTTAGTCCCATATTTATATGACCTATTGTGTCTTCAGTGGGATTGTATAATCCATAGGGGACAAGCTTTGCAACCTAACTCACACTTTTTTGTTTAGAGTTTTCATTCCTGTGCAAACTATCCATTAGGACCTCAATAAGCATCGCTTTAATAGCAAACAATTACTGAGCCCTTATTCTGTGCCAGGTCATCTTGCTAAGCACTTTGTAACAGCTAATCCTCACTAATCCTCCCTCATTGTAACAGTTAATCCTCATGACTATATTGCAGAAAGTACTGTTATATTCCACAGTGCTCTCCTAGGCTAGGTTGGGTGCTCATTAAATGCTGTCACGGCATTCTGTACTTTTCCTTCGTAGCATTCATAGTTTCAATTAAAAAACAAATAAGCTAACCATGCATTTGATGGCTTATTGTCCATTTCTCCCCAAGTAAAGTCCATGAGGACAGGGGAAATTTATGTCATATATCCCCAGGCCATGGAACAGGCCCATGTGTAGTAGTCTTAAATATTTGGTGAATCAATACAGAAAAACTCTCTTTTTCTTAGAATAGGGGCAGAGACTTAGAGCCTGATACCTCCGGCTCAAGTTTGTACCACTGGGCCTAGAGTTCACACTCATGCCAAGTTTTCTCTCTCCAGGGGTCCTGCCCATAATCCCTGTACCATGTTGTTTTCCACTGATTTTAGTTATTTCAAACTCGAAATGAAGCTCTGAGTTTACCATCTAATTTCTTGTGTGGAAAACTAAGAAAACATATTTTAACAGACAATTCAAAGATTTCAGGCTCCTGAAGTGAGCAGCTAAGAATGATGATGGTGATGATGATATCACTATGATTTACAGAGCACCCCATTTCTGCTGGAGATGTTACCAGCAATCCTCAAATTATCATGGCAAGTTAGGTTTTATTTCCTACTCATAGAGGAAATTGATGCTTGAAGAGGCTAGGATGTATCACTAAAACTGCATAGCTCACAAGCCGTGGAAATATACTATCAACCCAGGTTTACATTAAAGTAAAATCCAGATCTTTCCACATTTTCCAGGCAACAGCTGTCAATCATCAAACACCTACTACATGCTGGGAACTCTTTTAGATATTTCTTTAATTATCAAAATAATCTCCTGGGACTTCCCTGGTGGCGCAGTGGTTAAGAATCCGCCTGCCAATGCAAGGGAAACGGGTTCGAGCCCTGGTCCAGGAAGATCCCACATGCCGTGGAGCAACTAAGCCCGTGCACCACAACTACTGAGCCTGCACTCTAGAGCCCGTGAGCCACAGCTACTGAGCCCACGTACCACAACTACTGAAGCCTGCGCACCTAGAGCCCATGCTCCACAACAAGAGAAGCCACCACCATGAGAAGCCTGCGCACTGCAATGAAGAGTAGCCCCTGCTCGCCACAACTAGAGAAAGCCCCCGCGCAGCAACGAAGACCCAACGCAGCCAAAAAAATAAATTAAATAAATAAATAAATTTCTAAACAAACCAAATAATCTCCTAAGGGAATTATTAACAGAGTAAGAAAAAAAACAATGGTTACCTGTGAATAAATTTCAAAATAAGTCAAAGTGTAGGTTTAGAGTCTGGAAGAGTTTTCTAAAAACATGTCAAATTTTCATGGGAGGTTTTGAACCTATCTATTACAGAGAATGTTTAGCTTTATATTTAATTCATATACCAGGATTAGGAAGAGGGCAGTGGACTTGAAAAAGAAATAAAATGAGGTAACTGCATGGCCAAATCATATTTTGCAGCCACGGTAGGTTAGACAATGACAGGATGTATAAAAACTCCAAATTTAAGGCAGTTACGTCCATCCCAAGTTTGGTCATTCCTAGGACATTTGACTCTTTCAAAGAAAACATAAAATTCTGTAAGAGCTAATGTGAGAGAAACTGAACCTTCATCTCTGGTACCATAGGAACAAAAGAGTTGACATAGAAAATCAGATAAAGATTAGTTGCTTTTTTTTAAACTACAACGTCCAACCCAGCATCATTGGCCACAGCCATGTTCTCACTTTCCAGCCCCTTCCCACCAGACACCTGCTGTTGGAGATTTAATTGTATCTGTCACTTCAGCAATCATGTGAATGTGTGTTTTCCGGAAGGATGAATTGTAGACTTCCAGTTTAGGCTTAGATGGTATGATGTGCAGCTGCTGTAATGCTAATAAGAACATTTCATCTGTCATCTCTAACCACTCTGCTAGTGATAGCCTAATGGCCACTGCCAGATATGCTTCTCTCCCCAAATGCTCCCTAATGAAACCAAGAACAGCAACACTCAGAAAATGAGCAGAGCCCGAAAGCTGTAGAATTCACTTTTCCAGGAGGAAATTTTGATGGCTGCAGCCCTAAGAAGCAGCGAGGGAAAAAAAAAAGCAAGCAAAATTGATTATTTCCAACAGAATGTTTGCTTCTCCTTACTTACTTTGATTTTATACATTAGCATTTTATTCTTATCAAAGGATGTTTCTGAGTTAGTAAGAGAATTGAAAAAAATCCAATGAGAAATGTTGGAAAGGACTGAGCTTATTTAGTCCGAAAACAAAATACAAACCAAAAAATCAAGTTGTCCTTGTAAATGACACAGCTATCGTCTTTTTTTTTCTAGGAAAAAAAGGTCATATTTACCAGATAATCTCTCAGGTCCTGAGAAATAACGCTACATTGACTTACTTCAGCATTTTAAGCAACCCACATGGGTATGTACATCCTAAAATATCATGCCCAAATTATATCTAACATACAAAATTACTTTGCCCATTGTTCTAAACGCCATGATTCGGGGAACAGTATAATAAGCTGCTCTGTGGGATGACGGACCACAGAGGCCATTCTACTTTCAGTCATTCTAAGGGAGAACAGAGTGTGCCAGCAAAACTTCACGGTTATTCTCCAGAACCAGGACACAGATTAGTTGTTTCACAGTTTCTATTTATTTTCCATTTTAATTTTTTTTATCGAGGTATAGTTGACTTCCAATATTACATCAGTTTCAGGTGTACAACACAGTAATTTGATATTTTTATAGATTATACTCTGTTATTATAAAATATTGGCTATATTCCCTGTGCTGTATTATATCCTTGTAACTTAGTTATTTTATACCTAGTAGTTTATACCTCTTAATCCCTATTTACCACAGTTTCTATTTATTTTTAATAATTGCATCCCAAGTTAGAGAAATCATTGACTAACTGCCAGATTAGTGCATAATTAGGAATTCTGATAGAGACTCCAAACTTTAAAGCAGTTCTTAATCATCCAACAGTAAATAGCACAAGAAGTAACACAATAATCCTAGAAGTGCAGAAAAAGAGACAAGCTGATGTTTTTTTCTGCCCTTTCCTCCAACATGTCAGATGCCATACCCCTGGCATGGTAAACAAGATGCTTGTTATTGACTGGCATCTGGGATTACACACACACACACACACACACACACACACACACACACGAGTTATTAAGAGGGAATAAAAGATGCCTCCTGTAACAGGTCCCCTTGTTGTCTTTCTCCTCCCTCTGACTCTTACCAAAATTGCAAATGCATAATTCACTTTTGAATTATTTGTTTAGTGTCTGACCTCCTGTCATGTTCACACCTGTATGGACAACAGCTAGCATCATGTTTTGTATTTCACAGATGTTCAAAATATTGGTTGAGTAATTAAAATAAAGTGAATACCCTTTCTTTATTCATGGACCTCATTGATCGTACATAGTATCTTTTTGTCAACTATTCTTGAAGCATGATTAAACACACTGAAGAAAAATATTTCCTGTTTGGATAGCTAAATAAAATAATCAGTTTCACTCTAGAAGGCAAAAATTGACTTTATGGTGCAAGGCTTGTAATTCCTAACTACAGTTGAATCCAATCACTATCTTATTCTCTCTCTCCCTCTCTCTCTCTCTCTCTCTCTCACACACACACCCACACACACACACACACACACTCTACACCTACACAATTGGGTCTTTGTAGTAGAACTATGGTAATTATCTTTAGTGATTCCTGCTCAGTTCCCTAACCCCACTCTTTGGAAGAAGCAGGAACCCCATTCTGGATGAGCAGTTGGTAGCCTTGTGAAAGTGGCTCAGAGCTGGAGATTTTCAAAGTCTGGCTGCTGCCATCCTAAACAGCACAATGAGGCAAAACATATCTTCTTTCAAAGAAACCTGTATTTGAATCTGGGTGACTAAATAAATAGTCATTAAGTGACCTCATTTTGGGGTAAAGATCGATGTCCCTGAAAACAACAAAATATTAAAAGATGGGAAACAGCTCTTTAAGAATGCCTTTGGCAGGAATAGGGAACTCTGAATTATTCTCTTTCCCTGGGATTCAACTTGCTGTGTCACTGTGAATTTCATCTACTTTGTTTTTTAGATGAAAGCTCAGAATATTCAAGCTTTTCAAGGGTCACATTTCATTTGACTGAACTTCCCTTGCAGTCTTATAAGTACCTCCATGGACTGTAGTTTTCTCTCTTGCTGACTTAATGCTGTTGAGAGAAAACTCCACTGCTCTATGTAAAGGAAAATGTAAAGAACATGTTGCTCAGTTTTCAAATGCCACACAAAAGCCAACCTAAGAAATCCATCTGAAAAAATATAAAAGGCACACACTTGGAAAATGTTTTCAAAAGTTGTTTCCTGTATATTCTCAAGTACTGTGTAAGGAGTGTAGGAAGAGATTTCTCAGAATTTAAAACATACTCATTATCTTTCTTTAAGAATTTAAAATACGCTCTCACTGAAAATGGAGTTAAATACTAGTCAAAGGTAGCATCAGAGAATTCAGTCAGTAGCTGATGTAGGTTCGAATGTCATCAGTATGTGCTGGCTCTTGGTTGTAGACTTTATGGTAAAATGAAACCAATGTGCTATTGAAGTATAACACTAAAATATTTTAATAATGGAACCATTTTCTAGAGGTCTTTAAAACAACAATAGTTCTGTAACAGCATAGAAATTAGGATATAAATTTTTTTCAATAACAATAATAACCTAAAACAAGAGAAAACACAAGAAATATCAGTAACTAGAACTATGCAACACACACTAAAGAGAAATCAAAACTTGTTTTAAGTGGAAACACCAAAAAATAAGGCCAATTCTTTCCAAATTGAATGATAAATTAAATATGCTTCTAATAAAAATCTCAATGATCTTTTGTTCTGGAAATTGTTAAATTTTTGAAACAGTATACTGAAAAAATACATGAGGAAATAGCTAAGAAAAATGTGAAATGGAAGAATACTAAAAAGGAAATTAACTCCAATAACTCCACTTGAAGTATATATTAAATATATATTACAAGGTCATAATCTAACCTAGAGAAAGTGAGGTTTTAATTTGGAGTGGTTATTTATTTTCTACTGTCATTTTCCTTTCATTTGAATGCTTAGTCTATTTACATTTAGTGTTAGTACATTTTACATTAGATATTTTCTATTATAAAATTTATTTTTAAATTTAAAACTAGTTTGGGGTTGAAATTTGTTATAATATTACTGATTTTAGTACTAATCACCCATCTATTTGCACCATGACCATGTTTCTTAAAGCTCTTCTTTTTCTTTCAATTCTTACTTGGTAAGAATATATGTCCATATATTTTCTAACTCTGCCAATTACTATTTTTATGATTTTATCATATAATATGGCCTTTCTAAACTTTAGTTTTCTTATCTATTAAATAAAGAAAACAAGCTTTAAGATTAAGTCAAATAACTCAGGTAAATGATTTACCGTAGTGCAAATCATAAATCAATAAATGTTAGACAATACTGGCAGTGGTAGTAGCAGTAACAGTTTAAAGATTATCCTTTCTCCACTGAGTTTATTTTGAACCTTTGTTGAAAATTAACCCTATTCAGTGTGGGCCTATTTCTGAACTTCCTATTCTATCCCAATATTCTAATCTATTCCAATCCTTTGCCAATACCACACTATCTTGAGTAATGCTGCTTTACAGTAAACTTTGATATCAAGTAGATTGAAAGCTCCTTTGTTGTCCTTCTTTCAAAGCTGTTCTGGCTATTCTAGTTTCTTTATCTTTCTATGTAAATTTCATAATCCTGCCACTCATCTAAGGATAAAGGTTTTTTTTCATTTCCCTTCCCCCAGGCACAAAGGTTTTTCTCCTGTGCCCCCAGGGATGACAGGGCTTGCTGTTCTTTGGGGACTATGCTCTCTGTAGTGATTTCTGCCTTTTCTATAGCAGCAGCCACTCCCCTCTACCAGGCCTGCACCACTGAGGGGAGCTTTCTCCAGTCTTCCACATCAACCCCAATCTTCCTTGTGACTACCTAGTGGAGGTCTGCGCAGCAGTTTGTGAACAGGTGCAAACTCTCCTTATGTCTGTGGCTTCTAGGGGTGCCAATCACGCAATGGTAGCCCAGTCTCAGTTTTTTCAGAAATAATTAAAAAATTTTACAACAGTTGAGTTCTTCTTACTCACTTTTCTGGTGTGAGCCACCACTGGTGTTCTGTCTCTCCATGAAGACACCCGTTTTTACATAGGATTCAGGGTATTTCGTTACTTTGTGACATCAATTCTTTAAAGAAAATGTGATTTTGTATAGTATCCAGGTTTTTCATGCTGTTAGGGTGGGAATGATGCTCTTTCCAGATTTCTACATGGTAAGCAGGAGCTGGAGTCCCCCAGTGGTATTCTTTATTATCTAGGTTATCATCCTTTCTAATACACCTGGTTTTCTTCTTACTTTGTTGTCTTTTCAGCTTAGTCTTGTCTCTCCGTATGGATTCCTGCATTAATTCTTAGTGGCCTCACCTCACTGAATTCTATTGAAGTAGTCATTCAATGTTATGAATTGTGCATTAGATCATTTTCAGCAGCATATTCTGCATTCAGCTCTAGTGGATGCTCTCTTCTTTCCTTTGTTCTGTTCAATTTTTTATGACCCTTGCTTGATATTGGTAAAGTGAGATTTCATTAGGTCAGCATACAAGTACAGGGTGTACAGCTTGATCCTGGCCTAGCTTTCTGTTCTTGTCTGTCATGGCCAAATCTCCTTTTAAAATCTACCAGTGGAGGTTGGTGCTGTGTACAGCAGCCCATTCAATTCCCAGAAACTAACATGTGTCTGCTATAATGACATGACATCTCCTTCTGTTTCGAAGGTTGGCTCTCTGATATGCTGAATTATGAAAACATACACTTTTAGCTTATATTTGTACATTAAATAATATAATTTCTACCATACCCAATTACTAGGGCTCTTATTTACACACTACCCTCCTTCATCCCCCAAGAGCATTATTTTTACGCTGAATTAGCCTTTTTCTACTTAGTTATTTTCTACAGTTCTCTCTCGGTAAAAGAAAGAAAATTGCTTTAGATGGATCAGGAGGATGAAAATACTACTTTGTTCCCCTCAGAGAGCAACTTCTTGTGATGCCATATACCCCAGGTTTTTAAAGTTTCTTATTGTCCTCTTGTTCAGGAACAACAGTCACTCTATGCCATAAGTTAAATCTACATTTTCTCTCAATCCAACTTGAATTATTGGTAAGTGAAAATTGTTTCCAATTTTATTTATTTATTTATTTTGGTGACAGGGAACCAGAAACTATTTTAAACCATAAGTCTGTTGTATTATTGAAATAAACAGTTAAAATTATAAATTGAATTGAAATAAGATTATTATATTTGGCAGTAACCTATGACCTTAGCATTCTCAACACCTGAATTCTTTTTTTTCCTTCCATATCAGCAATAAACAATTAGAAAATGAATTTTTCAATGTTCCATTTACACACAAATCAAAAAAATATATATTTATGAATAAATTTAACCAAAGATACAGAATACCTGTACACTGAAAACTATAAAACACTGCAAAAAGAAATTAAATAATAGAGATATATATACCTTGTTAATAGATTAGAAGATTCAATATTATTAAAATGACAATGCTCCCCAAATTGTACTATAGATTCAATGCAATCTCAGTTAAAATCCTAACAGTCTTTTTGAAGAAACTGACAAGTTAATGATGAAACCTTCTATTGAAAAATCTGAAATCTAAAATAGTTAAAACAACTCTGGAAAAGAAGAACAAGATTGGAAGATCTACACTACCTGATTTCAAGACTTACTAAAAAGCTATAGTTATCAAAACAGTGTGGTAGTGGCTTAAGGATAGACATACAGCTCAATGAATCAAAATAGTGTCCATGAAGATGTGTGTGTAAATGGAACATTCAAAAAATCCTTGAATCTCAAAAACACTGCACTAAAAAACAAATTACACTAAATAAAAGAGCGACATCTGAATTCTTGAAGGGCTACTTAGTGTAAGGTTTCTAATGGGAATTGGAAGAGAGGATGCTGTAGGAAAATTTATAATCTTTATGATAAGTTTTAAAACCACATTCATTAATGTATATGCATTGTGTACTTAATTGGATTATGAGGAACCATTAAGAGACAGGACTCCTATTTAGAACCCAACAGACTGAAAGCCTCCTTGTCCTGCTTTGTCTCTAAGCCAGTGGTTCTCAGCTGGGAACAATTTTCCTTTCCCAGGGGATATTTGGCAATGCCTGAAGATATTTTAGTTATCACAACTGGGGAGAGCTTTGGCATCTAGTGGATAGAGGTCATAGAAGTTGCTAGACATCCTATAATGCATAGGACAGACTCCCCACAGCAAAGGATTATCTGGCCAAAATATCAATAATGGTGAGTTTGGGAAATTCTTTTCCAAGCTCACACTGAAATACTACTGCTCCAATAAGTCCAAGAACAAATAGGACAAGAAAAGAGGGGTCTGTTTTTACCCTAAGCCCCACAGCAAGAGGTTTAAGCTTCCTCTACTAGGTCACCTCAGCCTGTCTTATTGTACCAGCTTCGGGAGACAAAGACTCAATCAGAGACAGAATCATTATAGAGAATATTAAACAGGACAATAAAGGGAGAGAGTTTACTCCTATGAAGACTCAGAATTTTTTTCCTCTTTCCTAAAAATATAGAAATATCTATCCCTTTAACTAAGACCTAAAGATGAAGTAAAGGGAAATTTACCTCTCCCAAAAGATCAATTTGTACCTTTTTTAAAAATTACCCATTGGAAAGAATTTTGAGGATTTAAATATATTTTATTCCTAGCTGAAAACCTGTTCTTGATTCATGTTTCCCTATAGTATATGATCAAAACTCTTTAATACAGTATGAGAAATATTCCATAAACAATCCTTTCTTATTTCTTTTTTTATAACTAATTTTTATTGGAGTATAGTTGATTTACAATGTTGTGTTAGTTTCTGCTGTACAGCAAAGTGAAGCAGTTATACATATACATATATCCACTCTTTTTTAGATTCTGTTCCCATATAGGTCATTACAGAGTACTGAGTAGAGTTCCCTGTGCTATACAGTAGGTTCTTATTAGTTATCTATTTTATATACAGTAGTGTGTATATGTCAATCCCAGTCTCCCAATTTATCCCTCCCCCCAACTTTCCCCTTGGTAACCATAAGTTTGTTTTCTACATCTGTGACTCTATTTCTGTTTAGTAAATAGGTTCATTTGTACCATCTTCTTTCTCTCTCTCTCTTTTTTTTTTAATATTTATCTATTTATTTATTTTGCTGCACCAGGTCTTAGTTGCAGCATGTGAACTCTTAGTTGCAGCATGCATGTGGGATCTAGTTCCCTGGCCAGGGATCGAACCGAGGCCCCCTGCATTGGCAGCATGGAGTCTTATCCACTGTGCCACCAAGGAAGTCCCCATCTTATTTCTTTAAACTCATTGACTGTTACCTGTATTTGGCTATTCCATCACTCATTCATACTAAAGTTACAGACTTTTCCTGGGTATATTATATATTGATACAGTTTTCTTAAGGTTTAATTCACCTGGGATTGTTTTGAAGCCAGGAAATGCCAAGTCATCAGTCAAGGCTCAAATCAAAGGGCATCATGTCTGTGCAGAATTTTCAGGCCCTGTCGATCAGACTGGCCTCTTTTCCTTCTGTTGTCCCACAGCACAATATGACTGCTTTAACTTGGTACTGAATACTGGTACTGCTTTGTATTATACTCCATTGTTTAATGTTAACTCCTAGAGAACAAAGTCTCAGTTGTTAATTTGTGTGTGCCACAGCATCTGGCAGAGTACGTACTCTCTAACGTTGGTTAAACATTGGATGTATATAACAGAAATAGGAGAGAATACAAACAACCAGTGGACTTCAATTAAGTTTTCTATCAGTTTGGAACTTACATAAAAATAAATTGTCCTGGGCTTCCCTGGTGGCACAGTGGTTAAGAATCCACCTGCCAATGCAGGGGACATGGGCTCGAGCTCTGGTCCGGGAAGATCCTGTATGCCGCGAAGCAACTAAGCCCATGCGCCACAACTATTGAGCCTGCACTCTACAGCCCGCGAGCCACAACTACTGAGCTTGCATGCCACAACTACTGAAGCCCACGTGCCTAGAGCCTGTGCTGCACAACAAGAGAAGCCACCTCAATGAGAAGCCCGCGCACCGCAACAAAGATTACCCCCCCCCCGCCGCAACTAGAGAAAGCCCGCATGCAGCAACGAAGACCCAACTCAGCCAAAAATAAATAAATAAAGCATAAATTTATTTTAAAAAATAAATAAATTGTCCTAATGAGAAGGGAGAAGGAAGTAGCTACTTGTTAATGTAGTTCTAACATGTATTTCATATGATGTTTGTTTTAGTTAAACAAGTTACCTTCTGTGACTAACAACTACTGGGAGTTAATGACAATAAGTACTGCATGGAATCAAGACTGGAAATTCCCTCATGACAAGTTTCCTCTAGACTCCTCTTCCCCCTTTAAGAACAGGCTGCTGTGAGAAAACTATTAGCTTAGATAACAACCTGATGGCATATTTGCCAACAATCGAGATAGCACAAAAATATTCCATTGGGTCAGCCATATGTAGCATCTCATGGATCAAAGATTTGGATGGAAAATTTGGTAAGATGCTCCTATAGCTAGCCTTTCATTTTATCATTGAAAAAAATCAGGTGTAAAGAAAACGCCAAAAAATTGTTTTAGGTAAAAAGAACCATAATTTGGAATGTATTGGCATAATATAGTTTCTTAATATGCTTTACACGATGAGGATTATTGTGCCCCCAAATAAAAACTATTGTATCTGTTATTATCTTAAAATTCATGAAAAGTTAAGAACAACATACTTTGGCTAACTATGTTAATTGGGAAAAACTGTTCTTTTCTGTTATTGTCAGTATTTTCAGGTGCAAAGTATTAGCGTATTAGATACATTTCTTCTTAGGCTGTGTCTATTCATAATAATTTTAGCTAATATATGAGAAATACTTACATATTGGCCTCTATTGTAAGTATTTTACATGTGTTAAATCACTTAATCCTTACAACTGTATAAAGCAAGATCCAGCACGCTGTTTATATAAAGGGCTGGATGATAAATATCCTAGGCTTTGCAAGCCATATAGCCTCTTTCTCAACTATTGAGTTCTGCCATTGTAGCTCAAATGCAGCCACAGGCAACACATAAATGAATGAATATGGATGAATTCCAATAAAATTGTTTTTATGAAAACACACAGTGAATTAGGCTTGGCTAACAAGCCCTAGTTTGACAAGCAAACTGTAAAGTAAAAGTAATTTTAAGTTCATATTTTACAAGTTGAGAAAATTTAAAGGAGACACAAATAAGTAAACAGCACAGGTAATTCAGCTTGCAACTGGCAGAATGGTGATTAACCCAAGTAGTATGTTCCATAACTGTGCTCTAAAACATGGTAGTCACTAGATTTATGTGGCTCTTGAGTACTTTAAATATGGCTAGTCTGAATTAAATTATGATATAAGTTAAAATACACACCAGATTTCAAAGACTTAGTATGAAAACAAGAATATGAAGTATCTCAATGTTTTCTAATGACTGCATGTTGAACAGATAATTTGGATATATAGGGTTAAATAGCTTATTAAAATTTAGTTCACTTGTTTCTTTTTACTTATGTTAATATAGCCACTAAATATTTAAATTAATATATGTGGCCTGTATTTGTGACTCATACTGTATTGGACATTAAACTGTTCCTAACAACTGCCTTTATACATATACAAAAAGAGGTTACATTAAAATATTCCCTAAAATGTCTCTAGGGGTAGGACTTCTGGAAGGGCAGAATGAGGTCCCTCATATATCTTCTCATGTGAAAAAGCAACAAAAACACAGCTTTTTTGGAATTCTGTAAATTAGCAAACACTTGCTTGCAAAAATTTGAGGAACATTTATTCAAGGAAGACTGTGGTACAGGGGGCCTGTTGCTCCCCTGGATCTCCTCTCTCTCCCTACTGACATCTGGGGCTTTCACCTTTTCTTTTTTAATCTACTTTTGCTAAGATGTATTTAATTTTTTAAAACAGGGACAAAATGCAAAGCTATTTCCCTTACCTCTTGGGATTGTGGAATGTCATCACCTCCAGTTTGTTAGGTTTCCAACTAATAATAAAGGATGGAAACAGTGAAAATACATACACACACATATTATATACATACATACATATGTACAAAAGATGGTGGAGGGAATGGATGTATTATGGAACAAAGTTCCTATATACTATTGAAACAAAGTTAGCACTAAGCCAAATCCAAACTAGGTTGCTTTAAATTAAGATAATAATTTTAATCTCTAGGGTTGCCATTAAAAAAATAACTAAAAAACATAGCAAACAAACACAAGATGATTAAAATGGTACACTAGGAAAGATCTATTTAACACAAAATAAAGCAGTAATGGAGGAAGAGAGAAACAAAGATATAAGACATATAGAAAATAATAGTAAAATGACAGATGTAAGTCCTACCTTACCAGTAATTGCATTAAATATAAATGAATACACTAATCTGAGAATCGAAGGGCAGCAATTGGCAGAATAGTTTAAAAAATGATACAACCATATGCTAGCTATAAAAAACATACTTCAGATTAAAAGAAACAAATATGTTGAAAGAAAAGGATGAAAAAAGAGATATACTATGCAAACAGTGACCAAAAGAGGTCTGGACTGGCATGATTAATGTCAGGCAAAATGATTTTAAAGCAAAAATTTTAATACCTACGAAGGAGGACAATTTATATGGTAAGGGTCATTCCACAAGCAAGGCATAACAATTATAAACATATATCTAATAACATAATATCAAAAAGATGAAGCAAAAACTGACAGTATTGAAGGGAGAAATATATAATTCACATAGTAGATTTCACTACCCAACTTTCAATAATGTATAGAACAACCAGGCAAAAAAGCAACAAGTGAATAGAAGACTTGGGTAACATCATTAACCAATTACATCTATATCTATATCTACATCTATATCTAATATACAACTATAATTCTATAAACTCTACAGTTATAGACTCCTTCACCTATTAACAGCAGAATATGCATTCTTCTCAAGTGCATATAGGACATTATCCAAGACATACTATACATTAGAACATAAAACAAGTCTCAATAAATTTAAAAGGATTAAGATCATACAAAGTATGTTATTGACCAAAATTGAATAGTATTAGAAATAAGAAAATTTAGGAATTCACAAATATGTGAAAATTAAAAAAATACTGTCTTGAATAACCAGTGGGTCAAAGAAAAATCACAAGGAAAATTAGAAAATGCTTTAAGATGAAAAAAAAAATAATTTTAACATACCAAAACTTGTAGAATGAGCTAAAACGGCCCTTAGAGGGATATTTTTACCTATAAAAGCCTATAAAGTAGAAATGTCTGAAAAAATCTAACATCCCACCATAAGAAACTAGAAATGAAAGAACAAAGCATATCTAAATCAAACAAAAGAAAAAATAATAAAGATTAGAGCAAAAATAGGTGATATAGATAATTTAAAAGCAATAGAGAAAAATCAATGATACCAAAAGTTAGTTCTTTGAAAAGATCAATAAAATTGAAAAACCTTTAGTTAGAATGACCAAGAAAAAAAGAGAGAAGACACAATAACCAAAATCAGGAATGAGAGAGAGAATATTACTATTGAATTTACAGGAATAAAAATTATTATAAAAAATACTATAAGTAATTGTACACCAAAAAATTAGAAAACCTAGATGAATAAATCCAAGAAAGACACAAATTATTGATACTGATACAAGAAGGAATAAAAAATCTGAATATTCAAAACATATAAAGAGATAGAATTAGTAATTTTAAAATTTGCCACAAAGAAATTCCAGGTAAGATGGTTTCATTGTTGGATTCTACCAATATTTAGAGCACATCTTTCACAAAATCTTATAAAACAATGAAGAGGAAAATCTCTTTTCATTTCTTTCTATGAGGCTAATAATACCTTGATAACAAAACCAGACAAAGATAAAACAAGAAAGAAAACTACACACTAATACCCCTTATGAATATATTGGGTGGGCCAAAGAATGCCTTCAGTTTTTTAAGCAAAAATAAAAGATACTTTTATTTATAAAAGATACGCGGGCCTCTCACTGTTGTGGCCTCTCCCGTTGCAGAGCACAGGCTCCGGACGCGCAGGCCCAGCAGCCATGGCTCACGGGCCTAGCCGCACCGCGGCATGTGGGACCTTCCCGGACTGAGGCACGAACCGAACCCATGTCCCCTGCATCGGCAGGCGGACTCAACCACTGCGCCACCAGGGAAGCCCTAAAAGATAGATTTTTAATTTTCACCAAGAACTTTACTGAACAACATATTCACCCTTTTGTTCCACTACCTTCTGCCATTTATCAGGCAACTTCATAATTCTATCTTCCCAAAACTTTTTATCTTTTAAAGCAAAGAACTGTTCCAGGTGCCTTTTACAGTCTTCCAGGGAATTGAAATTTTTTCCATTAAGAGGATTTTGTAAAGACCGAAATACATGGAAATTTGAAGGTGCAATGTCTAGTGAATTACGGTGGATGAATCAGAAATTCCCAGACAAGCTGTAACAGTTTTTGCCTGGTCATCAAAGAAACATGCGGTCTTGCGTTATCCTGATGGAAGATTGTGCGTTTTCTGTCGACTAATTCCAGACGCTTTTGGTCTAGTGCCGCTCTTGGTCTAATTGGGAGCAGTACTTGTTGGAATTAATCGTTTGGTTTTCCGGAAAGAGCTCATGATAGAGAACTCCCTTCCAATCCTACCATATACACAATATCATCTTCTTTGGATGAAGACCGGCCTTTGGTGTGGTTAGCGGCGGTTCATTTCACTTGCCCCATGATCTTTTCCATTCCACCTTATTGTACGGTACCCATGTTTCATTGCCCATCACAATTTGTTTTGAAAACGGAACATTTTCATTACATTTCAGTAGAGAACAGCATGTGGAAATATGATCAAGAAGGTTTTTTTCACACTTGGTATAATGTTGATTCCCAATGAATGTCTTGATTTGATCGCCATCAACTTCAATTGGTCTACCCGACTGTGGGGCATCATCCAGCGAGAAATCTCCAGCACGAAACTTCGCAAACCACTTTTGACATATTCGATCGGTCACAGCACCTTCTCCATACACTCCACAAATCTTTTTTTTGCGTTTCAGTTGCGTTCTTACCTTCCTTGAAACAATAAAACATAATATAACAAAAATGTTGCTTTTTTTCTTCCATCTTCAATATTAAAATGGCTACATTAAAAATTCACCAATTTTGATGTCTTTTTTTTTTAAAACATCTTTATTGGAGTATAATTGCTTTAAAATGGTATGTTAGTTTCTGCTTTATAACAAAGTGAATCAGCTATACATATACCTATATCCCTGTACCTCCTCCCTCTTCTTTTTTTTTTTTTAAACATCTTTATTGGAGTATAATTGCTTTATAATGGTGTGTTAGTTTCTGCTTTATAACAAAGTGAATCAGTTATACATATGTTCCCATATCTCTTCCCTCATGCGTCTCCCTCCCTCCCACCCTCCCTATCCCACCCCTCTAGGTGGTCACAAAGCACTGAGCTGATCTCCCTGTGCTATGCAGCTGCTTCCCACTAGCTATCTATTTTACGTTTGGTAGTATATATTAGTCCATGCCACTCTCTCACTTCGTCCCAGCTTACCCTTCCCCCTACCGTGTACAAGTCCATTCTCTACATCTGCGTCTTTATTCCTGTCCTGCCCCTAGGTTCTTCATAACCATTTTTTTTTTTTTTTAGATTCCACATATATGCGTTAGCATACGGTATTTGTTTTTCTCTTACTTCACTCTGTATGACAGACTGTAGGTCCATCTACCTCACTACAAATAACTCAATTTCACTTCTTTTTATGGCTGAGTAATATTCCATTGTATATGTATGCCACATCTTCTTTATCCATTCATCTGTCGATGGACACTTAGGTTGCTTCCATGTCCTGACTATTGTAAATAGAGCTGCAGTGAACATTGTGGTACATGACTCTTTTTGAATTATGGTTTTCTCAGGTTATATGCCCAGTAGTGGGATTGCTGGGTCATATGGTAGTTCTATTTTTAGATTTTAAGGACCCTCCATACTGTTCTCCATAGTGGCTGTATCAATTTACATTCCCCCAAACAGTCCAAGAGGGTTCCCTTTTCTCCACACCCTCTCCAACATTTATTGTTTGTAGATTTTGATGATGGCCATTCTGACTGGTGTGAGGTAGTTTTGATTTGCATTTCTCTAATGATTAGTGATGTTGGGCATTCTCTCATGTGTTTGTTGGCTATCTGTATATCTTCTTTGGAGAAATGTCTATTTAGGTCTTCTTCCCATTTTTGGATTGGGTTATTTCTTTTTCTGATATTGAACAGCATGAGCTGCTTGTAAACTTTGGAGATTAATCCTTTGTCAGTTGCTTCATTTACAAATATTTTCTCCCAATCTGAGGGTTGTCTTTTCGTCTTGTTAATGTTTTCCTTTGCTGTGCAAAAGCTTTTAAGTTTCAATAGGTCCCATTTGTTTATTTTTGTTTTTATTTCCATTTCTCTAGGAGGTGGGTCAAAAAGGATCTTGCTGTGATGTATGTCATAGAGTGTTCTGACTATGTTTTCCTCTGCTGTGCAAAAGCTTTTAAGTTTCAATAGGTCCCATTTGTTTATTTTTGTTTTTATTTCCATTTCTCTAGGAGGTGGGTCAAAAAGGATCTTGCTGTGATGTATGTCATAGAGTGTTCTGACTACGTTTTCCTCTATGAGTTTGATAGTGTCTGGCCTTACATTTAGGTCTTTAATCCATTTTGAGTTTATTTTTGCGTATGGTGTTAGGGAGTGTTCTAATTTCATTCTTTTACATGTAGCTGTCCAGTTTTCCCAGCACCACTTATTGAAGAGGCTGTCTTTTCTCTATTATATATTCTTGCCTCCTTTATCAAAAATAAGGTGACCATATGTGTATGGGTTTATCTCTGAGCTTTCTATCCTGTTCCATTGATCTATATTTCTCTTTTTGTGCCAGTAACATACTGTCTTGATTACTGTAGCTTTGTAGTATAGTCTGAAGTCCAGGAGCCTGATTCCTCCAGCTCCGTTTTTCTTTCTCAAGATTGCTTTGGCTATTCCGTGTCCTTTGTGCTTCCATAAAAATTGTGAAAAATGCCATTGGTAGTTTGATAGGGACTGAATTGAATCTGTAGATTGCTTTGGGTAGTATAGTCATTTTTGCAATGTTGATTCTTCCAATCCAAGAACATGGTATATCTCTCCATCTGTTTGTGTCATCTTTAATTTCTTTCATCAGTGTCTTATAGTTTTCTGCATACAGGTCTTTTGTCTCCTTAGGTAATTTTATTCCTAGTTATTTGATTCTGTTTGTTGCAGTGGTAAGTGGGAGTGTTCCCTTAATTTCTCTTTCAGATATTTAATCATTAATGTATAGGAATGCAAGAGACTTCTGTGCATTAATTTTGTATCCTGCTATTTTACCAAATTCATTGATTAGCTCTAGTAGTTTTCTAGTAGCATCTTTAGGATTCTCTATGTATACTATCATGTCATTGGCAAACAGTGACATCTTTACTTCTTCTTTTCCGATTTGGATTCCTTTTATTTCTTTTCCTTTTCTGATTGCTGTGGCTAAAACTTCCAAAACTATGTTGAATAATAGTGGTGAGAGTGGGCAAACTTGTCTTGTTCCTGATCTAGTGGAAATGGTTTCAGTGTTTCACCATTGAGAACGATGTTGGCTGTGGATTTGTTATGTATGGCCTTTATTATGTTGAGGCAAGTTCCCTCTATGCCTACTTTCTAGAGGGTTTTTATCATAAATGGGTGTTGAATTTTATTGAAAGCTTTTTCTGCATCTATTGAGATGATCATATGGTTTTTCTCCTTCACTTTGTTAATATGGTTTATCACATTGATTGATTTGTGTATACTGAAGAATCCTTGCATTCCTGGGGTAAACCCCACTTGATCATGGTGTATGATCCTTTTAATGTGCTGTTGGATTCTGTTTGCTAGTATTTTGTTGAGGATTTTTGCATCTATGTTCATCAGTGATTTTGGCTTGTAGTTTTCTTTCTTTGTGACATCTTTTTCTGGTTTTGGTATCAGGGAGATGGTGGCCTCGTAGAATGAGTTTGGGAGTGTTCCTCCTCCTGCTATATTTTGGAAGAGTTTGAGAAGGATAGGTGGTAGCTTTTTCTAAATGTTTGATAGAATTTGCCTGTGAAGCCATCTGGTCATGGGCTTTTGTTTGTTGGAAGATTTTTAATCACAGTCTCAATTTCATTGCTTGTGATTGGTCTGTTTATATTTTCTATTTCTTCCTGGTTCAGTCTCAGAAGGTTGTGCTTTTCTAAGAATTTGTCCATTTCTTCCAGGTTTCTATTTTATTGGCATAAAGTTGCTTGTAGTAATCTCTCATGATCCTTTGTATTTCTGCATTGTCAATTGTTACTTCTCCTTTTTCATTTCTATTGATTTGAGTCTTCTACCTTCTTTTCTTGATGAGTCTGACTAATGGTTTATCAATTTTGTTTATCTTCTCAAAGAACCAGATTTTAGTTTTATTGATTTTTATATTGTTTCCTTCATTTTATAGCAATAGAATCCTACCTCAAGAAACAAGAAACATCTCAAATAAATAACCTAACCTTACACCTAATGCAATTAGAGAAAGAAGGATAAAAAACCCCAAAGTTAGCAGAAGGAAAGAAATCATAAAGATCAGATCAGAAATAAATGAAAAAGAATTGATAAGTCTTTTTAAATGCACGCTGATATGACAGATGTCACACACAATCTAACAAAATTGTTTCGAATGAAGTTAAAGGCATATAAGTGCTACTAGAGCCATCTTACAGAAAAAAACAAACGAACATTTTGGCCCACCCAATAGATGCAAAAATTCTTAACGAAATACTAGCAAACTGAATCCACAAAATATGGAAAGGATTATACCCCCTGGCCAAGTGGAATTTAGCCAGGAACACAACATTTGTT
Source organism: Delphinapterus leucas (assembly GCF_059928025.1). NCBI lineage: Eukaryota > Metazoa > Chordata > Mammalia > Artiodactyla > Monodontidae > Delphinapterus > Delphinapterus leucas. Next base: position 57,203,607 of record NC_143132.1, on the reverse strand, counting down.
TAACATCCAAAATTCATTTAATGTAATACATCATATTAAAGATTAAAGGACTAAAAACACATGATTATCTCAAAAAGCACAGAAAAAGCAACTGAACATATCCAACACCCTTTTACATAAAAACGAACAGATTAGAAATAGAAAAGAATTCCTTAACCTCATAAAGTGCACCTACAAAAAACACACAGCTAACCTCATATGTAATGACAAAGGCAATGTTTGCACCTTAAAATTAGTGACAGAACAATGATCTTTGCTCTCACTACATCTATTCAACATTGTACTGTAGTTCTAGCCTGGGTAATTAGGCAAGGAAAAGAAATAAAAGGCAACCAGATTGGAAAGGAAGAAAGAAACCACTTCTGTTTGCAGAAGATATGATCTTGTAAACAGAAATCTTAAGGAAACCACAAATAACAATTATTATAAATAGTAAAAGAGTTCATCAGGGTTGCAGGATACCAGATCAATAGAAAAATCCATTTTATTTCTGTAAAGCAACAGTAAACAACTTGAAAACGAAATTAAGAAAATAATGTAACTGATAACAGCATCTGGGACCAGGGAGGAAGGACAAGTGTGGTAGGAGCTGAAGCCAGGGAAGAACAAAGCCACTGCTCACTGCTTGAGGCAGAGAGAAGAGGACACGTACCTTGGCTTTTTATTTTTCCTGTCCTGCAATGTTATACCAGTTCCCTCCCATTAGCTGTACTCCCACAGAAGCAAGTGAACCTAGGAAATGGTTTGAAAGACTGGTTCCCTCCAATAGATTGCAACACATGAAGTGTGAGGGGATGCATTTAAGAGGAAATGGGAAAATAAATGCCTGGCACAATACAACATCATCTTCTAGTGTTAGGCATATAAACTACAATTTAATTGTCATGGTTTTACAATAGACACAATATGATTATATGGACTATTCATGCCATAATGTTTCTCTTCCCAGATCTATGTAAATAACATGAACTTCTAGCCTGCGTTTGTGTGTGTGTGTGTTTTGCATTTTTAAAGGACTAAATTATTTTTATTTGCAAAGAAGCTCAGGGAGGTAAAGAGAGAGGTGTTAGTTGCTTACATTCCTCTACAGAAATAATATCTCGCCGCCTTATGTGTTAAATGCCATTAATAGTACCCATTCCATATTGAGAAAATTTAATGAAGTACTATGTGTAAAATTCCTAGTACAAGGTCTGGCACATAGTAAGTGATCAAAAGTGATACTTTCCCATTTTTAACTTGTGATCCCATTATGCCAATATCCTCCTAGAGGCTTTCTCTTTGTGGTTATTCATGGGCTGTAGCTACAAAGTCAGAGCTTGGTTCATGTTAAGAAGCTCTCAAAAAGTCTACCATCTCATAAATGATGCTTGGTATTCAACCTGAGGGCTGTCATTTTATCTGGCAACTTCCAAGAATGCTGTCTTGGCAAACAGAAGTGGATGCTGGGCTATGTGATTTACACTACATGGATCTCTGCTCAATTATGATTTGCAATCTGGCTAATCTGTCATCCATTCACTGCAAATCAAATACATGTGTGCAAAATTAGTCCAAGACCGGGAAACCATGACTAATGAACAAAAGTAAAACTGGTGTTGGGGAGGATACGAGAGCTGTTCTACATGGCAGCAGAAGTAGCATTAAGCCCTTATAGGTGATTTCCACTTTGTCATTAAAATACTAAATTCCTCTATAGAAATTTGTTAAGCAGTTTTGCAGTTTGCTACTGGCAGCCAAACATTACTGTTACTATTTTGTAAAATTAGTCATTTAATTGAACAGAGTAATTTTTGTAGGGGTCCTCATTATCTTCCCAGCATTCACAGACTTAATCTTTGGTTCTGAATCAGTGCCCTGCAGCTTGAGTTGACGGACGAAACACACAGGCATTACTGTTAAGAAGTTCTTTTTGTGGATGGAGCATAAAACTCAAGGTCATGACCATTTGTGTTCATTAAAAATCCCACAGAATTTTGAGATGGGATAAGGATGTTCACTCTCTCTGGTGTTCTGGCTAACTTCCAGCAGGATAATTACTTTCTGCCTGTAAAAATGATCCCCCTGCAGTTGGAGTTGGCTAGGGCCCTTATTTACGTATTTATTGTCCCCACTTTCAGTTCACATCTGTTGTGAGACTGGCGCTAATTTCAAGAGGTCAAATGCTATGTGCTCCTTGTGGGATCAGTTTTTAAGAACATTCTCTACTATGCTGAGAATTTTCCTTGGACCCCAGAACTTTGAAGCTTTTACGTTATATAATCCCAACCTCTGCCGCTTCATCAGTAAATGTTCTAGAATTATTGGAGGATCATGTATACTATTTTCTTAAAGTTATGCCTCCTTTGGAATTTATTACATTACATGTAATAAATGGGTATGTGTTCAGCATTTTACAGCTTTTTTTTGCATAACTTTGTTGATACTTATGTAGGAATGTCAGGATAGATGGATACACAAATATTACATCACAATGGGCTGTTCATTGATCCATTTGTTTTATACTTCTGTAAGATATATTTGTATATATTAACACATATATTCCTTCACCACAGCATGTATATCTTCTATCAATGTCTGGTATTGATCTGAACATCTTATGAGCTTTATATAATACAATTATCTCTGAAGATCAGAAATCTAAAAAGGATGATGTTTCTGTCATATCTCCTCTCATAGACAATTTTTAATCAAGTGGATTTTTTCCTTCCTGGGCTTCTGTTTAGCATACCTGTGGGAACCAAAGGGCAAAGCCTATTCAAAATTCACTGGAGGTTAACTGCTATTTATCAAAAAAGTTGACTGAAGGTTGGTTTCAAAGTAAGGTTTCTTTTTCTTCTTTTTAAAGTACTTTCCTCCTCCATCTGTGTCCCTTTCTTGTACTCTATTCATAGAGAATAACATTTATTCTAAGAAGTCAAGATTCATAGGTTGGTAAGCCCTAAGAAATCATTTCTCCTGATAACTAAAAAGCTTTCATGATGAAAAAGAGGTGCCATACATTTATTTTCAGATCCAGAGCATAGAGTAGGTAGATGTTTTCTTCAAAGGGAGTCTCCATGTACCTCAAGTCAAAGTAGTTAGGTTTAGTCACTTGAAAATCCAGTCCTATCTATGTCTCAAAGTATAGATATCAAGGTATCAAGGTTCAGATTCACCAAAGTCAAACTTTGAAAGGCTATTAATGGTTACTTGCACCAATCCTTCAATGATATAGACAGGGATCTTAAACTGAAGTATTGTTCAAAGTCACAAAACTGAAAAAGCTGAGACTAGAATCTAAGTACCATTGTGACTCTTTCCATTACCCTGAAAATCTTCCTATGATCTCAAAAGTTCAGTTTTTATCTGGTACTATCACACCCTCTACGTTTTTCTCAATATATTTTCCTGAATGACTGAAAGAACATTTATGCTATTCTTCCCAATGTTACACCTCTTTTGGAATTTATTACACTGTTTGTTCCCAACCAAGACTCCTCTCTATATATACATGATCATATTAGGGATGGGACTTACCACTTCCTGTGGCATAAAATGACATTCTATATTGAGTCTTATCTACTCAGAAAGCCTAAAATCTATGGTACAGAAGGAATACATTGAACTACAAACTGTCAGACATGGCATTTACACAATCATTCATGTCATCCAATTTATTAGCACAGGCATGGAAACTTGGATGCTACATAAAAGGAAGGAACATGGCTTGTGAAGGTGATTTTGAGAACTGGGCTGAGGTGATGAATAGGGCTTGTGACCAGGTGCTCCACGTGAGAGGGTGAACACAGTAAAAGGGAAATTCAGTTCATTCCATAGGAGTTGCCAGTCTGGATTAGATTACTGATCCATAAATTTTGGATACCTTCCCATAGCAATAGAGAATTGTTCCAAGAGCTTACCAAGAAGTCAGAATACTTTCATCACATTCCAAGCCAAATGAACTATGCAAAGGAAAGTCAGTTGCAAAAGACTTCAGAGGAAATCATTTAGTTGAGAAATAGAAAGTCTGAAACAATGAACACTTAGTTTTTTGAATAATCAGTCACACTACTGCTTTTGAATATGTGCATTATGTATAATATACATTAATAATCGTATAATTTCATTACACTGTACTTGACTATAATAAAATGTTGAAGCTATTGTGGCTATAATAAATGTAGATGCCTTTTAAAGAAAGTGACTTAAAATATTTTTTGTACATATTTTACAGTGAAATGTAAATTGATAACTGGATGTAAACATATATACATCTGCTCTAATAGACTCAGGTAGGAATCAGTACCAGAGCTAGACAGACTCAATAAGATTGGACAAAAACTGGCTGGCTACATCAGGGAGAGCTGGACATGACAGTTCATATAGTAGAACATGTTGGATGATGGCCAACAGATCTAATCACTAAACAAACACACACACACACACACACACACACACACACACACACACAGGTGATTTAAGATCAGGTTTCAATTTTATTGTTTTCCATAAAGTTATTCAGTTGGAACAGTATCACTTATTAAAACTTCCATCTTTTCCCCCCTAATTTGTCACCTTTATCAAATATTAAATGTCCATATTCAAATGGGCTTTTTTCCTCCTCTATTAATTTATCTTTCTATTCATGAGCTAATACAATTCTATTTTATTTGCAGAGGTTTCACAATATGTTCTAAAATCTGCAGAGACAATCCACCCCTCAATTCCCTCATCCCCACAAACCACTGCTTTTATTTTTCAGTTTTTTTTTTTCCTGGCTATTCATTCTAGTTTGGTTTTCCAACCAAACTTTACAATCAATTTATTAAATTTAGGGAGACAAAGGAGAAGGGGGAAACTGATGGGGTTTACACTGCAATTGCTTTAATTTTATATTTTATCATAGGGATATTGACTTCTTTATAATATCGAGATTCCTTACTCAAGAAGCAATATGCCATTCCATTCATTCAAGTCAATTCTGTGTTTTGTTAAATTTCATCTAGGTATTTTATATTTACTTATTTTTCTATCCATTTATTTATTGCTATAGCAATGGAATCTTTTCTTCCATTATATCACTGAATTTATATTTGTATGTATATGTGAAAGCTCTCAATTTTTATATATGGGATTTTTATAACATCATATTTTTATTCTCATATTATTTGAGGTAAGTTTCCCATTAATTTTTTTTAGGTATTCTACATATTATCATGTTTGAAATTACTCCAATGGCCACTTATATCATTAAAAAAGAGGTAATTATACACTACATACCATCTAATGGAAGTACACAACACCATTTATGAAGTGTACCTGATAAAGAAATATCAAGACTGTAGTAGATCAAGCCTCTAGATTCAATTACTAATTGAAAAGTAACACAGGGGATAGCAGAACATATTAAATGACAACACAGAGTGCAATCTGCAAAATGCTTAAAAGAAACTCTATAGTGAAGTGAACAAAGAGTTTTGCTTCAACAAAAGTGTGAAGCAACCTATAGAAACTTAACAGTTGAACATTTCAATGAAAGTGGGAAAAGTAATATTTTATATTAGACTTCATATTTTATATTCACTTAAAAAATATATAATTTATCTTAGATTTTATTATTCTGCCTCAAAAATACATTTTATATTCTTTAGAATACACACTATTGAGAAGAGTAAAGGAGTGTCACTTAACTTTCCCTTTAAAGGAAAAAGCCACATAATAAAAGTAGTTTAATTCAAAAGCAGGCAAAATGAAGAAGAAAAGGGACTATGAAAAAGATGAGGCAAACAGAAAACAAATCATGAGACTGTAAATATAAACCTAAACGTATCAATAATTTCATAAAATAATTGAAGTATATTCTGCTTACCAGAGATCCACCTTAAATATAAGAACACATCTGAAATAAAAATATAAGAAAGGTTGGAATTAGAAGTACAGAAAGATATATCATATACACAGTAAACAAAATAAAATTGGTGAAACTATACCAAAAACAGACAAATTTGACTTTAAATGCAAAAGACTTATAAGAAATAAAGAGATATATTTTATGATAATAAAAGGGTCAACCCAAAAGAAAGATATCACAATGTACAATCCATGTTCCCATATCAGAGCTTCAAAGTACATGAAGCAAAAATTGACAGAACTAAAAAAAGGAACAGAAAATCCACGTTGCATATGAGACTTTAAAACAAACCTTTCTTCATAGCTGATGGTGTATACAAACAAAAACATCAGGAAGATAGAAGATCTAAACTAAATTAATAAAATTAACCTGTCATATAAAGAACACTAAACCCACTAATGACCTAAAAAGACATTTTCTTCAAGTGCATATGCAATATTTATCAATATGATGATATGTTGAACCCTAAAGTAAGGCCCCCCAATTTTCAAAGTTTTAAATTATTTCAAAGCATTTTTTTTGACCAGAAAGGAATTATGCTAGAAATCAATTTAAATAAAGAAAAGTCTAAACAACACCCAAATGTTGGAAGCTAAACAATATTATTCTAAAATGAAACATGAATAAGAGTAGATATCACAAAGGAAATTAGAATTTAATTTGAAATAAATGTGATAATGAAAAAAATATGGGATACAGTGAAAGATATGCTTAAAGAGAAATCTATAATACAAAATGCATAGATTAGAAAACTAAAAAATCTGATATTTAATGACCTAAAATTCCATCTCAAGGAATTAACAAAGGAACATCAAACTAAACCCAGAGTAAAATACAGATAATAAAAATACAAAGAACAGGTACAAAATTAAATAGAAATATTATTTATATAAAAAGAAAACAGCAAATTTGGGTCTTTTGACAAAACTAATAAAAATTAAACATTTCTATTAAGATTGATCAATAATAAATAAAAAAGTGGAAATACATTTCTAGTATCAGCAATGAAAAAGGCAACAGCAAGAGATCTTAAACTTAATAAAATATTAATAAATAGATATTATAAACAAGATGTGTGCAAGTAAATTTGAAAATGGAGGTGAACTGGGAAAATACAACTTAGCAAAACTGAATCCAATAGAAATAGAAAATGTAAATAATCTTATATCTATTAAAGTAATTTGATCCTTAATTTATAGATCTTTCCACAAAGAAAACTTTAGGCTTAGATAATTTTCCTAATGTTCTTCCAAAGACTTTACTGAAAAAAAATCCCAATAATATACAAAATGACCCAAGAAATTAAGAAAAAAGGCAGACTTTCTAATTCATTTTATGAGGCCAGCATAAACTTGATATCAAAAGTTGAAAAAGTCACTAAAATGTAAGGAAAAAATCATTACTGGACAGTATGCATTATAAACATAGATGCAAAGATTCTAAATAAACAACTAGGAAACCACATCCTTTTTTACGAAAAATAGTTCTACCTTGACCAAATTGGGCTTATTTCAAGAATGCTAAGTTGGTTCCACATTAGAAAATCAATACAACTCACCACATTAACAGAAAGAAGGACAGTCATCATTGATCATGTCAATAATCCATTCATAATAAAACTAGGGGTAGAATAATTTTTTATTATGATAAAAAGCATCTACAAAAACCCAAAAACACCATCAAACTTAGAAGTGGATATGGAGAGCTTTCTTATTGAGATTGAGAACAAGATTAAGACGCTAGTATTACTTTTATTCAACCCCACACTAGACATTCTAACCAATGCAGTAAAGCAAGGAAAATAAATTAAAAATACATGGCTTTGGAGAAAAAAATAGAACTATCATTTGTAAAATATAAAATTCAAGAGTCCACATATATTAGAATTAATAAATAAATTTAGCAAGGTCACAAGGTACAAATGTAATACCAAATATCAATTGCATTTCTATCTACCAACAGCAAATAGGAAATTAAATTTAAAACTCATACCATTTACAAAGAAATAAAATAATAAAAAATAGGAGGGGGTAAACTAATGAATGATGTTAAATTTCTTCAGAGGAAATCTCTATAAAAATAGTACAAAACATTATTGAGAGTAATTAAATAAATGGAGAGATATACTATATTCTTGGATTAGAAGATTCACTATTGTAAAGATATCTTTTTTTCTTTAAAGATTTTTTGATGTGGAACATTTTTAAAGTCTCCAATGAATTTGTCACAATATTGCTCCTGTTTTATGCCTTGGTTTTTTGGCCATGAGGCATGTGGGATCCTACCTCCCTGACCAGGGATTGAACCCCCACCACCTGCATTGGAAGGCAAAGTCCCAACCACTGGACTGCCAGGGAAGTCCCAGCAGCCTTTTGCTTTTTAATTTCTAGTGGAATTTGACAAGTATATTCTAAAATGTATATGGAAAGGCAAAGGACCAAGCCAAAACGAACTAGAAGAAAATTTCCAGAGAACTTACAATTTTACAATACCATAGTGCTGATGAAGACCCATACACACATAGTCCACTTAATAAAAGACAACGGTACCATTGCATTGCGAAGGAGGATGCTGTAGTTAATACATGGTGCTGGAACAATTAAATGCCCACATTAAAAAAGTGAAACTTGGCCCCTGCCTTTCATAGTACACAAATTTAAATTTCAGTTAGACTGAAGATAAATGTGAAAGTTAAAAACTAAAGTTTTTATAAAAAAATATATGTCAGGCTTCAATGGTGGCACAGTGCTTAAGAATCCGCCTGCCAAAGCAGGGGACACACGTTTGAGCCCTGATCCGGGAAGATCCCACATGCCGCGGAACAACAAAGACTGTGTGCCACAACTACTGAGCCTGTGCTCTAGAGCCCACGAGCCACAACTACTGAAGCCCGCGTGCCACAACTGCTGAAGCCCACAGACCTAGAGCTCATGCTCCATAACAAGAGAAGCCCACGTACCACAACAAAGAGTAGCCCCGTTCGCCGCAACTAGAGAAAGCCTGTGCACAGCAATGAAGACCCAACACAGCCAAAAATAACAAATAAATAAATAAAATTTTTTAAAAAAGAAAACAACGTATGTCTTAGTCTGCTTGGGCTGCTATAACATAATGTCACAGACTGGGTAGCTTATAAGGAACAGAAATTTATTTCTCACAGGTCTAAAGGCTGGAAGAACTATATCAGGGTGTCAGCATGTTCAGGTTCTGGCAGTGGCCCTCTTCCAAGGTTGCAGACTGCTGACTTCTTGCTGTGTCCTCACGTGGTGGAAGGGGATAGGGAGCTCTGAGGGGTCTCTTCTACATGAGCACTAATCCCATTCATGAGACCTCAATGCTTATGACCTAAGCACCTCCCAGAAACACCACCTTTTAATACCATCATATGGAGCATCAGGATTTTAACATATGAGTTTTGGGGGGACACAAGCATTCAGACCATAGCAACATACAGTAACATATCCATGACCTTGGTGTAGGTGAAACTTTCTTCCACTGGACATAAAAATTACTAAATACATAAAGGTCAAAAATTGATAAGACAAAAAACAACAGAATACACTTTCTTCTCAAGTACTCATGGAACATTCTTGAGGATAGATCATATCTTGGGTCACAAATCAAGCCTTGGTAAATTTAAGAAAATTGAAATTGCATCAAGTATCTTTTCCAACCACAATGCTATGAGCCTAGATATCAATTACAGGAAAAAATCTGTAAAAAATACAAAGACATGGAGGCTAAACAATACACTACTAAATAACCAAGAGATCACTGAAGAAATCAAAGAGGAAATCGAAAAATACCTAGAAATAAATGACAATGAAAACACAACAACCCAAACCTTAATAGGATGCAGCAAAAGTAGTTCTAAGAGGGAAGTTTATAGCAATAAAACCCTAACTCAAGAAACAAGAAACATCTCAAATAAACAACTTAACCTTACACCTAAAGCAATTAGATAAAGAAGAAAATGAAAATCCCAAAATTAGCAGAAGGAAAGAAATCATAAAGATCAGATGAGAAATAAACGAAAAAGAAATGAAGGAAACAATAGCAAAGAGCAATAAAACTAAAAGCTGGTTCTCTGAGAAGACAAACAAAATTGATAAACCATTAGCCAGACTCATCAAGAAAAAGTGGGAGAAGACAAATCAACAGAATTAGAAATGAAAAAGGAGAAGTAACAATTGACACTGCAGAAATACAAAGGATCATGAGAGATTATTACAAGCAACTTTAGGCCAATAAAATAGAAACCTGGAAGAAACGGACAAATTCTTAGAAAAGCACAACCTTCTGAGACTGAACCAGGAAGAATTAGAAAATATGAACAGACCAATCACAAGCACTGAAATTGAGACTGTGATTTAAAATCTTCCAACAAACAAAAGCCCATGACCAGATGGCTTCACAGGCAAATTCTATCAAACATTTAGAAAGAGCTACCACCTATCCTTCTCAAACTCTTCCAAAATATAGCAGAGGGAGGAACACTCCCAAACTCACTCTAGGAGCCCATCATCACCCTCATAGAAAAACCAGAAAAAGATGTCACAAAGAAAGAAAACTACAGGCCAAAATCACTGATGAACATAGATGCAAAAATCCTCAACAAAATACTAGCAAACAGAATCCAACAGCACATTAAAAGGATCATACACCATGATCAAGAGGGGTTTATCCCAGGAATGCAAGGATTCTTCAATATAGGCAAATCAATCAATGTGATATCCCATATTACCAAACTGAAGGAGAAAAACCATATTATCATCTCAATAGATGCAGGAAAAGCTTTCAACGAAATTCAACATCCATTTATGATAAAAATTGTCCAGAAAGTAGGCATAGAGGGAACTTACTTCAACATATTAAAGGCCATGTATGACAAACCCACAGCCAATATCATTCTCAATAGGGAAAAACTGAAACTATTTCCTCTAAGATCAGGAGCAAGACAAGGTTGTCCACTCTCACCACTATTATTCAACATAGTTTTGGAAGTTTGAGCCACAGCATCAGACAAGAAAAAGAATTAAAAGGAATCCAAATCAGAAAAGAAGTAAAGCTGTCACTGTTTGCCCTGTTGGTGGGAATGTAAACTGATACAGCCACTATGGAGAACACTTTGGAGGTTCCTTAAAAAACTAAAAATAGAACTACCATACAACCCAGCAATCCCACTACTGGGCATATACCCTGAGAAAACCATAATTCAAAAAGAGTCATGTACCACAATGTTCATTGCAAGCTCTATTTACAATAGCCAGGGCATGGAAGCAACCTAAGTGTCCAACGACAGAGGAATGGATAAAGAAGATGTGGCACATATATACAATGGAATATTCCTCAGCCATAAAAAGAAATGAAATTGAGTTATTTGTAGTGAGGTGGATGGACGTAGAGTCTGTCATACAGAGTGTAGTCAGAAAGAGAAAAACAAATACCGTATGCTAACACATATATGTGGAATCTAAAAAAACAAACAAAAAAAAAGTTCTCAAGATCCTAGGGGCAGGACAGGAATAAAGACGCAGACGTAGAGAACGGACTTGAGGACACGGGGACGGGGAAGGGTAAGCTGGGACAAAGTAAGAGAGTGGCATGGACATATAAACACTACCAAATGTAAAACAGATAGCTAGTGGGAAGCAGCTGCATAGCACAGGGAGATCAGCTCTGTCCTTTGTGACCACCTAGAGGGGTGGGATAGGGAGGATGGGAGGGAGACGGTATAAGAGCAAGGGTATTTGGGGATATATGTATACGTACAGCTGATTCACTTTGTTATACAGCAGAAACTAACACAGGATTGTAAAGCAATTATACTCCAATAAAGATGTTAAACAGCCTACAATAAAAATGAGAAATTCTACTTCTCCAAATACACCATGAAGTAACTCAAAAGACACAGAGTGGGAGAACATATTGTTTAAATATAGACACAAACACATAAAAACAAAGGACTCATACATACAGCGTATAATGTATTCCTGTAATTCCATTATAAAAGAGAACCCAGTAGAAAGAAATTGGCAATATACTGATTTAATGTGGCACTTTCAAAACATCACATCCAACCTGTCAACTTAAAAATGTGGCACATCTATAAATATGTATAGATGAAATGACATGATGTCTGGGAGTTGCTTCAAAATAATGCAGTGAGGTAAGGGCAAGTAGAGGTAACAGAAATTAAAGAAGAGTGGCAATGAAATGATGACTGTTGCAGCTGTGTGATGAATATATGGGGCCACTGAACTAGTTTTGTGTATTAAAATTTTCCATGATAAGTATTAAAGAAATAAAGAAAAATCTTCAGTTAAGAAAATCAGGACATAGCTTACAAGGTACTGAAATAATGCTCTAGTACTCCATGGAAGCTCTGCTATATCCAGGGTGAGAAATCCTAGGACCCAGAGTGGCCATATAGTTAAAAGATGAAATTTTCTATTCCTAAATTCCCATTTTCTTTTTCAATAAATTTCAATTTTGAATGAGTCTGTCTCTTCTTTGCAACCTTAAAGACTTTAATATGTTGAATAAATTCATTGAGGACAACTGTTCGCTCATTCATTTGGCAAGTATTTATTTGGTATTTGTATATGGCAGGAGAAATATGAAATATATGCACAACATGGCTTTATTATCTTGGTTCTTTTAACATGATGCATAAAAAGAACAAGTTGTGTGTGTGTGTGTGTGTGTGTGTGTGTGTGTGTGTGTAGCGAGCATGTGCTGACTCTTTCGGTGCTTTAATTTTTTACTCTGACTTTTGATCACTGTAAGTTTGTGTACAGAACTCAAAGCGAACAATCAGCTATGTTGATTCAACTAAAATAACTGAAACAAAAATAGAGTTTTTTCACTACCTGTCCTGTTCTCTCAAGAAGACGCTAGTCCAATTGACCAAATTGCATTGGTTTACAAAAATAAAAAAAAGTTATATTTTATATTATTTGTATTAAAGTAAAACATAAGGTGATATAAAGGTAATATTTTATATAATTTTATTTTTATTCTCTCCTCTACCAGATATGTAAATTGTAGGAGTCTGTATTCTTCCAAATTTTGTATAAAATAAGCACTTAGTAAATATCTTAATTAAAGATATTACTTTAATATCTTTCATATTACTTTCCATACTACTTGGAAAGAGTGCATTATTGTTTCAAGTAACTGACATTTGAGCATTTTCCAAGATCATCAAATTAACATTATGTTATTTTTTTAATGTTCTCCCTGTATGAAACATAGTTGAAATACTAATTGTTTGTAAAACTGATATTGTGCGTTGACAGTAATAAAACAATTTTATATTTCCAAATCCATTGTAAATGTGGGCAATTCTTTGTTCATACTTTCTAAAATCTTTTATAGTTTGAAATTGGCATACGTTAAATCTTAATTTCAAATTCAGTGTATTCCCTATAGCAAAGTTTATGTGTTTCTCTTTATTAAACTGTTTGAAAATTTGCGAGTGTCAGCTGACTGAATGCTAAAGAGGACTGGAGGACAATTGAATTGTGTACCGTTGATTAAATGCACTTTAATTTATATCCATAATCTGATTTGAGTATTATCCAATGTTAAAAGGCCCGTTTTTAGGAAGCCAGAAATTAAAATGCCCAGGAGAATCATAGTATTTAGGTGAAATCCCGGTTCCAAACTTAATTATTTAATTTACTTGTCCTTTACCTTGTCAGATTACAGGTACAAGAAATTACGTGTTCTAATATAATTATATGACTATGGTGGTAGGCAGGAACAAAAAGAAGAATGGTCCTCCGAAGATGTCTACATTCTAATCCCTGGAACCTGTGACAGTGTTATGTTACATGGATAGGGAAGTTAAGGTTGCAGATGAAATTAATGCTTCTTATCAGATGACTTTAAATTGGGAGATTTCCCCCAATTATCTTAGTGGGTCCAACATAATCACAAAGGATTTTAAGAGATGGAAGGTAGAAGGAGAAAAGTTATTCCAGAGTGATGAAATGTGAAAAAGAGTTGAACATTGCCAATTATGTTTAGATAAGGAAGTCCTGCTTGGATTTTGTTTCTGCTTATTGTACTCTTGGCAGTCTGGCTATTAAAGAATATGCCAGTACAGTTGCATATGCACACATTGTTGGAGAGTGCAAGAAAAATTTCTAGAAATGTCATTGCTGTGGACGGAAACTTGTCCCCCCAAAATTCATATTTTGAAGCTCTAGCTTTCAGTGTGACAGTACTTGGTGTAAGGAAGTAATTAAGATTTGAAAAGGTCATAAGGATGGGGCCCTGACAGGATTTGTGCCCTAAGAAGAGAAACCAGAGACCTCACTCTATCTCCATGATGTAAGGACACGGTAAGGAGGATGTTTGTGAGTCAGAAAGATAGCCCTCACCAGAACCCAGCCATGCTAGAACACTGATGTAGGACTTCTGGCCTCCAGAACTGTGAGCAAATAAATTTCTGTTGTTTAAGTCACCTAGTTTATGGTATTTTGTTATGGCAGCCCAGGTAGACTAATACAGGAACATATTGAGTTGGACGAGCACAAATACAAATTTCTTAGTGCAAAAATTTTAAGGATTTGCATTATTGAATTTTAGAGTGGTGATGATTGTGGTTCTCATATTCCTTAAAGATGTGATTTGCCTCAGGCCTTAGTGTCTTCCAGCTCCAGCTCATGTGATTGTGGGTCAGTCCTTCCTTGCCACAGAGGTTGTTATGACATCCTTTACAATGTCATTCCCTACCTTCACACTCGCATTCACACTCTGCTTCCTTGACCCTCTCCTTGAAGTTGCTTCAAGTCTTGAGCTTGCATGGTACTTTCCCTTTGTTTCTTTTGGGAGGTACATTACCACCACTAACATGCTTATATGAGTCCAAAATTATTCATGAGAACACAAAATAAATGGCAGAAGAGCTTAGAGTAGAATAAACAAAAATGACTGCACTGCATACTCTGGGGTGTGGAACTCTAAGAGCCAGAAGGTGTATTCAGCACGCAAAAAAAAGTTCACATTGGCTATGGCTGGAGATATAGATAGAGATATACAGATACAGAGGTAGATGTTTAGAGAGAAAAAGAGAGAGCTTGATTTATCTTTTTTTAACATTTCAATGATACATACAATAATAAATTACTCCATAAGAAAGTTTGTTAAATAAAGTGTGAATACAGAACATAAAATTAAGTTTGATTTTTTCTGGGGTTTTTTTGCATTTCATTAGTATTTCTTTTTATTTCAAGACGCTAGGTCTACTAAGAAATGCCTTTGCCTAAGATTCTATGAAAAGGAAAAAAAATACTGCATTTTTATGACTCAAATCTTATTTTTTCCTTATTCCTTTGGCCTCTTTTTATAGTTTTGGTTGGTTCATTAGCATTCATAATAAACAAACACAGTATGTGGTATGTAATAGGAAGTACAACACAAAACTTGCTCTTGCTCTGGTCACTTATGGTAGATGTAGAGAATTCCAGTTCTTTATCCATAGACGACAGATATTGCTGAGGCACAATGGACTAACCTTTTTGTTTTCTGCATTATATGCTTTATTTTGTCTCCTGGCTCTAGTTTTAACCTCACAGACTAACACCTCTGTGTCATTTCTCTATTATATAACAGCTGTAGTGAGAGAAGGAAGGGGACTTTACGTTGTGTAAAAAACAAGGAAGAAAATCTTTGAAGGGGGCCAAGGGACAACACTTCGTGCTCTCCTGGCAGATAAAAAAGAAGACTATGGGTATTAGGATCTCTGAATATTTTTAATAATCATTATGTTGTTAATCATCCATTTTCAAGATTTTACAAAATGATTAAAAAAAAAGAAAAAAGGTTCCACTAGCCCTTTGCTAAGATTATTCAGCCACACATAGAAATCAAATTAGGAATTTGATATCCTTAAATCTGTAGACTATTCCTTGTGTGATGAGTGTTTAGAATTCAATCACCATCTAAAGAGTTGCTGCTGTTCATGACTGGAGGTATTTGTTTGGGGAAATGGGGTGAAATGAATGACACAGAGGTGACAGGCTGTTCCATCATTTTTTCCATCCTAAGAAGCTTAGCACCTTCATACTCAGATATACTGACTTCCACCAAAAAATTCTGAAGAAAGATGTGGTTTTATCTTATCCAATCAGGGCCACTGCCTTTATTTATGGTTATCTCAGCAAGTTAGAAAAAGCAGCAATTAAGCCAACTGATACTTTCATTACCCAATTGTCATACAATTGTTCATGTTCAATAACCAGGATCTCTGGCTTCTTGGATGTCTGGGAGATGTTGGGGGCTGGGCAGGCAACAGCTATAAATGCAACATCAAACCACACACACACACACACACACACACACACACACACACACACACACATCCTACTGCACTTCAATTTTAGCTGCTTCCAAAATTTCCTGTCTTCCCTAATAGTGTCACTATCACTGTTTTGCTTCCCAATTGCAATAAAGCAGACTAAGGATAAAAAATGGCTTAGCTCTGGCCAGAATACAGACCAGGGGATTTAAAAAAAGATATAGAAGGAGAGAGATTCTTCTTACTCAGACAGCATCAGAGGAAGTGACTTCAAAAAGGTGTCTCTTAGTACATGCCACATAGTTACTTGGGAATCCTCTAATTTCCTGCAGTCTATAAACCAGAGGATGACCTTATCATGCATACTTTTACCAATAAACTCTAATGAGGTTTCTGTTTTCTTTGTGTTTTTCAGAGAGTAAAATAACTTTTCATTCAATTCAACATGTTGTGATACTTACTGTTTTTAAAAATTCCCTTTATACTTCACATTTCAAAACTTTATTAAGTTTTTGGTAATTATCTCTATGTGTATGAGTAAATGAAACTTCCTAACTAACTTCTCCAGAGATACTTATTTGCTGAAGCTATCTATAAACATAGGAAATAAACAAAAATATACTTGAATAATAAAAAAAGATTTGCAAGGACAAGGCACTAAAATGTATGCTTACTTTACATCATAAAAATGTCCCTTAGGTTATCTCCGAGAGCCTATTTAATTCTATTTCACACACAGCCTTAGTAAGTTCAATTACCTGGTGGAAAAACTTACAGATACTATAATCCGTAAATTAGAAAGAGAAGCCTTCTAGAGGAAGATACACTGATAGTATAAAAAGTAATAATTGAGAATCTCAAAGCGAGGATAAAGGCAGACATTTATGAAAATTGAACATAGGATATAAAAATATTTATTTCTTGAGTTGTTTAATATATAGAGTACACTTATTGGTTAGTTAGGTTGTTCTTTCACTCTTCATCTGGCTGTTCATTTATAGCCTTTGTAATAAACTATAACAGAGTGTATAGCATTTTTCAGAGTTCTGTGAGTAGTTCCAGCAAATTATCAAGCATGGAGAAGAGCTTATGGGAACCCCCAAATTTAAAACCATGTCAAACAGAAGTGTGGGTAACCTGCAGACCTATTACTTGAGATTGGCATCTGAAGTGAGGACAGTCTTGTGGGATTAAGCCCTTAATCTGTGGAGTCTGACACTAATTCTGGTTAGTCAGAGTCAGAACTGAATTGAATTGTAGGACACCAGGTTGGTGTCAGATAATTGGAGAACTGGTTGTTGTTGGTGGTGGGGGGCGTGTGGGGAAATAACAGCAGCCTAAAGCCAAGTATCTCTAGAATGTTACAAGAGAGAGCCAGAAGCTTTAACTTTACTTTATATTTTAGTGTCTTTCTTACAGCCTCTTAATCTGTTTCCTATCTAATACAGAACTAATAATGTGTTACGCAATGATTGCATCATTGAAATACTGTGTGATCTATCTCGGAGGGAACTCTTTTCATGGAAAGTGTCATGATGCAATGTAAATTATTCAGAAAAGCAGGACAGATATCTAGGACTTAGTTCTAGATATATAATGTTTCCCCTTTTTCAATATTTATTGAGCCCCCCACCATGTGTCTTGTTACATACTGAGGACGTAAAAAGGATCTGTTTCCTTTCTCTGAAGAGCAAGACAATAAAAGCAAAAGGTATAATATAATATGAAAAGTACAATAATGGAGAAAGAAGCTCTAAGATGCTAAAGGAGAGGGAGCCTAAACTGTAGGAAAGGGAAAGGAGAGAGAGCACAGCGACTTCCAAAGAAAGCTGATGCTTGAGTTAAATTTTTGAGAATGAGTAGAAGTTCACTGGGCAGAAAATGGGGAGGGGAAGCTGTTCTGGGCATGAGTAACATCGTATACAGAAGCAAAGAGACGTAAATCAGTATGAGACAATGACTAGCCAGAAGTACTTCCTTATTGTTGAAACATAAATAGAAAAGTGGGAAAAGATGATACAGGAGAGTTGCTGAAGAGTGTGTACTTTATACTGAAAACAATGCGAGGTCACTGGAACTTTTAAAATATGGGGCACGTGCTTATATCCATGTATTATATTTAATATATATCTTATACTAAATTCTCTGCTAGTTATAGGGGATACAAAAAACTGAAACATGGTGTCTGCCTTCAAGAAGTTCAAAACCTATTGGAAAAACCACATAAATAAACAACAGCAATGCTTTGTGATAAATGTTACTAGGAAGGCAAATACAATGTGTTTGTGTTACGGAAGAAGAGTAGAATGTGGGGAACTATGAAAATGAGAAAGAGGACATTTCATTTGAGGAACTGTAAGTAGTTTAAAAGTGATTTGGGGGGTGGGAAACAGTAAAGACAACAGAGAATGAATTTGGAAAATAATTAGGGGTCAGATCAGGAAGATCTTTCACGCCATATTACAGAGAATTTATTTTATTCTGAAATCAGTCACGAACTGTGAAAAGAGAAATCCAGGAGCCACTAGATGTGATGCAGGAGGGAAAGGGAAGAGGATGAACATTCTTATGTGTCTCCTTGAGCAACTGGAAAGATGAGGTCTTTGAGATAGGAAATAAGTGGTACAGAGTCAACTCAGGAGCAGGAGAAGAATAAGCCATTGCATATGGGCTCCGTTACATATTTCCTGTTCCTTATTCATTTTCTATTTCTCTCTTCTTTGTTCCTTATTCTTTATCCTATAAAAGCTTCCTGCCTTCCGCCCCATTTTGCAATTCTCTGGACCCTTGGGAATAGAGACTGACTGCTTCATGAAATGTTAGGTAAAATTTGTTTTTATCACCTTGACTATCCTCTTTAATCATTTTTTAACATTTAAGCATTTTAACAGGGTCACATAGGTCACATAAGCCAGGCCTGGGTTGATGGAATCTGGATAGAAAAAGGAGGAAATGTGCAAGTAAAAGGATTATTTGTTAAGTAATTCTGATGTTTTTCAACACAAATAAATCTTATTTATAACTTATGTTTTGAAATAGAAGGGTTTCATACATCGTTTTTCCCAAAGATTATTTCCTAACCAGACAGAATCCCCAGCAAATTACTGTTAAAAATCAAAGCCAAACGAAACCAAAACTAAAACAGTAACAGAAAAAGTCACATTATAAGTCACATTGTAAAACAGAGTATTTATAAATTTTCATAATGCAGAAGGTAATTCTGAGAATTAACCATCTTGATGTTAATGACTCCACTGCTTAACCTCTGTACCTTTAAGAATCTGTCCTCTACCAGTGTGAGAACAGAACAGAGGACTGTAATTTATAAGCATGTGTAACTGTGTCCTATAGGCCAGATTCCCACTGCAACACATGGAAAGTTGAAATCCATGAGTGAAGATATAGCCTGGTACTATGGCCTCAGAACCCCAAACAGAGCCAGGCTTTGAGAAATAGTCTCACAATTTGTACTTATTTCTTATCAAGTAGCTATTTTTCAGGAAGCAGCAAAAAAGTTTTGTTTTGTTTTGTTCTATTTTCTGAAGGAAAGAGGGGAGTTCTCAGATTATAAGCAGCATTCTTATATTCCTAATCACGCAGAAAACTCTTGGAAAGGATGGTTGTTAAACCAACCAGCTGTTTTGTTTTTTGAAGCCTTTAGGAAAATGTGGCTTTATTCATAACACTTTTCATTGAAGCAGCAGCAACATCCATAGCAACTTGCTCACACAAAGCTCCTGTTTAACAGAGGAGAGACGGGGAAAGAGAAAGCTCAAGTAGGAGAAGGTGAGGGTAACTTCAAAATCACAGGCGTCTTTGGGAGCAGACACAGTGGCCAAAGAGAACAAAGACCACATAGTAAGCCTTTGATAACCGAAGAGTGGCTCAGGAGTTCTTATTATTTGAGCAAAAAATAAAAAGATTATTTTTCCCCAGCAATGATTAGTACAGGCCATTGAATAAGGAGCTCTTAAGACTACAATGTGCTCTGTCGGTTCTCACAGAAGTTTTCTTTCCTCTAATGAATGCCCGATATAACCACTTGTGCTGCTACCCCGTAAAGTCATGCTGTAATCCCCATGAATGATGCTCGAGACAGCACCGGTGGTGACATCTCTCTGCGCTCTCTTATGCGAGCAGCAGGGAGACCCTCAAAGCTGGAGACGTGCAATGTAAAGGAAAAGATAGAGTTTATTATTCAGCTGAGATGTTGCCCCTATGTCCACGTGTGATAATAGTGTTCTTTTTTCCTATATGTGTCTTCAAAGGGATAAATAAACACCACAGCACTGAGTTAGCGCAGGGTGCATGAATGTCCTCTCGATGTTTAATTGCAGGGGAAGTGTTCCCTGGAAATGAGCCAGGGTATCTTGTGAATCCCACAGCTTTCGTTTAGTGCTGCCCCTGCCTCACTATCACTGAGGTGCTGTGATCTTATTCACTGCCCCATACCCAAAAGCTGTGTACAATTTTCTGCTCTGCCTAGTAGGGATGATTTAGCCATTGTTATGTTTAGGTCAGAGTTACTTTAATTGCCCCTACTGTTAATGCACTGTAATACATATGTTAATACTTATGGCACCCTGCTTAGGGGACCTTTGGATTATTTAGTGTCAGCCCATTTCACAGGCATAGACCAGGCTCTGGAGGTTTCACTCCTTCACAATAGCACTTCGCACTCATTAATTCTTACAGTGCTCTTGAGTGTGAAGCAGATTATATTCATAGCTGCAGCAGCAGTACTAGAAGTAGTATTTCCCAGTACCCTGCTATGTGTGTAGCCTTCTTTGCTAAATAAAAGATCCAGTTACCTGCTAGACATCAAACTTCTTTTTTCTTAATTTTTATTAAAGTATAGTTGATTTACAATGTTTCAGGTGTACAGCAAAGTGATTCAGTTATACACATATATATATATGCATTCTTTTTCAGATTCTTTTCCATTATAGATTATTACAAGATATTGAACACAGTTCCCTGTGCTATATGGTAGGTCCCTGTTATTTATCTATTTTATATATAGTAGTATGTATCTTTTAATCTTAAATTCCAAATTTATCCCTCCCTTCTTTTCCCCTTTTGTAACCATAAATTTGTTTTCTATGTCTGTGGACCTATTTATGTTTTGTGAATAATTTCATTTATTTCCTTCTTTTAGATTCCACATATAAGCGATACCATATGATATTTGTCATTCTCTGTCTGACTTACATCACTTAGTATGATAATCTCTAGGTCCATCTGTGTTGCTGCAAATGGCATTATTTCATTCTTTTTTATGGTTAAGTAATATTACATGGTATAAATATATCACATCTTCTTTATCCATCTGTTGATGGACATTTAGGTTGCTTCCATGTCTTGGCTATTGTAAATAGTGCTGCTATGAACATTGGGGTTCATGTATCTTTTTGAATTAGAGTTTTCCCTGGAAGCCCAGGAGTGGAATTGCTGGATCATATTGTAGCTCTATTTTTAGTTTTTTAAGGAACCTCCATACTGTTCGCCATAGTTGCTGCACCAATTTACATGCCCACCAACAGTGTAGGAAGCTTCCGTTTTCTTCACACCCTCTCCAGCATTTATTATTTGTAGATTTTTTGATGATGCCCATTCTGATACCTCATTGTAGTTCTGATTTGCAAAATTCTCTAACAATTTCTCTGATAATTGAGCATTTTTCATGTGCCTGTTGGCGACATCAAAATTCTCTCATCTCAGGCTCCCAGTTGATTGAATTCCAGTGTTAGTTTCCTTCTACACTGGACATGCCAATGCTTAGAAGATAACTCCTTCCTTGATACACTTGCAAGCATAACCATTATACCTACCTCTTATTGGGAAGGATCACAATCACCCAGACATTACTTCTGACCACAGCATAACATACTTTTAGCTATAGTCCCTAGGAGAAGCTTTCGTTTATTTGAGATATTATGAATAGAATCATGGACTCCTATAATAATACATCTAAATTACTCTAGAGATAATCTCATTCAATTTCATATACGTATATGAGTGCTAAGGAGAGTAGGTGATTTGCCCAAGATCATCCAGCTAATTAGTATCAGAGATGGTGGCAAGCTGGATTTCCAGAATTCTCTGCCCCTTTACCCCCCCCCCCAACCTTTCCAGAGACCAGGCTGTCAAAGCCATGACTAAACTCTGTGGAAACCTTAGATCCTAAGAGATGCGTCCTGGTTTCTTAGGCAGTACTAAGATGTGTTTTGCTACCAACATTTGACCAGCTAATACTGAGCACTTACAGTGTGCAAGACACTGGATGTAAGACTAGGAATACAGATATAAAAGTCATATTGAGGCTCTGTGTTCAGAGTAGTCTCTATGTTAGGCCATACTCTGACACCCAGGGCCATCTGATATTTTCAGATGTGTCTGGAAGAAGTTGCACTCCTGAAAAAAATATCCTCTTTTGTTAAGCAGAATTAAAGGTAAAGGGTAAAGAACATTTTCAATGAAGCTGAAAGGATAAGTTAATTACTTTAGAATATAACCTACGAAATAGGTAAGTATGTAGATGGGATGACAACATAAGTAATTAGTTTTAAATAAATAATAAAATTAAAACCAAAGTGTCTTTTTATTAGCTATAAACTGGGATAGGGGATAAGTGCATTTAGTAGGGACACAGAATAGAAGAAGAACACAATGGAAGTGACATACTGGAATTAATCATTTCTTCTCTAATTTATTAGAACTGCTTCCTGCGGGAGATGAGATTTCAAGACCTGTGTGAGTGATGAAGAAAAGGGAATTTGTCAGGGAGAATCAAAAGTTTTGTGAGAGAAAGAAATTTGCCCAAGGTCACTTAACTAGCCAGTGTCAGAGTAGGGAATTAAACACACTGAAAAGAAATGAACGTTTCTATAGTGAGTCTCTTATAAAAGCACCTTCAAGCTGATGTCAAGAATTTTCTCCAGGAGGTAGATGAGAATTACGGTGACCTTCATGAAATTACACATTTTGTCTCACAGAAAAGGAACTTTTAGATTTTTTCAATTGAGAAACCCGGGTTCCAAAGGCAGAGCTAAATCTCCTTTCTCTATTGTCCATGAAAATGCTTTCCAAATCTCTACTGAACCTAGAGCAAGACAGAAATATCCATCTGAAATAGATGAAAACTTACTTGACTCAACCCTTCATCTAAGGAGCGCAATCCTCATTTTCCTCTTAAAAATAAGAGTAATAAATGAACGCAAACATTCACAGCCAAACGTCTGTCAAGAATCTCTCCCAACTGATTAACCTGCATAAGGATGGAGCAAAGCAAGCAGCATGGCTGATCACATAAATGCCAACTCAGAGAGAAATTTCTTTCAATTAGTCATATCACCTGGACCTGCAAATTTACTTTCCTTAGGATCAGATATCCATCCTTCCTAGCCCCTAACCATTCTCTTACCTACTTGTTCTTCTTCATAGCAAGCATTCCTATCTGAAATTTTATTACTTTTTTCCCCCCAACTCTCTCTTCCCTATTCAAGTGAAATCTCTGTGAAGGCACAAACTATGTAACTATGGTCACTGCTGTAATCATAGCACCTAGAATAGGACCTAGTGCATAACTAACATTCAATAAACATTTGATGAACAAATAACTGTCTAACAAATGCCATAAAATATTCAAAGTAATCTTTTTCTTATTTTTTCCAAAGAACACAGAGTGTGAAATTATTGAATGAAAGCTGAGGGTAAACAAGTGGTGTTTTTTATAATGCAGTTTCATCATTGGTGCAGATGGTAGTTACTAAGATTACAAGTTATATTTTGAATTATACAGTTAACTTCTTCAAGTCAGGGAACTGGGTCTCAATCATCTTTGTGACTCTGGGTCCTAGCATAGTGTGTAACTTATGTTAGGGTTTCAATAAATGATTATTGAAATGAATTAGCTGACTCCTCTTAAATAGCATATAAATGTATTTGTGGCTCCAATCTTAAGCCCAAGAGAGACTTCTTTCCTTTTTCCCTTATTAGAGGAAAGCTCTTTTTCATGAGTTATCAGCCAAGAATTGTGTCTAAAAGCAAGTCACCCAGGTGCTGCAGTGTGAACATGCTCTGGCTTCACTTTATCAACTGAGGTGGTGTCTCATAAATTTATCAGCTGGGATTTATGAGTGATTGGGGTGGAGATTCTCTTAACCATGTATTCTGAAGGTGACCTTTGAATTTATTTTTCATACAAGCTTAAAAGGCTGACTATCTGGGCAGGTTGTTCAAGAGACAAAAGGGACCTCACCCTCAGCCGTACCCGTCACCAGTACGGTGAACAGCGGTGCCACCCTGCTCTGTGAGGGAGGCATTCCTTGCAATCACCCGGCCCTGAAAGTTCAAAGGCACCCAAAGGCTTCCTTGGCATTTCAGGTGGCGGAGACATTTGCTCTAGAGGTACTTCTGTCAGACATGAAGTGTCAGTGTGTGAGGTTACTCTCACTTTCTCTGAGTGAATATAAAGGGTATGGATCCTGGGCCTTAGTACAATCATTATTTTAAAGTGAGGAGGAAGGATTATAATTTTGTCTCTGAGGTCCCTTCCAACAGTGTCCCAGGGTCTAAAAGAGGCCAGGCCCCTGATAACGAGAGGTGATGACTCAACCAGTGGCTTATGTCAATGACACGACCCAGAGAAAATGCTGGCTGTAAAAGGATGTCATTTGAACAGTACACACCGATGGAGGTAATTTTATTTTGAAAAGTCTGTAAAGATGTGTCTGATCCAGAAACCAAAAATTAGAAGATTGACACCTGGATCCAAGGGAGCATCAAGATGACCCATGAATGAATCAGGTTCAGCGGCAAAGACTGCTCTTGGTTAAAATTACCCATTCTTACTCTTTAAAATTTCTTTTTTTTTTTTTACTGAGGCATAATTGACATATTAGTTTCAGGTATACAGTTTGATGATTTGATATTTGCATCTTTTGCAAAATGATCAGCACAATAAATTTAGTTAACACCCTTTACCATATATAGTTACAAAACTTTTTTTTCCTGTGATGAGCACTTTCAAGATCTACTCTCTTAGTAACTTTCAAATACAGTATTATTAACTGTCACCATGCTGTACATTACATTCCCATGACTTATTTATTTTATAATTGGAAATTTGTACCCTTTGACCCCTCTCCATTATTTCACCCACCCCCATTGCAGATATTACGTTAGAAAGTGAGTGTAGGCAACTAGTCAGGCCAGAAGAATAAGTCATGGCTTGATTCTGTACTCAACTGCTGATATCTTTTATCAACCTTTAGTCTCAAGCAAACATTAATTGAGCACTCATACATTCAAGATATAAGGGTAAATACCTGATCTCAAAGAATTTAATATACAGTAGGCAAAGTCTCTTAAGTACTGCAGCAACTACAATACATATGAAAGATAAGGACCACAGAAGAAGAAAGGACAGACTTAGGCCACCAAAATAGCATCACAAAGTAAAATTCTATAGCTGTTTGAAGTGAGAGAGGTGAATTCCAGGGGAAGTGAACAGTGAAAATCTGAATAAGAGATTCTTCTAGCAGGTTTTAAGATTGAGAAACATTTTAAAATAGAGGAGATAGGGAAAAGTAATGAGGAAGAGGGAGCCTGGCTAAAAGCAACAGGGTGGGGGAGCATGATAGGAAACATCAGGATGGCTGCTCTTCAGGGCTTAGGTGAATGAACAACTCTGGGCTCACAAGTCATTATTAAATGAAATCTATCTGACTTCAAAGACAATATGTGTGGCTAACACTGGGTTTGAACCCTTATACAACATGTTTTAGCTCTTTGATCTTGGGGAAGTTATGCAAACATCATTTTATTCATTTGAAAAATGGTAATTTTATTATTCAAGGATTTGTTGTAAGGATAAATGTAATAATATAAAAAAATAAGTACTTACGAAAGGATAGTTATTAGCATATATCATGCCATCGTCTGGTTATACATATTCTCATCACGTAAAGGAAGCAACACCAAACTTGCTCACCTTATTACAAGTAAGTATAAATCTAGAAGACCTGAAAGCAACACAGTAGTGAAATCCACAAGGAAAAAAGAAAAAAGCCAGGGGCAGTAGGGAGTAAATAGCAATGGAAACAGAAGTAAGGTCAAATAGGAGAATAAAAACAGTTGTATTAGGCAGGTATGTAAATAGCTTCAAATTTCATGCGGGCTAATTAGAGTGCTTGTGGATAAATGAGATGCACAAGAAATAATTTCTAAATATTCTTTCTTTGTTTAAGTAATGAAAAATTAAGCTGTTTGACTGGCTACTTTAAACGGGAAGAGGAATCCGGAAAAGTGAAATGTCCATTTTCATTCTGGATTAATGATTCACTACCCAAGTGTGAAATTAGATAAATACACACTCCTTCATGCAGAGCTAAAATTTGAAATGCCCAGGGATTTCTGACAGTGTGACACAGCGTCTCTTTTTTCCCTTTCTGATTATTTTCCATAATTTGAAGAATGGTGTCAAAATGTTTGTCACTATGACAGAGAAAAAAAGAGAAAAGAGAAAGGTTTTATTATTCACCAAAAGCATACTGCAAATCACTTCCAAAGCTCTTTGCTTCCTTGATAAAGCAGATGAAAAACAAAAATGTGCTTTTGTGTAAAGCAAGATGACCTTCTGTTTTAGTGATTCTTGAAAAGATTTCACATAAGCCTCTCTTAGAAAGATTTATCCTTATTCACTGACTCATCTCTACTTTTTCTAGCACTGTTCAGTGGAAATTGCAGGAACCGATTCAAAGAAAACAAATAGGAACATGATAAGCACTGGGTTCTCAAGAAACTTTTTAATTAAAAACTCTATTTGCTAAATATTTGTCATAGAGAACAACGGTACAATTAATGATCTGATTTGATGCACGTTTACTATAATTTGTTTTGTCAAAGAACTTTTTACTAACCCCTTTCACAGTTTTGATATGAACGAGGAAGTTCTGCCACATTGAAGATATTCTCAGAGAAGAGCAAGCAAGCAATGTGACACTGTCAGATCAATCATGAATCAGAAAGATGCTTTGTTTCTGCTATGCAGGGATTTTATGATGCCCTTGAACATTTTCATATGCCTTGGGAGGGATGTAATGTCACAATCCCAGAATATGTAGTATTCAGAAAAAAAAAAAAAACCTGTATATCAAGGGGCCACAACTTAATCTTGTGTGCATAGCAGTCTTCTGGCTTATATTATGCAGTGACACAAAATCCTACATGCTCGATCTAAGCAATGTGGTGAGGAATCCCTACCCTGGATACAGAATCAAATCCTGTGAGATATGCTGGAATTCAATAATAAACATTTGCAGACCTTGTTGATTCAATATTCAATTTGACACATTTGGATAAATCCAACATTGCCCAGCTGTTTCCCAACAAGGTGGCTAGGGAAGCAAAGTAGCGCTGGAGGAGGCCCAACAAAGAGCTGACATTTCAGCAAATTTGAAGGGCATGCTAGATGACCCAGAAAATGCCACTCCCGTAAACTCAAGAACAGACATCTCCAGGTCAGAGGGAGTATTCTGGCAACTGAAAAGCACATAGGTACAACTGGCCTCCTCTGCTCTTCCAACAGGGGAAATACACTGGGAAGCAGTCCAACTTGGTTGAAAAGGTTGGTAGAAAACCTTGATTTTTATAGCTCACCATTTTAAAAGGTTAAAATGCATCACTTATTGAATTTTCAACTTCTAAGAAGGAATTTTTCTCAAGAGAAAGCTGTGAGCTCATGTATCATATTTCAAAGGTGTCAGAAAATACATGTTTGTCTTGATTGCAGTCCTCATCAGGACTGGTGTGAATGCCATAATTTTCATTTTTCTTATAGGAAATGAAGAAGGTGAGGAATAACAAGTAAAGTGATGTTGAGTATTTTTTGAGTTGGTATGAGATTATATTATTGTTTCTACCCCTTGTTACTGACCCAGCATAACCCTTAAACGCAAATGCACACATCTCTACCAACCTCCTTAAAAAGGAAAAATATAATTGTTGATTATCTAGTCTACTGAAATATATAGTGTCAATCTCCTAGGCTGCCTTCTAGGAATGAAGTCACTTACTTAATGAATTGATGAATTAGTTCCCCAACCCTACCCTCTGTTGATGCTATTGTGGCCCATTTTTTTCTCTCATCTCCAGAGGAAATAAGTCTCAGTTTGGATCCAACTTTCACTTCTCTCCAGCCCCCAATAAAGGAGTGTTTGGACTCTGAGTGTGTGTGTGTGTGTGTGTGTGTGTGTGTGTGTGTGTGTGTTTGCTGGAGTTGAGTTCTATTGAAGATGAGAGATCAGGAGGTAAGGTACATAAATCTTCCCTCTCTTTCCTCAGAGTGAGGCATCTTATACAAACAGGTATGAGGGATGTGCCCCAAGGAAAGACTTCTACTTACCACAGATTAAAGTCCCACTGGAAAATAATGACATAGGATTATAGAAGAGTGCCTCAAGCTGAACAGGCATAGGAATCACTCTGGGACTTTTTCAGTTCTGGTCCTCAGACAAGACTTTGAGTAGCAAGGTAACAGACCATATGTGTTCCTTAGAAAAATGTGCAAGTTTAAGATTAACATATATACATTACTATATATGAAATAGATAAACAAGGACCTGTATAGCACAGGGAACTATATTTAATATCTTGTAATACCTATAGTGAAAAAGAATCTGAAAAAGAATAGACATACATATGTGTATAAATGAATCACTTTGCTGTACATCTGAAACTAACATAATATTGTAGATGAACTATACTTCAATTAAATGTTAAATTTTTTTTAAATGTGCAATTATTCTTAGATTTCAGAATTAAGCAATCATCCTATTTTAAAGAGTCCTAAAGAGGATTCTATAAAATCTAGTTAAATTTGGTTTACAAAAAAAGGTTTTTGTTGTCACAAAATTTCAGGAAACGTTCATTATTTTCTCCTCTTGGAGATTTCAAATACAATATTACCATACAAAGGATATAAGAAATCCTACCATAAAGAAATCTCTTTACATTTGTTCAATTCGATATTTCCTACACTTATCTGGTATACAAAACAATTTTTAAAGATAACATCTGTAACGGTGAAGAAGCAGTTCTCCATGGAACACACTTTAGAAATGCTGTTTAGAACTGATATTCATTTTTGTACTGTTTTGTTTTTCAAATTCCCTAGATTATAGGGGGTCAGGAGCAGGTGCACAGCATGCTATAGGAAAAACAACAGAATTTAGAGAGGCAGACCTGCGTTTAAGCTACACTTTGGGACCCAAAGGCAATGGTGCCTGTTGCTGTGCTTGGCATGGACTGTGTGAAAACAGCCAGCAAAATCTACCATGCTCAGTTGTAGGATATTTGAACCTAGACCTGGAAAATAAGAATTTTAGCCAAGACTATGGCAGACTGCTGACCACAGGCCTTGTCTCCACATTCTTGCACTGAGCAGGGAAGACCTTCACCAAAAAATGTCTGGCCACATTTTTTGATGACACTAGTAAGTGAGGTCTCAGAGCTAGATTTTGTGCAATTTAGAAAATATATACATTTGCACAAATATTATATGTATATGAATGAAATGTAATAATTTTGGTGCATTAAATATTTTTGAAGAGTTTATATTTGTTGTATTTAAAACACATGTGTAAAGCAAAGCTTTTATTAAATACAATAACAAAACAGCACTAGTTTTAAAGGAGGGGCAGGAAGGACCTAAAGAGAGAGTAAACAATGGAATACAAATAAAGCACTGAAACACAGAAGAACAATTACAAGTTGGCTTGGGCTCAAAAAGGAGAGACGAGAATAGGGATCCTGATGCCAATTAGAAACATGCCACATGAACTCCTGTCCTCCTGCATCTTTCATATTCTTCCACATTTTCTTGTGAAATATCATCTTCAGGCTATTTCTGAGAATTTGGGCTAGACCAGAGAGGCACCAAGTGTCAAACATGGCTCCTGCCTAGGTGTCATTGTAGGTTTCTTCTGTATTATAAGATAGCTTCACTAGGGACTCATCATTACTGTAATAAAAATATCATTAATGAAACTACACTGGAATTCTCACAGTTGTACCTAGTATTGACATTTTGCCTGTGAAGATATTTATTATTATCATTACCCTGCAGAAACTATTTTTGCAATATATAGCATTTCTAATATGTTAAGATATAATAAAATTGTCTTTGATGCCTAGCTAACATATTTAGAATTTCGATTATTTTTGACATTTATTATTGATTTCCAATAAAAACAGGTATGAAACAAAAAAAAAGTAAATTTAAATTTCAATGTTAAACACTAATACTGTGGAGATGATTAAATTTGCTATATTATTCACATCTACATTTTATAGAAATCAAAAAGGAATAGTCAAGGTGGCGGTAATCACTTAAAATTTTTAAAAAATCTGAAAAATGTCATTATCATTTTTCAGCAAATAATACCTTTACTTAACCCTATTAACTCTGATGGATAATGATGCAACTGTTCCAATATTACTCAGATCCTATGGATTTGCATGCTCTGAGACCAAATATGTACATGAGTTTTCACTTCTTGATAGTGTTATTTACTGTATATTAACTTTTTTCATATATTATGTGAAACCAGCATGGGAGACATTCATCAGAATAAAATGTAGTTACTTCCAGGGAGACTCATCCAGGCTATATGGTAAACTGTACCAAAGTTGCTTTCTCTAGTACATGTGTTTTTACATATAGTTTAGATTGATCTTTGGGAATGTTAACATTTGCATTCATTTAAGAAATATTTATTGGCCAACTGTGTACCAGGCAATGCATTAGTCACTGGGGATTAATCAGTGAATATTTAAAAGGACAACATTCCTATTCTCATTGAATTTACATTCCAGCATGAGTGGGGGGTAGGAGAGATGGTGAGGGAGACAATACAAAATACAACAAGTAAACAAAATAATTTCAAACAACGTCAGACGTGACAAGATAAAACGGGGTGATGTAAAGAGAATGATTGCGGGGGTTACTGTGAGATTCAGAAAGGTTTTACTGAAGAAAATAAATTTAAGCTGCAATCTGAAAAATGAGGATAGGTCAATAATTGGAAGAAACAAAAGAAGAACATTCTAATTGACATGTTAACACAATTTAAAAGTCCCTATGAAAGAAGACATTTGGTTTCTTTCAGGAACAGAAAGAAGACCAGGAGACTGGAGCATGATGAGTGAGCAATGGAAAGGTATGAGGAGAGGTATGGAACAGGGGGACACCAAAGTGGAAAGGTGTGGGATTGGTCTGTCCTGGAGCAGAGGACATGGTTTAGCATTGCTGGTACATGATGATAACAAAAAGTAGATGGACTTTTAGTTGGTTTCATTATTAAGTTATCTACAGACAATACAGCCCCTTGCTGCCTGCACCTGGCAGGGGCAGGGACAGGGGGTGGGGGGACTGGATTGCCTCCCCTTACACAGTCACATATACATATAAACATCACCCTCGGTAAACTACTACTGACCTAGGTGTGATCCCAATCACTTACAGGGTAGAGGTGCTAAGTCTTGGCTTAGGGATTAGAGCTGGTCTATATTTGTGTTTTATTTGGTTTGCATAGTATTTTGGAAAATAAATTTAAATGCTTTTCAATATCCAAAGATTAGGAGATTTTACATAAAACTGTGGGTTTAAAGTTCCTCTTCAAAAATCAGATCATCTGGAAACAATGACCCCACTTTTATCCACAAAAATCATGCCATTTAGATAGGGAAGTCACATTCCACTTTGCCACAGTACCTACTATCCCATAGTGTCTCAGTTCCAATCTACTTCACTCATTTACACTTCACTACACTACAGGCTCTTGGTTTTGCCATCCCACAGAGAAAGCATGAGACATGTTTGTTCAATGTATGTTTACACCAGGGAACTGATTTTTTTTAATCAGTCTGGTTGCTGTGAGGAGGATAGATTATATATGGGCAAGGGTGAGACTAAAAAAACCATTTAGGAAAACATTAGAATATCCAAAGGAAATAAAATGGTAGCTTGGAGGAGAGTATAAGCAATGGGGATGAAGAAGAGTATATGAGACGAAAAATAGGAGTTTCTGGGGGATTTGATGGGGGTGGAGTGTAAATAAGGGAAAAAGTTGAAGGATGAAATATGACTCTACATTTCTGACTTGCAAATGTTTCTGCTTGAAAATATTGGTTAATGTGGGCGGGAATAAAAGAAGCTTCGATATCAGTTAAAGCTAAAATAGGTTCTGTTTGATTTTTTGGAACTAGTCATGAAGAGCAAGGAATTTGTTTAACGTTTTTAATTGAAAAGACTCAATACCTAAATATCTAACATGCTTCTTTCTTTTATTTCCAATACTGACCCTTAATTGCATAATATCAATCATTTTCCTTTTCCAGCCTTGATTCTTCTTTTTCTTCATAACCAGAAGATCTAGTTTCTCATGATACTGCATCCCTTTTATACTTACGGTTAGAAGTGTATCTTTTAGGATACAATGTATAATTACACTGTAAATAGGTTAATGAGGCTTGATGTGGGGTACACATTATTAAATTCTTTTCCTTTAGTTTTATAGATAGTCATAGTGTTGGACTATTATTTGCTTAATGCAATCATCTCAGAGGAATTGCTGATAAAAATGTGTTCCCACATAACACTATTTAATAGTGTTAACTAGCTACTTAATTACTGAATCTAAATAAGTCAAACATGTTGAGATATCAAGGATTTTGTGAAGATCTTATGTGCTGCCATGATTTCGAGAGGCTGTGGACTCCAGAAAGAAGGTCTAGAGGATTCAGGGTCAAATGTCCTGAGGAAAGAATAATCCTTAAATCTCTTATAAAGATTCAAATTTCAAATTCATGAAGGAAAGTCCACAGGTTTAAATAATTAGCAGCACAACTACTGGTGGAAAATTCTACACAGATTAGAGGAGGGGGAAGGGTGATAGGCAGGTAGGATAACTTTAAACCTTCACTCTGCCACTTACAATTTGTGTAACCTTTGGGTAAGTTACATAAGGTATCTGATTCTCACTTTCTTTTTTTTTTTTATTGTTTACTGAAGTAAAGTTGAATTACAATGTTAATTACTGCTGTACAGCAAAGTGACTCAGCTTTATATATATATATATATATACACACACACACACAGACACACACACACATTCTTTTTCATATTCTTTTCCATTATAGTTTATCACACAATATTGAATATAGTTCCCTGTGCTATAGTAGGACCTTGTTGTTTATCCTTTCTATATATACCACTTTGCTTCTGCTAATCCCAAACTCCCCAGTCCTACCCTCTCCCACCCGCCTCCCCCTTGGCAACCACCAGTGTATTCTCTATGTCCCTGATTTTGCTTCTGTTTCATAGATAGGTTCATTTGTGTCATACTTTAGATTCCACATATAAGTTCTCAGTTTCTTTATCTACATAATGTGGATAGTAAAAATTACCTCACTGAGTTGCTACTAGAGACACATGAATAAGCACAGAAGTAGATTCTAAACAATAATAAATAATAATAATATTGTTGCTAATACTAATTGACTGCCCTATTATATGACAGATGCTGTTTTAAATGCATTTTATTTGGAAAGTTTTTTATTCTGCACGTCAACCGAGTAAAAATAGGAACTACTATTGGCCCATTGAACAGATAAGGAAACTCAAGCACAGATGGGTTATATAACTTGCCTAAGGTCACAGGTTATTAAATAGAAGAATCAGGGTTGAGACTGAGATTTTGTGGTTCCAGCTTATATTTTGAGTTAGGCTGGCATAACTCCTAGGGTTTCTGTCCCTTTACTTCTGTCCCATCCTTCCCAAAGCAGTGGTTTAAGCAATTGACAGAACTTGCACATTGTCATGTACGTGACCATTTGACTATTGTTGCTAATTCCATCACATAGGATATACCTTCCACTTTGTAAAAAAAGATAATATATCAGCATATATATTATTTTGTAAATTATTAATCAGAATGACATATTTGTGAACTCCCTGAAAAAGTAATGTGAACTTACTGAATGATAAATTTTTAGGGTTGGAAAGAACCCTGGCAATCAGCTAAATCCAACTATTACTAAATGCAGATGAGAAAAGCAAGACAGAAAGCTGTAAAATGGCCTGTGCATGTCCATACAACTAAGAGAAAAGAATAATTTACTCCCCATACATTCATCCTATTAGTTTTAATATTTGCAATGCATTAAGCATTTGTCAAGACTGACACAACTTCAAATCATATTATATGTAACAAAGGAATCAATAAGTCAAGATCATGTGCCTTTAGTATATTAAACAAGAAGAGGTTCAAACATCCTCTGCCTGGCAAAATAACCCATTTCTCCCACATCTGCCACATTTTAATGATGAATCCGGTGGCAAAGTTCATTTTGTAGCTTAAAATCATGGAGGACTAGTGTTGTGGTTATATTACATTTCAATTTGTATTTTTACCCTTATTTTATTTCATTGTGATTTTTGTTAACTCAATCTCTCTGTGTTGTTGGAATGTGAATGCTTATTGAGTACTTAAATTCAAGGCTATTACTGGTTGTATTTCTGTTACCTTGCTTATTCTTAAGTCACATTTCTAAATACTGCATGTTTTTATTTTATCAATAATTTGTCCCTTTTATGCATGCTTTAAACATAAAATCATGAAAATATACCTTTCCCAGGCTAAATGAATGGTTACAAACATAACTGGATGTGTACAAATCCAAGTTTTTCTTATACTATATCTACCTAAGAGGCTAAACAGGTGCCTCTCAAGCAAACAGTGTAATCTTTACCGTCCTGACACAAGAGAATTATATTCTTTTATAGAGAACTGTAATAGGTACTAAATGTCAAAAATGCACTTCAACCCCCTTAAAATTTCAACTTCCACTAAAATAACTAAGAAACCTAGTATTAAGATTTTCTTATGTCTCTTAGAGTAAAATTACTCATGATTCTAACCAGGGTATCTGCCAGGAAACTTAACTTGGAATTTCTAAGATATCTTCACTTTAAGCACTCCCTTAAAAAGCTTATTTAAATAATTCCTTTATGATTAAAAACCTATTTCCTCTCCCTTATAATTTAAATAATTGTAAGCCATAGTATTGGCTACTATGGCCATCCAGACATTGATTTGTGCTGGTATTGCTATATTTCAGTTTTCAAACATGTGCTGTTCTCTAATATGCTTTACTTTCAGTCATTTCAATCATATTACTTTCTGGTGTAAAAGCCAGAATATGTTATTGGCATCCATGCATTCTAAGGAGATGCAATTAATTCCTAGGATAAAAAAGCCTCTTTCCGAAACATTTTAGTATAAGCAGGTATTATGATCCACATTCCTTAGGACAGATGAAACCCATGAAAGTACAGATTTAGATGTATGCCTCAAATGCTGCAGTGCTGGTTTCCCAGCACTGGAAAATGTATAGACAATGAAATGCAAATAAATACAGGATTTAGGGCTGCCACTACAGAGACACGTGTGGGAAGATGGCCAAGTTTTCTTAACTCGAGCTTTTAACTTTGCCTCCATTAGCCAACTGAATGTTCTTGGAAGAGCATCTTGTATATGGTGAGATAGTATTTAATCAGGAAGAACAGCTTAACATTCAGACCCTGCAGGCTCTCTGACCGTATTTTTTGGAACAGTCTCTGAAGGCCAGGCGCTCTTTAATTGTGAACAACTAAACACTAGTCTAGATCGTGTGAACAATTCAATAGATGAAATGAGACAGAAGTTTTCTCTGCAGGTGGGTTAACAGCTGCTGCCAAATACCTCTCCATCCTCACATCTTGAAGCAAGCATTACAGCAGAGAGGTGGAATCATTTTTCTGTGATGAAGCCTCAAGAGCTGAAAAGTTCTGTTTCTAAAGAAAAATGTGATTGATGCTGAAGGCTGGCCCTTTTACTCTCTAACAGACAAAGCTTTTGATCCATTGAAACAATACTGTTTCATTTTATAAGATATATTTAAGTGATCTCCCATTTTATTTTTCTGAAGTTGAAATCATTGGAAAAATTAGCCCTCTAAATTTAATTGCCTATAATTTTGCTATCAAGACAGCCCATCAAAGTGCTCTACAAACAGAGGAGTGATTGAAAATGAGAGACAAGTGTCTAGCTATCTGCAAAACTAATTGGAGCACTAAATTAGAATCACCCTGTTTTGCTTTGCCTAGATCGCCTTCATTTGCATCTTGTGTACATACCACCCCCAAAATGCATCTTTCTCTCCCACATTTCTCTAACATTATGTAAAATGATGATGCCAGAATACATCTCCAGGGCTGAGCCTGCAATCAGTTTGATTTTCAAGAATCAAATCCCAACTGTAGGAAATGAACACAATTCAAGGATGTTGCTGATTTAAAGATATATAAATATAATTGAGAGGAAGACAAAAAAGAAAAATGGGAACAAAAAGATAACCTACAATTAATATATGTATATGTATAGCTGATTCACTTTGTTATACAGCAGAAACTAACAACAATGTAAAGCAATTATACTCCAGTAAAGCTGTTAAAAAAAAAAAAAGAATGGATTTCAAGGGGAAAAGTTCTAATAGTAGATTGAAATCTACTTTTGAGTAAAAAAACTAGCCAAAAAACTTCTATAGAATTCAGAGAGGAAATTTTTTTTCTTAAAAGAAGCAAAAAGGATGAGAGGGGAAATATACTAGAGAATTTCCCTAAGGATATGTTATTTTACATATGTAAATCTGGGGGTGTATCTGGTTATATTTTCTGAAATTGAAAAATAGTACTTTTAGGAAATATTCAGACAGTGATAGGCTATAGGTCTCAGTTCTTATAACCTAGGACTCATAATGATAACAAAAATAGGTATAGAAATTACTCATATATGTAATTTCCCTGAAAAAATATTTTGCTGACCTCACTGGTTTTCAGAAAATGCATTGAATGTATTTTTTATTTATTGTACTTCATCACCTTCAAATAGTTGTAGTAATTAAAAATAATAAATTGAGGCTTTTTTTTAAAGGAAATAAAAATATATGGTTATTTGAGGACATCTTTGTGACTTTCAGAGTCCAATAAAGTGACCGACTCTCCTATTTCTCCTGTTTCAGCCAAAATTAGCCTCCCACCAGCTTTCAGTATAATCACTTGCTCAATTTTCACCTTGCTTTGAAAAGCAATGCTCCTCCTGTTTCAATAGGTGCAACTTCAAATAATGATGTTAGCATAAGACATTATAACATAGGAGGGATAAAAAAAAAACGTATGTTACGTTATATTGTCCTGTGATCCATGTGCCTCTTCTACTCAGGAATTTTATGGCAGCATTGCCCCAAGTTGGACTGCTGCAACTTTTGATGTGTGGTCTTCCTAGAGTTGTATTTTTACTAAAATGAGTGATGAGGTACAAAGTACAGATGAACACACTATAGTAGTTTTCCAAGTAGGGGAATTCTCTTCTCTGAGGTTATAGTTTCATGAGGTTGGTGGGCTGAGCTGATCTATGAGCATGTGTCTAGCTGGACAACTCTAATTCAGTTTAATTGTTTGCATTACAGGGATCTTTTTTTTTTTTTAATGAATCATTGAGAGAATAAAAACCAATGGAGCAATTATGTTTTTAGTTCTATTGGGATGTTACTAAAATCAAAGGAAGAAGTTTTGCTGCATCATTTCCTACTTACTCAAATGTTCCATTCACAGAATGTGAAAGTAGTATGGACAATACAAAATACTAGATGATTCGCAGGACCTTCCTAGAATATTCCCTGCCACATAACAGTAGGAAAAAATACATATGAAAAGGAAAAGATTTTAATGCTGATAAAGACACTTTTCTGTATATGTGTTTATTATCTCAGAAAAAAGTTAAAAACAAACAAAGCAAAAAAAAAAATATATATATATATATAAAACATGCAGGGAGCTGGGAGGCCATTTCCAGAATATTGTGGTACTCCAAACTACCATTTTATAACCATGCTTCGGCTTGCCCTGCTTGCCCCTGCCTGGACTGAATGTACTTGTTATAGTTTGGGTTCTCTGAAAAGCAGACTCTGAGATGCAATTAGCATGCAGGATTCTTCTTGGTTTTAAAACCTATGGAAGGAAGGACTGGGAAGAGGGAAATAGTTTGTGATTCAGTCCCAGCAAAGCTGTCAGACAACCCCACAGGGATTTCTTTAGTTGGAACGGATCTTCAGAGTTGTCCTGAGCTAAGGGTGAGAAGTCTAGGCTTTTAAACCCACACACTGAACAGCTGTCCGCCCTAGGTTATCCCTACAGGAGACACAACTTGAAGCAAGGCAGTTTTTGGTTTTTCTTTATGTTTTTAATTGGAGGTCATTGCAAACAGGACTGTCAGCTGAGGGCCATCTTGCAGAACTCTTAGCAGTG
The DNA here is from genome assembly GCF_059928025.1 of Delphinapterus leucas. Lineage (NCBI taxonomy): Eukaryota > Metazoa > Chordata > Mammalia > Artiodactyla > Monodontidae > Delphinapterus > Delphinapterus leucas. The sequence goes on along the minus strand of NC_143132.1, from coordinate 57,164,997 downwards.
GGGGGAGCAAGTCCTACCTTATTCAAGGGGGTATGAGGAGATGGGGCGATTCACAGCATTCACTGCATAATGCTCCTCTTTTCTGAGTTCCCACAGATTTTCTAAGACTCATGTAAAATATTATCATATCTATGAAGACTTCCCTGATTTCACATGTAGGATTGGCCATCCCTTATTTATGCAACTGCTGATTTTTTTACAGACATGTCATGAAACTTCAAGTTTTTTATTATCATATTTCTTTGCATACTAGTCTTTACTACTATACTCCAAGCTATTTGAAGATAGGGACCATGTCTTTTTCATCTTGGTGTTTTTACCTAGCACAGGACCAAGCACACAGAAGGATGAGTGGACATATTGCAAAAAATAATTCTGAATCTTCTAATCCTTACTGAAAAACAATTAAGTTGGGACATTAAGAAGATACCACAGAAGTAATAAAGGGAGAGAGTTTGCCTTTTGAAAATGATGTGCATTGAAGAAAACCAGCAGGCCGTCCAAGTTACTTTCCAGTAGTGTAAGCACCATATTAAGTAAGATAAAAATCCATTTGATTAAATTGAACAAAGAGGTGATGAATGCCTCCTATATGTCAGGTAGTGTGGTAAACAGTGTGAAAGAATAAATATTTTAAAAGTGGCACAACAGGGTCTATCTTCTAATCAGAGAAATAAAGCAATGGATAAATTAAGATAGTTTTATAACACATAAAAAATATAAATTTTTCTTGTGGGAAGGGTTTCAAGGAATAAGATATTAGAACCAATTAGAAGGATTAAAAGAAAGTTCATGAAGGTAGTAGTGGCATTTGAGCTTGGCCTTGACTTTTCATGAGTAACGCGATCTGTTATAGAGTGTGTGCCAGTTCAGAGTGTGTGCTACTCTGAGAAGCAACATCAAGAGGGAATTAAATGTGTGAGAGATTTATTGGGCGAATGCCTATGAAGGATAGAGGGAAAGGTAGTAAGAGTAGGTAGAAAGAAGCTCTAGAAAGTGATTCAGAGAAGATACCTATGAAAGGAGAGAGGGTACATCAGAGGATTGAGTAGGAAGAGCTACAAATTGCAGTGAAGCCCTGAGAAAGTCTCAGTCAGGCTGAAAGGGAAGGTTCAGAGCAAAGACTGTTCATTACAGGAAGCTGCAATCAGGCACTGGCTGGGAGCAGCCCAAGAAGAGTATGGCTTGGTGAGTGTTGTGCTGGTTCCCAAAGGGGTGACAGCCAGAGAGAACCTCAAGTTCTCTCTTCAAGGGAGATCTGAGAAGTGCATGCCCATGGATGTCACAGGTGGAGAGATAAAACACTTTGGGAAAAGGGACAACATGGCTCAAGGCATGGGGACACATAGCTGAAATTTTTTGTTGCAAATATCATCATGACCTGTGAGCCACCATTGGCCTCTATGCTAAGTAGTAGTGGCAAGCAACTTTCTAAGTCCCATGGCTATTTTATTTCCTTGATTTTTTTTTTTGCCAGCTTGTTTATACTTGTTGCTTTTTTTCTCTTGCACCGAAGAAAAAGTCCATGTACCCAACATCCATCAGAATTCCTAACCATGGTTGAAGAAAAGATAGTGAAAGGCTAAGGGCACTTTTCTTCCTCACAAATGACACTTGACCATAGTGCCTTATCACTTTCTCATCCCCATAAGCTCATCATGCTGTGTATTTCTCACTAAGAATGTGAGACTCAGCCCATTTCATTGTATGCTCTTTTCCAACGAGAAACATTTTTACCTCTGAACAAGAATAATTCCAAAGTAGTTCACATATGGATATGTTGGTAGAATATTCGTTGCTGCATTTGTGCTCCAGTGTTTATCAACGTTCTACAGAAAATCAGGTTTTGACAGGTTCTTTATGGGTTCAATTGGAAATGACTGTTTCCCCTGAAAGACAGCAAGAGGCACATGCAAAGGTGTTCTAAATACTCTTTGTAAACCTTTTGAAAGTAGCCCTGGTGACACCCTGGCTGTGGCAATCTGACTGAGAGCACAAACTGGGACTCAGTTTTGTTATTTCTTTTGGTTTCCTCTGAAAATGGGCTCTGCACTGTCAAAGCTGTGAAAACTCCCTTTAACTGCTATGATTACCAGTTTATTTGGTGGAATGAGAGACTTTGTTCCAATAACAACCTGCTAGACTTCGAAAACTAACTTCTGGGCTTGGCCCTCCTGATTTTCTGTCATCACTGGAACATGCTTTGGGAGGGCAGACACACATACCCTTAACATTCTTACTTAATGACTCAGAGACAACTGTACCCCCATCTCTAAAACAAAATCAGTAGGAAGCCTGAATGAAGCAAGTGATTTCTGATGTTTCACTTCATGGTACCAGGTGATGGGTGGCCCAGAGCCTAGGGAAGGTGAAACAAAGGGACAGGTCTTAAGTTCCCTCAGAGGAAAGATGAGCACTGGAGCAGAGAGGTTTACACAGCAGTGTATGATCTGTAAACACCAGGTTCAAGAGCTAGGTTCTCACTGAGCATTTCAACATGTCTTCCGAGTTTCCCGATTGGGAAGTCAGGCAGGGGTGGACTTATGGTAGACTGAAAATGATGGAGCAGGAAGGCATGTATGAAAGGGCCAAGGTGCTTACCTTAGAGAATCATTCTTCCCACACAGGCATCTTAAAAGTACAAAACAATTTATATATTAACATGTGCATTGCAGTAGAGGTAGGGAGTAAAAACAGGAGAAGCCCCCTTAAACAAATCCCATATATTGTATATTTTTAATTTCTGTCAAGTTTTGTCTGTCTTTGTTTCTCGTTTTGTTTTGAATTTTGTTTTTAGCTATGCTTTTGTGCTCTTCTTTATAATTCTTTATAATAGTTGTTACTTCCAGAACCATTTATTAAAATTTACTAGAGAGTGGAAAAAACTGAAAATATTCAAATACCAGTCCATATCCTGTAATGATGGAGACTGAGAATTCTGCTTTTTTTTTTTTTTTTTTCTAGAAAGGAACACTTTTCACTGTTTAAAAGGAAACAGATTTCCCTCTGCTGGGATTTGAACTGAAGACCTTCAGATCCCCAGGTAGTTGCTCCTTCACAGGGCCTCAGAACAGTTTACTTGGAATAAATGAATCTCTGATTAATCTAATTTATATTAAAAATAGCACGGATGTGTCCTGAATTTCTGGGAGAAGGATGAAGCCATATTCATTGTCCATCATATAGGATGAATTTTTTAGGCCTTCAGACTCAGAGCAAGACCTTTGCTCCCTGAGGGATAAAGTCCTGCTCCTGTGCAGCGTCTGCTAGGATTTGGGTCAAAATCAGCTGTCTATCCTCCTGACTTTAAAATGAGAAGCTCTGATCTTGTTTCCATGCTTCTTTGCTCAGCTTTTTCCTGATCCATAAAAATAAATGACAGAACAAAGAACTAAAAACTAAACAGATTAAAGTTTGAGAAGACTTCTTATGAAATAGTAATATTTCTCCCTTTTTATTTTTCCTCTTAAGAGTTGTGTGTATTATTCTGTTTTGCCATTCTGTTCTAACATCTGCTTTTCTTAGTTGCCTCTGCCTTTAGAAATTATCAATATACTGAATGTAGAAAAGAAAGGGCTAGACCACAAAAGACTCAACTTGGATATATTTTGAATACTGAGCCTTCTCTTATTAATCACACACTTACCATTCCATGAATATAGTTACTCTCTTTCTTGAATGACCTACTACATCACTACCTTCACCACCATTCCCACAACCTCCCAAATTTCTCTTATTCTTTGTATATATCTCTTCTTCTCATAATTTTTATCTTGTTCACACTTTTGAACTCTTGAGGCTCTTGCACTAAATTAACAAATTGATTAACTTTCCAATGAAAAGCAAATGCATATCCCTGTCCTTGCAATTCTCCATTTCTAGCTTTGTATGCACTGCTCTAAAAATAGTTTTAGAATTAAATTAAGAATACTAAAATATTCTTCACTAGCAAAATTCTTTCCTCTCTAACTCTGAAATATTACAAGTTAGATACCAAAGAGTGACATTTCTTCTGAAGCAGTGGTCCTTTTTAAGGCTGAACTGAGGCAGGAGATAGATGGGTCCCTGGGCTGGACTGCTAGTGTTTGTCAGCTGGAGTAAAACTGAAGCTTTGTTCTCATCCAGACACTCCAAGGACAAAGCTAGTGGCAGAAGCTGAGCTCTGCTGAAGTAAAGAGATATGGTGCCCACTCCTGAGGTCAAGGAAAACTTCCTTGTCTGCACATGCACAGAAAGTCTCATTGGGGGTCAAAAAAAGGGAGGGGGGGGGCGCCACCGCATAAGAAGTGTGGACATGCACCCACAGGCTGCTGGGGTGGGATCCATCTTAGCAGAAAAGTTGTGCACACATCTTGGGGAGGGTCCTGGGACTATTCAGGTGCAAAAAAAAGAAACAAGACAACTGGCCAAATGTAGACAATGACCCAGAAGGACTGTCCTATATAAGTGATTTAAATCACCTCTTTACTGTGCTCCTCATTCAGGACGCCCACATTCCTCTTCATTAGAAGGGACACCCATACCCTTTCTCTCTGGTTGTGTGTTTCTACCTAGCTTCTGACTTAAATAAATAAACTGTTTCTCTGTGTGCTCTCTCACATGTTATGCTGTGTCTCTCATAATAAATTTTGTACCTGTTTTTACAGTTTTTGCCTCCTTGAAATATTCTTGATTTCAAACGTGGTAAAGAGCCAGGGCCACTTTGCTTGTATCCTCTAGCCCCTGGGGATCTAGTGGTTAGGATTCCTGGTTTTCATCCAGGCTACCCAGGTCTAATTCCTGGGCAGGGAACTAAGATCTCTCTTCAGGACTGCTCACTGCTGTCTCTCTGAGATCAGAACTAGAAAGGGAAGTGGAGGAAATGGCAATGGATTCAGCAGCTCGATAGAGGAACAAAGTGTCAGGAATATTCAGATGAAGGAGAGGTCAGTTGTAGTTGGGAAGATCAAGAAGAGCTTCCTGATGGACCTGCATTTTGGTTTGGTCATTGATGAATGGGTTGTTTAAGTGGTCAGTTCCAGGTTTCGTGAAGCTGCTGAAAGGAATGGCACTCTTTGAGAGAAATGGACACAAGGGTAAACAGGGGGAACAAAGCATAGGGTGCAAAATGTTAACCAACAGTCCTGTTCAGAATGCCCAGACTAACAAATAAATTCTGGTTGCTATAATCTACAAGTGACTTTTCGAGACTGCAGGCAGCTCTTGTCTTAATTTAGGCCTAAGATGGAATTAAAATGCATTTTCTTGGAAACTCGCCATTTCCTTCTTATTTTCTTTAGGTAGGGATTTTCTCCTCTTTCCCTTTTATTTATTTATTTTTGCGGTATGCGGGCCTCTCACTGTTGTGGCCTCTCCCATTGCGGAGCACAGGCTCGGGTCGCGCAGGCTCAGCGGCCATGGCTCACGGGCCCAGCCGCTCCACAGCATGTGGGATCCTCCCGGACCGGGCACGAACCCGTGTCCCCTGCATCGGCAGGTGGACTCTCAACCACTGCACCACCAGGGAAGCCCTCCTCTTTCCCTTTTAAAAGATGGTTTCCAATACCATTAATTATTCTGAACTTTGACAAATATTACAGTGTAATGTCATTCATCCATTCATTAATTTGGCATGTATGTATTGAGTATCTAATGTTTCTGATATATCTCAATAGAGATATAGCTAAAGAAATGCTTGAAAAAGAAAAGTATAATTTAAACAAATGTACCTCACTCTATTCTTTATAAAATAAAATGGTCCTATACTTATATAACAAAACACATATATGTGTTGTCTCTGAGAAATTTCTTTTATAAAGTTGAAATTATAAACTTTAGTATTTGATAAGTTTATTTCATGTTTCCCAAATAAACCTGGAAGAATTTAGGCAGATTGTTTTATCTTTCTCTTTTCTTTATCAAATAATATTGTTTGCTTTATTTTTTTCTCTTGGGGAAAGATGAAATAAAAGGAAGATGAGGTAAAATTCAAATAATCAGCAACAAAAAGAGAAGATTAAAATGTGAATATTTCAATAAAGTTAGTATTAATGCCCCAATTTATAATATTACAAAGGTATTTTAGAGCACTAAAAAATATCCTTTAGACCACTAAAAAATATCCTTTTTAGAATAAGAAGAAAATTATATATATGCTTCCTTGATATCTAACTTGTGGTATATCATAGTTGCCTTAATTTCCTAAAGAGAACTTGACTTCTGAGGAAAAAAAATTTATAAATTTCTTCTCATAAAACTATGGAAAGTTGTTTCTTTGGTATATTAGAAAACAGTGTTTATAATTCTGGCTGTAAGGAATTGAGCTTCCACAGAGGATGTACTTTTATTTTTGACAGATAATTAAAATAGGGGAAATCACAGTAATTTTCATCTGGAATTGAGCTAATGTGAAACTTGAGGACTTTTCTATTTCCTGTTCAACTTATTTCTGTGCTACATCTCTAATTGAAAATTTGGTGCGTTTTCCACAGTACTTCTCCACTGAGGATACTAAACTCCATTTTTTAGATCTCTCCAGCACTGTAAGATTGTCAATAGTCCTGCTTGGATTCTAGCAACTGTGCTGCCTCTTTCTTCTTTTCTCTTGCCCCATTTACAAATCTCAAACTGCCTTTGAAGGAAAAGCATTAGGTAACATCAATGATTTTCCCTTCTCTCCTGAATTGTGGCCCATCAAGCTTGGCTCATTTGGAAGACCTGAATACCAAAGTTTGTCTCCCTAGTCACATGAATGTATCAAACACTTGGCTCAGTTTTCCAATCTCCTATTTTCTGTTTTCTGCTTAGCTTTTTATTTACCTTTTTGGCTTTACAGTATTTATTTATCAGAAAATGCTTTGAGGCAAAACATGATACCTCAATGTGTTTCCCTACTTGTATTAGTTTGTTAGGACTTCTGTAACAAAGTGCCACAAATTGGGTGGCCTAAAAAACAGAAATTTATTGTCTTACAATTTTGGAGACTAGTAGTCCAAAATCAAGGTGTTGGCAGGGTTGGTTCCTTCTGAGAACTGTGAAGAAAGGATTCACTCCAGACCTCTCTCTTAACTTCTTATTGTCTGCTGGAAATCTTTGATGTTCCTGGTGTGTAAATGTATCACCCTAATCTCTGCCTTCATTTTCACAAGTCATCCTCTTTGTGTGCATCTGTCCCCAAGTTTCCCCTTTTCCAAAAGGACACCAGTTATATTGGATTAGGGGCCCACCTACTCCAATATGAACTCCTCCTAACTTAATTACAACTGCAATGACCTTATGTCCAAATAAGGTCATATTCTGAGGCACTGAGGGTTAAGATTTTAAAATATGAATGGGGGGGCACCATTCAACTCGTAACACTACACTCAAAGCTCTGGCTTCTTCAAGTCCTATTTGTTCAGGTAGGTCTTCAATATCTTCAAACGTATTTTGCATTTTATTCAACTTTTCTAATTGTTTTTGGCAGAATAATTCATCTGATACCAGCTCATCAATAATGTTCATAAATGGAAGTCTCAGGTTTAATCTAAAATTAGTAATTAGTCATAAAAGTATCACATTCTCAACCTTTTCTATAAGAGTTTTCCTAGTTGAGGGTAGACATATAGTTGAGAACATCTGTCCCAATTATTATTAGTGTCCATTTTACTTGATAATTCTTTCACCACTTTTTGATTTTTAAGTACCTAAGTTAGTTTTAGGGCCATAGAAGGATTTTGTATGATGATCACAGTGAAAGGGAGATGACCAAAATGGCACCTGAGGTCTTTATCTGTTGCTGTCCTTCAATCTGCGAAGCTATAGAAAAATGATACATTTCCTCATTAAGAGCAAAGTGTATATTTTTAGGCTATAGCATGAGTGGCAATTGGAAAGCTTTCCTAAATTCACCTAGGAACTTACATGGCTAAAGATTTTGAAATATTTTATAATCTTTATCATGATAGCGATAAGGAATAAGCAATGTAAGTTGAAGTAGATGCAACAAAGACAGCAAAGAATTTCCCCCATATAGCAAAAAACTCCATTTTATATTCTAAAACAGCATTGCCATGGCTGTCATAGATAAGTGACAGTAGCATTGAGTCAACCTGTTTTCTTATTTTTCATATTTAATTTGGTTGTATCATCACAGGGCTTTTTGATTTGTTGTATTCAAAGGAAGTCACTGTAATATTGCTATACTTTAATTCCTCATAACAAATTCTTCCCTTGTGGGAAATGATCCAGATGTTTTTCAGGAAGGTAGTCCAAATCTTATAATAACAATGTTTAATAGATATACGATACTTCCTTTCCTATTTTCCTTTTTCATAGACATAAATTTTTTTTAAAGACTCCATATTCACTTGTTTTATTGCTGCTTCACCTTGAATAAAGCAGTATATTGAAGTGCTAAAGAAGTCAGTTTTTGATCAGATAGACTGGCTTTAAAACCCCTATGACATTTAATGCTAAGTGAGATCATGAATAAGATTCTTCCCACTCCATGCTTAAATATTTAAAAAAAATACATAGTCCCTAGCCTTGTTATAAAAACTCAAATAGATAATGTAAGTAAAGTTCTTGGTAGAATGCCTCCCACACATTAACTGACGAAACAATGAGTTATTATTACTAATGAACAAATATAACTTGAATCACATTTCCTACTACATTGCAGGATGAATCCTCCCTTCCAGACACACATGCTTGCTCAGTCTCTAAATACACACATATACAAATTTATAATATATATGTATATGGATACTTAAATGTATATATGTACGTATTCATTGAACTTCAGTAAATTTAACTGAATTGGGAAAAAAATCATAAAAGGCTGCCCTTGGCCAAAAAGTTAAAGATTTTAAGATTGTCTAAAATAATTAAGAACAAAAGCAGAATTGTTAAAGCTTTAGGGACTGTTAATCTCCACTGGAGGAATATGAGAGCAACCAAACTTAGAAATGTCATGCTGAGAGGAATTTTTTTTTTTTTTGCAGTACGTGCGCTTCTCACTGTTGTGGCCTCTCCCGGTGCGGAGCACAGGCTCCGGACGCGCAGGCTCAGCGGCCATGGCTCACAGGCCCAGCCGCTCTGCGGCATGTGGGATCTTCCCGGGCCAGGGCACGAACCCGTGTCCCCTGCATCAGCAGGCGGACTCTCAACCACTGTGCCACCAGGGAAGCCCTGAGAGAATATTTTTAATAAAGCCTTCAGTTCCACTGACTTTATTATGTGATTGATTTTTTACAAAAACAGATTTTTAAATGTTTTATTATTGCTAATATTTGGTAAACCATCAATAATATATAATCTAAAGGTTTTTCTTGTTTTATTCATCATTATTTTAAGGGATTTTCTGAATCCTGAAATATTTTATTGCCATCTTCCTTTATTCCAAAAAATGGATTTGAGTCAGGAATCCTTCAATATAGTGGAAGAGAATGGACTGAGTTCTGACTAATAAATCTTCCGGGGAACCTGTTTTGAAATGAAAGCTATTCAGTATAAATAAGAATAGCTTTAAGTGAGAATCACAAATAATTTCTGTTGTAATTATTTTACAAAGGAAGATATTACTGAGGAATAGTTTTGAATACAGTTATATACTCATTCATCACTGATATACTTTAGATTCTTATGGATCTGTGATTTAAATGTTGATTCCAAACACCTTCTTCTATATGGTGCTCTCGATTATTTGAAGAGGGAAAAATAAGGCATAGTGAAGCAAGTTTATCAGCTAAAAATTTTTCATTGATTGGTGATCAAGCCAAACTTAGCTTTCCAGCTCCCATTCCAGGAACTTCTCAGCATACAATATTAACATTCCTGTTTCAGCCTTGCCTAATAACAATAATAATAATTGTAATGATGACCGTTCTAGGAAAAGACTTAAAAATATTTAATCCTGACAGATGCTCCCTAGATTTCTTTAACTAAGGACACTTCAAAACACATATACCTCCCTCTTGTATTTATCCTCAATCTATTATCCTGCTGGTCTTGGTGGCATCCACAATTTATTTTCCTTCCTCTACTACTGAGCACTACTGTGGTTCTTGAGTGTGATGCAAAATATACCACTTCAGATTTCTCTTTTCATCCTCAACTAGCACTCATTCTATTTGGAAATTACTTTCCCTCCACTGAAGCTCCTTTAATTACTGAAGTTTGTGTCAGCAATCATAATAAATAACTGAAGTTTATTACATACTATTATAGCTCCTTGACTAGATCTGTTATACTGTAAGGCAGAGAAATTTGTATGGAACTTGCTGCCTATAGCATCATCAAAAGCAGGTACTATTTGACAGGACAGCCCCATCACTGGTCCTAAAATGAGCCTTTCACCTGGGTCTACTGAAAGAAAAGAAGTAGGTTCAGCTCAGGGCTGGTGGTATCAACATGAAGGAAAGGGAAGGAAGTAACATATCTGTTCCACCATTGGAGGCACAAACACTGAATATGTTATTAGCAAGATCCAAACAAGGTTTATCACTTCTGACAAGTAAAAACTGATGATTGGAAACCAAGATCTCCTTTGATGTATCAGTATTTTTTCTCTTTTGACTTCCTATTATGGTATATGCACCCTTAGCTCTCTTACATACCTCTTCTCCTCTCCCATTCTCTCAATGTAATAGTTTTAAATTATAATCAGTGTATATATAATTATAACTTATAACCAAGTAATGTCTGTGATTACATTTCTTTACCCATGTGCCTTTCTGTTTTCCCTAAATTAATAATTGCTTACATTTTCATATGCTATATCTAAGTCATTCCACAGTCATATAATTTTCCACATGAACAAACTATGTTGAATGTACTCATTCTATTGGTTTTGTAGAGACCTCCCTCCCAAAGAATATTCTCTCATGAACCAATCTGGATCTTTATTCTCTAGACAGATGACATATTGGAAATTCTCTCCTCTTTTCTGTTGTGTTTAAGGTACTTTACCATGGATCCTATTTTTCCCTCTTTCTTGGTCGTCTTATTTGCTTTGGCAGAACCCATTCCCTGGTAGCTTTCTGAGAAGGTATGCAAGATACAGAAATATTTTCAGTCCTTTCCTCCCCTAAAATGTTATACTCTACATGTCCACACATGGGTTGGCCAATTATCAAATTCTATTTACAAAACTTTCAAGGTATTGTTCCACTGTCCTCTCTAATCTCAAACTGCTACTGAAACTATTGAGAAGTCTGATTCCATTACAATTCTATTACGATTCCTATTTCATTTTATGTGCTTCTTTTTCTCCCTTGATGCTTTTAGGATCTTTGTTTTATCCCGTATATCCTGAAATTTTACCCAATATCTATCTTGTTTATTCATTGTGTTCTCATTAAGACATTTCAAATGGAAACATATATCTGATTTTCTCATAATGCTTTTGATCATTTTTCTCCTGTTTTCTCCTCTCTTCCTGGAATGCCTATTTGTCAGATATTGGACCCACTGGACTGACCCACAATTTTGTTTCTTTGTTTGTTCATCTCCTTATTTCCTATGAAATTTCTTTAATCATATCTCCCAATCCTATCACTAACTTTTTTAGCCATCACATTTCTAATTTCTAAAAGCTTTCATTGTTGCCTAACTGTCCCTTAATTCTCACATCATGTTTTCATTTCAAGGTTGAAACACATTCTTTTATTTCACTGAGAATATGAGTTATGCTTCCTATGTAGAGGGTTTTTTCCTACATTATCTCTGTTTCTTTTAAGTTTCCACTTTAAGCTTATTGGTTTTGCTCTCTAATCTTCTGTTAGAGGTTTTCCATAAATGTCTGTTTATTCTTGGCTATATATTTATACTTAGTAGTGAGGCATTGAAAAGCTGATTTGCTGGTCTTTCTGAATAGGTACAATTCATCAGTTGCTAGAGTTCACTGCAGAGTGATCAAGCAGGCAGTGAGATATATTTTGTACTTGGGATGCTTCAAATTTTATTTTGCTCTACTCTAGGACATTTTCATTTCTCCAGAAATAAAGATGCTCTTCTCTCCTGCCTGTGTGGTTATAAGCTTGTTTTCTGGCTTTTTGGATAAGGTGATAAGGTCACTCTAATCAATGTAAAGTTTCTCCAAAACTCCCTGCCTATCAGGTGTCCCCAGCTGCTCATCCCTTTTTTTGCGTCTCCGGGTCTGGAAACATTCTGGTTCAGTTACTGTTTTTGTGAATTACCAGGTAACAGTCACAGGTTGGAAGTGAGGAACTGGGGGATATTAATTTATGGGAGGAGAAGGAAGAAACTTCTTTATTTTGCCAACTTTAAATTAAAATTTAGAGACAGATATCTAACTAGTCTTCGGTCAGCCTCTTATCTAAACATCTAATTCCCCATAAGTAGCAACAGAAAATACAATGGGTACTATAGTCTCTCACTAAAGAATATGAAGCACTAAAAGGAAACCTAATAAGCAGTAATTTTCCTTAGAATCTAGCACTGCATTGGGCTTTTGTTCTTTTTCTCTCATTTGCACCTGTTTCTCTGGACATACTAAGGATTTTTGCTATGACTAT